>NC_064630.1:254020531-254645531 GCF_023864275.1 Schistocerca cancellata | reverse complement strand
AAAGATGATTTTTGCGGATGATATGGTAATATGGGGTGATAAAGAGGTAGATGTACAGTTACAGCTTGATGCGTAGAAGGAAATAATGAAACGGTATGGATTAAAAATAAATAAAGAGAAGAGTAAGGTAATGGTATTTGGAAGAGAGAAAGGGATCAACGGAAATATTGCCTAGAATGGAGAACCCCTCAAAGTGGTAGAAAGTTTCACTTATTTAGGGAGTGAAATATCTAGGGATGGAAGAATAACTAACGAAATTAATAGAAGGCTACAGAAGGGAGGCAATTTCTACCAAACAATAAAACACCTGGTTTGGAATAAGGAAGTTTTAGAAAAAGCAAAACTCCTTATGTATAAGAATTATTACTTCCCTATTGTCACCTATGATGGAGAAACATGGACAATGACAGAAAGGGACTTCATTAGACTGCAAGCAGGGGAAATGAAATTTCTCAGAGCAGTTAAGGGAAAAACAAAAATGGACAGAATAAGGAATGTAGAGATTAGAAAGGACCTTAAACAAGAAAGTTTGAGAAAAGAAATTGAAAAAAAAGAGACTAAGATGGTATGGGCATGTTAAGAGGATGCATGGGCAGAGACTCCCCAAAATTATGGAAGAACTAAAGATGGATGGGAAAAGACCTAGAGGGCGCCAAAGAACACGGTGGAAAATGGGAGTGAAAATATCTGTAGAAAGGAGAGGTGTGACCTGGCAGCAAGTGGAGGAAGACAAGTGATGGGAGGACCGAGCCAAATGGAGAGGACTCGTCAGCACCCAGACCCGGCAGTAGCTGGAGCGGAATTCGGATATAGATAGAATAAATTAACCCTTTAAGTGACAAATTTTTTCCCGAGTTAACAATGAAATACTCTGTGGGGATAGTAATGAATAAAACTGATCATTTATTATTTACTGCTATGGCAGCCATGTGCTATGGGCTCGTAAATATTCATACAAATAACTCAGGAGAAAAATCTGTACATAGTAAACAATGGCAATTCCAGTGGTATGTAGATTTATCACTGTCGCTTAAAGTGTTAATACAGCAGCATTTGATCAGGTAGGAAAAGTTATCGACTATATATGATCTCGTGCTTTATTATTCCACGGGTAATGGAATTATGAAGAAACTTTCGGGAAAGACGACTCATTTGCTCTTGCTTTGTACCATGAACGTAAACGAATATTAATGTATGATATTCCATTTAAAAATCGTAAATAATGCGGCTTAAAATGTTTCTCGGTATCCTAGATTTCCTGTATGTCTTCGAACATAAAATAATCAAACTTCCTTCAGTAACTATAGTGGTAACCCTCTCCTTTGCAGGCAGTGACGTTACTATGGTACACATCTACTGCTAAGCGGTTGATCTCCAACCAGGACAGTACTAATTACATGGGAAAAAATAGAAATAAAGTCCCATGCTTCTTGACAGCGCGTAGGGGAGACCCGCACCGCCGCACTAGGTAAGGTCCTCATGGATGTGGTTTTCCGTTACCTTCCTCCGACCGTAATGGGGATGAATGATGTTGATGAAGACACAACAAAACCCAGTCATCTCGGAGCAGATGAAAATCCCTGACCACGCCGGTAATCGAACCCGGGACCCCGTGCTCAGGAACCGAGAACGCTACCGCGAGACCATGAAATGCGGAGACTAATTACATAGAGCAGTGTCAATGTCTGCGGATTCAAGATGAAAGGTTATTAACGATAACTGAATGAATTCTGCTACTTTGTAAGAAACGCAATGCATGGCGAAAGAAGGAAAGAGGATATATGACGCAGATTAGCGGAGGCAAAGAGGGCATTTCTTAGCCAAAAGGAGTATATTGCTATCATAGATCTTAACTTGAGAAAGAAATTTCTGAGAATTTCCTTTTGGACCACAGTATACATTAAAAATTTAACATTGGCTCTGCGAAAACTGGCAGAAAAACAGGGACGTTTGAAATGTGGTACCACAGAACTAGATGAATTGTAGAATTAGCGCAAAAAGGAATATATATAAACCACTCATTAGAACAGTGGTTCACAGTGTTTCTGACACTATTACTCCCGAGTGCAATCAGATATTAGCTGGTACCACCCCTCCCCCCCACCCCTCCCCCACCCTCCATCATCATCATCATCATACTCAATAATGACTCCTAATTAAACTTTAGAATGAAAAAGCGTTTTCTTTGAATGCTTTTGTTTTTAAATTGGCAAAAGACGAGTGATATTTAGTTTTCGTAGTTGTTTTACTGAAACTCGAGCTAATAAATAAGTGAAAAAGTGGTGCTGCTTATTTCTATCGAACGTTTTTAAATGAATGATGAAGTCATTCAAACTGCGTCGCGAATGGTACCTACAACTCCTTCTCAGAAAATAAAGAATCCGTATTGAGGATAGGCATTTATTACCAAACATGCTTCTCCGGAACCACCCGCCTCACTAGTGACACTTGCTTCACCCAACCCTCATCGCCATTCAAAATCAACCGAATTAAAATCTGTGTACTGTATTTAGGTCTCCTCTCTGTAAATCGCTTGGTTGCTGGAAACTTGGAAGAGTTCAAGTTGACAATGCTGTGTCTGACCAATGCCAGCAATGATGATGATAATAATAATAATAATAATAATAATACAGTCTCGGCACTACAGTAGTGTTGCAGCCATTAAATATTTGCTGTTGTGTTGTGCTGTCGATTAGTTCGTTTATTGTTGCGAAGTGAGTAATGAATCACTTCCTGATCCATTTCCGGAATTACCTACAGCTCTGAAAAGACACTTTTATGAGATATTTAAGCATATGTGATTTATAAGTCTCAATTCCTCCCCCCATGAACCATGGACCTTGCCGTTGGTGGGGAGGCTTGCGTGCCTCAGCGATACAGATAGCCGTACCGTAGGTGCAACCACAATGGAGGGGTATCTGTTGAGAGGCCAGACAAACGTGTGGTTCCTGAAGAGGGGCAGCAGCCTTTTCAGTAGTTGCAAGGGCAACAGTCTGGATGATTGACTGATCTGGCCTTGTAACACTAACCAAAACGGCCTTGCTGTGCTGGTACTGCGAACGGCTGAAAGCAAGGGGAAACTACGGCCGTAATTTTTCCCGAGGGCATGCAGCTTTACTGTATGGATAAATGATGATGGCGTCCTCTTGGGTAAAATATTCGGAGGTAAAATAGTCCCCCATTCGGATCTCCGGGCGGGGACTACTCAAGAGGATGTCGTTATCAGGAGAAAGAAAACTGACGTTCTACGGATCGGAGCGTGGAATGTCAGATCCCTTAATCGGGCAGGTAGGTTAGAAAATTTAAAAAGGGAAATGGATAGGTTAAAGTTAGATATAGTGGGAATTAGTGAAGTTCGGTGGCAGGAGGAACGAGACTTTTGGTCAGGTGAAAACAGGGTTATAAATACAAAATCAAATAGGGGTAATGCAGGAGTAGGTTTAATAATGAATAAAACAATAGGAATGCGGGTAAGCTACTACAAACGGCACAGTGAACGCATTATTGCGGCCAAGATAGATACGAAGCCCACACCTACTACAGTAGTACAAGTTTATATGCCAACTAGCTCTGCAGATGACGAAGAAATTGAAGAAATGTATGATGAAATAAAAGAAATTATTCAGATAGTGAAGGGAGACGAAAATTTAATAGTCATGGGTGACTGGAATTCGAGTGTAGGAAAAGGGAGAGAAGGAAATGTAGTAGGTGAATATGGATTGGGGCTAAGAAATGAAAGAGGAAGCCGCCTGGTAGAATTTTGCACAGAGCACAACTTAATAATAGTTAACACTTCGTTTAAGAATCATGAAAGAAGGTTGTATACATGGAAGAACCCTGAAGATACTAAAAGGTATCAGATAGATTACATAATGGTAAGACAGAGCTTTAGGAACCAGGTTTTAAATTGTAAGACATTTCCAGGGGCAGATGTGGACTCTGACCACAATCTATTGGTTATGACCTGTAGATTAAAACTGAAGAAACTGCAAAAAGATGGGAACTTAAGGAGATGGGACCTGGATAAACTGAAAGAACCAGAGGTTGTACAGAGTTTCAGGGAGAGCATAAGGGAACAATTGACAGGAATGGGGGAAAGAAATACAGTAGAAGAAGAATGGGTAGCTTTGAGGGATGAAGTAGTGAAGGCAGCAGAGGATCAAGTAGGTAAAAAGACGAGGGCTAGTAGAAATCCTTGGGTAACAGAAGAAATATTGAATTTAATTGATGAAAGGAGAAAATATAAAAATGCAGTAAATGAAGCAGGCAAAAAGGAATACAAACGTCTCAAAAATGAGATAGACAGGAAGTGCAAAATGGCTAAGCAGGGATGGCTAGAGGACAAATTTAAGGATGTGGAGGCCTATCTCACTAGGGGTAAGATAGATACTGCCTACAGGAAAATTAAAGAGACCTTTGGAGATAAGAGAACCACTTGTATGAACATCAAGAGCTCAGATGGAAACCCAGTTCTAAGCAAAGAAGGGAAAGCAGAAAGGTGGAAGGAGTATATAGAGGGTCTATACAAGGGTGATGTACTTGAGGACAATATTATGGAAATAGAAGAGGATGTAGATGAAGGTGAAATGGGAGATACGATACTGCGTGAAGAGTTTGACAGAGCTCTGAAAGACCTGAGTCGAAACAAGGCCCCCGGAGTAGACAACATGCTATTGGAACTACTGACGGCCTTGGGAGAGCCACTCCTGACAAAACTCTACCATCTGGTGAGCAAGATGTATGAGACAGGCGAAATACCCTCGGACTTCAAGAAGAATATAATAATCCCAATCCCAAAGAAAGCAGGTGTTGACAGATGTGAAAATTACCGAACAATCAGTTTAATAAGCCACAGCTGTAAAATACTAACACGAATTCTTTACAGACGAATGGAAAAACTGGTAGAAGCCGACCTCGGGGAAGATCAGTTTGGATTCCGTAGAAATATGGGAACACGTGAGACAATACTGACCTTACCACTTATCTTAGAAGAGAGATTAAGGAAAGGCAAACCTACGTTTCTAGCATTTGTAGACTTAGAGAAAGCTTTTGACAGTGTTGACTGGAATACTCTCTTTCAAATTATAAAGGTGGCAGGGGTAAAATACAGGGAGCGAAAGGCTATTTACAATTTGTACAGAAACCAGATGGCAGTTATAAGAGTCGAGGGACATGAAAGGGAAGCAGTTGTTGGGAAGGGAGTAAGACAGGGTTGTAGCCTCTCCCCGATGTTATTCAATCTGTATATTGAGCAAGCAGTAAAGGAAACAAAAGAAAAATTCGGAGTAGGTATTAAAATCCATGGAGAGGAAATAAAAACTTTACGGTTCGCCGATGACATTGTAATTGTGTCAGAGACAGCGAAGGACTTGGAAGAACAGTTGAATGGAATGGACAGTGTCTTGAAAGGAGGATATAAGATGTACATCAACAAAATCAAAACAAGGATAATGGAATGTAGTCGAATTAAGTCGGGTGATGCTGAGGGAATTAGATTAGGAAATGAGACACTTAAAGTAGTAAAGGAGTTTTGCTATTTGGGGAGCAAAATAACTGATGACGGTCGAAGTAGAGAGGATATAAAATGTAGACTGGCAGTGGCAAGGAAAGCGTTTCTGAAGAAGAGAAATTTGTTAACATCGAGTATAGATTTAAGTGTCAGGAGGTCATTTCTGAAAGTATTTGTATGGAGTGTAGCCATGTATGGAAGTGAAACATGTACGGTAAATAGTTTGGATAAGAAGAGAATAGAAGCTTTCGAAATGTGGTGCTACAGACGAATGCTGAAGATTAGATGAGTAGATCACATAACTAATGAGGAAGTATTGAACAGGATTGGGGAGAAGAGAAGTTTGTGGCACAGCCTGACCAGAAGAAGGGATCGGTTGGTAGGACATGTTCTGAGGCATCAAGGGATCACCAATTTAGTATTGGAGGGCAGCGTGGAGGGTAAAAATCGTAGAGGGGACCAAGAGATGAATACACTAAGCAGATTCAGAAGGATGTAGGTTGCAGTAGGTACTGGGAGATGAAGAAGCTTGCACAGGATAGAGTAGCATGGAGAGCTGCATCAAACCAGCCTCAGGACTGAAGACCACAACAACAACAACAAGTCTCAATTTTACTGTCATAGATGCATGGTAGAAAGAATGTGAGTAGTGTATGTGAGGAAGATATTATTCATACAAGCTGTAACTTCCACCATATTGTACTATGCATTAATGATAGTATTAAAAATTATTGGGCACTTATGTAATCAGTTTTACGGTCTTACTAAATGGTGATAACAATGATGATCTTTTAAAAACACTTTAGTTAGTGACCAGAACACAATTGAATCTTTTTGTTTTTACCGCTCAGAAATTACATTTTACACTTCAGGGGATGACTACCACAGGTTGGGTGCCATTGCACAAGAAAAAGGAGCACCATGCTGCGTTAAGGAAGATATCAGGCAAATACTTCCATGCTACCGATGGGAGGAGTGGAGCGCAAGAATTGTTGGAGACAGTAGATATTGGAATACAAACAACAAGTAAATGAGAACGTTGGGTGGTGTTAATATGAGATACAGAAATAGGCACAGGAGAGGAAGGCGTGGAGGGTCATGAAACAAGGCTGTACAACATTTTTGCACAAAAGCCAATACTGACATTGTGGGATGGCACATCGGGCTGTGTATGTACCGATCTTATTATTATCTGGTGACCTACATGACGTAGTATTTTATGAGCCCTCAGTAGACTAGCTATAGTAAGTGCGCGACGAGTAGTCTGCCGACCCCAAAGTGCTGACCGTCGGCACCATTCGGAACACTTCGTGTCGACTGTTCTCTGTTTCAGGTTGCTACCGCCCTCAGTGACACCAAAGTTGAAATACTGCAAAGCCGGTTTCACAAACACAACAAATGTGTCGCCACACCGAGTAGCATACTGCAGTTGCATGTGTGAACTCCCAGTTTTTAGTGGCGCAACTTAATAGACGCCACTTTTGTCATTGCACAAAAAGTTCAGCTTGGTTGTACTTTGTTGGGCCACTTTCTTTCCACCACATGTCCCTGGTGGTAGTATTTCGAAACAAGCATTTTGTCGCAGTTATCGTGGACAACTGCTGCTGTACTCCATTCGATCTCAGTATGTTTTCATTTTTTTTCTGAAAACAGTGAAAACAATGGTCACCAGATACACTTTCACAGCTTCTGGAACTTCAAGAACAGCAACCTAAGTCTGATTTTCTGCAGCAATGTGTGTGTGTGTGTGTGTGTGTGTGTGTGTGTGTGTGTGTGTGTGTGTGTGTGTGTGTGTGCAAACCAGTGACGTAGTGGCGTATTCCAAAATCTTAAAAGATTTTTGGACGAATAAATAAATAAACTTAATACGTGTAACCAAAAAAACGAGTCGTATAAACTTCATGATATAAACGAATACAATAAGATTCTAAAATCTTGGAAGAGTAGCATCTCTCCAGATGACATTTACATGCCAGCTGTTGGTTAGTTTGCAACTGCAGGCAGCATTTTCGTCTCCGAGTGTTATTTCTTTTAAAAATGTGTTTGTGGACCCTGATTTATCCCTGCGCGAATCAATTTTCGGATTCAACATTTGGGGTTTCCTCTTCCTTATATTTAACTCCTGTCACAGCTGTAATGCCTCAGCCTGCACTGTATCATTAATACGGGCCCATACGATTTCGGGTGCCGCCATAGTGAAAACTGTGCGACGACATAGAACTTATGGTGTCCGGTGTGAACAATAACTCACTATGCAACTACAGGAAGTCACAAGCTGTGGCGCCACATTAGTTGCGTGTGTGAACCTGGCTTGATTGTCTGACGAAGTGTTTCGTTGACTGTGTGAGCGGATAAATCAATGTTTATTAAATGTTTTGAATGCCATTTTTCTTCTGCTCATTGTGGTTTATCACAATAGTCTTAATTTGATATCATATTCCTTGCTACAATTATGTACCGCATTTGAAGACGACCATCTCTGTAATGGTCATTCACGAATCCGTATTACTTTAGTGTCAAAATTTATACCACAGCAGCTGATCGGCATGAGTCGCCCACGCCAGTGAGTTGGCAATATTGGTAGACAAACAATAAAACGTTCCTCCTCCCACATCCTCCGCAGTGGCCGCACTGCATACCCTCTGCTCCTGAGGTAAGCCACCAACTTTATTTAGCTCACGGCCGACTTCAGAAACGTCATTTACAATTAAGCACGTCCTGAAATATTATTGTCTCTGTAAGCATTTTTTTTGTTATGAGCAGGAAAACTATACCCTCAGGAAGCCTTTAACGTTAGTTGATGTTCTTGGATTCAGCTGTTAGTTGCTAGATGCATATTATTACAAAACAGGTTGACCGCAGGCTGCACGAATATTTGAATCAGGTCGCACTTTGACGACAACTGCCGTAGACAAATGCCCACTTCCCCACCCCCTATCCCCCCACCATAGCCTTATAGAAAAGTGCACTTGGACTGTAGCATGATATCAATATGTACAACAAAGAAAGTTGAAAACGTGAAAATGTTGTGTTGCTTCTCAAATTATGTACCAAAAAGTCCTGTCAACGATAAAAGATGTAACTTATGGCCGAAGGTACTTAAGTAGGGTATATTAGTGTGATATACCAACCTGCGACGCACGATGGTGGGCCTCTGGGCGGAGCTGTCGTGCAGACGCACTGACGCGGCGTCCACCTCCTCCACGTCTGCCAACACAACACAGACAACACACGCTTTACTGTCCACGCTCCAGAGTCCAAAACGAAAACACAGCACAGTATCTCTTCCAGAGAACTAGCCGACTCTACAGTGTAACTCCGTGATGGTGCTACAGACTTCCGAGGATGGCGGAGAAAAGTAAATATATCAATTTGAGTCAAGGGACCCAATTCCGGAAACAACTGAAACGAAAGCTGTAAGTGAAAATCATTCTGATACCTCTGACCGCCGGCCGGTGTGGGCGAGTGGTTCTAGGCTCTTCAGTCTGGAACCGCGCGACCGGTACGGTCGCAGGTTCGAATCCTACCTCGGGCATGGATGTGTGTGATGTCCTTAGGTTAGTTACATTTAAGTAGTTCTATGTTGTAGGGGACTGATGACCTCAGATGTCCCATAGTGCTCAGAGCCACTTGAACCATTTGAGCCTCTGATAGTGGACCTCTTCTACTGCAAGCTCTATGCTTTTCATATTTTGGTACGGACAAAACCAACAAAATATGTCCAGTAAACATGGCCTGTAAAGCGTATACCTTAAGAGCTACGACAACTTGTTCATCTTTGATACTGTGAAACACATCTCTTCTACAAAACAAGTGCTCGTAGCTCATAATGTATGCATTTTAGAGCCCGTGTTTACTAAGTTTGGTCTACATTACCTCTTCTTAAAATATGGAAAGCAAAGAGCTTGCACATATCAGAACGATTTTCAGTTATAACTTCCGACTCTGTCTTATCCAGATCAGGGTCCCTTACCTCCAATTGATACATGTACTCTTCCATCATCCCTGGAAGTCTGTAACATCATCACAGAATCACCCTATGTAAAATCAGAAAAAAGACTAAATAGAGGTCGGCAACCAATTCGTAGTTTGACTAGTGTCAGTTCCTGGTAGACATGATTGATTCGTGGAATTCCAACATGACATTGGTGGAAAGAAAATGCTCCATAGAACGGAAGACGAAGAGACCAGATAAATTAATGAATGAATTGTCTGAATTTAATACATTAGTAGCGTATTGCGCTATCAAAAGAAATGATTTAATTCGAACCCAGCACATTCAGCTGTTAGCAATATGTCTAGTGGAATGTGGCAGCAACTATTATACACTGATGTTTCTGAAATTAATTTTAAAACATATTAAATACTGTTCAAAGCCCTTCTATGAACTCCTCATACTAAAATGCAAAAACTATATAATAACCTAAAATAAATTTTACCTTTCTGTACTCCTATTTAAATTGTTCATTGTTAAGTGTTGAAGATCGGCAAATGGGTACAATGTTGAATGCAGAAAAGACGAAGGGACCAGATAAATTAATGAACGAACGGTCTGAATTTAATACATCAGTAGCGTATTGCGCTATCAAAAGAAATGATTTGATTCGAACCCAACACATTCAGCTGTTGGCAATATGTCTAGTGGAATGTGGCAGCCACTATTATACACTGATGTTTCTGAAAGTAATTTTAAAACATATTAAATACCGTTCAGAGCCCTTCTATGAACTCCTCATACTAAAATGCAAAAACTATATAATAACCTAAAACAGATTTTACCTTTCTATACTCCTATTTAAATTGTTCATTGTTAAGTGTTGAAGATCGGCAAACTGGTACAATGTTGAATGCAGAAATTAGTGGAAATGATAAGAATGAAGAAACCTCTTGTTCAGACATGCACTGTGAAGAAATTACCTCAGCGAAGAAGAGTAGTAGAGAGTCTGGGGATGTGAACCAGAGGAAGAAAGATAATTAGGCTGCTGGATGACACTCAAAAAAGTCGAATTTGGTGGCCGGTTAAGAAAGAAGGAAGATAAATATGAACAAAAATATGTAATGTAAAGCTCTCAGAAGGCTACCTTTTACATTGCAAGTCATATTAGAGTGTTTGTATGCAGGGTGATTCAATTGCCTCTACCTCTAAGTTCTCTGCAACCCACATCACTTTCAAAAACCACACACGAGAGATCAATATTCTCTCGTTCGCTACGTGCCAACTATTATTAATACAGAAAAAATGAACAGGACCTTCCTGTAGAAAATTTAAAGTAGTTAAATTCGGTATTGTGATAAGTTTTCGCTGGTGGCCACAGTTATCGACTTACTCGAGAATAACGGGTTTGAAAATCGCTTCTGTAGGTTTTTCTCGAATAATTCGAAAATTACGGCCTCTACAGGAAACTTGTTCCAGTACAAAATTTAACTACATTAAACTCCCTTCAAAAAAGGTTCTGTTCGTTTTTTCTCTGTAGTTCTAGTACTTTGTGCATAGTGAGAAAGAGAAAATGAAAGTCTTGCTTGTGGCATTTGAAGGCATTGCGGGTTGTATAAAATCCATATCTAGAGGTGGCTGAATCACTTAGTTAGAGTACTAGGCACCAGCTGTACCAGCTGTCACATTCAGCACTGTTCCTAATACCAGAAGGGAACTTCAGTCTGGAAACGCGCGACCGCTACGGTCGCAGGTTCGAATCTGCCTCGGGCATGGTTGTGTGTGATGTCCTTAAGTAGGTTACGTTTAAGTAGTTCTACGTCTAGCGGACTGATGACCTCAGATGTTAAGTCCCATAGTGCTTAGAGCCATTTGAACCAGAAGGGAAAAGTTTCTCATTTAATTCTAATGCGATTACTACTCAAAAGCGCTCCGTGTAGAACCTCCTGGATGAAAAAAAAATGGCTCTGAGCACTATGGGACTTAACTGCTGAGGTCATCAGTCCCTAGAACTTAGAACTACTTAAACCTAACTAACCTAAGGACATCACACACAACCATGCCCGAGGCAGATTCGAACCTGCGATCGTAGCGGCCGCACGGTTCCAGACTGTAGCGCCTAGAACCGCTCGGCTACACCGGGTCTCCTGGATGAGACCTCACTAATAAGTGTCAAATGCAGGCCTATGGACATCACCGCGGTTCCACCATATGAATCCTCGGTAGCAACTAAACCTTTCCCAGACTGACAGCTGAACATTGCCTGATGGTCATCATGCAAGCGCTGTTCTGACGGGACTCCAACTCTATATTATTCCCGTTCGGCATAGTAACTCTTGTGCGCTCATGCAAGATACAGAGTGTTAGTTACCAACATTTTGTTACTACAGGACCCTTACCAGGGTGGATAATATGTGTGTGTGTGTGTGAGAGAGAGAGAGAGAGAGAGAGAGAGAGAGAGAGAGAGAGAGATGTGGCAGACGCTACAAGATAGCTAGTAGTGCATGACGAAGAGGTTTACTTTAAACTTCGTAGAGCGTTCTGCTTTCTCCCATGTACGTGTTGTGAAAAGACACGACAGGGTTTCAGAGAAATTAGACCTCATACAAGGTTTAACAACAGTCGTTCATCCCAGATACTATTCATGAACTGAAAAATGAAGGAGCGGGATGAAGGAGGTATAAGAAGTACCCTCCGCTACACACCGTAATAGCTGGCGGAGTATAGATATAGAGGTCAATGTAGGTTGGTTTCAAATGTGAAAGTTAATGAATAGCATGTGAATATATGGTATTGTAGCTTACAGGGGTTCCGACGAAGGTGGATCCAGCACTCACTCCTGTTTAATGTGTATATTAACACGTGAAATCGCACTGGTTTACCGTAGTTACAAAATCCAGTATCATCAGAAATAATGTGATACCAGTGGCCTTCATAAACTCTTTTCATTTGCCCGCGAAAGGCGAAGGTCCCGAGTTCGAGTCTCGGTCCGGCACACAGGTTTACTCTGCCGGGAAGTTCCTTTCATTTACCGTTCCGAAGGGGGTTTTGAAGCGTTCGTGTGACAATTATAGTGTTCTAAATCGCGTGTCGGACAGTACAGTAGTACTCGTATTTGCCGTGTACTGGATACGGCAATAGCTGTTCTTACGCTCAAATGTCGATAAAGAAAAGAAAATCTTCTGACGAACGCTAATTACAACCATGTTTACAACATTTACATGCCCAAAAATAATATTTTGGCAAGCAACTGAACTATGGCAGTTACTTCATTTACATCGACCATGACAACATGTGTAAAAATGTAAAAGCGAAAACATCGACTAAACCTTTAAACAGTACAATTGGCACGTAATCTGACGAAGCATTTTGCTTCAAAAGTTGCTTATTGTAGAAAGTCACTATTACCTTTCGATAACTTTTAGCTCATTGGAAAGTTCACAGTGAGGAGTAAACACAACGAATTTTAGAGCATGCAGAAGCTGTTTAGATAATATCCATATATTAAAAAGTAAATTGTGTTAAATCGAAATACCGAAACACAACTAATTTTCATAATTAGCGATACTAGCACCCTTGTTGGATTTTTATAACACTGAAAAGTCGTCATTAAATTTTAATTTCGGTTTTGCGAGCATCACAACCCTCACCGAGACCAAATTCCTTCAACAGGAATACTAAATTATATTTTTATAGCTATTGACTGCTACGAAGAAGCAGAGATACTGTCTGATAATTATCAATATATGTTTAATATTTACCATAAATCTGAAAGATTATAGCCGGCCGAAGTGGCCATGCGGTTCTAGGCGCTACAGTCTGGAACCGAGCGACCGCTCCGGTCGCAGGTTCGAATCCTGCCTCGGGCATGGATGTGTGTGATGTCCTTAGGTTAGTTAGGTTTAATTAGTTCTAAGTTCTAGGCGACTGATGACCTCAGAAGTTAAGTCGCATAGTGCTCAGAGCCATTTGAACCATTTTGAAAAATTATTAATAAGCTGCACAAGGAAATTAAAGTGTGAAAGTTAATTGACTCTGGACCAAGTGCGAATTGGTTTGACACAAGTAACAGGAGGGGAAGTCGATGTCGAGATGTGTTCGGAGAGAGACATTTTTATAGATCCTCGTCATGCTGTATTGTTGCGCATTGTTGTACTTATGTTGCAACTTTAATGGTTCTAAAGAAAATATGAGGAACAAGAAACTTAAATAAATAATGACAATTATGAAAACCAGCAGGTAGTTCTTTTATTTATAGCAGTTAAGTCTATCACGCAAGTTACTGCAAGGCTGAGGTTGTGAGCCGGAGATACCGACTACGCAGTTTCTACTTCTACGTGAGCATCGAGAACAAAGCTAAGTATTCTGTACTTACTTGTTTTCTAGAACAGAAACAGGGAGCGCAGGGCGGAACACACGTCAGGGGTGTCGGCACATCCTAATTACAGTCGCGAATTCGAGTAACTGTCACACAGTCTAACAACGAACCGCTTACGCCAGAGCGAAACAAAATGCGACGGAGTGCAGGGGCTGCACTGGCGTCGCTGTGATTTGCCGAGTGGCTCTGCAGATGTCGACATGGCCGATTGCCGGGATTAAAGCTAATTACGCCCGCGCGTCCGTTACTACACTTGCAGTGCTGGCAGCGGGCAGCGGGCCCTGCCTTAACCAGACACGTCCCGCAATTTCCTCGCGCCGTAAACTAGACTGCTGCGTAGCGCCTCTCTGTAAACAGCCTACTGAGACAGACGGAGAAGTCAGCAGGGCGAGGCAAAGGAAGCAGCAGGCGACGGCCAAGGGCGATCTTTCACAGCTGTTGGTGCGACACCAACAAGAGAACCGTACGAATTTCATCTCTCCAACCTGATTCGTACTGACAGGGCGTGTAAGGCACGACTAGGGCTTAGCGTAAACAGGAAGACGCAACTCTCAACCGTTTTTGAGAAAACCGAGTTTGAAAATTATAGGTGTACCTACGCTTTATGCTTTGTAGGGCCGCTAGTGTAATGTGAATTCTGCAAAACTGTCATATAAGAAATAACTCAATACACAGTTTCTTGCAGATTTCCGTTAAAAAGACAGAAATACGAATGTCTTGTAACGTATATACTTATTTTGAACATGAGTTCCTTTTCTGATATTATGTGAAACTGTTAAAAGCTAAATAAATATCTTTAAAAGAACAGCGTCCGCTGCTGAGCGAGTAAGCACTTAGTTTGATAAAGTGAGGTCTCTGGATCGAATCTCGCTGCTGGTAGTTTTTTTTTTCTCACTTAATTCTAACAACAGGTTTATTATGACCATGCAAGGTAGCTATCTTTAGTCATTAATTTACTCTTTCATGATCTTTAACACGAAAACGAGAGGAAAAGCTTTTCTTCTTAAGGAGATTGTAAATGAAAACAGGATACACAAGAACTTACAATCAAATCAGTGCAGTAATTTTATTTGTATTATTGTATCTACATTTGTTAGAAGTATAATGCTTAAAGTATGCAGTACAGCACGAATCTTGATGATACTGATCATACAATACGGAATCCTGTAGTTATCGCGATATACAGCAGATGTAATGAACGCCGAATTTTTGTATGTCCATTTTTTTTCTGTGTCTATTGCAAGACAGACTTGGTTCACATTCACAAACGGTTCTCAGACGACACACATTTTCGTGGCGAACCTCACGTAACTAAGCGAGGCAACAACAAACATTGGGTCGGATAACTCACAAATAGAATTAATACCGGCAGTGAGATTCGATCTAGAGACCTCAAGTTTATGAAACTAAGCGCATACTCGAATGGCTGCGGACTCCCTGCATATTAGCTACCACGCAAAGTATACAGGGTGTTACAACAAGGTATGGCCAAACTTTCAGGAAACATTCCTCACACACAAATAAAGAAATGATGTTATGTGGACATGTGTCCGGAAACGCTTATCTGGCTTCCCGCGCCCGGGTTCCCGGGTTCGATTCCCGGCGGGGTCAGGGATTTTCTCTGCCTCGTGATGACTGGGTGTTGTGTGATGTCCTTAGGTTAGTTAGGTTTAAGTAGTTCTAAGTTCTAGGGGACTGATGACCATAGATGTTAAGTCCCATAGTGCTCAGAGCCATTTGAACCATTTTTTGGAAACGCTTAATTTCCATGTAAGAGCTCATTTTAGTTTCGTCAGTATGAACTGTACTTCCTCGGTTCACCGCCAGTTGGCCCAATTAAAGGAAGGTAATGTTGACTTCGGTGATTGTGTTGACATGCGACCCATTGCTCTACAGTACTAGCATCAAGCACATCAGTACGTAGCATCAACAGGTTAGTGTTCATCACAAACGTGGTTTTGCAGTCAGTGCAATATTTACAAATGTGGAGTTGGCAGATGCCCATTTGATGTATGGATTAGCACGGGGCAATAGCCGTGGCGCGGTACATTTGTATCGAGACAGATTTCCAGAACGAAGGTGTCCCGACAGGAAGACGTTCGAAGCAATTGATCGGCGTCTTAGGGAGCACGGAACATTCCAGCCTATGACTCGCGACTGGGGAAGACCTAGAACGACGAGGACACCTGCAATGGACGAGGCAATTCTTCGTGCAGTTGACTATAACCCTAATGTCAGCGTCAGAGAAGTTGCTCGTATTGTGGACGGCTGTGATACAATACGCCATTCTCCAGGGCTGCATCAGCGCATCAGGGATTCCATGCGACGGAGGGTGGATGCATGTATCCTCGCTAACGGAGGACGTGTTGAACATTTCCTGTAACACAGTGTTTGAAGTCACGCTGGTGCGTTCTGTTGCTTTGTGTTTCCATTCCAAGGTTAATGTGATTTGAAGAGAAGTAATAAAATGAGCTCTAACATGGAAAGTAAGCGTTTCCGGACACATGTCCACATAACATACTTTCTTTCTTTGTGTGTGAGGAATGTTTCCTGAAAGTTTGGCCGTACCTTTTTGTAACACCCTGTATAAGCACGCCTAAAATTTTCAAATTCGATTTTTTCGATAGGGATGAGAGTTGCATCTCCCTATTTAAACATTTTGAAGTATTAGTCGTGCCCTACGCACCCTGTTAATACGAATCAAATCGTTGAGAGGGCAGTTCGTATGGTCCCCTTGCAAGCGAAAAACTCTTTCCTTCCAGGGAAGGATACATTAGTACCTGTTGAAGAAAGGAAAATTCGCAGTGATTTATGGTGTCCCAGTTTAGAGCGCTTATTTTTTGTAAATGTTTTAGCTGCTGATCAGTTACCTGCTAACAGTAGGTAATGTGCGTGTGAAGAAATCTAGGGTTCCATGCAATATACATTGCTACTTGCTGACATCATTAGAGAAAACTTGGATTCGACAAAAAGTAATGAAAATGCACTTTGTTTTCGAATTGTCTGTTATGCAAGCTTATTTCTCTTGCGGACGTAAAATATTGGTTATTTATGCTTAGTAATTGCTACTAACCTATTGTAAAGCCAGGTACAGTACTGTGAAACTTGTTCTCACTGAGGAAAAAAATTGTAACTAAAGGAATTTGTGATGTCCACGTACATGATTGCAGTAAATATTTATGTCTTATATCTTAACAAAAAAATGGCTCTGAGCACTATGGGACTTAACAGCTATGGTCATCAGTCCCCTAGAACTTAGAACTACTTAAACCTGACTAACCTAAGGACAGCACACAACACCCAGTCATCACGAGGCAGAGAAAATCCCTGACCCCGCCGGGAATCGAACCCGGGAACCCGGGCGCGGGAAATTTCTTAACAGAAGGAACGTGTTTGAGAAACTTGATGGTAGATTTCACATTGTGCTGCGTTTTCCATTCTGTCTGGTGAGATTAACTTCCGGAATAACTTGTAATTATTAGTCTCTTATGTAAAATCGAGCCTGCACTTTGGTATTAAAGTATGAGTGGTCCATTATAGATTCTAACAATGTACAGTATTCGTCCTTTCACAGAGTTACGAGATATTAATATCATATGTTCCTAGCTCCCAGTCAAAGCGACGCGGCAGCAGATGCACAGATTAATGTCAGTTTTTCCTGAATCGAAGAAGTTGCAGATGCATTTTGATTTATTATCTCGAACAGCTTCAAGAAGTAATTTTAATCATCAGAAGTTGTTTCCGTTATGCTTCGTACCATAGTTTTCGAAAATCGACTAAAAGAAGTCATGGATGCTCTGAGGCTGTGTATTACTCGAATAAGATACTTTATCCGCTAAATTTTAACCTACAGTCTTCTTGATGGTTGTACATAAGGGTCAGTCAAATGGAAACCGAACAACCGCCACAACGAGACTATGGAACCGTTCCATTCGTAAGTCATCCCCACACGCATTATTTATCTCACTGGGGGGGGGGGGGGGGGCGAGATGATCAACTCCTGTTTCACAGAACGCAGACAGCCGCAGACGGATCCACAACCGCACCCACTCTTGCACTTCCTCGTCCAACTGAAACCGACGTCCACGCATATCTTTCTTCGGGTCGTCAAAGATCTCAAAACCACATGGTGAAAGATCCTGGCTGTATGGAGAATGTTGCAGTGTTTCCCAACCAAATCGCAGAGGCGTAGCCTTCTTCCGTTTGGCAGTGGGGGCTGACATTATCGTCCAACAGGATAATGCAGTGCGAGAGTCTTCCTGAGCGTTTTGACTTTATGGTGCTTCGCAGTTTCTGCAAAGTGTCTTCATAGTGCTCCGCATATTCTGGCGCTGCAGTCCGGAACCGCGGGACTGCTACGGTCGCAGGTTCGAATCCTGCCTCGAGCATGGGTGTGTGTGATGTCCTTAGGTTAGTTAGGTTTAAGTAGTTCTAAGTTCTAGGGGACTTATGACCTAAGATGTTGAGTCCCATAGTGCTCAGAGCCATTTGACCCATTTTTGGCTCCGCATTGACTGTGGTTCTACGCTCGAGGAACTCAACGAGCAGGAGATCATCCTGTTGCACCCGCACACTGTCAATCGGTGAAGGGTATGCTTCGACAATTTGGTTGGGAAACACTGCAACATCCTCTGTACAGCCCGAATCTTTCACTGTCTGATTTTCACATCTTTGGCGACCTGAAGCAAGATGTGCATAGACGTCGGTTTCAGTCGGAAAAGAATGAGTGCAGTTGTGGATCCCACAGCGGGCGATCGCGTTCTGCGAAACAGAAACTGATTGTCTCGTCTCCCAGTGGAACAAATGTCTTGACGCGTGGGTTGATTACTTTTGAATGGAACCATTCCATGGTTCAAATGGCTCTGAGCACTATGGGACTTAACATCTGAGGTCATCAGTCCCCTAGACTTAGAACCGTAGCGGTCGCGCGGTTCCAGACTGAAGCGCCTAGAACCGCTCGGCCACACCGACCGGCTGAACCATTCCATGGTCCCATCGTGTCGGGTGTTCCGTTTTCATTTGACTGTCCCTCTTACTTAGTTGTATGCAAATAACCCCTTGTAAATCTGTGGGGACGCGCTGCTCTCCCTTTACAAAGCAAAATTTTTACCACAAAGAGATTACGTTTTTTTTAAAAAAAGTTCTTTATTAATAATCATTATAATAAAGAATTTAAAAAAAAATAAAAAAAACGTAATCTCTTTGTGGTAAAAATTTTGCTTTGTAAGGGGAGAGCAGCGCGTCCCCACAGATTTACAAGGGGTTATTTGCATATAACTAAGTAAGAGGGACAGTCAAATGAAAACGGAACACCCGTCACGATGGGACCATGGAATGGTACAGCCGGTCGGTGTGGCCGAGCGGTTCTAGGCGCTTCAGTCTGGAACCGCGCGACCGCTACGGTTGTAAGTCTAGGGGACTGATGACCTCAGATGTTAAGTCCCATAGTGCTCAGAGCCATTTGAACCATGGAATGGTTCCATTCAAAAGTAATCAACCCACGCGTCAAGACATTTGTTCCACTGGGAGACGAGACAATTTTTACCACAAAGAGATTACGTTTGCTGAATACACGATCTGCAACACTGCTACACAATGACTCCGCTCCCCAGCTACCTGTCCAGGTGACAGACATACGTCCATTCATGGCGGTGTCTCAAACGCTCTGTCGCCGTGAACGGTAGGTCAGCCGTCTCCAGGTAGGGCTACACATGCAAGGTGTCCCAGAAGGAATCACTATTTAACTATGACAGGAATGATAATTCGAAGCGAAAAGGTCTAGTAAACGTGGGCTCTAAGATGCATAACTAATGAGCTATACGCACTTCTTCATCTTTACTACTGTAAAACAAATTTCTTCTTCTGCAAGATCTTTGCTTTCCGTGTAATGAGAGGTGACAGCATGGACCAAAACAAGAGAAAAAAGGGTCCCGTAAAATGGAGTCTAAAGCGCATGTCTTAAGAGCTACTGCGAAGCACATCTCCTCTACTGAACAAGTTCTCACAGCTCAAAAGGTATGCATTTTAGAGCCCATGTTTATTTGACAATTTTTTCTTGCTTTGGTCCGTATTATCTCCACTCAAAATATGGAAAGCACGGAGCTTGCAGTAGAAGAGATTTGTTTCACAATATCGAAGATGAAATAGTTCCTACAGCTCTTAAGGTACGCAATTGAGAGCCCGCGTTTACTAGAGTTTTTTGCTTCGAATGATCGTTCCTCTCGTATATCTGAAAACTGATCATTCCTCCTGGGAAGCCCTGTGTCAGGTTTCCGACTGCCAGGACGCTACACCAGGCAGATTGACCTAACCAATTACAAAACCATGACGCTAGATGCCACTAGATGTGGCAAAAGTGACAGAGAGAACGAAACACTAGTAAATATACAAAGTTGCATTGCTTTACAACCATGAGCGTACTAAGAGATAGGCACCTTGTATTTATACGGATATTGTATCATACATATGCTAGTAGTAGGTCATATATGGATAAAAAAAGAGAAAGTGCAGAAGCATGTTACACATACATACTGCCTGAAAAAAAAATGTGAAGCATCCAGAAGATATGGTCGGAAGTAATTGTAACTTCTTACAGACCGTTGGCAAGTGTGTAGAAGATTATAGTTGCCATTCTCTTGGCAAGTAGAATGGTCACCAGTGTGCATTAGTGTTGTTCGTGTTTAGTGTTGTTACGTAGCCTGGATAGTGTGTATATAAGGAGCATGAACAGTGTCAGATGTTGAATGATCACGTAAACGACATGGAGATGCTGAGTGCATATGTGAGACAGCTTTATCAGCACCTGACAGAGTGTGAAAGGGCTCTCCATTCGATCAGTTGACCGAATCCTGCAGCATCCAGACTCGTGGGGCATTCGGATTTGGTAGTGGGTCGATGTCGGAATGCATGGCAACGTGAGCGCAGGCATACTCGTCAAGGTTCTGGTCGACAAAATCTGGCCACGATTAAGGAGAATGGCTTTACTGTCCACCAAGCACATTGTACATTTACAACTACGTCTGCCATCAGAGAACAAGTAATGGGCTCCCTGTAACATCCTGCCTCACCGTGCACCATTGGTCGGAGACTATCAGCACCTGGACAAGCGAATTGCCGTTCGTTGTGTAAGCCACAAGACAAACGGTTGGGTTTGGAGTGATACCGTGATCAGAAAGCATGTGCTCTGGTGCATGACTTTGCATTGTGTTCAGCGATGAATTGCGGCTGCGACTGCGCCAGATCATCGGAAAGTAGTATGACAACGATATAGAGAGGGGTTCTATCTTACAACGTTCTGGATATGCACAGCAGTATTGCTCCTCGTATCATGGTGTGCAGAGCCAATAGTGTGACTTCAGATCACGGCATGTAGTAACTGAGGAAACTCTGACGCTACAATGATACGTCAGTTACATCCTCCGGCCTCATGTGCCACCTCTCATGCGGCAGAATTCGGGTGCCATTTTTCAACGGGACAACTCTACGTAAACGCCGCTGCTCCCAGTCGTTCAGTGAAGGCCGTTAGCCGCTGCGTTGTCTGCGGTGGGAGGTAATGCCTGAAATTTGGATTCTCGGCACGAAGTTGACGCTGTGCAAGTCAGAATATTGATTCCCAAACAATTATCCGAAATGAAATGTCCCATGCATCTAGGTCCAACCACCATACCGCGTTCGAAGTCTGCTAACACCCGTCGTGCGGCCATAATTGTGTCGGAAACTTTATCACGTGAATCACCTGAGAACGAATGTCAGCTCCGAGAATGCACTGCCCTTTTATACCTGGTGTAAGTGATACCGCTGCTATCTGTATAGGTGCATATAGCTGTCTCATGACTTCTGTCATCTCAGTCTATCAAGGCTGAAAGGCCTTGGCAGGATGTCTGCTGTGGGTGCCATTTGTTTGACTGGTGCGCTTGTTTACTTAAATCTGTTGTGGGAGGGTGTACAGACTCAACATTATAGGCGACACCGCACAGTGCCAGGGCTGTGGCCGGTGGTTACCTTGAGCGTCCTCGTCGTCGTCTTCGGCGGCGAGACCCATCTGGCGGCGGCGCAGCCTGGCGACGCCCATGGCGGGCTCGACGAGCGACGCGACGCTGCCCAGGATGTCGTCGATGTTGGTGTGCGCGCCGATGAAGCCGCGGCTGCGCCTGCGAGCCGTCCCGCCGGTCTGTTGGGCAGCCTCGACGTCGGGCCCAACGCCGGGCTCAGGTTCGGTGTCCGGCACATTGTCGTATGGCGAGCGCCGGCCGCTGTCCGCCTTGCTGCAAGCGAGATAAACGTACACTATGCCAGCGTCGTAGAATCAGCAATACTTCACTTGTAACATTCATACAAATTAACAATCCGTTCGTGAAGCGAAGAGGAAGACCGGTGTTGAAGACTGAACCTTGTACGAATTTTGACACTACTGTGTGCTGGAGTTATTTGACACCTGACTTTTTTAGTTTATTTAATTCCTTAGTTTTATTAGTTGTTCGTAGCGTTTTTGTTTCGCATGTTGGTATTCTAATTGTTATGGTCTTATTTATCGATTGTCATTTTTTAATTGTAGTTCGCTGTTGTTATTTCAGTTTACGTATTGTCACTTCGAAATAGTAAGTGGAGCTGTGGATATTAGAAAATGGAGTGCCAAGTGCAGAAATCGAAATATTTCCGACATGTTCTTCTAAAAAAATGTTCAAATGTGTGTGAAATCTTATGGGACTTAACTGCTATGGTCATCAGTCCCTAAGCTTACACACTACCTAACCTAAATTATCCTAAGGACAAACACACACACCCATGCCCGAGGGAGGACTCGAACCTCCTCCGGGACCACCCGCACAGTCCGTGAATGCAGCGCCTCAGACCGCTCGGCTAATCCCGCGCGACCATATTCTTCTGTTCGAGTATAGTAGAGGGGTGACAGCAGGGGAAGCAGTCGGAAATATTTGCTCCGTGTATGACAATAACGCCAATGGAGAGAGCATGGCGGGAAAATGGTTTCCACGTTTTTAAGCAGGATCGTTTTGACATTAGTGACTCTCCACGTTCAAGAAGACCTTCGGTGTTTGATGAAGATCGTTTAAATGCATAAATCCACAGCCACCAACGTCACTGTGCTCGAGAACTCGCAACATTTGCCTGCAATGGGGAAGGTTCAAAAATCGGGTGTGTGGGTAAGCCAAAATCACAAAAATCTGCGGGTGGCAATACGTGCATATCTGCTTGCTCGTCATCAATTGATTCGTAAACAATACCGACCATTCTTATCCTGTATCGTTACTGGTGATGGGAAGTAGTGTCTTCACGTTAACATAAGGAAAACAAAGGAATGGTTGACACCAAATCACCTGACCACGTTCGAAGTCCGTGAGTTCCGCTCTCTCACGATGTCTAATGACTACTGAGGTCGCTGATATGTGTATATAGCTGCAGTAACATGTTATTCGGCAGCACTCGACATGGTTCTAGATGAACTCCCTTATGAACACATGGCGTATTTTAGGACTGACTGAAGCTAATGAGTTTATTCAGAATTATGTCCAAATTTTTATAAATATAATATTGATGAATCTATGTGGTACTCGTGAAGATGATGTCATACAAACAAACAAATATTTAAATTTGGATTCTGGAATGAGTTTTAGGGACAAGCGAGGATCAGTAATGAACGTTGTCTCTTACGTTAACTGATGTAATCGACGTGTTACACTTCTGTCTTAGTGGAAAGTTAAGAGTTGGAGGAATGGATATAGACACAGAATACTACGTATTGTGGATGTAGACACCTGTGAGATTGAAGATGGCATTTGAACTGAAAAATTTCTAACTCGTCCTGCTATGGAATTTAAGGAAGTACGGAAAATAATAATGTATCCGAGGCCGGAAAGCGAATGGTTCATTACGATAGTGAACTGTCACGCTACGCCCCATAAGAACAAGAAGATGAGGAAGACACTGTGACCTGACGAGGTATCAGTTATTAGCTATCCAATACAGCGTACGAATTTCCAGAGCATCGAGTTGTCCCATTGTTACTGTTCAGCGCCCATTACCATATAACAAACAGGGGAAAAATTGTGAATCTTTGCATTCAGTGAAATGGCATGTATTTCATACAGAATCTGGATAACTGCTGTTATCACATCCAAACCGTTTTTATTCTAGCTTCGTTATCGGTACTGATATTGTCATCACTTTGCTGCCGGAATGGAACATTCCATAAGTAGGAACTCTTGTCATGAACTCAGTTTTTGTTGTGTTCAGTGAACTGCACGATGAAAGATATGTTTACAACATGTATCGCGCGATGATGTTCATGTCCAAGATGGGTATATAACAGTCAGAATGAGATAAACAAAAGTTAGCCAGGTTAGGAAGAGATACATGATAACATCCAACCATTCAAATAGCCCATCATTGAAAAGAAAAATCTTGATAAGTGCTTGTAGGACTCGCGCACCGAGGGGTCCGTGCAAACTTAATAATGTACGAGTATACAGATAGTTCATCCAACCCGGGAATCGAGTTTTGCCTGTTATCGATATCGATACTGGCAAGACATCAAAATATGAGGCGTAAATGGCCGCATCTTTTGACTGCACTGACGTGGAAGCTTAAAGTTTTTACATCGACAAGGTACCATAGACCTTACTATTTGTTACGTTTACTTGTTCCTGCAAAAAAGGGTTCTTAACAGTCGGACAGACGGACAACCAGACAGACATACAACAAAGTCATACTACACTCCTGGAAATTGAAATAAGAACACCGTGAATTCATTGTCCCAGGAAGGGGAAACTTTATTGACACATTCCTGGGGTCAGATACATCACATGATCACACTGACAGAACCACAGGCACATAGACACAGGCAACAGAGCATGCACAATGTCGGCACTAGTACAGTGTATATCCACCTTTCGCAGCAATGCAGGCTGCTATTCTCCCATGGAGACGATCGTAGAGATGCTGGATGTAGTCCTGTGGAACGGCTTGCCATGCCATTTCCACCTGGCGCCTCAGTTGGACCAGCGTTCGTGCTGGACGTGCAGACCGCGTGAGACGACGCTTCATCCAGTCCCAAACATGCTCAATGGGGGACAGATCCGGAGATCTTGCTGGCCAGGGTAGTTGACTTACACCTTCTAGAGCACGTTGGGTGGCACGGGATACATGCGGACGTGCATTGTCCTGTTGGAACAGCAAGTTCCCTTGCCGGTCTAGGAATGGTAGAACGATGGGTTCGATGACGGTTTGGATGTACCGTGCACTACTCAGTGTCCCCTCGACGATCACCAGTGGTGTACGGCCAGTGTAGAAGATCGCTCTCCACACCATGATGCCGGGTGTTGGCCCTGTGTGCCTCGGTCGTATGCAGTCCTGATTGTGGCGCTCACCTGCACGGCGCCAAACACGCATACGACCATCATTGGCACCAAGGCAGAAGCGACTCTCATCGCTGAAGACGACACGTCTCCATTCGTCCCTCCATTCACGCCTGTCGCGACACCACTGGAGGCGGGCTGCACGATGTTGGGGCGTGAGCGGAAGACGGCCTAACGGTGTGCGGGACCGTAGCCCAGCTTCATGGAGACGGTTGCGAATGGTCCTCGCCGATACCCCAGGAGCAACAGTGTCCCTAATTTGCTGGGAAGTGGCGGTGCGGTCTCCTACGGCACTGCGTAGGATCCTACGGTCTTGGCGTGCATCCGTGCGTCGCTGCGGTCCGGTCCCAGGTCGACGGGCACGTGCACCTTCCGCCGACCACTGGCGACAACATCGATGTACTGTGGAGACCTCACGCCCCACGTGTTGAGCAATTCGGCGGTACGTCCACCCGGCCTCCCGCATGCCCACTATACGCCCTCGCTCAAAGTCCGTCAACTGCACATACGGTTCACGTCCACGCTGTCGCGGCATGCTACCAGTGTTAAAGACTGCGATGGAGCTCCGTATGCCACGGCAAACTGGCTGACACTGACGGCGGCGGTGCACAAATGCTGCGCAGCTAGCGCCATTCGACGGCCAACACCGCGGTTCCTGGTGTGTCCGCTGTGCCGTGCGTGTGATCATTGCTTGTACAGCCCTCTCGCAGTGTCCGGAGCAAGTATGGTGGGTCTGACACACCGGTGTCAATGTGTTCTTTTTTCCATTTCCAGGAGTGTATAAGGATTCCGTCTTTATCGATTGGAACCACGAAAATCAAATGGGGCTGCAGGCGTAAGTAAAGTCTCAAAAAAAAAAAAAAAATGGTTCAGATGACTCTGAGCAATATGGGACTTAACTTCTGAGGTCATCAGTCCCCTGGAACTTAGAATTACTTAAACCTAACTAACCTATAGACATAACACACATCCATGCCCGAGGCAGGATTCGAACGTGCGGCCGTATCGGTCGCGAGGTTCCCGAATGTAGCGCCTAGAAACGCTCGGCCACTCCGGCAGGCAGTAAAGTCTCCTGCCATACTATAAAGACGAAAATAACAATTCCTCCCTCTGATAGTTGAACATGGATAACTAGGAAAAATATGGCACGGTGTGCGAAGGAGGGGGGTAGTGTGATCTGTGATATAAGACACGGATGCTGTGTTTTGAAGGAAACATTGGCCTGCTCTCATAACTGTATTGGATGCTACCTGCTAGATATGCAGTGGGCTGAAGCCTGCTGTGCTAGTATAAACATGTGATACATATCATCGTGCTGAGCGTTTCCAATTGTCGATGATACTGTTGGAGACCTTGGAATCCTCGCCGAATCGCCAGAGCATCTGGCACGAGTGCTGTAGCCGGATGCGAAAGTGGACTGAATATCTCAGTAGGTGTAGTAGAGTGTCTGTACTGGCCAGCGATCCTCCTCGTCACTGGAGCATCTCGAGCTAGAGGACGCCCTTGGGCACCTCGAAATGTTTGCAGGATTACCTACACATCCGACACGACTACTCAGTTGGATGCAAAAGTGGACTAGGTCTGTCGGAATTTGTGGCGCAGTGATGTTACAGACCTGCGGTCCTCCTCTTCGCTGGAGCTGATCTCTAACATCTTTACAGAATTGTCTACACACCTGACAAGACTGCTCTGCTAGATGCAAAAGTGGATTGGGTTTCTCAGAATTTGTGGAACAGTGGTGGCACTGACCTGTGGTTCTCCTTATCGCTCGAGCTGATCTCGAGCTTGACGACACCCTCGGGCGCCTCGACATCCTTGCAGAACTGTCTAGTCATCTGACACGACTGCTCTGGTGGATGGAAAAGTGGACTATGTTTTTCAGAATGTGTGGCACAGTGTTGATACTGACCTGTGGTCCTCCTCGTCGCTGGAGCTGGTCTCGAGCTTGACGACGCCCTCGGGCACCTCTGCGTCCTTGCAGAGCCACCAGGGCAGCTCCCCCGACTGCTGCGGCCGGATGCGGAAGCCGGGCCCCACGCGCTGGGAGCTGGGCGCCCTCTGGAGCGCGGCCAGCTTCCTGGAGCTCGGGGCGCGCGCCAGCCCGCCGCCGGCCGCCACCTGCGCCGCGCTCGGCGTGCGGGACACACCTGCCGGCAGCGGCGCAACCTCGCTTCAGTCCTCCATGCCTAACTGAACAGGCCGCGTGTGCCGGATCTACTCTACTGACGATTAAAATTGCTACACCAAGAACAAATGCAGATGATCAACGGGTATTAATTGGGCAAAGATATTATACTAGAACTGACCTGTGATTACATTTTCACGCAATTTGGGTGCGTAGACGCTGAGAAATCAGTACCCAGAACAACCACCTCTGCCCGTAATAACGGCCTTGATACGTCTGGGCAATGAGTCAAACAGAGCTTGGATGGCGTGTACAGTTACAGCTGCCCATGCAGCTTCAACACGCTACCACAGTTCATCAAGAGTACTGACTGGCGTATTGTGACGAGCCAGTTGCTCGGCCACCATTGGCCAGACGTTTTCAATTGGTGAGAGATCTGGAGAATGTGCTGGCCAGGTCAGCAGTCGAACATTTTCTGTATCCAGAAAGGCCCGTACAGGACCTGCAACACGCGGTCGTGCATTATCCTGCTGTAATGTAGGGTTTCGCAGGGATCGAATGAAGGGTAGAGCCACGGGTCGTAACACATCTGAAATGTAACGTCCCCTGATCAAAGTGCCGTCAATGGGAACAAGAGGTGACCGAGACTTGTAACCAATGGCACCCCAAACCATCACGCCGGTGATACGCCAGTATGGCGAAGACGAATACACGCTTCCAATGTGCATTCACCGCGATGTCGCCAAACACGGATGCGACCATCATGATACTGTAAACAAAACCTGGATTCGTCCGAAAAAATGACGTTTTGCCATTCGTGCATCCAGGTTCGTCGTTGAGTACACCATCGGAGGTGCTCCTGTCTGTGATGCAGCGTCAAGAGTAACCGCAGCCATGGTCTCCGAGCTGATAGTCCATGCTGCAGCAAATATCGTCGAACTGTTCGTGCAGATGGTTGTTGTCTTGCAAACGTCCCCATCTGTTGACTCAGGGATCGAGACGTGGCTGCACGATCCGTTACAGCCATGCGGATAAGATGCCTGTCATCTCCACTGCTAGTGATACGAGGCCGTTGGGATCCAGCACGGAGTTCCGTATTACCCTCCTGAACCCACCGATTCCATATTCTGCTAACAGTCATTGAATCTCGACCAATGCGTGCAGGAATTTCGGATACGATAAACCGCAATCGCGATAGGCTACAATCCGACCTTTATCAAAGTCGGAAACGTGATGGTATGCATTTCTTCTCCTTACACGAGGCATCACAACAACGTTTCACCAGGCAACGCCGGTCAACTGCTTTTTGTGTATGAGAAATCGGTTGGAAACTTTCCTCATGTCAGCACGTTGTAGGTGTCGGCACCGGCGCCAACCTTGTGTGAATGCTCTGAAAAGCTAATCATTTGCATATCACAGCATTTTCTACCTGTCGGTTAAATTTCGCGTCTGTAGCACGTCATCTTCGTGGTGTAGCAAATTTAATGGCCAGTACTGTATCTGTCTCTCTCTTTATCCGAAACAGCAGTTTAAAAAGGAGAATAATTTCGCAATGGTGATCACACGATGCTGGTTGGTCGTCCTGTCATTCTCTGCAAGCAACTCCTTTGTATACGGAATGCTAAAATGTGTAGTCAGAACTGCAGCAACAGTCTGTTTTCCGACTCTAAGAACCGTTACTTCTCGTTAAAGTAGCTCCTAAATTGGCCTCAAGTGAATGAGTGCATTAATTCTAGTTCTCCCTCACCCGAGGAGAAAGCTCTGGCAGTACCAGGAATTGATCACATTCCTCGGGATTTACACACAGTGACCGCCCACTATGCAGGCAAGCCTATATTGCAGTTAGAAAAACCATAAAGGACCAGTTAAATGGTGGACTCATCTTCTGTAAACAGACGAAAATCCAGCCAACATTCCTACAGGTTTTTCTTAAATGTACATTATCCGATAAATCTCGGTTGCACCATTCTCCAGGGGAAGAGACAGTACAATACATCTCGGATGCCAGATGCTCGGCCGAAGTGGCCGTGCGGTTCTTGGCGCTGCAGTCTGGAACCGCGAGACCGCTACGGTCGCAGGTTCGAATCCTGCCTCGGGCATGGATGTATGTGATGTCCTTAGGTTAGTTAGGTTTAAGTTCTAGGGGACTAATGACCTTAGAAGTTGAGTCCAATAGTGCTCAGAGCCATTTGGGTGCCACACATTCTGTACAAAGCACTGTACGGCATAGACATATGAAATATACTCCGTCTGTCCAAAACGTTCCGAAACTGATTTTATTCCTGCGTATAAGCGACGTGAACGGTAACTAAGGTGGTAGCTTGAACTAACAACTGTAAACAACAGGTGTGTGCATTCGACCAGTGAGTTGTGAGCAGGCAGTATTAAATAGTGGACTTGCGCACGTAGTC
Organism: Schistocerca cancellata; assembly: GCF_023864275.1. Taxonomy (NCBI): domain Eukaryota; kingdom Metazoa; phylum Arthropoda; class Insecta; order Orthoptera; family Acrididae; genus Schistocerca; species Schistocerca cancellata. Next base: position 254,615,802 of record NC_064630.1, on the reverse strand, counting down.
TGCCAACGTCCTTTCGTCACAAATCGCAAAGAAGCAACATCTCTAAATCAAATGTTCAATACATTTTCCAGATGTTTTGAAGAAGATAAAAGTGTGTGCAACGTTTGTCCCTTACGCCTTGACTTCCGAACAAAAACAACGACGCGAAGTCTCCAGCCTCATCGTGGACGAAGATACTTGCTGTTATCAATACGAACCTACCACAAAACGACAAGTGCTGAAATTTATGTGAAGGTCAAGCTTTGACTACAAAACCAATATTCAAGCCAATGTGACGCGCTAGTTGAACAACATTCCGAAGGAGGATTTATCTGACATTTTCACATGATTGTGTGAACGTAACGTCTTGCGCGTTGTACTCAGGAGTGTGTGTGTGTGTGTGTGGGGGGGGGGGGATATTTAGACCACCATCTTAACTTTTATATTTATTAATCCAATCTCAAAACTTCTTCGAAAACGGAGTAAACTGCGCCTATATAGAAACAGCTTTTCATTACGTTAACAGGGTTGGAATCTTTGCAGTTCTGAAGATCTGAGGAATAAAACGTAGGTGAACGAAATTATGTACAACATGTACAGTGGACGGACTACAGTTCTGATCCAAAGGACATGAAAGGAAGGCAGTGTTTGAGAAGGGAGTGAGACGTCCACCAAATCAGGACATTGAGCAGACAGTAAACTACGTTAAAGATGAACTCTGAAAAGGAATTGAAGTTCAAGGAATAGAAATAAAAACTTTAAGATTTCCCACTAACTTTCTAATTGTGTGAGAGACAACAAAGGACTTGGCTCAGTTGAACATAACGGATAGTGTCCCGGAAAGAGATTATAAGATGAACATCAACGGAAGCAAAACAAGTCTAATGAAATGTACATGTAGAAAAAAACACTAGGCAATGAAGAGGGAATTATATAAGGAAATGAGATAGTAATGGTAGTAGAGGAGTTTTACTGTTTGAGGAACAAAGTAACTGATAATGCTATAAATAAAGAGGATACAAAATGCAGACTGGCAATAGCAAGACAAGTCTAACCGGAGCGCTACGAAGAACACACAAAGACGCGAAACGCGGCAAAGCAGAGCGTCCTCAATGTGAAAACCAGGCATGTTCGCTCCGTTGTGTGCAGTGACTCGAACTCTGCGATTCTGTGGTGGACTCTCCGTAGCTTGACTGCAGGAAAGACAAAATTAGAAACTGGTGTTCAAGGACTCAGCTGAAGAACTATGTGACTTTTTATCACTAGGCAGTCCCCACACTGCAAATACCTTTCACACTAAGAATCCCCAGACTACGTTTCTAACCCTGACACTTTCCATCTAAAACACTTTACAATAAACACAGCGAGATAAACGGAAGTGGGGATCTCTTCTCAAGCGATTGTCGACGACAGCATCAGAATTATATTGAGAAAGAATATTATGGACAGCTTAGTAACAGGCCTGACAGACCGAGCGAGGTGGCGCAGTGGTTAGACACTGGACTCACATTCGGGGGGACGACGGTTCAATCCCGCGTCCGGCCATCCTGATTTGGATTTTCCGTGATTTCCCTAAATCGCTCCAGGCAAATACCGGGATGGTTCCTTTTAAAAGGGCAGTCTGCTTTCCGCAGCGCTGCGGCGAGGACGTCTTGTTTACGTCCCGTCCGCGCGGTCGCGAGTGCCCGTCGTTGTTTACTACTGCGTTGTCGCTAGTTTAGAGTCCATCACTACCGACGCAACATGGCACATTCATACAGACAAACCACCATCAAGATCAGTTTTCAACCCGATCATGCACGACCGCGAGCTTTTGAAGTGGAACGTTTTCTACGTGACGTTAAAATTGAACCGCGAGACATAATTGGTATCCATCTCTCTATCACGAGCAGTGTTGTCTACGTCAAGCTAGTAAGTGACGAGGTGTGCAACAGAATCGTGCGCGCACATGCGAACGATCTTAAATTCAAACACTCTGATGGCCATATTGGGGCGGTCTCTATCGATCACGCGGGGCTTGGCCTCCGTACGATACGCGTCTTCGAACTCCCTTTCGAAGTACCACCGGACGTAGTCACCGCGGCTTTCCAGCCCTACGGCAGAGTGATCAGCCATATGGCCGAAAAATGGACCACCTTTACAACGTACCCCGTTCTTAACGGGGTGCGACAGATAAAAATTGAACTGACCAAACATGTTCCGTCATATCTTGTCATCGGCGGATGTAGGGCGATCATTATGTATGACGGTCAGCCACGCACTTGCTCTGGTTGTGGCCAAGAAGGGCACGTCCGGTCGGATTGTCTCCGACGACGGCTTACTCAAATCCCGACAGGTGAATCTATGACTCCTTCTACGGTGACGACACTTCCTCTCAATTACGCAGAAGTTACACGGGCAGCAACCCTTTCTGATGCTGCCCACGTTAGTCCGATAGCCGCCCCCGATAGCGAGACCGTGATGGCTTCTGCAGTACAGGATCCGGCCTCTACAACGGCGCCCCCACCTGAAGATAATCACCGACCGACCTTGCAAGAAGGCGTGGATGCTAGGATGGACATTGACCCACGGGTTGTGCCGACAGCGGCTTTTCTTCCAGACACCGGAGCAGCTGAAGAAAATCACCCACATTCAGATTCTGAAACACACGTCCGTAAACAGCGTTCCCCGCGAAAACACAAGAGACGGCGGCGTGCTCCATCGGACGATTGTTTGCAGCGATCGTCTGACATGGACTGTGGAAATTCCGACGACGGTACCGACGGTACAGAGGCCGCTGTATCATCAAACTCAACAGATCGCCGTGGTGATGGCTCCAGCCCCTCCGACCCCACAGAACAACAGGATCACAAGCAGACAGCCGCTGCCGATTCCCAGCCAGCAGAGCCGATGGATTCAGCGCCGAGTGCCGCAGCAGCCACTAACAGCCACCAACAGCCGATGGTATTTCATGGCGACTGGGCGGACGACTGTGAGGAACACTCCTTGCCCATCGTGTCGGACGACACGGGGGGAACTTTACCCCACTAATGTTGATCCTTTCCCGCCATCATTTACAGTGACGAGGCAGCCTTACAAGGGTATTGATGGCCAACACGGATGCTATGGATAGACCTCAAACTTATCGCGTTGCAACTATAAACATCAACACTATACGGACGCGCGATAAGTTATCCTTGCTTCAGGATATGTTGAACTCTGCTTCCATCGACATAGCCCTTCTCCAGGAAGTGTACGTCGACGACTTCCCAGGCATGTACGGTTACGATGCTTGCGTCTCTCCAGCTTCCCCAACAGGCAGCGGTGTCGCTGTACTTCTTCGGGAAGGGATAGTGGCGGACGATATCCTGTTTCTGCCTGGGGCAAGAGGAATGGCACTCACAGTACTGGGTGACCGCCTTATCAACATCTACGCACCTTCCGGGACGGACAAACGTCGCGAACGTTCACGATTCTTTGCGGAAGACGTCGCCCCGCTCTTCCAAGGCCGCCACGACCATCTGGTGTTTGGAGGTGACTACAATTGCGTACTGGCGCCCAGAGACCAACTCCCACGACATAATCCGTGCCCGGAACTCGAGACGCTAATTCGAGAACTGCAGATGGTGGACACTTGGGAACATCTTCACGGCCATCGACCGGGATTCACGCACTTCACGAGTCACTCTTCCAGTCGTATCGATCGGATTTATGTCTCACGCTCTCTCGCCGCTGGAACACAGGATGCGGAACTGTGGCCTGCAGCATTCTCGGACCACACAGCTTACATTTGTGCGGTCACCATGCGGCGGCAACAAGTGTGGAGAAGCCGCAGCCCGTGGAAATTAAACATCGCTCACCTGTCGTACCCGGATTGCCGCCAAGCCGTTGAGGATACGTGGCATTCGTGTGAAAATCGCCTCCGTGCATATCCCACAACGATCCGCTGGTGGTTGGACTGCGCCAAACCGGCACTGAGGCGAACGTTGATAACCTACGGTCGCGACCACGCTACTTGGCGAAGACATACACTCGACTTTTACTTCCGGGTCCTGCGCGACTGCGATGCTATGGCGCCGTCTCCGGAACGACAAACGGCGGTCCACCGTGCCAAGGCTCAGATCCTCGCTCATATGCGACGCCACCTAGAGGGGGTAGTCATCCGCTCGAGGACGCAGGATCGGATACCGAGCGAACGCCCGTCAATGTTCCACGTCCTTCGTGAACGTAAACGACGCCAACGAGCGCTGATACGCTTCATCGACACGGAGGACGGTCGTCGCCTCACCACGCAACAAGACATAAACACAGTGTTCTACAATCATTATTCCCAACTCTATTCCGCTCAGACCCCTGATCTGACAGCACTGGAGGACGTCTCTCAGACGATTTACGGCACCATCACCCCGGTAATGGAAGAGGCCTTGATGGACGAAATTACAGAAGAAGAAGTGATCGACGCCATTAGAAAAGGAGCTGTCAACAAGTCACCGGGCCCTGATGGCCTCCCCTTGGAATTTTACCCGACTTTTCAATATTTATTAGCCTCCCGATGGACGGACATCTGTCGCGAACTACTATCCCCGGACGTGCCGCTCCCTGCGTCCCTTGTGGAAGGGATGATAATTCCTATTCACAAACCGTCCGGTGGCTCACGTCTGCAGGACTACCGCCCGTTGACGCTATTGAACTGCGACTTTAAGATCTTTTCTCGACTGTTGGCGGCGCGGATACACCAGACCTTACGAAATGTTATCTCACCAGATCAAACGTCATTAGGAGGCGACAATAATATTCAAACAGCACTCAGTGAATATCGTGACTTGATCTCACTGGCGAGAGCATGTCGTCTGAAGGGTGCACTGGCGGCAATCGATTTTAGTCAAGCTTTCGACCGAGTGGACCACGACTATTTGGAAGCGGTCCTCCAACATATGCGGTACCCACAGCCATTCGTCACTGTCGTCATGCGACTACTCCGTGGCGCGACATCCAAGGTGATCGTCAACGGCCGACCTTCGCAGCCCCTCACCATTTCTCGATCGATACGCCAAGGCTGCCCTCTGTCCACTTTACTTTACGCTGTGGCCATGGAACCTCTCCTCTGCGGCCTGCGCCAACGACTAACGGGTATGACGTTACGAGGCCACACTTTCCGATGTAAAGCGTACGCTGACGACCTGGTGATTGTCATCCGCAACGGTGACGACACCGCTAGCGCACTGAATTGGATAGAGAAATATGGCATGGCCACTGGTAGTCGTATCAACGTCGCAAAATCGGTGGCTATGAACATCGGGGCCGGATTGTCTGCGAACAGTGTCACCCCTTTCCAGCTCAGAGGTAGTTTGAAATGTCTCGGCATTGATTTTACAGACGATATACGACGGACCGCTGCTCACAACTATCGACGGCTTTTACGAAATGTTCGGACTGGAATTGCCAACAACCGCCTACGAGCCCTGGACATCGTCCAAAGGACCCAGTATGTTAACACACATTTAGCGTCACGCATTCCGCACATCGCCCAGATATTACCTATACCGGTGATGTTAGCTCGCCGTATACTTGCGGCTTTTGGGTCCTTCGTGAGTTCAGGAATGCTTTTCAAGATCAAATATGAGACTCTCACCCTTCCCCCGGATCGGGGAGGGCTTGGCCTTTATCACGTTCATGACAGAGCGGTCGCCCTATTTGTGAGCACATTAGTCAAACTATGGCACCGCCGTCCGGACAGTTTGACCAGTTTGTTAATAGAAGAACTAGCACCGCCCTCACTGTTGCCGCCTGTGCCGATACACCACGTCCCCTCCTCGCTCTTCTACATCGGTGTCTTTTACCTCGAACTCAGTTACGTTCGGCTTGCCTTACCAGCGACTCACCTGGCGACGGCAAAGGTGGTTTATAGGGTCCTGCAACGTGGACGACCTGATAACGTCGTGGAGAGGAAGCACCCGAACGTCAACTGGCGAGTAGTGTGGAGGACAATTCACCACGTAACACTGGACACTGACGTCACGACGATGTGGTATATCACTGTCAACGGTAAGCAGGTGACCAAATCAAGGCTACATGCGATCCACATGGTCGACTCACCCACGTGCACGAGCTGCGGCGTTCAAGACAACGATGAACACCGTCTTAGCTGTGGCGAGTCTACGGCAGTATGGCACTTAGTGAGGCAAATGTCAGCATACTTCCTTCGGGTAACGCCGAATCATATCGACCCCAAGACTATCCTATTCCCGGATGACATGTATTACCCACGCACTAAAACTAATGCTATGACGTGGCTTCGTGGACATGCAGTGCATTATTTGTTTCAAGACGGCACTAAGGACACTTTAGACTTTTGGAACTATTTGCAGGAACGACATTGCAAGATCCTCCGTAACCCAAAGTATCGACAATATTTTTCCAATTTTTTGTGGAGTGCGTTCCACGACCCTCCACGTAGCTGGAACATCACGGGTAAGAGAAGTTAAGATTACAAGACGATGATAGAACACTACACGGTACAACGTGGGATCTACTTTCATCATTACGAGAAGTCATACCTGGATGATACAGCAGATGGAGAGGTTCGTTGTGAACCCTCACACTCTGTAGCAGTATTTGCCCCATTTCCTCTTTTTGTCCCCAGTGCGAAAAGGTCTTCGCAGTTTTTGTTTTTCCATCCAGTGCAAGATGTAGCACTGGTTAATGGTGGTAAGGATTCCACCCTTCAGTTTTGTTTCATGGTTTCCTTCGCCCCGCACTTTGCTCTCTTTCTTTATGCCTTTTTCTACAACTATTAGCATGGTTTTAGTTATGTGCGTCCCCAACTCGGCCCAACGAGTGCACTTACTAGTTTTCAGTTCCTTACTGTTAAAAAAATACAAAAAAAAATAAAAAAATAAAAAAAAATAAAAAAAATTAAAATTAAAAAAAATTAAAAAGACCCCGCTGTCTGGTCTCCTTCCCCAAACAACCCAACCAACGGACAAGCGTAGTCCTTGGAAGGTTTGTTACATTTTCTAAGTGTTCTGCCAATAAAAAAAAAAAAAAAAAAACAAAAAAGGCACGGCCGACTTCCTTCCCCATCCTTTCCTAATCCGATGAGACCGATGACCTCGCTATCTGGTCTCCTTCCCCAAAGAACCCAACCCAGGCCTGACAGACATATTTAATTTTTCTTTCGTGAGCGAGATATGTTCCACTCAATGGGAAAAACGCACAGTCCGACCTATTCTTAAGAACGAAAACCCACAAACACGTTGTGGTTACCACCCAAGTAGCCTTTTACCCGCTGCATTAAAGCTATTGAATGTATTGTTCACGATCAAATTATTGAAAACTTACGTAAACTGTATATGACAAATATCAGTCCGGTTTTTGTAGGCACCACAGCAGAAACACGACACTAATTAGTGTAGCTGATGACCTTACATATGCCACGGAAAACCGCGAGACCAAAATATTAACACTGCCAGATTCCACCAAAGCATTTGTTACCGGCAACTTGACACAATACTCAGAAAAATGTGACAGCTAAATTTTTCGGATAGTGATTTGAAAGCAGTTTGAGAAAGAGATAGCAGAATGTTGTCTGTGGGAATGAAAAGTGGTCCTGCAAGCATGTTCTCTCAAGAAAGCTAAAGAGCTCATTACTGGTCCATTACTGTTCTCCCTGTATGTCAATGACATCTCGTCGATACTGTCCTGTAAATATCATTTCTATGATGACCTCGAGATTTACGTAAGTGTCAGGCCTGAAGATAGAGATCCAGATGATTGATAACCTGTCTTAAGTGGAGAGATGAGCACAAAACTTAGGACCTAAACTAAATTCGAAAAAGTCAGAAATAATTTTAGTATCCCATCATCAACTAATGAGTTCAGAATTCCGCAAAAAGTTTCTCCTGTTCATCAACCGTAACCGACATCAGGTCACAACACGGTGAAGTGCTTGGGTGTGACTTTGGAGGAGCATCAGCATCTCAGATAGGTAGAAAGTACTGTCGTTACATACAGGAAGGCTTCCACTTGCCTCTGCTCTTAATAACTGTCGGAATATAATTCCACAGGATGTGAAACATACGCTTGTGCAATCAGTCATTACGCCAAACCAACACTATTGTGACTTAGTCCAACACGGCACGAGTAGTGAAAACACTAAACAGTTAGAACTAACTATGAGCGCTTGAGTGCGTTACATCTGCAACATCCGTCTGTCTCAGTACTTCAAACGCCCAGTTAAGTTGGCTGTTGTACGGTCTGTCTACTTCATCAGCTCCTCAGTGTGGGATACCCCCTAATATCGTGTCGGACCTCCTTTTCCCGGCGAAGTGCAGCAACTCGACGTGGCATGGACTGAACAAGTCCCCTGCAGAAATATCGAGCCTTGATGTCTCTATAGCCGTCCATAAGTGCAAATGTGCTATTGGTGCAGGACATTGTGCACGAAATGACCTTTTGATTATGTCCCATAAATGTTCGGTGGAATTCATATCGGGCGATCTAGGTGATCAAATCATTCGCTCGAATATTCCACAATGTCCTTCAAACAACTCGCGAACAATTGTCGCTCGGTGACATGTCATCCACAAAGATCGCGTCGTGCGGCCACAATCACGTCGGAAACCTTTTCATACGAATCACCTCATTAATATGTGTATATCGTTATCCCACGAGTTTTGTCACCTAATTATACAAGTGAATCACGTAAGTCTTACACCGCAAATATTCGGAAATGGAGAGTTCTATTGGTGTGCGGTTTTGACAGAATGGGTTGGTAATCAGGAGCCTGTACTGTTAGACATTAAAACAGATTTTAATAATACAGGGCTATTACAAATGATTGAAGCGATTTCATAAATTCACTGTAGCTCCATTCATTGACATATGGTCACGACACACTACAGATACGTAGAAAAACTCATAAAGTTTTGTTCGGCTGAAGCCGCACCTCAGGTTTCTGCCGCCAGAGCGCTCGAGAGCGCAGTGAGGCAAAATGGCGACAGGAGCCGAGAAAGCGTATGTCGTGCTTGAAATGCACTCACATCGGTCAGTCATAACAGTGCAACGACACTTCAGGACGAAGATCAACAAAGATCCACCAACTGCTAACTCCATTCGGCGATGGTATGCGCAGTTTAAAGCTTCTGGATGCCTCTGTAAGGGGAAATCAACGGGTCGGCCTGCAGTGAGCGAAGAAACGGTTGAACACGTGTATCTGGACATGCTGGAAAATTGGCTCATGCCACAACTGGAGACCGACAGCGCCGACTTCATCTTTCAACAGGATGGTGCTCCACCGCACTTCCATCATGATGTTCCGCATTTCTTAAACAGGAGATTGGAAAACCGATGGATCGGTCGTGGTGGAGATCATGATCAGCAATTCATGTCATGGCCTCCACGCTCTCCCGACTTAACCCCATGCGATTTCTTTCTGTGGGGTGATGTGAAAGATTCAGTGTTTAAACCTCCTCTACCAAGAAACGTGCCAGAACTGCGAGCTCGCATCAACGATGCTTTCGAACTCATTGATGGGGACATGCTGCGCCGAGTGTGGGAGGAACTTGATTATCGGCTTGATGTCTGCCGAATCACTAAAGGGGCGCATATCGAACATTTGTGAATGCCTAAAAAAATTTTTTGAGTTTTTGTATGTGTGTGCAAAACATTGTGAAAATATGTCAAATAATAAAGTTATTGTAGAGCTGCGAAATCGCTTCAATCATTTGTAATAACCCTGTACTTATGAAGTGTATTTTTGTGCAGACATACACTTTTTCGAATGAAACAATGCCTATTGACATTAACAAGCTAAAAGTAGCGTAAATTAGTTTGTCAGTGGTGTTTGTTGCAGGATTCTAGTGAGAGTCGTTCAGGAGATGTCGTTGTGTGAAAAGTTTTCACACCGACGCTTGTTTGTGCCCATTCAACCTGCGTAGTTGCTAGGTACGATGTTATTATGCTTGCTTACAGTGTTCTTCTGTGATCCTTGAGTGCTTTGCGAGTTGCTAGTCATTTAGTGTGTGGCAGTCTAAGCAGTAGGTTGTGGGTGGACAATGGGATTTATCAATGCAGCAAATGCCAACATGCTTATGGTGTAAGGAGAGTGTAGGAAGAATGCAGTTCGTTCTTGTACGGTGTAAGCGGCAAGATATCCCAATAGATGTGACCATCTTGACAAATATTTATCAGCTCTTCAACCAGTTACGTAAAATTGCTAGTGTAGCACCTAGACAACTTAACAGAAGGAAACAACTGACGGCAGAGAAGGAGGAAATCAATGTTCTTGTTGCTATTGCAGTTGATCCGCATGTTAGCTCTCATGCCAGCGGACGAGGAAGTGGTATGAGTCAGGCAAGTGTCCTATGCATTCTTCATCGACACAGGTTCCATCCCTATCATATTTTATCTCCATCAAGAACTGCGGGGAAATACTCCAGATGTATCATGTATCTTGATTAGTGATGAAGCCACATTTACCAATCATTCAATGAACCCTCTGCTAGGCACTTAAATGTGATTTACAGAGTATCCATGTAGATGTAGTTGGTAAGGTAAACTGCCGAAACATGTACTATTGGTCTGTTGACAATCCGTGTTGGCTTTGTCAAGTGGAACGTCGGCGTCCATGGAGTGTAAACGTGAGGTTTGGGATAGTGAACCATCAGCTCATAGGCCTGTGTTTCGTGGAGGGATACTGAACGCGCACAAGTATCGCAGCCTCCTAACGGATCATCTTCCACGTATGGTAAAAGACGTTCCTCTGCAGAGTATGGGGAACATGGGGTACCAACAGCCCAAAGTGCACGTAGTACTACAGCATGTCTTCACGAATTGTTTCCCAATCGTTGGATTGGATTCATAGGTCTTTTCCCCGGATTTGACGCCTGTAGACTTTTTTCTGTGGGTAAAGCTGAAAGACTCTGTCTAGAAGGAGATACCAACTACATCCGATGATATGCAACGAGGTATTACTGCAGCCTACTCGGACATCTCCGGTGAAATGCTTGCACATGTGCAACTGTCGTGCCATACCAAACTGGAAGCGTGTATTGCCACTGCCGGCGGTTATTTTGAACACATCTTGTGATGGTGAGTTGTCTCATTACTGGTCAGAATCCATATAATTAGTGTATGAGTCCGTGGTGTTCTCTGTGTGCGCTATCACATCTGTTGTACAAGTGTCGGTGTGGAAACTTTTCAAATACGACATCTAGTCCTGCAATAAACACCACTGACATTCTAATTTGCCCTACTTTTAGTTTGTTAACATCAATAGGCATTGTTCCCTTTAAAAAGTGTATGTTTGCACAAAAAATACACTTTATAAGTATTATTACAGTCTGTTTATTAGCTAACAATCCGAGGTTCTGACAACCAACCCATTTTGTGAAAACCGCACACCAATAGCACTTTCCATTTCCGCAATATTTGTGGTGCAAGTTTTACATGATTAACGTTGTATATATGCCTCAGTACTTGGCATTAGACGTCAAGTACCTGTCATCCCATCATAACACCAATGCAAGATCTAACTTATCTAGTTTCTTAGCTGAGCTCATCTATAAAATAGAGACGTCTGAAAATTCATCCTCTGTTGCTGTTGTCCGCTTGTGGAACGGACTACCCCATACTCTGCAACGTAGTCAATTATATCGACATTTTCTTTCTCTGAGTTACCAAGCTGGTCTCTTACAACTTGAATAGATGATCATTCAAATGTCTCCCAGGACAAGACGCCCAGTTTAGTATGCGATTGTCTCATACCAGTGTTTTTGGGATGAGTGATTTTTATTCTTAAGCAAATTTTCGTGCAGTTCTGAGCGTTCGAGGTCACGCACTTCCCTTGTTAGACTACATGGCTTATTACTGAAACTAATGTGCGTTCTGTTCTTTGTAGAAGTGCCTTCACCATGAAATCTACCATCTTATTCGCGTTAAGTTCAATTAATGAGTAACCCTGCAACTAAAAATGAAGTCTCATACTACTTCTTGACAGCAGAACAGTTTCCTTTGGTAGACAATGGCCTAAGGAGAATGAGATTGAATATAACAATTTTAAATACCAAAATATATAATAAAATAAATATTTATGTGAAAAGTATTTAAGGAAAGATGACTGTTCGTATTCCGGATTGTCATATTCAACTCCATGAAAAACCACGAAGCTTGCAGGTTCGTCTGTTGCTAGTGTCAGCTTCCACAATCTCCATATTTTAGATCTGAAGATGACATAATGCGAGCGAAACCAATCACTGGAATAAATACGCACCATCCAGACTGTGTTTTGTTGCAAACCACCCAATATCGTTCAAATAACCTTAAACAGGAATATCATAGACCAAGTACCTTGCACTCACTATTCACTACCTTGTACTCATCTTTGCATATCCCACATCCCCAGTTTCCATATAAGTCATTGACGCCCACACTGCTCATTCACCTTAATTGCGTGTTTAAATAAACACGATGCCTGACAAAAGAGTGGGGCCCCCATTACTGGATGACGAATGGAAATGAAATCACACGTGTTGAGATGGTACGTGATGTTGTTTCAGTCATTACCATATCGCGCCAAATTTACAAAGAAATTGGCAGTAGCAACCCACTTATCAGGATGACGTTGCATCCCCTCTGTCCTTGACACATGCACTGATTCGGTTGGGTAGGGTGCCATAAAGATGTTCGATCCTCTCCTGAGGCAAACTGACCCACAGCTTTTGTTACCTGGTCCTGGGTACTGCCACTGGGGCAGAGATGACGTCCGGAATGGCCCCACACATGTTCTGTTGTGGACAAATAAAGGAACTTTACTGGCCACAGCAGTATCTCAACATCATGTAGATAGTGCTTAGTGACACGTGTCATGTGTGCACGTGTGGACGGACATTGTCCTCTTGAAAAATGGCGCTTCAGTATTGTGGCATGAAGGGTAACACATGAGGACGCAGAATGTTCGTGACCTATCAATGTGTCACTAGAGTTCCCTCAATCGCTACTAACCATGACCTGACCCCAAACAGTGACGCCAGTACTAACACAGCTGTGCCTTTTCAAAACACTGGAATGAAAACCGTGGTTCATCGCTGAACACAATGAGACGCCATTCGTCAGCTGTCCATGCTTCCTGGTCAGGACACCACTCCAAACTCAGCCTTTTGTACAGTGGTGTTAACAGCAGCCTACGCATCGGACGGTAATTCCTTTGTCCGACAGCTGTAGTCTCTGACCAATGGTGTGGGATGACATAGAATGTTGCGATGGTTCCGGGACTTGTTCTCGAATGGCAGATGTGAAAAGTTTCCGATGTGCTTGGTACATAATACAATGATCCTCCCGCGTGCTGATGAGACGTGGTCGACTAGAACAATGGTGGCGTGTATGTCTGCCCTCATGTTCCCTTGCAATCCAACATTAGGCCACTGTCACATGCGAATTCCCCACAAATCTGGATATTGCGCTCTTCGACCATTCGGGCAAGTGGAGCCCACAATGAGGCCAAAAAACACTGTTATGTCCTGGTAACGTTGTCTCGCACGAGTAAACAGCATCTCTGTCCTTTACATTGATCGCTCAACATCCGACGGATTTCAGCCTCTTGCGTACCCTAGCATGTATGGCAACAACACTAAACATGAACAACACTTATACACTCTAATGGGCATTATACCTGTCACAGAGAACTGCAATTCTAACAATTTAAATACCCACCAATGTTGTTTACTTGCAGGAAGTTATATTGACATCTGGTCACATGTTCTGGGTGCTTCACTTTTTTGGCACACAGTGTACATATGAACAAAAATCATTCGACATTTGGCAAACCATTCATAAAAAGAACTTTTTAAAGAAGACTGGTAAACAGAATTCGTAGATAAGTTGAAATCATCATACTACCATAGGTCTAGCCAGGGGAAGGTAAGTAAACAGTGGTGGTGCAATATTTTGTCGTGTTTGTCGTCAACAAATGCGCATTGCTTCAGCCAACGTGAAATTAGGCCAAAAATCAGTGACAAACGAAGAAATACCTGGGAAATGTGCAAGAAGATGACTGTTCAGATATAAGTGGAGATCACACAAAATCTTTCATACATAGTAAACGTCACACTTCGATACCTTTTGTAACGAACTGTTTTGAGATGTAGAAGCAAACCAGAAATGTAAATATGTTTCACTCCAAACAACTACCAATATTTTAAGTCATCAAAACGAAACTCATTTAGTTCAATTAATACATATTTTTTTAGTAGTTGAAAAGATGGATTTGAAATACCTTTAATAATTTAAAGCAACTGCAGACACTATGGCTACACAAATGTAAAATTTATACTGTCTGTTCGTATAGAAGAGAATTGTCTGACAAGTCTAGATGTAAAGGGTGTTATCAAGGAAGACAGCCATGTTGACTTCAAGCACAGGGCGTGTGGCACAGACAGGCAGAGTGGAGTACAGACAGAGAGTGCACAACAGAGAGAGTTTGGAAGACAGAGAGAGTATGGAATACAGAGAAGGTAAGGAGTACAGGCAGACAATAAAATAGAGACAGTGTGGAGTACAGACTGGGTGTGGAATACAGATAGAGAGTGGAGTGCAATAGGGTGTGGAGTACAACAGGGTGAGGAGTACAAAAGTGTGTGGAGTACAACAGGGTGGTGAGTACAACAGGGTGGAGAGTACAACAGGGTGGAGAGTACAAAAGGGTGGCGAGTACAAAAGGGTGGAGAGTACAAAAGGGTGGAGAGTACAAAAGAGGGTGGAGTACAACAGGGTGGAGAGTACAAAATAGTTTGGAGTACAGATAGGGTGTGGAGTACAGATAGGGTGTGGAGTACAGATAGGGTGTGGAGTACAGACAGGATGTGGAGTACAGACAGGGTGTGGAGTACAGACTGAGTGTGGAGTACAGATAGGGTGTGGAGTACAGATAGGTTGTGGAGTACAGATAGGGTGTGGAGTACAGATAGGGTGTGGAGTACAGATAGGGTGTGGAGTACAGAGATGGTGTGGAGTACAGAGATGGTGTGGAGTACAGAGATGGTGTGGAGTACAGACAGGGCTTGGAGTACAGACAGGGCGTGGAGTACAGACAGGGTGTGGAGTACAGACAGGGTGTGGAGTACAGACAGGGTGTGGAGTACAGACAGGGTGTTGAGTAGAGACAGGGTGCAGAATACCGACCACCGGCCAGCTGGTGGCTACTGGCGATGCGTGCCACACCCTCGGGCACCTCGGCGTTGGGGTCCAGCCACCAGGCGCGCTCCCCAGACTGCACGTGCCGGATGTGTCGCGCCAGCTTCTCCTTGTCCTTGTCCTTGTCCTTGTCCGTGGCAGCCTCGCCGGAACCGCGGAAGAAGCTGGTGACGGGTGCCAGCGCACGCATCAGGAACGACTTGGCCTCCTCCCTGTCTGCCGGCTTCTCCACAGGCTCCTGAGCACAAGAGACGGTAGCATCAGTTGCGGAGGGTCAATTGCGAGTCCGTTGAGAGGAGGTTCAGAGTAACAGCTGCTGATGGGATTCTTTTTGGAACAGGCGTTTTATTCCCCTTCGTGGGCCTGCCGTGGAGCGACTACCTGGCTTTTGGTGGCGCCTAATGGTAGCTACTACAATGTGATTGTTTCCGTGGGAAATTAAAGTACTTGGACTTTGAAGTGAATGTCCACCCTTGTAGTTATGAACGGCTACGCTGTTTTGTCTATGCAGATGTTTCTGCTGAAGTTGGAAGGAAGCAGTTGGAAATCGGTGTATGTTAGCGATGTGCATTTTCCAAATGCAATGATGGGATCTCGGAATCTTTCGAGTGCAGGTAGGGTAATTATCTTTGGTGTTGGAATAGTTACAGTTTTAATCGTGTCCCGTCGCTAAAAACGAGGCTGGCGACCCCACCCCTGTACCTGAAGAATAGTAGTGCCGATAGTTATCCTCTTTTCTAAATCTTATGATCCATAATATTAGAGTGTTGTGGTGGAAATGACTAGCCGGCCAGTGTGACCGAGCGGTTCTAGGCGCTTCAGTCTTGAACCGCGCGATCGCTACGGTCGCAGGTTCGAATCCTGCCTCGGGCATGGATGTGTGTGATGTCCATAGGTTAGTTAGGTTTAAGAGATCTAGGGGACTGATGACCTCAGATGTTAAGTCCCATAGTGCTCAGAGCCATTTGAACCATTTTTTTTATGGAAATGACTAATAATGAGGGTCCAAAGATCTGTGGTAAGAGTTGGGAAGAATTAGATCAAACTACACTTGAAGGCTGTATTGGTTTGTTCTTTCTGGCTGGTGTGTATAAATCGAATGATGAATCAACAAAGAGTCTATGGGATCCAGAAACAGGTAAAGCTATCTTCTCTGCCGCTATGGCACAGGAACGATTATGTTGCATCTCACGTGTTAACGTTTGAATGATAAGTCTGATAAAGGAGCAAGAAGAGCAAATGACAAGTTAGCACCAACAAGAGCTCTGTGGGGAAAGAGTACGGAAATACTTTCTAAACTGTTTGTTTCTGGTAAAAATGTGGCTGTACATGAGCTAATAAACGCTCGTATCATTATGACTCAAAACAGCATGGGCGTACAGCTTTTTTAATAAAAAAGAAGGAGGGGTAAGGAGATTCGTTAAATTCTTCATGAGCAATTCCCTAATTCTAGCATTCCTGCAAAAAGTAATCCTTAGAAGATGGTAACAAAATAGCGCCCCATCGTCGGTGTCTCCAATTCTAAGCATATTTGTAAGTCATCAGGTAGCACTTTGCAGAAAGTGACTGCTAGCCCGAAGAACCTGTCAGGTCGCTTCAGCAAAAAATAGGTGTTAAAAATACAGCCTGTCATTCTGTACTTAGGTCTTTACACCTGAAAACTTACCAAGATTCATGCGCTGAGGTATTACTTACAGCTGATAAAAAAAGAGCATCAAGTGTTGCGAGTGGTTGCTTAAGTCGTTGTGAATGGAAAACTTGACCCGACACTGTGACGAAGCTTGTTTTTACCTTTGTGTCCATGTGAGTATCCAGAGTAATTACCACTGGTACCGTGAAAACTCTCACGTGGTGCATCACCATCGTCCTCGCGGTAAAGAAATGGAATTTGGTGCGCGTTTTATGACAGCCACGCTATCGGGTCAATGTTGTTTCGAACCACTGTCAGTACTGACGTTTCTTTTATTGTAACTTCCAGTTAATGTCTTGTCTGCCAGTGATTTTTGCCTACTGTGATATATAGTAGGGAAAGCGTATGAAAATAGCCCCAAAACGATACGCTAGCAGGATTAAAATGTACGCGCGAATACTGAAACAACGGGTGTTACAGTTTGGCGTAAAGTGAGATTGACTGTGGTTTCACGATCACAAACTTACATAGAGAGACAGGGCGACCACTTTAAACATATATTACAATTTTTAAAGTTATTTTATTATTTTGAAGGAAATGGTGCTTTTTAAAATGGTTCAAATGGCTCTGAGCACTATGGGACTTAACATCTGAGGTCATCAGTCCCATAGAACTTAGAACTGCTTAAACCTAAGGACGTCACACACATCCATGCCCGAGGCAGGATTCGAACCCGCGACCGTAGCGGTCACGCGGTTCCAGACTGAAGCGCCTAGAACCGCTCGACCACACGGCCGGCGGTGCGCTTTAATGATTGGATGTACCTATTATGAACGCAGAGGTGCTTTTATCTTGCAAATAGTGCGAATGAAAAGAGAATTCAATACAAATGTAGATACTGTAGTGAAATCACATAAACTTTCAGGTAGAAGCGACTAAATTTTAGGGAATAAAATCAGAACTAACAATTCTAAATGGGCTAGTTAGTGCCTTCCATAGTTTGAATCTTTCATTTAGCTGGCAGTAGTCTCGCTCGCTGTATTGCAGTAGTTCGAGTAACGAAGATTTTTGTGAGGTAAGTGATTTGTGAAAGGTATAGGTTAATGTTAGTCAGGGCCATTCTTTTGTAGGGATTATTGAAAGTCAGATTGCGTTGCGCTAAAAAATATTGTGTGTCAGTTTAAGCACAGTCTTGTATAATTTTTCAAAGGGGACGCTTCATATGGCGACCCTGCCAGTGATGTATGTGTTTATTTCTATTCTTTTGTAAAGCCTGTATTACTACAAATGTTATATGTATTGTTATGTTCTTTAATGATGTATTTTGTACCTTTGTAATTGTATTCTTATGTTATAAAATTGCAATTGACACCAGTTCATCATATTATTAATTTGTAAGTTCCATTTCACTGCACACGTTTCTGTTGGTCATAGTATATGGACAATATGTGAGAAGTAGGGACTGTTAGTGTTTGCACGTGTGTTAATAATTCAGCAAGGGACTGGATAACAGCATTGCTGGTTCTAAGGACAATTCCAAAAACTTTGTGAGTGCACAAGTGGTTGTTATGGACTTGCTATATTGTCCGCAAGACTCGTCGATGGTAATTGTGCACCTGCACAGTCGCAGCAGATGGCTGCTGGCCATCTCCACAAGGACTACAGTGTGTCTACACCTTTGATGATCCATCAATACCATTATTTCTACAAGGACTGCAGTGGGTCTGCACCTTTGGTGGCCCACCAATACCGTAATCTCTACCAGGACTACAGTGGGTCTACTCTGTGATGACCTACCTACCAATATTCTTCAAAACTTCGAATGACTCTGCTGTGGGTTTGCTCTGTTGTGGCCCATTACCTGTCTGCATGTCGAGGGTCAGCACTGTCTTTCCGTTGGAAGGACAACACTACTTCTTCAAGACTGCATGGAAATCCACTACTTCCGTGTGCATTTTCTTTTACTGCTCAGACTTTGAGAAAAACACTGCAATTTTACTGTGATGAATGATCAGGACTGACTTTATGGACTGTGAGAAAATTTTAGCTTTTGACCAACATTGTATCAATAAGTGTGTGCATTTGATATCTTTGTTATTGTAATTATGAAAAATTTTATCAAATCATTATTGGCCACTGCCCAAAACAATTTGTAAAATTTTTTGTGGGGAGCATGAGGGCTATGTAAGTAGGCTGCTTATGTTTTCTTATTGGCAGCGTTACGTAGCGCTCTGTATGAAAATCACTGGCTGTGCTGTGTGCAGTCTGTGGCTCGTTTGCATTGTTGTCTGCCATTGTAGTGTTGGGCAGCTGGATGTTAACAGCGCGTTGCGTTGCGCAGTTGGAGGTGAGCCGCCAGCAGTGGTGGATGTGGGGAGAGAGATGGCGGAGTTTTGAAATTTGTAAGACTGGACGTCATGAACTGCTATATACATTATGACCTTTGAACACTATTGAGGTAAATACATTGTTTGTTCTCTATCAAAATCTTTCATTTGCTAACTATGCCTATCTGTAGTTAGTGCCTTCCGTAGTTTGAATCTTTCATTTAGCTGGCAGTAGTGGCACTCGCTGTATTGCAGTAATTCGAGTAACGAAGATTTTTGTGAGGTAAGTGATTTGTGAAAGGTATAGGGCCATTCTTTTGTAGGGATTATTGAAAGTCAGATTGCGTTACGCTAAAAAATATTGTGTGTCAGTTTAAGCACAATCTTGTATAATTTTTCAAAGGGGACGTTTCAGATATAGTTGTTGGATGTCCTCCTGAGAGATATAATGTCCAATTCTGTTCAATTGGCTCATCAAATCGTCAAAATCCCAAGCCGGTTGGAGGGCCCTGCCTATAATGCTCCGAACTTTCTCAGTTGCGGAGAGGTCTCGCGACTTTGCTCGTCAAGGTAGGTTTTGGCAAGCACGAAGACAAGTAGTAGAAACTCTCACCGTGTGCGGGTGGGCATTATCTTGCTGAAATACAAGCCGAGGATGGCCTGCCATGACAAGCAACAAAACAGTGCGTAGAATATCATCGACGTAGCGCTGTGCTTTTAAGGTGCCGCGGATGACAACCAAAGGGGTCCCGCTATGTAAAAAAATGGCACACCAGACCGTCACATCTGGATGTCGAGCTGAATGCCGCGTGACAGTCAGGATGGTGTCTCAGGGCTATCTGGGGTGCCTCCAGGTACGCATTCTCTGGCTATTGGGGCTTAGGGTCTCACTGACTCGAGTAGAATTACTTTCAGTGATGAGTCTCCTCTTGAAATTGAGCCCCAAAACTCAATTTATGAAGCTCTTTCTCTTGAATAAAACATCCAGTTTTTCTGAAATTCTCGCCACATCTACCAATTTCTGTCCCTTTCGTGTGATTCCTCGGTGGTGCGCCTTTCTCTGTCTTAGAGTGTATTAGGGATACTGTCGGTCATTTGAGTTGTACACTCGCAGAGAAACAACTAGTATTCAAACGTTGCACTAGGCAAGACAGTATCAATTTATTTCCCCTTCATGTATACATGTTTCATAACATCATGGGTTATTTTAAGTTGGTTGTTAATCTATAATAATACAGTATCGTACCTATGGCTTAAACACAGAATTATTGTAAGATCATAGTTATTTTGTTTTACAAATTTCCATTTGAAACATTTCGCCATCGCCATCATTAGTTCAAAGACTACGGGATATAAAAAAATGTAGATACTATGCAGCTCGTCAAAGCTTACCACGCCTGCGTTTTCCAACTACCAGTGTGAATGTCCTGTTATCGATCTGCTGATGGCGAGGGCGTAACGCGTGTTAAAACAAAAACATTGGGATGAAGTAAAAAGCTCTGCGTGTAAGATCTAAAAACATTCATTTATCCCATTGCTCATTTTTTCTTCTAAATTTTCACTTATAGTTTAGCTTGTCAAACTTTTAGGTAATTTATGGCTTTTACATACATTCTACTTGTTGCAGTGAGTTTTAGCCATTTTACACTGTTGAATGTGGAAAGTATTACACCACGATACACAGGTCAGATGTAGAGGGTGCTTTAAAGTGGCTCTGAGCACTGTGGGACTTAACATCTATGGTCATCAGTCCCCTAGAACTTAGAACTACTTAAACCTAACTAACCTAAGGACATCACACAACACCCAGTCATCACGAGGCAGAGAAAATCCCTGACCGCGCCGGGAATCGAACCCGGGAACCCGGGCGTGGGAAGCGAGAACGCTACCGCACGACCACGAGCTGCGGACGTGCTTTAAAGTCTTTGCAACAAAATATGTCTAGAGGTGATAATTACTTCACGACTGCAGTGGCTTTACATCTGAGAGGCGCCAGGGCGGTGGCACAATGCGGCGTGCGTAAGCCTTGTGTGTTGTGTATAATCCTGTCAACTCTCCATATGGAAGGGGATCCGTTCACCGAAATTAGAGTTCTTGATTCGCTTCGAAACTCTCTTTCTCTGATTAGCGACAGTCATTCTTAATACTTCACTCACACTGGCGTAAGCAACGTGCAGAACACAGGAGACCTGCTAGTTGGACGAAAACTCGTCGTCGCCGGGAAGCAACAGCAAAAATTTAGTCTCTCATACTAGGTGTTCCCCAAGACGTGATCTGACGTCCCTAGAGATTCGATACAAAGATTTTGAAACGTCCTGTATATAAAACTTTATGGAGATGTTCATCAAATGTGAGTATTAAATGGTTAAACTTTCATTCTGTTTGGAACTTAAGTCCATTATGAGCATTAGTAAGATGTGTGTTAGATGACAGTTTGGCTTTAGGAAAGGTAAAGGGATCAGAGAGGCAGTTATGACGTTGCTAATAGAAGCAAGACTAAAGGAAAATCATGACACGTTCATACGATTTGCAGACCTGGAAAAAGAGTTGAACAGTGTCAAATGGTGCAAAATGTTCGAAATTCTGAGAGAAATAGAGGTAAGCTGTGAGGAAATACGGGTAATACACAATACGTACATGAGTCAAGAGGGAACAGGAAGAGTGAAGGACCAAGAACGAAGAGCTCGGATAAAATAGGGTGCAAGACAAGGTTGTAGCCTTTCGCCCCTACTGTTCAGTCTATGTATTGAAGAAGCAATGATGGAAATAAAAGAAAGGTTCAACAGTGAAGTTAAAATTCAAGGGGAGAGGATATCAATGATTCGGTGATGAGATTACTGTCCTCAGTGAAAGTGACGGAAAATTACAGTATCTGTGGAATGTAACGAACAGTCTGATGGGTGCAGAATATGGATTGAGAGTAAATCGAAGAAAACCGAAAGTAATGATAAGTACTAAAATGAGAATAGCGAGAAATTTAACATCAGAATTGAGGATTACGTAGTAGATGAAGTTAAGGAATTCTAGTAGCTGGGCAGCGAAATAACCAATGACAGACGGAGCAAGGAGGACATAAAAAGCAGCCTAGCACTGGCAAAAAAGGCATTCCTGGCCAAGAGAAGTCTACTGGTATCAAACATAGGCCTTAATTTGAGGAAGAAATGTCTGAGAATATGCATTTGGAGTGCAGCTTGTACGGTAGTGAAACATGGTCTGTGAGAAAACTGGAAAATAAGAGAATCGAAGCATTTTAGATTTGGTGCTACAAAAGAATGTTGAAAATTAGGTGGACTGATAAGGTAAGAAATGAGGAGGTTCTCTAGAGAATCGGTGAGAAAAGGGATATATGGAAAACAATGACAAGGAGAACGCACAGGATGGTAGGACATCTATTAAGACATCACGGAAGAATGTCCATGTTGCTAAAAGGAGCGTAGAAGGTAAAAACTACACAGGAAAACAACACTACTTTGAGATGAAAGCCGGCCATTGTGCCGAGCGGTTCTAGGCGCTTAAGTCCGGAACCGCGCTGCTGCTACGGTCGCAGGTTCGAATCCTGCCTCGGGCATGGATGTGTGTGGTGTCCTTAGGTTAGTTAGGTTTAAGTAGTTCTAACTTCTAGGGGACTGATGACCTCAGAAGTTAAGTCCCATAGCGCTCAGAGCCATTTGAACCATTTTGAAACTGCACGATTTGTCGGGTGTTCGAGGAGTGCTGGGGTGAGTGTCTTCAGCACTTGGCAAAACTACGGTGAAATCACGACCAGACGTCGTGGAGTTGGGTGGACGTCGTAGGCTGGAAAAAAAAAGGTTTAAGTAGTTCTAAGTCTAGGGGACTGATGACCTCAGATGTTAAGTCCCATAGTGCTCAGAGCCATTTGATTTTTTTTTTAGATGAAGAGACTGAGACAGAAGAGAAATTCGTGGTGGGCCGCATCAGACGAGTCATCATACTGAAGCAAAAAAAAAGAAAAAAAGAAAAAAAAATTGTTTTCTTGTCCCTGTGAAGCAAATGAGGGTACAAAAAAGGCAGTGGTGTGAACTTCAGTGTGGAAATCGTGTAGTATCCTGCTAGAAGAACCCATTTTGTGCCCTGGCCATGAAGCGTAACACAAGGTTTACCATTCTTCCAATATACTGGCGAACATTTAGCCTCCCTTCAAAGATTACCCAAATCAGTCCTGTTATCGTCTCCAATAGGGTTTCGACAATAATTGCTTTCAACAGGTCGTCGAAAGTCATGCCATCACCGATCTGATCGCCACAAACAGAAGCGCTGGACTCCACAGGATGTCACTCACTGTCCCAGTTCGTCCCTGGTTCGAAATCGTGCACGTCTTTGCGTGTAATAGTGTTGGTTAACGTGAGATACAAGGACTGTATGTTAGCTCGTATGAGCAGTAGTTAAGCAAAGGGTGTAAAGTAAATCAGTCCAAATAGGAGACAAACAGGTGACCTGCATACCACGGAATTTTGTTGGTCGTAATGTTATAAGAAGTAAACGAAGTCGGTGGCAGACAAAGAGACAGACCTGCTCAGACTCTGACTCTGTGCTGGACGCCTCCTCGGAGGACTCTGTCTCGCTGCTGCTGCTGCTGCTGCTGCTGCTGCTCTCTGAGGCAGAGGCGGAGGCGGCGGCTGGGCGCTGGCCAGTGTCACGCGTTGAGGGCGCTGCCGGCGCCGTCACCAGCACCTTGGGCGCCGAGCTGCTGGCGGAGATGCGGGCCTCCGCCCCCGCAGGCGCGGCCGGCGCGTCGGCGATGGCGCCGTCGGAGCCGGAGCGCAGCTTGCGGCGCACGGCCGCCTCCAGGTCGACGTTGAGCGCCGACTTGCGGAAGTCCTTGTTGCCGGCCCTGGGCGCCACGGGCGGCAGCTTCCGGCCGAGGCCCGCCCCCGCCGTCCCCGACGACTGGGAGCGCGACAGCGGCCCCTGGGGGCCGGGTGGCGGGGGCGGTGGAGGCGCGGGCGGCGGCTTGTCGGCACCGGCTGCGGCTGCCACAACAGACACGACGTCTTCACTCGACAGCGCAGCTAGCGGTGCAGTGTGGCATCGCGAGGATGACCTACACTTTGCACAGCTCACAACTCTTCCTTCGCAGTTTCCTTTCAGTCCCCCACCCGATTGCACTGTGCAGCTACAGTGTTCCCTCCTCTACTTCTCTCGAAGGAACGACACGGATTCAGAGAAAACCACTCGTATAAACCACCGCTCACTTTATTGATATGCGGTATCTTGCATATACCACACACAGGTCAAAAGGCAGATTCTTTCTTCCTAAATTGTCGAAAGGCCTTCGAAACTGATCTAGAAGGTCATGTAATATCGAAATACGCTCAAGCTAACAAGTGAACCTCCCAAAGTGATACTCTTCGATTTTGATCGGCTTTGAATATGTTGTAGCGCAGAGCGTATTTTTTATAACTGCCCGACAGCCCCTTAAGTGAGTGTAACACCCCCTTTAAAAACAGAGTTTAATATCCAGAATGAGATTTTCACTCTGCAGCGGAGTGTGCGCTGATATGAAATTTCCTGGCAAATTAAAACTGTATGCCGGACCGAGAGTCGAACTCGGGACCTTTGCCTTTCGCGGGCAAGTGCTCTACCATCTGAACTACCCAAGCACGACTCACGCGCCTCCTTACACCTTTACTTCTGCCAGTACCTCGACTCCTACCTTTCAAACTTCACAGAAGCTCTCCTGCGAACCTTACACAAATAGCACTCCTGAAAGAAAGGATGTTGCGGAGACATGGCTTAGCCACAGCCTGGGGGATGTTTACAGAATGAGATTTTCACTCTGCAGCGGAGTGTGAGCTGATATGAAACTTCCTGGCAGATTAAAACTGTGTGCCGGACCGAGACTCGAACTGGCAGAAGTACAGCTGTGAGGAGAGGGCGTGAGTCGTGCTTGGGTAGCTCAGATGGTAGAGCACTTGCATGCGAAAGGCAAAGGTCCCGAGTTCGACTCTCGGTCCGGCACACTGTTTTAATTTGCCAGGAAGTTTCATATCAGCGCACACTCCGCTGCAGAGTGAAAATCTCATTCTGTAAACATCACTCGGGCTGTAGCTAAGCCATGTCTCCGCAATATCGTTTCTTTCAGGAGTGCTATTTCTGTAAGGTTCGCAAGAGAGCATCTGTAAGGTTTGGAAGGTAGGAGACGAGGTACTCGCAGACGTAAAGCTGTGAGGAGGCGCGTGAGTAGTGGTTGGGTAGCTCAGATGGTAGAGCATTTGCCTGCGAAAGGCAAAGACCCAGAGTTCGAGTCTCGGTCTGGCAGGAAATTTCAGAGTTTAATATTTTTGAATGAATACCGTTGAAACGGTAACAGATACAAAAAAAAAGTTCTATGGTTTTTAATGTACGTTAAAATGACCGAGCGAGGTGGCGCAGTGGTTAGCACACTGGAATCGCATTAGGGAGGACGACGGCTGAAACCCGTGTCCGTCCATCCTTATTTAGGTTTTCTGTGATTCCCCTAAAATCGTTTCAGGCAAATGCCGGGATGGTTCCTTTGAGAGGGCACAGCCAACTTTCTTCCCATTCTTCCCTAATCCGATGGAGCTGATTACCTCGCTGTTTGGTCCGCTCCCTCTCCCACTATTTAGTTTCTTTATTTCGACGTTTGACTAACAGCAAAACTTATAACACCGTTAATTGCAAGTTCAACCGGGTATGATGAAGAGGTAACGCGCGGCTGCGCGGTGAAATTGTGCTGGAGCCTCACACATTCATCCATCAGCCGCCAAAGTTTACAATTTTTAGTTGGCACCTGTATGTATATCCATTTGTGACCCATTTACCTAACTCCTTGCCTTCTTTTTTACTTAGAGTGTGTTAAACTCAATTTTTTCAGGCTGTGTTTCACCTCCTTAACGGCCGTACGGGCACGTATAAAAAAAATACGTGTCTGTTATTTTGCTCTACACTGCAACAGCCGGCCGGTGTGGCCGAGCGGTTCTAGGCGCTTCAGTCTGGAACTGCGCGACCGCTACGGTCGCAGGTTCGAGTCCTGCCTCGGGCATGGATGTGTGTGATGTCCTTAGGTTAGTTAGGTTTAAGTAGTTCTAAGTTCTAGGGGACTGATGACCTCAGAAGTTAAGTCTCATAGTGTGCAGAGCCATTTGAACCATTTGAACACTGCAACATATTCAAACCCGATAAAACTCGAAGTGTATCCCTTGGGTAGGTTTACTTGTGAGTGTTTTCATAAATAACCGGTTGGTTCGATGAACAACACGACGAGGCGGTCAAATAAGAGTACAAGCTTTGTTGAGGACGACCACGACTGCGGAAATCTCCGCTCTCGTGTTTTCCACCTTACTGCGGAAGGCTCGCGAGATTAAAGGGTACGAGTACCTCTTCTCTATTTTTACACGAGATGTACATCGGAAGAAGTATACACTTCTCGACTTGTACGAAAATGCAGGCTCTCTTGTGGTGGTTCCTTAAAAGACACCGTGGCCAACCCCTTCCCTCATTCTTCTCCACCACACCTTGGATTCGGTCTCTAATAGCCCCGATGTCGGAGGCATTTATTTCGGACCTCTTCCCCACTGTCAGACGAGGTCGTATGAAGACTTACTCTATAGTCCCTTACAATGTGTATGAGTTATTGACCTAATGTTAGTATTCGTCGAAACCATATTTGTTTCCCCGTAAGCTGAGTGGTTAAAATGTGTGAGCACCTAACTGATCACCTGCATGTGAATGGTTTCACGAAATAGTTTACTATCTTTCATAGTCCGAGTTTAAAAGTAATTTATAATTTAAATGGTGCATTTGTAAGTACCTCATAGTAACAGTTCAAAATATGGTGACTAGTTCGGTCGGAAGCGTAGGTAACGTATCAGTACAATCAACGAAAAACTTTTTCTTTACCAGAAACTCATTTCGAACTGCCTGGTAGTAGCAAATGCCGTCTATAAACAGTAATGACTATAAGAAATATCATTGTTGTTGTTGTGGTCTTCAGTCCTGAGACTGGTTTGATGCAGCTCTCCATGCCACTCTATCCTGTGCAAGCCTCTTCATCTCCCAGTACCTACTGCAACCTACATCCTTCTGAATCTGCTTAGTGTATTGATCTCTTGGTCTCCCTCTACGATTTTTACCCTCCACGCTGCCCTCCAATGCTAAATTTGTGATCCCTCGATGCCTCAGAACATGTCCTACCAACCGATCCCTTCTTCTAGTCAAGTTGTGCCACAAACTTCTCTTCTCCCCAATCCTGTTCAATACCTCCTCATTAGTTACGTGATCTACCCACCTTATCTTCAGCATTCTTCTGTAGCACCACATTTCGAAAGCTTCTATTCTCTTCTTGTCCAAACTAGTTATCGTCCATGTCTCACTTCCATACATGGCTACACTCCATACAAATACTTTCAGAAACGACTTCCTGACACCTAAATCTATATTCGATGTTAACAAATTTCTCTTCTTGAGAAACGCTTTCCTTGCCATTGCCAGTCTACATTTTATATCCTCTCTACTTCGACCATCATCGGTTATTTTACTCCCTAAATAGCAAAACTCCTTTACTACTTTAAGTGTCTCATTTCCTAATCTAATTCCCTCAGCATCACCCGACTTAATTTGACTACATTCCATTATCCTCGTTTTGCTTTTGTTGATGTTCATCTTATATCCTCCTTTCAAGACACTGTCCATTCCGTTCAACTGCTCTTCCAAGTCCTTTGCTGTCTCTGACAGAATTACAATGTCATCGGCGAACCTCAAAGTTTTTACTTCTTCTCCATGAATTTTAATACCTACTCCAAATTTTTCTTTTGTTTCCTTTACTGCTTGCTCAATATACAGATTGAATAACATCGGGGAGAGGCTACAACCCTGTCTCACTCCTTTCCCAACCACTGCTTCCCTTTCATGCCCCTCGACTCTTATAACTGCCATCTGGTTTCTGTACAAATTGTAAATAGCCTTTCGCTCCCTGTATTTTACCCCTGCCACCTTCAGAATTTGAAAGAGAGTATTCCAGTCAACATTGTCAAAAGCTTTCTCTAAGTCTACAAATGCTAGAAACATAGGTTTGCCTTTTCTTAATCTTTCTTCCAGGATAAGTCGTAAGGTCAGTATTGCCTCACGTGTTCCAACATTTCTACGGAATCCAAACTGATCTTCCCCGAGGTCGGCTTCTACCAGTTTTTCCATTCGTCTGTAAAGAATTCGCGTTAGTATTTTGCAGCTGTGACTTATTAAACTGATAGTTCGGTAATTTTCACATCTGTCAACACCTGCTTTCTTTGGGATTGGAATTATTATATTCTTCTTAAAGTCTGAGGGTATTTCGCCTGTCTCATACATCGTGCTCACCAGATGGTAGAGTTTTGTCATGACTGGCTCTCCCGAGGCCATCAGTAGTTCAAATGGAATGTTGTCTACTCCCGGGGCCTTGTTTCGACTCAGGTCTTTCAGTGCTCTGTCAAACTCTTCACGCAGTATCTTATCTCCCATTTCGTCTTCATCTACATCCTCTTCCATTTCCATAATATTGTCCTCAAGTACATCGCCCTTGTATAAACCCTCTATATACTCCTTCCACCTTTCTGCCTTCCCTTCTTTGCTTAGAACTGGGTTGCCATCTGAGCTCTTGATATTCATACAAGTGGTTCTCTTCTCTCCAAAGGTCTCTTTAATTTTCCTGTAGGCAGTATCTATCTTACCCCTAGTGAGACAAGCCTCTACATCCTTACATTTGTCCTCTAGCCATCCCTGCTTAGCCATTTTGCACTTCCTGTCGATTTCATTTTTGAGACGTTTGTATTCCTTTTTGCCTGCTTCATTTACTGCATTTTTATATTTTCTCCTTTCATCAATTAAATTCACTATTTCTTCTGTTACCCAAGGATTTCTATTAGCCCGCGCCTTTTTACCTACTTGATCGTCTGCTGCCTTCACCACTTCATCCCTCAGAGCTACCCATTCTTCTTCTACTGTATTTCTTTTCCCCATTCCTGTCAATTGTTCCCTAATGCTCTCCCTGAAACTCTCTACAACCTCTGGTTCTTTCAGTTTATCCAGGTCCCATCTCCTTAAATTCCCACCTTTTTGCAGTTTCTTCAGTTTCAATCTGCAGTTCATAACCAATAGATTGTGGTCAGAATCTACATCTGCCCCAGGAAATGTCTTACAATTTAAAACCTGGTTCCTAAATCTCTGTCTTACCATTATATAATATCATTTACAAATTCAATAATTTTGAAATACACTCTAAGACAGGAAAAGCGACGCATCACGAAGGAGGTATGCAAACTGTTCACAAACTGATATTTAGGCATGTATCTACAGAAAATGCAAAATTGTAAACTTTGGCTGCCGATGGATGAATGTGTGATGGTGCAGCGCAATTTCACTGCACAGGTGGCAAGGACAGTAAACAGCGGACATGTCGATACCACTGCACTAAAATTTTTGCGAATTTCATTCCGTGGACTTAGTTGGACAATAACTATGCCTCGCAGACAGGCGCGTGAACAGTAGAAGCAAATGTCCGCAATTGACATCGAAAAAATGCAAAGAAGGGCAGCTCGTTTCTTGTTATCGCGCAATAGGGGTGAGAGTGTCACTGATATGATACGCGAGTTGGGGTGGCAGTCACTGAAACGAAGGCGGCTTTCTTTGCGGCGAGATCTGTTTACGAAATTTCAATCACCAACTTTCTCTTCGGAATGCGAAAATATTTTGTTGACACCCACCTACGTACTGAGAAATAATCATAATAATAAAATAAGAGAAATCAGAGCTCGAACGGAAAGACTTAGGTGTTCCTTTTTCCCACGCGCCAATCGAGAGTGGAATGGTAGAGAAATAGTATGAAAATGGTTCGATGAACCCTCTGCCAGGCACTTAAGTGTGAATTGCAGAGTAGCCATGTAGATGTAGATGTAGATGAGAGACAAGATGTATTTAGGCTCAAAGAAGACGGCTGGAGAAATCGGCGGCTTGCTCGACATTTGAATAGGAGCGGTGCCACTATTCGAAATGTTGACAGGAATGGGTGAACCACGGCCGAACACAGCGTCGAGAAGGAAGCTGTCATCCAAGACAGACGACAGAACGGAGGACCGAGCAGTCGTCAGGGAGGCAGTCAGAGCCCCGAATTCATCATCATCGAGCTGTGCTTCAGTGACCACAAAGATCAGTAATAGGCTGGTCACAGCAAGGGGGCAGATCTCTCGGCGCCGCTTGTGCCGACTACCATTGACCTCTGTACAGTAACAAGCCCGTTTGGAGTGGTGTCGGGTGCATTCGGTTTGGAAGTTCAGTCAGTTGTCTGCAGTGAGGAGTCCCGCTCCGGACTGAGCCCCGATCACTAGCGAGGATGTCTTTGGAGGCTCGACCCGGGCAGCATTGCGATATTAACCTGACTGTCAGTCACCATACGGTCCGACAACCAAAAGTGATGGTCTAGGGCCCTTGCAGCACAAAATTGCGTAGACGATACTCTACGCCCTTTTCTGGCGCCATTCATGGCAACCCACCTTGGGCTTCAGCAAGATAATGTCCGCCCGCACACTATGAGAGTTTCTCCTGCTTGTATTCGTCCTTGCCAAATCCTAACTTGGCTAGTGGATTTCATGGGGACTGAAGAAGGTAACTGAAACAGACAGCGTTGTTTACTGATGTGAAAATTAACTGAGAATGATTCCCCAACAGCAATATAGGCCCGCCCGTTTAGCCGAGCGGTGTAACGCACGGCTTTCCGGAGCGGAAAGGCGCGCCTGGTCCCCAGCACGAATTCGCCCGGAGGACTTGTGTCGAGGTCCGGTGAGCCGGCCAGTCTGTGGATGGTTTTTAGGCGGTTTTCCATCTACCTCGGCGAATGCGGGCTGGTTCCCCTTATTCCGCCTCAGCTACGCTATGTCGGCGATTCCTGCGCAAACAAGTTTTCCATGTACGCGAACACCACTATTACTCTACCATGCAAACATAGGGGTTACACTCGTCTGGCGTTCCCTGGGGGATCCACCGTGGGTCGAACCGCACAATAACCCTGGGTTCGGTGTGGGGCGACGGAGGGGTGAAGTGGACTGCGGTAGTCGTGGGTTTGTGGACCACAGCGGCTGTGGCGGGGACGGAGCCTCTCCGTCGTTTCTAGCTCCCCGGTTAATATACAACATACAACAACAATATATGAGTATTTAAAAAAGCAAGTATTCTACCATCATATACACAGCTATTTTTATCCAAACAAACTCAAGCATTTGTTTATGGTACCTATTCCTTTCAGATTATTCAGCCAGTCACACTGCGTGGGGTACAGTAAAAGATTAGCGAGTCAAAACAAAGTTTTACCTAAGTCTTATAAAATGGTAACAGTGGAAGGTGATTGTGGAGAATAAAAGAACTGTTGTTGTCAGATTATAGATTGATAAGTATTTCAGAATGCAGCAACAAGAGGTAGGGTAGCAAATGTTCGTAACAATAATTGTAGAGCAGATGAAAACTTAAATAAAGCGACGGATGTGGTGACCTTGAGGGAGGAATCAAGTGTGTTTCTAGTGGGAAAGGAAGAATCTGGAAGGTTGCTTAATGGTGCTACAATAGTAATAGATGTGAATTTTTGGAACGTGAGATGTTTGGAAGTGAAAAGCTGTTGAAGAAATTAACAGTAAATACAACGTTAAAAACGCCGAGATGGCTTGTGACAGTGATTAGAAGTACTGTAATGAGACTGGGTTTTAAGCTCAGCTGGACAAAAGAAATGTGAGCTTGTAATGCACGTAGTATAACGATAGTCAATTTTATTGTTAAATTGCCGCCTTAAAAACAACTAACAGAAAGAGAACACCATGAAGAATACTGACATCTTTTAGATAGAGATTTAAACGTTAAAAAGAAGATGGTGTAAACAAAGAAAACACGAGGAAGAATTAAATGACGCTAATAAACCTGAACGGCAAGATGAAGAGCAACAACTGCTAAAAAAACTGGAACAAGGAAGAGAGATAGCGTTGGAATAAGCTGCGAATAAAATGCTGCCACAGATAGGAGATACTGATGAACCACTAGCAACAGTATCTCAAACAACAATTACATCGATAACATCTGGGATTATTCAGCAAGTTTTCTAAAATCAGGGAACATTCATAAAATCGTTAGACTGAGGACGGTTAAATGTGAATGGACAAGTGACAGAAGCTCATTAGTGTCTAAAAGATGATACAACTGAAAGTATAGAATCTCAGACACTATAACTGGAATCCTAGTTAATTAACTATTAAGTAATGTGCGAGAATATAGGTGAACAGAATGAAAGTTTTTAACTACAAATTTGTAAAAGCTCCAGGTCCAGAAGCTGACATAATTGACAGACCCATGGAGAAAGAGATTGAAATATAAGAGTTTAGACAACTGTGAAAGAAAGAACAGTTAATACTATCTACAACAATTTAGCGAGGTTTTGATATATTGGAGAGCAATGGAATATACCATATGGAAACTAAAATAGTTGATGACCTTGACGTGGAAAACAGTAATGTGTTGAAAACAGTTATTGGGTACATTTTAATGTGAAGTGAGCAACCGGAAGAAGGCGAAAAAAGAAGAAATGAGAGACATGAAGAGAGTAGCGAAGTATGATATGTTTTTAGGCTTATCATTAGTTGAAGGATGAATAATAAGAGAAATGAATCAAAGGACCGAACTGATTTACAAGGAAAAAGTTTTGGAACTCATTCAAAGGAGCTGTTGTTTTAACCATTAAGAATAAGGGGAATTCCTAAAGCCAACCAAAGTGGAAACAATTCGAAAGTTAAATAGGCAAATAATAGAGGGTAACAATAGAAAATGTAGGGAAAACCTTGCAGAAAACATGAATATTTCTCTATATAACAAGACATTGCTCTAAATAACATACAAGTAAATAATATTTAATGGTGTCTTAGAATAAGATGTAGCTGGTGAAAATAACTTCAAATGTGCGTAGTCAATGGTGAGTAATAAGTGTAAGCAAGTATCATTAAAAATAGCGTGGACTTAAAAGAGAACAATGTATAGAATAGCGGTGAGCTTTGAAATGTGAAGTTACCCAAGAAGTTGTTGAGACTATATGGGGAAACCATGCAGCTATCCAGTAATGACTGTAAACTGAATGAGTAAAATATAATTAAGTAATAAAGTGATATGAAACAAGTTTTTTAACGAGTGCATATTTCGTTCAGTTTAACACAAATTTCGTGCTGAGAGGTGTTGCATGAAGTACAATGCTTGTTAGTATGTCAGTGTTAATAATTTAATCATATGTTTTAAAGAGTGGGAAGGTTTGAGGTTATTCATCCAACCATCGTAACAGAGTGAGAATTTCTAAGCAATAGATATTAGGCAAATATTCATTTCTGCAAATCTTGACTAGAACACTTCACTTCAGTCACTACGTCTTTACAAACATCTAGCGGTGAACTTACTTCGAGATTTATTTTACAATGGTAGAACTATTTATTTCTCAAGGTTGACCAGACTAATAATGGATGTAGATATAAGTTCATATAATGATAAATTACACAACGTGTTTTTGTATCTTTGGCTCTATAATATCATACATAATTTATATATCGTTTTTAAAAATGTTATTGCATAATAAAATGAGTTTAGTGCAGTCATAAGGTTAACTTGATATTTCACTTTAGACAAAAGTATTTCAAAATTATTTCGTTGCTTAGTCAGTAATTAGCCTCGTGGTTTTCTCTGAGTCTGAAAAGATACAAATGCAATCAAGTTGTGTAATTAGACTTAAAAGGGATTCGTCACTTAATTATTCTGTACTGAAGGACAAATTCATTTAACTTTAGCCTGTATTAAAATATTATAAATCAGATTTTTACTATCATTAACTACTCGAATATGGTATTATTATTTAACTTAATATAAATTTTTCTGTCTTACTATATTACGAAATTTGCAATCCAGTCAGCGCATATTAATAATATTTTTTTATTCAGACCGATAGTATTATTAGCGGCAAAAATTTTTTGATAGAATTTCCCAAGTCTAATACAGAGCTCTGAATACTGTAACGATTATTACGATTTAGCTCGTAAACACTGTTAAACGGTGTTACATATATGATTGGTTTGACTCTCGTTACATCTACTAACGATCCGACAAGAAGCCCAGGATTGTCTAAACCCACTAAAACTAAGAATAGGCTGCACGTGAGATTGTATCCACCTGTCGTCCACCGCAGCTACAAAAGCTTCATTGAACCTGTCCATACCGCAAATCTCGTAGCTAGGGTCTCTACATTCCCTAAATTTTATCATTTTTTACAGGTGCTTGAGCACCATGATACCCTTGTTGTTGTCTGTACTCGCCTCCCTTGTCCTACATGTATTCTCTAGCAGTTACTGAAATTTCCTTCTGTCCTTAAAGCTGTTGAATGTCTCAGACGATCCATAGGATACATAAATTTGGAATCTGTCAGTGTTAATAATTTAATTGTGTGATTTAAGTGCTATGCTGGAAACACACACGCCCACACGTACCACACCTGCAAGTACACACACTCACACTTACACATACAGTCCTCTGTCCTCCCATGTCTAGGTTCAGTGCTGTGCCCATATCGACATACAGATCCCCTGTGTACATCTCTCTGTAAACCACTTTCTGCTCTTGGACAACGTTTGACACACTCCCTCTTTCCGATCGAGAAGTCCATGCCGCGTCTATCCATCTTGTCAATTACTGTCCTCGCGCTCTATGATCAAGGCGCTTCAATACCAAATAAGGCCTCGTGTTAGTAGACTTCAATCGATCCTTCATCCTGTCCCGTTCTCGACTTCCTGCTTGCACAATTATCAACGCTCGATAACCGTAAAGACATACTGATACAATCGCAGCTTGTCTTAACTCTGCATCCTACCTTTCCACACTTCCTGTGACCCAATCGTCCTGCACAGCCGTCTGCTTGGCAGAAGCGGCTTTTTTAGCATTTATCTCTCTCTGTCTGTCTCTCTCTCTTGCTGTGTGCGTGCGTGCGTGCGTATGTGTGTGTGTGTGTGTGTGTGTGTGTGTGTGTGTGTGTTTGGGAACGTGTAGGTGTATGGTATGTACATGTTGTTTTGTGTGTTCCAGCGTAGGTCTGAAACGCCTGGAGCAATGGCAACGAAATGCGGTACACGTATGAATTATTACGTAGGAAAACTCGGTATGAAAGCGTTGGCGCGTAAAAATAATCCAAAACTAACAGTGTTGTGGTTGTATATGCGTTGTCCCTATGCTGACTGTTAACGGTCGCAAGTAACTTTTCACTGCTTGGAATGTGAGCTGATGTGGAGAGGAAATGAAATTAATCGAAAAGATACGACATATCACACCGAGGTTTATGAAATGAGGTCACTTTGACTTGTGGAGAACACCTGTGTTCATGAAATCTAGACTGGACTAAATATTCCCTTGGTGAATGACTGTCACCGTTCCTTTCATTATCTCTACCGACACCGCGCTTTGTTTCTATTCCGACTTGTGGAGAACACCTGTGTTCATGAAATCTAGACTGGACTAAATATTCCCTTGGTGAATGACTGTCACCGTTCCTTTCATTATCTCTACCGACACCGCGCTTTGTTTCTATTCCTTTTTGTTACATCATCCCCCCCCCCCCCCCCCCGTGCCAAATATTGGAAGGGGGGGGGAAGGAGGGGTGTAAGCGGTAAAGGCAACCCTCTTTTCAGTCAATGAACAAAAAAAGTAAAGTAGATGAAAAAACAATAAACACTTAGCGAAAGTATATACATTGAATTTAAAATTCTTTTAAAGGTGAAAAATAAAATGGAAGTTTTGTGATATACGACGGATGACTTTTTCCACTGGTAGTAAAAACAGTAACAATAGAAGATAAAATGAAGTACCAAAAGCGCACATTTAAAACATGTTGCCGAAACACTGATACGTGAAAGAAGAACTTTCCTGTCACCAGACATTGAGAGAAGCCGCAATGGGACAGGGAGTCAGTTCCTGAAGGGGAAAAGGTTGGCCAGTGAAGAGGGTAGGAATGTGGTGGTATAAGGATGGAGGACTGATGCATTGCAGCGTTGTGGTAGGAGTGGCTGTTAGGGCAGATGAGGGAGTGGAGTAAAGGGGGGAAATTGGTGACACTAATAGGTGTTGGGAAAAGGGGGGGGGGTAGGGAAAGAAGGACAGAAGGGGAAAAAGGGGGTATGGAAATGTATAGAGGGGAGGAAGAGGAAACCCTGATAAGGTGGACTGGGTGGAGTGGACCTATAGGACAGGTAGGACCTATAGGATAGGTAGGATGATTAAATGTCGGGGCGAAATTCATGATGTGGGAGGGAGAGATGGTTGAAGTTTCGTTGGGAGAGCATGTGGAGGATGTGTAAGTGGAGGGTTGGTGGGATGTGTTGGTAATGGCGCGGCAGCTTATGAGTATTGGATAGTGAAGGGGAAAATATAGGAGTATTGGAATTGAGTTTTCAGATGGTGTAGACTATTCAGAGGTGTTCAGTGTGAATGAGGAGAGACGGGAATGCGGTGAGTTGGTAAACACGCTTTGTAACTTTTAACCATTTTTTAAGTTTTAAGGAGCGGATCTAATTATGAGAAACAGGTTGCGAGGGGCCGGTGAGCCAGCTGAGGGGAAAAAAGTGAGACGAAGAGACTCGCATGAGCGTTCTGCGAGCCACTTGGCACACTGGTGAGCTCATAGTGCTGCCGTCGCCACTGAACCTGAGCAAACTCTATCAATCGCACCGAGTGGCTCGCAAACGACCAACACACTTGCCAGTAACGTGCTGGAGATCGGCCCTGTAATGTATTCGCCCTTATCAATTTGTTATACATTCACACAGGTGAATGTGATCGGTTATCGAGCAACGAGAGCGCTGGATTAGTGATTTGTTGTTGCTCAGTGTAGAGAAGGTCTTTGTAATTGCGTAGTGCAAGCTGATGGATGAACGAACTAATGTGTGTGTCTCACTCTTGCCGCAAATGGGCTCTCAATAAAATAAAAATAAATACACTGATTAGCTAGAAAAATCTATTTGTTTTAGTAAAACTGAATAGCGGGATACAGAGTGCCGCTTATCAGATTTCTCGTCAGTCACTGGGTTACAGTGTGGACCACCTATGTGCATCATCAGAACAGCGTGTGTCAATTTTTCGTGTACTGGGTGTGTGTTGAAATTTGACATGGGTGATATGTAAGACGAAGGTGGTGATTGTGTGCCATTGTGTTCAAAAGTAATATATATGATTTAACACAGTGCAACTAATCACGACATTGATTACCTCAAAATCTGTCGGTTAAATTCATTATTATTATTATGCAGTCGAAGTTCTGTTGTAAGATCTTCCATGCTAAAACCGATTGTCTTTAACCATCAACCCACGTCAAAAAAGTAACAGTTAGGCTGCTACATTATTAAAACAGTTAACAATCAAGTTACGAGGCGTGTTTTGCAAGTAAGGTCCGTTTTGTTGTAGACACTAGCAGTTCGCGCGCATACCGCAAAGAGTGCGTGCTTCGTGTACCGGCATGCCTCGGGAACAATTGTGCTCAGTTTCAGCTCTGTAGCTAACCTGTACGGTTCTGTTCTGTGCTTTCAAAATGTTTAAGACTATCAACCCGCCCGCCGCGTGTGAGGTTCGCTGAGTGATACGGTTTTTGTCGGCAAGGAACGTGTCTGCTGCAGAAATTCATCGACGGATTTGCGAAGCGTACGGTGATACTGTTATGAGTGAAAGAAAAGTGCGTAAGTGGGTACGAGAATTCAAAAATGGCCGTGACAACGTCCATGATGAGAACCGCTCCGGTCGCCCTTTTCTGATTAGAGATGATTTGGTGGCTTCAGTTGAACCGAGGATTTTTGAGAACAGGCGCTTCACAATAACAGGTCTCTCAAAAGAATTTCCTGACGTGTCATCAGTGCTTTACAACATTGTATCTGAACACCTTAAGGTTTGGAAACTGTGCTCCCGTTGGGTCGCGAAACTACTAACAGAGGACCACGAAAACCAAAGATTTGAGTGTGCGATGAAGTTCTTGACTCGTCATCACGAAGAGGGTGACAGCTTATTGAGACACATCGTAACTGGAGACGAAACATGTGTTTCGCATAACACGTCCGAATCGAAGCAACAGAGCATGGACTGGAGACGCACACTCGCCTACAAAGGTGAAGGCCAAAGAGACTCTGTCCCAGCTCAAAACTATGGCGTCGGCGTTTTGGGACAGACACGGTGTTTTGTTGGTCGACTTCATGCAACGAGGAACCACTATCAATGCATAACCGTACTGCCAAACCCTGAGAAAGCAACGCAGAACGATTCAAAACAAAAGACGCGGCATGCTGACAAAGGGAATTGTCTGTCTCCATGACAATGCAAGACCTCACACTGCAGGTCAGACCCGCGATTTATTGGACGGTTTTGGCTGGGAAGTTTTAGACCACCCACCCTACAGACCTGATCTTGCACCGAGCGATTACCATCTGTCCCTCCACCTCACACAACACCTCAGTGGCAACCGTTACAATGATGACGATGACGTGAAAACGGCAGTGAACTCTTGGTTATCGGAACAGACGGCCAGTTTTTATGAAGAGGATATTTTAATATTGGTTGAGAGGTATGATAAGTGTTTGAAGAAACGTGGCAACTATGTCGAAAAATAGAGTGAAGTATGTACTTTCTGAAAATAAATTTACTTTTTTGAAATTATCTTTCGTTGTGTACTTACGTTCAAATGGACCTTACTTAAAAAAACACGCCTCGTATATTGTGGTGCTACATGTTCATGTCCGTTTTTATTTCTTCCTTATACACTACTAGCCATTAAAATTGCTACACCAGGAAGATGACGTGCTACAGACGCGAAATTTAACAGACAGGAAGACGATGCTGCGATATGCAAATGATTAGCTTTTCAGACCATTCACACAAGGTTGGCGCCGGTGGCGACACCTACAACGTGCTGACATGAGGAAAGTTTCCAACCGATTTCTCATACACATACAGTAATTGACCGCCGTTGCCTGGTGAAACGTTGTTGTGATGCCTCGTGTAAGGAGGAGAAATGCGCACCATCACGTTTCCGACTTTGATCAAGGTCGGATTGTAGCCTATCGTGATTGCGGTTTGTCGTATCACGACATTGCTGCTCGCGT
This sequence comes from Schistocerca cancellata, assembly GCF_023864275.1. NCBI lineage: Eukaryota > Metazoa > Arthropoda > Insecta > Orthoptera > Acrididae > Schistocerca > Schistocerca cancellata. The sequence continues at coordinate 254,576,551 of NC_064630.1, read as the reverse complement.
TGGTTGAGATCCAATGACAATTAGGGTAATACGGAACGCCGTGCTGGATCCCAACTGCCTCGTATCACTAGCAGTCGAGATGACAGGCATCTTATCCGCATGGCTGTAACGGATCGTGCTGCCATGCCTCGATCCCTGAGTCAGCAGATGGGGACGTTTGCAAGACAACAACCATCTGCACGAACAGTTCGACGACGTTTGCAGCAGCATGGACTATCAGCTCGGAGACCATGGCTGCGGTTACCCTTGACGCTGCATCACAGACAGGAGCGCCTGCAATGGTGTACTCAACAAGGAACCTGGATGCACGAATGGCAAAAGTCATTTTGTCGGATGAATCCAGGTTCTGTTTACAGCATCATGATGGTCGCATCCGTGTTTGGCGACATCGCGGTATACGCACATTGGAAGCCTGTATTCGTCATCGCCATACTGGCGTATCACGCGGCGTGATGGTATGGGGTGCCATTGGTTACACGTCTCGTTCACCTCTTGTTCGCATTGACGGCACTTTGAACAGTGGACGTTACATTTCAGATGTGTTACGACCCGTGGTTCTACCCTTCATTCGATCCCTGCGAAACCCTACATTTCAGCAGGATTATGCATGACCGCATGTTGCAGGTTCTGTATGGGCCTTTCTGGATACAGAAAATGTTCTACTGCTGCCCTGGCCAGCACATTCTCCAGATTCTCTGACCAACTGAAAACGTCTGGTCAATGGTGGCCGAGCAACTGGCTCGTCACAATACGCCAGTCACTACTATTGATGAACTGTGGTATCGTGTTGAAGCTGCATGTGCAGCTGTATCTGTATACGCCATCCAAGCTATGTTTGATTTAATGCCCAGGCGTATCAAGAGCGTTATTACGGCCAGAGGTGGTTGTTCTGGGTACTGATTTCTCAGGATCTATGCACCCAAACTGCGTGAAAATGTAATCACACGTCAGTTCTAATATAATATATTTGTCCAATGAATACCCGTTTATAACCTGCATTTGTTCTTGGTGTAGCAATTTTAATGGCCAGCAGTGTACGTCTTACGACAATTGTAAAGCCATAACTGGGATGCCAGGGCTTCTTGGCGACGCCTCCGACAACATTTCCACGTTGCGGTTATGGTGGGGGTGTGAACGAGATGACAGTGAGAGTGGGGAGATGGAGTAACTGGCCAGTGAGTTGTGAGTAGAAAGTAAGCAGCCCTCACCAGTCTGCCTGTCGGCGAGCGAGGTTGCCGAGAGCGTGGACTTGGAGCGCGCCAGGTCTGCGGGCGGCGGACAGGGTGGCGGCTTGGAGGCGGCGGACCCAGCAGAGCTTCCGGCGCTCGCAGAGGGCGCCCGGGGCGGCTTGCCGGCCGCGTCCGCCTTGTCGGACAGCGACGAAGCCGAGCCGGACTTGGAGCGCGGGGCGTCGGTCAGCGACGACGCCGACGCCGACGGCGAGCGCGTCCTGGTCGTCTGCGCCTGCATCTCGGAAGGGGCAGTCTTGATGGCCGCCGCGTCTGCCGGCGCAGACGCGCGGGAAGACTCGGAGTCGTGCGGCGTGGCCGCCCGTGAGTTGGGGGCAGACGCAGCCGCCTCCGCTCCCGCCTCCGGCCTGGCCGGCGGTGGCGCTGGTGATTTCTCCGAGAGCGATGCCGCTGAAGACGACTTCGAGCGCGTCGAGAGGTCCGAGTCTGACCTCTGGAGGCGACCTGTAACGGATGATTGGGAAAAGAATGTTGGAAATTGTTGTGGCACAACATCAGTAGGTAATGCAAACATCCTTTTTCTTGGCCAATTTCTACATCTACATCTACATCCATACTCCGCAAGCCACCTGACGGTGTGTGGCGGAGGGTACCTAGAGTACCTCTATCGGTTCTCCCTTCTATTCCAGTCTCGTATTGTTCGTGGAAAGAAGGATTGTCGGTATGCCTCTGTGTGGGCTCTAATCTCTCTGATTTTATCCTCATGGTCTCTTCGCGAGTTATACGTAGGAGGGAGCAATATACTGCTTGACTCTTCCGTGAAGGTATGTTCTCGAAACTTCAACAAAATCCCGTACCGAGCTACTGAGCGTCTCTCTTGCAGAGTCTCCCACTGGAGTTTATCTATCATATACGTAACGCTTTCGCGATCATTAAATGATCCTGTAACGAAGCGCGCTGCTCTCCGTTGGATCTTCTCTATGTCTTGTATCAACCCTATCTGGTACGGATCCCACACTGCGGAGCAGTATTCAAGCAGTGGGCGAACAAGCGTACTGTAACCTACTTCCTTTGTTTTCGGATTGCATTTCCTTAGGATTCTTCCAATGAATCTCAGTCTGGCATCTGCTTTACCGACGATCAACATTACAAGCTCATTCCATTTTAAATCACTCCTAATGCGTACTCCCAGATAATTTATGGTATTAACTGCTTCCAGTTGCTGACCTGCTATTTTGTAGCTAAATGATAAAGGATCTATCTTTCTGTGTTTTCGCAGCACATTACACTTGTCTACATTGAGATTCAATTGCCATTCCCTGCACCATGCGTCAATTCGCTGCAGATCCTCCTGCATTTCAGTACAATTTTCCATTGTTACAACCTCTCGATACACCACAGCATCATCTGCAAAAAGCCTCAGTGAACTTCTGATATCATCCACCAGGTCATTTATGTGTATTGTGAATAGCAACGGTCCTATGACACTCCCCTGCGGCATACCTGAAATCACTCTTACTTCGGAAGACTTCTCTCCATTGACAATGACATGCTGCGTCCTGTTATCTAGGAACTCCTCAATCCAATCACACAATTGGTCTGATAGTCCATATGCTCTTACTTTGTTCATTACACGACTGTGGGGAACTGTATCGAACGCCTTGCGGAAGTCAAGAAACACGGCATCCACCTGTGAACCCGTGTCTATGGTCCTCTGAGTCTCGTGGACGAATAGCGCGAGCTGAGTTTCACGTGACCGTCTTTTTCGAAACCCATGCTGATTCCTACCGAGTAGTGTTCTAGTCTCCAGAAAAGTCATTATACTCGAACACTATACGTGTTCCATAATTCTACAACTGATCGACGTTAGAGATATAGGTCTATAGTTCTGCACATCTGTTCGACGTCCCTTCTTCAAAACGGGAATGACCTGTGCCCTTTTCCAATCCTTTGGAACGCTACGCTCTTCTAGAGACCTACGGTATTCGGTTGAAAAAATGGGGAACTGGTTGTGGGTGGCCGTGCAATGTGCCCTCTTCAGCTCCTATCAGTTCCATGAAGTGCCAATAGGTGGCGGCGCTACACATAGCCCTGAAAATGGCGTCTGTAAAGCCGTCGGCACATGGACCGTGCTGTCGAACGTTAACGTTGAGCGTGCCAAGTTCAACGTGCTGCTGAACGCTCAGGAACGATGCGACTTGTGCATACGGAACGTGGGCTCCAACGTGGTATACGCGATCGCAACGCACTCCAGCGGCAGTTGAGGGATGCTTCTAGTTCGTAAATCACGCTGTTTACTCAACGGCCACGCGTAAAATTCCCACGCTAGCCCTATTAAAACGCACATTTCCTCCATCGTCCACGAAAAGGAAAGTACCATGTCCAATCAATAAGGACACAGGCTTATAAAAGTTCCATTAGAAATAGTGCATTACAAATTTGGAATACTTCTTCGCATAAGATAAACATTATTTCATCATTCTCACATATTAGTTAAACCCCAAGGTCAGTGTTACTTGATCACTGTTCCTACCCAGTAGCAGAATCTTTGCAACATGTGAACTGCGAAGCGTAAAAGAAAAAGGAGCAAAATATCTTTATACAAGTAGCGCAAGTTGTACTGTAGATTAAGCCAATCGAACAATGTCACCCCTCAAAAAAAAGGTGAACTTATATTTACGTAACATCAAATATTATAGTATATATTTATATAAAAGTAATAATAAAGCATCAGAACCTAATAAAAACGCGAATGTTAGGGAAAAAAATGGGGAGTGTCGAGTCGCGAACCACCGCCCCTAACTGACAACTCTTTTCAGGACAGTGACTGTACTTGTTTTTTTAATAAAAAAATTTATTCAAAAAACAATGTTACACATTCCAAATACATACCAAGTTCATGTATTAACCATGTACACATGTTATACATGAAGTTATTTAAACAAAACGGTTTGATCATTTCAGTTACGCTGATGTGAAAGAAAGACAACAGAAGATTGTGTTACTGACTACAGTACCAGAAAGAATTAGGTTAAACATTAAGAAAAGTTTTTTTTAAAGGCATTCAAACTTCAACCTGAAGAAATAAAATCAGCGCTTTGAATGACATGAGCTCCCCTCTTTACAGAAGCATAATTAGTTCTTTATGATGGATATCAGCAAGTTGGTGGGATAATATTAAATATAAAACAATTTAATGATCATATTAGACAATTTCTGTAATACTTGAGAATGGCGGAAGGAAATATATAATAAAGTTGACTAGCCTTCCAACTACACTTTCTGGACATTAATTGAATGTTAAGTATCTGAAGTGATCAGACCTATATAATCAGTCTTTCACTGCGAAACTGACTTACACATTACAGTGCAAAAATCAACAGGGTAATGTGACAGCCATTGAATATTACATTTATCAGATAGAATCTTATGGATTTAACCAATCGGTAAGGACATTTCTATAAAAACTGTCTGTACTCATTACGCTGAACCAACATCACACATCTTACATGTAATCATATTATGTTAACCCTTGCTGGAAACCTTAATCGTAGATATGTTACTAATTGAAATTTAATTATAACAAATTGTACCAAGAACAATACGTTTTGGGTGAATCTTCAGTATGTTGCTGCCTTCAAATTGGCTACTCTCATAATACGCAAGTTACAATAATTCTTTTGCCACGAATATGATGTTTCTCATTATTTTATTGGAACGAATCACGGGTTTTCCAGCAATTCTCAATTTGCTGGTGCTCAGAAACGGCATATATACATATAGGCTTAAAATGAATGCCAATATGGCGCCTCACAACTCTGTACTGAAGGGAGACGGCGTTGTACCATCTCATTGGTCAACGCTCAGACGCACGCTCAGAAATCTGACATGCCAGATATTGCTCTGCACGTTCGGAAAGACTCCCGAGCGTGCTATTCCACGCTATGACGTCAGAAACTCGGCACGCTCAACGCTCAACGTTCGGATGCACGGTCCGTGTGCCGACGGCTTAACGGAGTTACGCTCCAAGCAGAGAGCTGTCTTTCAGTATTTTTTGGCGGAAAATAACCATCCCCAGATAATCGTAGGCCTTGTGAACTGTCTACGGAGACCTGGCAGTGCAAAAAGGGACGGTGAGTAGCTGCGGGAGGCGTCTGGCTTCATCACAAGGTCGCGCAAAACTCTCCGAGCTCCCGCGTGTTGGCCAGCCGCGCACAGCTGTGACTCCTGCAATGTTGGATCGTGTGGACACTGTAATTCGAGGTGATCGACGGTTCAACTCGCTGATGACATGGACATCTCTGTTTGTGCTGCTGACACACTCGTCCACCATTTGAAGGTATGCTTCCATTTGAGATGGGACCATTAAGTTACGGTGAAGAAATTAAAACATAACAGCCATCCGAGAAGAGTGGCAACCCTGTAGTCTTTTGAAGATGAGAATGAAACGCTTTTTCTTCTTTGTAGAAGGACCTACCGTCAACAAGGAAATCAGATGATCGGGTAAAGTATTTAAAGTGTGAGCCTATGAGGATTGTACGGGGTGGTTTAGAGTTGAGTTACATGAGTATCGGTGTGTCCCATGCTCAGACGGAAAATGCAACATTGCCCCTTTGTGCCCCACAGAGTACCCGATTTTGCCCAGACGTATGAGATGTAACCATATATTGCACAGTGCTGAGCTATACATTGAGCTATACATTGAGCTGCAGCGAATTGACGCATGGTGCAGGGAATGGCAATTGAATCTCAATGTAGACAAGTGTAATGTGCTACGAATACACAGAAAGATAGATCCTTTATCATTTAGTTACAAAATAGCAGGTCAGCAACTGGAAGCAGTTAGTACCATAAATTATCTGGGAGTACGCATTAGGAGTGATTTAAAATGGAATGATTATATAATGTTGATCGTCGGTAAAGCAGATGCCAGACTGAGATTCATTGGAAGAATCCTAAGGAAATGCAATCCGAAAACAAAGGAAGTAGGTTACAGTACGCTTGTTCGCCCACTGCTTGAATACTGCTCAGCAGTATGGGATTCTTACCAGATAGGGTTGATAGAAGATATAGAGAAGATCCAACGGAGAGCAGCGCGTTTCGTTACAGGATCATTTAGTAATCGCGAAAGCGTTACGGAGATGATAGATAAACTCCAGTGGAAGACTCTGCAGGAGAGACGCTCAGTAGCTCGGTACGGGCTTTTGTCAAAGTTTCGAGAACATACCTTCACCGAAGAGTCAAGCAGTATATTGCTCCCTCCTACGTATATCTCGCGAAGAGACCATGAGGATAAAATCAGAGAGATTAGAGCCCACACAGAGGCATACCGACAATCCTTCTTTCCACGAACAATACGAGACCGGAATAGAAGGGAGAACCGATAGAGGTACTCAAGGTACCCTCCGCCACACACCGTCGGGTGGCTTGCGGAGTATGGATGTAGATGTAGATGTAGATCACAAAAGTCATGGGACAGCGGCATGCACTCATACAACTGGTGGTAGTGTCATCCACACAAGGTATAAAATGGCAGTGTTTTGGTGGAACAGTCACGTACGGTACGGAAATGGTTACGTTCAGCTATCTGGAGACCATTCGAAGCCGTCGCATAACTTCATGTCCCCAAGAAACGATTTTTATTTTTATGGATGACAATGTGCCTTGTCACCGAGAAACAATTCTCCTCGATTGGTCTGAAGAACGTTCTCGACAATTCGCCAATTCGACAAATGATTTGGCCATCCAGATCGCCAGACATGAATCCTTTCGAAGATTTATGGGACCTAACCGAGAGATCAGTTTGTGCACAAACTTTTACGCTGGCAACAGTTTCGCAGTCATGACGTTTATAGATGCAGCATGTCTGCAGTAGAAGAGCCAAAACCAAATGGCATAGCCTATTTATAAAATGGAGTGTTGTCCGGTAATCCGTTTTGTGCATTTTAAGAAGAACAACGGTGCAACAATCCGTGCTGAGTTGGTGGAAATGTAGGTCAACAGTGTACCATCCTAACTGGCGTAGATGATTCCAGTGTGGTCAACAAGGCCGGTTCGTAAACACTTTTCTACCTAAGCGACTTATAACCCCCCCCCCCTCCCCACCCACTTCTGTTCCCTCGTACACCTTCACCCGTGTCATTTTTCGTTACGAAGCTTGAAGTCAGTCTTCGTTACTAAGTTTGATACCGAATGTATACAAATACCTGTCCCGTACAGAAGCCTTTCATTTGCGGCACCGCTGGAGCCCTTCTCAGCGGCGGCTTGTGTAGCTTAGGCCGTGCTGCTCAGATAAGTAGCAAAACATCTTTCTGTGAAAAACCGGCAACGACAAAAGAATCTCAAGTCCTATTGCACGAAGACAATCACGGTCGATGTAATATAGAAAAAGTGAAATAAACCATGGATCGGTTTTCGACAAGTTGTACGATCTTTTGAACACGATAAACGTCACCGCCCACTGGGTTTCATTCTCACACTAATCTAAAAAGTCTGCCAAAGTGAGGAAGCAGGGAAAATGTGGCATCTGTGTCAGACCAACCCAAACGACTTCTTTAGCTACTGTATCACCAATGGATGAGTGCAGTACGCTGTACTGTCATCCCGAGACAAAGCAGACAAACAAGCAATGGAAACACGTGCATTGATCCTCCACCGAAAGAGATGAAGACCCAAGCATTGTTGGGCAAGGAGATGCCGAGTGTTCATAGGACCACACTGGTGTGGTAGTATAGAATATGTTTTTAAGTGGTGAACCATGACAAAAGCATATCGAAATCTCCTGACGAGGTTACATTAGGTAGTCAAGAAGATGCGTCGGTGGGAAGATGCGAAAGAGGGAGGGGGTGGGGGTGAGGGTTGCTGCATGATAACGCCTCAGTTCATTTTGCAGAGGACACGTGTTGCTTCTTTGGACTACCAAATTTTGCCTCTTCCACCCCGTGAACTCCTGATTCGACACCCACTGACTTCTCCCTCTTTTCCCAGATGAAGAAAACATTGTGTAGCAGGAACTTCCAGAATCACGACGAGGCATTTTTGGAGATGGAATGTCTCCTGAACAACCGGAACAGCTTAACATCGAAACTGAGAACAACACACCGGCTACAGAACTGCAGGTGTTCTCCTATCTAGGAAGCAAGATTACACAAAATGGTCCCAGCAAGGGAGTTATCGAAAGCAGATTGGCCCAGGCGAAGGAAGCCTTCTTCATTGAAAGAGCTCTATGAACATCATTTATAATTGATATGGAGATGGGGAAGAAGTTCCTGGATATATACGTTTGGAGCACAACATTTATAGAAGTGAAAAGTGGACCATAATAAATATAGAGAAACTGGTCGAAGTGAAATGTGCTACCGGAGCACGATAAAGTTAAATGGGCAGATAAGAGTCTAAATGAATAAAAACTAAAAGTACTTGGTCAGGAAACAGGTAGCTGTTGCACACTGACTGGAGGAAAATTTACTGTACGCACGCTTCTGTACGCATCCTAAGCTGTCTGATCTTATTCTCACAATAACTACGAGAAATATACAATGGCGGAGGCAGAAGCCCATGTATCACCATTACCAGGAAAGTTGACACGTTCGGCAGACCTCTGTTGCGGCATCTAGAAATAGCTAACTTGGCGTTAGGAGGATAAGTGGGAGCAGGTAGGGGCGCTGCACTCTCTCCTCTTTCCACTTCCTCTGTTCGAATCTCCTCTCAGGTGACGTCACGCTACAAACAATACGTCATACTATTAAGAGACGTAAGCTCCCGATGGAGAAGACGGCGAAATCTTAAACGCTCGAATGTCTGCTCAATCACGACATGACTTGAGCATTTGAAATCTGGTGACTTAAAATGTTTGGAGCACTACTGTCCTAATAACTTTGTCTTTTATTACAATTTCATTTTAACAGTTTTCAATGATATTTCTTTCTGCTCGTTTTATCATAGGTACAAGGTTTTTAATTTCTTGTAGTAATCAGTTTTGCGTGATTATTTTCTTCCATGAAGTGTCTGTTAATCAGTTATAATATACGTGTAAGTGTTTTTGTGAGTACACATTTTAGAATCTTGGCTTTCAATGAAAAATTTGGCATGCAAAGTCCATAGATTTTGTCTGATTTTAAGATACGACAGTTGTTGGCGTGTGCATATGTTTTTAATTTTTCATATTACTTCTAAAATTTGTCTTTTAAATTTTTTTAACATTAATTTGCGTTCTTGGTGCGGTGTTTAAAATACTACCTTAACTTGATAGGCCACAGAAAACATAAGTAATTGCAGAGTACGCTGTTATTCTCCCACTTGAATTTAGTAATTCAACCAATATGGTCCGCAGACGTAATTCTGATTGGGGAGAAATCACATATGGGGTTCCCCAAGGCTCAATCTTAGGTCTGCAGTTGTTCCTCATGTATGTAAAAGATCTTCTATCTAATACACAAAAAGCATTTCGAGATTACATTACTATTACAATCAATCCAAGCATATATGCAGGAACAGAAGAAATGGTAAACAATATTCTTAAAAGTGACTCTGAATGGTTTTCTGTGATCGGTCTCACCCTCAATTTTAAGAAAATGCGGCATATTCAGTTCTGCACATCTAGGGATACTACACCACCGATAAGTGTAATAAAAGGCGAGGAAATAATACAAAGGGTGGAAACTTAAAAATTCTCATGTGTCCATATTGATGAGAATTTAGACCGGGAAAAGCACATTTGCACTTAGAATCATTTCAAATCTGCGGAGAGACAAATCAGTAACCTGACATATTTTGTATATTTTTATTCAGTAATGTCATATGGGATGGTGTTCTTCATTGCTCAAAAACGTGCTTTAAGAATAATATGTGATGCTCACCCACGATAGCCTTGTAGACATCTATTTAAAGAGCTGAGCGTTCTGACTACTGCTTCACAGTATATTTAGTTCCTCATGAAGTTTCTTGTAAATAATCCACTGCAGTTCAAAAATAACAATGATTGGACAACATGGTTTTGGATTAACAGCGATTATATAATACTACAATGACGATGATGTACATAATTACAATGCAAGAAGAAGAAATGACATTCATTACTCCACAATCAGGTTGTATTTAGCACAAAAAGGGGTGCAAAATGCTGCATAAAATTTTTTTGATCACCCATCCAGTGATATAAAACGACTTATAGGTAGCTGAGTAACATTTGGATGAACTGAAAAAGTTTCTCCTTGACAACTATCCCTATTACGGAGAAGAATTTCTCTTATAGGTTTGTGTAAACGGTGGTGGGTAGGAATTACTAACTCACATCTGTACTTTAAAAAAAGAGTTTAGAAATATTTAACATGTAACCATATTTTCAAATTAATTTGCGATATGAATGTAAAGTGACTTGTCTCATATCATTACGACTGATCGTGCCATATGAAGCTAATTAACTAACGTAGAAAAAGTTTTTCCCCCTCCTCCCCGCGTCTCCCCAGCTTTCTCTGTCATCCATAAAAAGCAGGACTTTACTAAAATTTCAGTTTTTTTTATCATATGACGATATGTATATTTATGATATTCAAAGTTCACAACTATATTTGTTTGTCTGTGCAGCCTTTTATGGATTAAGCACATCTGAAAACGGCAACTATTTGCCGAAAGCGCTAATGTGAATTTTTTTATATGCGTCTAAACTACCGTTGACATATTAAACCTATATCTATATATAAAAGTTCTGTGTGTGTACGTACTGACAAACTTTTCTCCATGACCACGCACTGCCACCCATTCTTGAGGTTGGTGGTAGAAAGCCCTTGGTGTTATGCTGTTGGCAGGGGAATTTGGTGGCGATACGTGGTAGTGGGCAAATGTGGCGTGCAAAAATACGCGACATATGGCACAACAAATACTCTTAGGAGGAGTTATGTACTCTGTGACTTACGAACTTAACCGTGCACGTGAAAATGCGTTTTTTGTTTCATTCGGCCGACATAATGCCATGCTTGTGCGGATTCGTCATTCAGACTTTAATAACAATGCGTAATATTAAACAGGTCAGTTTTTAATATCTCAGCGGGTTTTTGTCAATCACACTTTACCGAAGATCGACAGAGACACAAAGATAAATATCCAGATAGACTCAAAGATAAAAACACTTGTAACTAACAAATGAATAATTGAGCGGCACACTACAGTGATTTCGGACAAACATTTCGCTTATTCTTCGCGAGTATAATCCTTCTTGTAACTAGCGCGTTTTCGTCAGTCACTTCACCTATTCTTCTTTTGCACATTGACCACGTCGTAATATTGGCCTTATGGTGTTACCGGCGGTTAGATATGTCTCTGTAACGTAATTTTAACGCCAGTGTGGTTGGAGTAGGTGAGCATTGTACAAGCAAGTATGTTCACTAACACGGAAAAGTTCAAAAGTCTTAGAGAAAATAGATTTTTCTAAGAGACCTAAGTGTTCCACATCGCGCATTGTATTGAGATATCTGCTAAACACAATTACCCACTTCCATCCTCCACAGCATTGGTGTAACACGTTGGGGTTCTGTCACCATTACATTGCATCGTGAATGAAAAAATGAAAACATTTTAACATATACGGTAAATTTCATAAGTCATGCACACACATAAAAAAAAAATTTGCATCACCCCGGTTCCCAGAACTTCTGAAGACAGACGTCAACTGTGGATATTGTATCACAGACACAGTCCCTTTGACTGTTCAGCAATGTCACTAAACCCGCCCAAAGATGTAAACAACTATTCATGAACAGCACCTATTAGACGGAGGGGGTCCGACAGCCTATCAGTTCCAGTCATTCCACCAGGAAGGAGGTACACGGCTCGTGTTGTCTGTAGTTCAACCATGCCTAGACGGTCAATGCCGCGGTTCGATCGCGTCCGCATTGTTACTTTGTGCCAGGAAGGGCTCTCAACAAGGGAAGTGTCCAGGCATTTCAGAGTGAACCAAAGCGATGTTGTTCGGACATGGAAGAGATATACAGGGACAGGGCCTGGCTCAGGCCGCCCAAGGGCTACTACTGTAGTGGATGACCGCTACCTGCGGATTGTAGCTCAGAGGAACACTGACAGCAACGCCACCATGTTGAATAATGCTTTTCGTGCAGCCACAGGACGTCGTGTTACCACTCAAACTGTGCGCAATAGGCTGCATGATGCGCAACTTCACTCGCGACGTCCATGGTGAGGTCCATCTTTGCAACCACAATACCATTCAGAGCAGTACAGATGGGCCCAACAACATTCCGAATGGACCGCTCAGGATTGCCACCACGTCCTCTTCACCGATGAGTGTCGCATATGTCTTCAACCAGACAATCGTCGGAGACGTGTTTGGAGGCAACCCGATCGGGCTGAACGCCTTAGACACGCTGTTCAGCTAGTGCAGCAAGATAGTGGTTCCCTGCTGTTTTGGGGTGGCATTATGTGGGGCCGACGTACGCGGCTGGTGGTCATGGAAGGCGGCATAACGGCTTTACGATATGTGAATGCCATCCTCCGACCGATAGTGCAACCATATCGGCAGCATATTGGCGAGGCATTTGTCTTCATGGACGACAATTCGCGCCCCATCGGGCACATCTTGTGAATGACTTCCTTCAGGATAACGACATCGCGCGACTATAGTGGCCAGCATGTTCTCCAGACATGAACCCTATCGAAAATGGCTGGCATAGATTGGACAGCGCTGTTTATGGACGACGGGACCCACCAACCACTGTGAGGGATCTACGCCGAATCGCCGTTGAGGAGTGGGACAATCTGGACCAACAGCGCCTTCATGAAGTTGTGGATAGTATGCCACGACGAATAGAGGCATGCACCAATGCAAGAGGAGGTGCTACTGCGCATCAGAGGTACCAGTGTGCACAGCAATCTGGACCACCACCTCTTACGGTCTCGCTGTATGGTGGTACAACATGCAATGTGTGGTTTTCATAAGCAATAAAAAGGGCGGAAATGATGTTTACGTTGATCACTATTCCAATTTTCTGTACAGGTTCCGGAACTCTCGGAACCGAGGAGATGCAAAACCTTTTTTTGATGTGTGTATTATTTAGATTTACGTAGGAGTATTTATTGCTCCATATTTCGCGGATTTTCGCCCACCATACTCATCCACTGTCGCGCACTGCGGCCAAACTATCTTACTAAGAGGATAGCTGCATTCATAACATCCTTAATGAGCTACATGTCTGCACACATCTCACATCTAGAATGGTACTCAAGTCTCCTCCCACGGCAGTAATTCTGACATGGACAGTGCCAAGTTTCTCAGATAATCATCATAGGAAATGTATGGGACTGACCTATGATGGAGGAGACGTTCCTGGAGGAGGCGGCGCGGCTGAGCGCGGGCGGCTTCCCCGCCTCGGCGGCGCTGGCGGTGGCGCTGCCGCTGGGGCTGGACGTGGCGCTCTCGTCCTTGGAGTCTGGGGAGGCCCTGGTCCTGGGCAGGCTCTTGAAGGAGATGGCCCGCGTCACGCCCTTGGAGGGCGCCTCGGAGGATGGCGTGCTGGGTGCGCTGGCGCTCGAGGCCACAGCGGCCTTATCCTTGTCCTTGTCCTTGGTTGAGTCTTCTGCAGAGTCACCGGAAACCGATGGCGCGCTCGGCGACTTGGCGGCGCTGGTCGCGTTGGACGCCAGGCTGTCCGAAGAGGGGGAGGCCGACGTCCGCGGGGAGGATGACGTCAGCGAGTAGCCGCCCACGCGGGAGGAGCCACTGCCCGATGAGTAACGCGAGGAAGAGTACCTGCGGCATAGCGCACATTGCACAGCTTATTACAAGAGTAGCGTGAGGACGAGTAACTGCAGCACAGCATGCGTGGCACTGCTTGTAAGATGTACAGAGTGAGGGTGAGTTCCTGCAGTACAGTGTGCATGGGACAGATTTTTACTTCTGTAGTGTGAGGATGAGTATCTGTGTCACAGCAAAATGGCTCTGAGCACTATGGGACTTAACATCTGAGGTCATCAGTCCCCTAGAACTTAGAACTACTTAAACCTAACTAACCTAAGGACATCACACACATCCATGCCCGAGGCAGCATTCGAACCTGCGACCGTAGCGGTCGCTCGGCTCCAGACTGTAGCGCCTAGAACCGCACGGCCACTGTGACACAGCATGCATGGCATAGCTTATTACATAAGTGACGTGAGAACCAGTACCTGCAGTACATTCTGCACTGCATACATTTTTTTATGAGAAGTGCGAGGATGAGTACCTGCAGCACAGAACGTATCGCACAGCTTATTACATGAGTAGCATGAGGACAAATGCCTGCGGCACAGTTCGTATGGCACGGCTTATTACACTACTGGCCATTAAAATTTCTACACGAAGAAGAAATGCAGATCATAAACGGGCATTCATTGGACAAATATATTATACTGGAACTGAGATGTGATTACATTTTCACGCAATTTGGCTGCATAGATTCTGAGAAATCAGTACCCAGAACAACCACCTCTGGCCGTAATAACGGCCTTGATACGCCTGGGCATTGAGTCAGACAGAGCTTGGATGGCGTGTACAGGTACAACTGCACATGCAGCTTCAACACGATACCACAGTTCATCAAGAGTAGTGACTGGCGTATTGTGACGAGCCAGAGGTTTTCAATTGGTGAGAGATCTGGAGAATGTGCTCGCCTGGGCAGCAGTCAAACGTTTTCTGTATCCAGAAAGGCCCGTACAGGATCTGCAACATCTATCAACGCTTTCCAGCTGGAGGTTCTTCTTTTGTAGTTGAGTGGTTGACCTTTTAACTGATCCACCAACCACTGTAATCTGTTTTACTCTAGTCAACTATTTGCTCTGCTCCTTTTAAGTGTCCTCTATTTTGTGTTATTGGGATGTTCATTTTAGCCCTGTACCCCTTGGTGTTCCCTCCCTCTGGGTGCAGAGGTTACTCTTTTACTGTATAGGCCTATTACAAGCATGCCTGTTTGAAACAGGGGACTGATGACCTCGATGTTTAGCCCCCATCAAACCCCAAAACCAAACCAAACCAACCTGCAACATGCGGTGGTGCATTACCCGGCTGAAATGTAGGGTTTCGCAGGGATCGAATGAAGGGTAGAGGCCGGACGGAGTAGCCTAGCGGTTGTAGGCGTTGCAGTCTGGAACCGCGCGACCGCTACGGTCGCAGGTTCGAATCCTGCCTCGGGCATGGATGTGTGTGTTGTCCTTAGGTTAGTTAGGTTTAAGTAGTTCTAAGTTCTAGGGGACTGATGACCTCAGATGTTAAGTCCCATAGTGCTCAGAGCCATTTGAACCATTTTGAAGGGTAGAGCCACGGGTCGAAACACATCTGAAATGTAACGTCCACTGTTCAAAGTGCCGTCAATGCGAACAAGAGGTGACCGAGACGTGTAACCACTGGTACCCCATACCATCACGCCGGGTGATACGCCAGTATGGCGATGACGAATACACGCTTCCAGTGTGCGTTCACCGCGATGACGCCTAACACGGATGCGACCATCATTATGCTGTACACAGAACCTGGATTCATCCGAAAAAAGGACGTTTTGCCATTCGTGCACCCAGGTTCGTCGTTGAGTACACCATCACAGGCGCTCCTGTCTGTGATGCAGCGTCAAGGGTAACCGCAGCCATGGTCTCTGAGCTGACAATCCATGCTGCTGCAAACGTCGTCGAACTGTTCGTGCAGATGGTTGTTGTCTTGCAACCGTCCCCATCTGTTGACTCAAGGATCGAGACGTGATTGCACGATCCGTTACAGCCATACGGATAAGATGCCTGTCATCTCGACTGCTAGTGATACGAGGCCGTTGGGATCCAGCACGGCGTTCCGTATTACCCTCCTGAACCCACTTATTCCATATTCTGCTAACCGTCACAGGATCTCGACCAACGCGAGCAGCAATGTCGCGATACGATAAACCGCAATCGCGATAGGCTACAATCCGACCTTTATTAAAGTCGGAAACGCGATGGTACGCATTTCTGCTCCTTACACGAGGCAACACAACAACGTTTCACCAGGCAACGCCGGTCATGTGCTGTTTGTATATGAGAAATCGGTTGGAAACTTTCCTCCTGTCAGCACGTTGTAGGTGTCTCCACCGGCGCCAACCTTGTGTGAATGCTCTGAAAAGCTAATCATTTGCATATCACAGCATCTTCTTCCTGTCGGTTAAATTTCGCGTCTGTAGCACGTCATCTTCGTGGTGTAGCAATTTTAATGGCCAGTAGTGTACATAAGTAGAGAGAGGACTAGTGCCTGCGCCACAGCATACTTCCCACAGGTTATTACATGAGTATCAGGAGGACGAGTTCCTGTAGCATGCATGGCGTAGCATATTACCTGAGCAGCGTGAGGACACGTACCTGCAGTACAGTGTACATGGCGCAGATGTTTACATGAGTAGTGCGAGGATGAGTACCTGCGACACAGCGTGCATGTGAGCACGAGTAGCTGCAGCACAGCATGCATGGCACAGCTTATTACATGAACAGCCTGAGGACGAGTACCTGTGGTACAGCAGATTTTACCGTTTTTTACACGACTAGTGTAAGGACGAATACCTGTGGCACAGTGCGCATGAATACACTCCTGGAAATGGAAAAAAGAACACATTGACACCGATGTGTCAGACCCACCATACTTGCTCCGGACACTGCGAGAGGGCTGTACAAGCAATGATCACACGCACGGCACAGCGGACACACCAGGAACCGCGGTGTTGGCCGTCGAATGGCGCTAGCTGCGCAGCATTTGTGCACCGCCGCCGTCAGTGTCAGCCAGTTTGCCGTGGCATACGGAGCTCCATCGCAGTCTTTAACACTGGTAGCATGCCGCGACAGCATGGACGTGAACCGTATGTGCAGTTGACGGACTTTGAGCGAGGGCGTATAGTGGGCATGCGGGAGGCCGGGTGGACGTACCGCCGAATTGCTCAACACGTGGGGCGTGAGGTCTCCACAGTACATCGATGTTGTCGCCAGTGGTCGGCGGAAGGTGCACGTGCCCGTCGACCTGGGACCGGACCGCAGCGACGCACGGATGCACGCCAAGACCGTAGGATCCTACGCAGTGCCGTAGGGGACCGCACCGCCACTTCCCAGCAAATTAGGGACACTGTTGCTCCTGGGGTATCGGCGAGGACCATTCGCAACCGTCTCCATGAAGCTGGGCTACGGTCCCGCACACCGTTAGGCCGTCTTCCGCTCACGCCCCAACATCGTGCAGCCCGCCTCCAGTGGTGTCGCGACAGGCGTGAATGGAGGGACGAATGGAGACGTGTCGTCTTCAGCGATGAGAGTCGCTTCTGCCTTGGTGCCAATGATGGTCGTATGCGTGTTTGGCGCCGTGCAGGTGAGCGCCACAATCAGGACTGCATACGACCGAGGCACACAGGGCCAACACCCGGCATCATGGTGTGGGGAGCGATCTCCTACACTGGCCGTACACCACTGGTGATCGTCGAGGGGACACTGAATAGTGCACGGTACATCCAAACCGTCATCGAACCCATCGTTCTACCATTCCTAGACCGGCAAGGGAACTTGCTGTTCCAACAGGACAATGCACGTCCGCATGTATCCCGTGCCACCCAACGTGCTCTAGAAGGTGTAAGTCAACTACCCTGGCCAGCAAGATCTCCGGATCTGTCCCCCATTGAGCATGTTTGGGACTGGATGAAGCGTCGTCTCACGCGGTCTGCACGTCCAGCACGAACGCTGGTCCAACTGAGGCGCCAGGTGGAAATGGCATGGCAAGCCGTTCCACAGGACTACATCCAGCATCTCTACGATCGTCTCCATGGGAGAATAGCAGCCTGCATTGCTGCGAAAGGTGGATATACACTGTACTAGTGCCGACATTGTGCATGCTCTGTTGCCTGTGTCTATGTGCCTGTGGTTCTGTCAGTGTGATCATGTGATGTATCTGACCCCAGGAATGTGTCAATAAAGTTTCCCCTTCCTGGGACAATGAATTCACGGTGTTCTTATTTCAATTTCCAGGAGTGTAGTTTCTTATACGAGTAGCTTGAGTTCAAGTGCCTGTGGCACAGCACACGTACAGCACCATCATCACGAGTTCTAAGGGATTTCAAATCTCCAAGGTAACGTGCATAGCGCATAGCTCATTATTTATTCATATTTTATGATTGTTGCTTATTGATGCACTGTTCAGATGGTTTCAAAAAGCCTTTGCATCAGATGTCTAGACGTTAGTAGGCACCAGCCATAGGAAGACGAGATTTCACCGAATGAGCACTCTGTCCCCGGCAGCTGAGTGGTCAGCGCGACAGAATGTCAATCCTAAGGGCCCGGCTTCGATGCGTGGCTGAGTCGGAGATTTTCTCTGCTCAGGGACTGGGTGTTGTGTTGTCCTAATCATCATTACTTCATCCCCATCGACGCGCAAGTTGCCGAAGTGGCATCAAATCGAAAGACTTGCAGCCGGCGACGGTCTACCCGACCGAATGAGCAGAGTCTAGTAAATTGGTGTGTTGCGTACTACTTATGCCAGTAAATCGAGTGTTTTTCGACAAGAAGACTCTAAGAATGTGTGCCTCTAAGCGGAGGAAAATAATATTTTACAGGGGAACCTGGATCTTTAATTTTGCTCAGCACAGACCCTTTGAAGCGGAGCATATGACTGGATTATAAGCAACACACATTGCTTGCACATACAGCAGTGTACCTACGCCCTGCTATCCCATTAGGAGGCATAACCACTATGAAAGGACGCCTAGCATCTCCAGGAAGCGTCAGCAAACGTTTTGTCTCTAACAAAAGTCGTTCCCCACGATATGATCTATCCCTCCTAGACGTTTGATGCAAAACTCTGAAACGCCAGGTGTGTAACACTATTTCAAGAATGTAAAGAACCCTAGAAAACTTCTCCTGTGTGAGACAATGTTTAGTAACGGTACTTGCAACGTATCAGTCCTGGTTATATCCACGGATCGTTTTGTTGGGCATTGTGGGCACCAAACCCAGTTTTCTGTATCCAGTGGAAAAGGGAGGACCCTTTGTCCAGCCTGGAGAGAGCAGGTTGAACTTTCTGTAATCTGTGATATGTCTAAGTGATTTATGGTCGAAGTCTATTATGCTACCTTAGACGTTAATGGCTTTCGCGTGTAGACAAGTGTTGTCCAGCGCTTATTGGAAATAAAGTTTACAAAGAAGTGCTATTACAGGCAGCAGAAAACGACCATGACAATCTTCCTAAGGTGACTGAATGTAAAGTATGCCAGCGGACTTCTCGGTATCACAGTCTTGCCACAGCAAGGTTGGAGACGAGTCGTGAGCTCTCTGGAGCAAAGGTGGTGTACTTATCAAGTTAGAAGCGAGTGATACTTCGTCATCCATAAACGTATTATTTCAGTACACAAATCTTTAAAAAATTACCAGTGTGATCATTCTAATTTATCATTTTCCAGCTTCTAGTATAGCATTGCGGTTTAGGAAGCATGCTTGAACTTACTAGGCAGAGACCGCATGCCAGACTGCGCAGCACAAGCTAGCTAGAAGTGGCGTTTCATAAATAGGCGAATTTGTCGAATTCCAACTGGAGCCAATAAATTTTATTTGTTTTCATGGAACTTGCAGTGTGATGTGTCTGTTACTGAATTATTTTTGATCAGTATTCCTGTTCGTCTTTCTGGAGATTATCAGTGGGAGTTACTAGCCACCAAATGGACCATCTGCCACGTACGTTTTCCAGTTCACTGCTCAAATGTCGGAATGTTTCTGAAAGGGTCAAAGCGAGGCTGGTGACACTCCTCTAAACATATTTGTAAGTGTAATAGCACAGTAACCTGACAAGAGTGCATCAAGAAACGCCTTCCAGTAAAATGTGGGAGCGGGACGTCGCATGACGTGCCCTGTGCATTCCGGCAGCAGCAGCGAGTGCGACTTCGCTTGGTGCCATGAACTCACTGAGGACGAGACGTAAGGAAGTTTCATACTTTCGACTGCTGAGGTGGTGCAACTAAGTCCATTCTTGTACTCTTAACATTCCTGCAGAAAGTTAAGAATTTCGAAAGCTGTCTGCGTCAGCCCAGCTGCACCCAAATCTTCATTTTCTGATGAGAAGAATCCACACACATATTAGTGGATATTAATGTAGTATGTGTGCATCCTTCACGTTTATGATGGCCTGAACTCTGCTGGTGAAACTTTCAGAAAGATGTCTGTTAGTCTGTGGAGGAAAGACAGCCCATTTTTTCCTCAAGAGTTGAAACCAGAGAAGGTATAATGTTGGACACTGGAATCTGTAGCGAAAGCAACACGTCAATTCATCCTAAAGACGTTCCATTGAGTTCCGTTGGGAAAATGGGCAGGCCAGTCCATTTCAGGAATTGTTTTTGTTGTGCTCTTCAGTCCTGAGACTGGTTTGATGCAGCTCTCCATGCTACTCTATCCTGTGCAAGCTTCTTCATCTCCCAGTACCTACTGCAACCTACATCCTTCTGAATCTGCTTAATGTATTCATCTCTTGGTCTCCCTCTACGATTTTTACCCTCCACGCTCTCCAATACTAAATTGATGATCCCTTGATGCCTCAGAACATATCCAACCAACCGATCCCTTCTTCTAGTCAAGTTGTGCCACCAACTTCTCTTCTCCCCAATCCTATTCAATACCTCCTCATTAATTATATGATCTACCCCTCTAATCTTCAGCATTCTTCTGTAGCACCACATTTAGAAGGCTTCTATTCTCTTCTTGTCTAAACTAGTTATCGTCCATGTTCCATACATGGCTACACTCCATACAAATACTTTCAGAAGTAATATAGGGAAGTCCACTTTGGCTCGCTTGACAGTTGAACGTAGTACTGAACTGCGCGATACATCTTTCACAATGCGAGATAGCGGCCATTTCGCAGTTAACTTGTACTGAACTGTGCGATACCTCTAATGTCACAAGCTACATCTCCCTTATCAATGATGTCATCACCCATTGTAAATGACGTCATATACATGACATTAGTAGCTACGCATCCTTTTCTATAACGTCATATCGGCGGAAAATTAAAAAAGATACTGACTAAACATGCACTCAGGCTGTGTATAATGCGTTGAATCACGACTAGTATTATTTTAAAAAATAAGCTTCATCTGAATTGCGTAAAATGGCGCCATGCCGAAAAAAGTATTGCCACTGGTACAAAACATTCACGTCGAAAAATACGTAAGCTTCACCTGAATGATGTTAATTGGCACTATTCAGCAAAGTCATTTCTCTCTCTCTCTCTCTCTTCCTCTCTCTCTCTCTCTCCTTTCTCCCACCCCCCTCTCTCTCTATCATAGTGTAAGACACAATTAAATATATCCATATCTAAAATTCCTGTTAAACTCGTAAGTTTCATTAGTAAAACATACACATACATTCATAGTGGTATTTTTGTATTTTACAAATGTATTGTTCTATCTATCAGAAATACATAAGCTTCAGCGTAAATTGGTGTCATGTTCAGAGTACCTGACCAGCCTGCGCTATACGTAAAAATACGTAAAGGGTGTAATTTCCACACCTAAAAAAGCGTGAAAAATGAGTCAGTAACACTATGTTTCTGTCAAATGGCACAAACTTCTTTTTTTGCCTAAAATATGTAAAAGGTGTAACACTTGACATAATCATAGTATGTGCTGCTGAAATATTTTTGACATACATTTTAGACACGTAAATTCCGTAATTTATAACCTTTACATATTTTGCTGGACTTTGCCATGCTGACACAAACGATCATTGTCCTAGAACTTGGTTCAAATGCCAGGTTTACTCAAAACCTTAAACATCTGACGAACGTAACGAAGGGAGCGTGATCGCGGAACTAGTTCTCTAACGCCAAGGCGTGCCGTGCACGCTCGGCTTCAAACGCTCACAGAATCATTACTTTTTGGCGCGTATTTTGGGATATAATTCTACAGTGTATATACATTCTAATTCCGTAATAAAAAAAATTCGTGATTTTTTCGGCCATCACCATGTCGTTCCCCTTTAATGGAAATTGCGTAATTCGCAAGTTCTAATTGAACACCGTAAATTCCATTTACTTTCATGGAACTTACAGTCTGGTGTGTCCGTTAATCAATTATATTTGAATGGTGTTCCTATTTACACTATCCGATCGGAAGTATTCAGACAGCACTAATTGCCGGCCGAAGTGGCCGTGCGGTTCTAGGCGCTACCGTCTGGAGCCGAGCGACTTCTACGGTCGCAGGTTCGAATCCTGCCTCGGGCATGGATGTGTTTGATGTCCTTAGGTAAGTTAGATTTAAGTAGTTCTAAGTTCTATGGGACTGATGATCTTAGAAGTTAAGTCCCATGTGCTCAGAGCCATTTGAACCATTTTGACACCCCTAATTAAAGAGGAACTGACCAGTTTATATCACGAGAGACGGACGCGCCAGTATAAAAGGAGGCGGGAAGTATAGCGTTGGCAGTAGAGAAGCAGTAAGAGCAGAATTCTTCGGTCAGGAAAGCTCAGAGACTTCAAACATGGACTTGTCACTCCACTTCACCTGAATAACAGATCCGTTAGGGATATTTCAACCGTCTACCTCCTTTCATGGCTGCCCCGGGAAAATACCAATTACGCAGTGAAGGTACTAATATTTTATAATAAAAGAAAATACCAATGAAAACATCAATGTACGCTTTATTCATTGCAGCATTGATGTTTTCATTGGCCGAGCGGTCTAAGGCGCTACAGTCATGGACTGTGCGGCTCGTCCCGTCACATTGTCGTTCCCCCTTAATCACCACGTCCACCTAGACACTGGGTCCCCAATCTGATATGAAGCCACTGTCCACCGGGTACGTCCTCGCATGTTCTGTTTCGGAACGATCACCTGCCAATATACCCCAAGCCGTGTGTGTAAAATTGAAGGCCCTGTGTTTCCAAATGCTGGATCATCTCCGTTAGTGATCACCCCTGGTTCCTAGAAACAACCATATGTTTGTTTCCTAACTTGAATAAACAGCTAAACGATGTCATTTAGATGACACTGAGTAACTGAGGCAAGCTGATTGGAGTTCAAATGGCTCCACTATGGGACTTAACATCTATGGTCATCAGTCCCCTAGAACTTAGAGCTACTTAAACCTAACTAACCTAAGGACATCACACAACACCCAGTCATCACGAGGCAGAGAAAATCCCTGACCCCGCCGGGAATCGAACCCGGGAACCCAGGCGCGGGAAGCGAGAACGCTACCGCACGACCACGAGCTGCGGACGCTGATTGGAGTATATCTAACCATGTGTCATAGGGTTTCTTTTTGAATGGCATAGAAATATTGGAACAGTGATGTAACAAGTGCATCATTGAGTATGTGTGTGTGTGGGGGGGGGGGCAGAGATGGAGAGGGGGGATGTATTGAATAAATGTGTTTTGACAGAACCCTAAATCTATTCGTTCTGGAGCTTTTTAGCCTCCTCCCTCGTCTTCCCCGCCTGTGTGTTGGTAACCACGCTACTGCTTGCTGGACTGGGCTAGGCAGCAGGTGCTCAGACATTAGGCAGCAGGCATCAGGCAGTACCTGTCCAGGTAGGAGGTCCAGGGCGAGGGCCGCGAGGCGCCGGCGAAGCGCGAGGTCCGCGAGGTGTCGTCGCCGCGGTCGGACTGCACGCCGCAGTCCTGGGTTCGTGGCCGGGCGGCGGCGCTGGGGCGCGCCACTGTGCGCTCGAGCACGCGGGCCAGCTCGGCGCGCCGGCTGCGCAGGAAGGGCGACGGCGAGGCCGAGGGCGGCGTGGGCGACGTGCCGCGCGACACCACCGTCACGAACACCGTCTGCGAGGGCCGGCGCCGCACCTGGCCGCCGCCCGCCTTCTGCTTTGCGTCCTCTTCCTCCTCGCTGCTCTCCGACTCGGACTCCTCCGTCTCAGACTCGTCCTCTTCGCTGGAGCTCTCCTCGTCCGCCTTTCCGTCCTGCACCTGCAATAGCAAAGTGCTCTTGTTCGCTGTCCTCGGCCCAAGAAGAAAGCATCGTGGTCATTTACATCGACATCTACATCTATACTCCGTGAATCAGGCTAGAATGCGAGTCTGGCGGAGCTTCTGTGCCTACTGTCAAATGGTTCAAATGGCTTTGAGCACTATGGGACTGAAAATCTGAGGTCATCAGTCCCCTAGGCTACTATAATTTCTAGGGTCAGTTTAAGGCTGCACGGGGCTCGTGCCACTGAACATCTGCAGGCTCTTGCTCAACAATATACGTGTGTGTCTGTAATAATAATAATAATGAGCGTATGGCATTGGTGGCCGGGAGACCCGTCGCGGGGCGGTTCGGCCGCCGCTCCACAAGTTCTTTAACGCCACTACGGCGACTTGCGACTGAATGAGGATGAAATGATGAAAGACACACAACACCCAGTCACCTCGAGGCAGAGAAAATCCCAGACCCCGCCGGGAATCGAACCCGGGACCCCGTGCGCGGGAAACAAGAACGCTACCGCAAGACCACGAGCCCCGAACTGTGCGTCTGTGATCTGCAGATCTCGATGGCGAGGTTGTAAACGCCCTTACGGAAATTAGTAGGAACCAATCTGGTTAAAATAGCTACAAAAACTAATTACATGAGGAGAGATAAATCCTACATAATTACACTGTTTCTTTCCCGACCTCACTCATCGTCACCTGCGCAGTCACACTATATCACGTCCGTTAAGACAGGGCCGGAAAGTGTGTGCCAAAACGGGCGTGAGCCTGATATGCGGGCTGCGTGCAGGCCAAAGTTAGACCTATATGAAGATGGTATCTGTTCTTTCCGAAATTTCCGAAAGAACAGATACCATCTTCATATAGTTAAGGTTAACCGGCCATTGATCTTCTTCTTCTGTGCTGGATGCACACGCATTGCCGGAACTCTTACGGGACTCGGTAAGATTGTCTGCTGAGAGTAGTGAGTGTAATGGGCAGGGGCACTGCAAATGTGGCCGCCCGTCGTGGCCGAGTGGTTCTAGGCGCTACAGTCTGGAACCGAGCGACCGCTAGGGTCGCAGGTTTGAATCCTGCCTCGGGCATGGGTGTGTGTGATGCGCTTAGGTTAGTTAGGTTTTAGTAGTTCTCAGTTCTAGAGGACTGATGACCTTAGAAGTTAAGTCCCATAGTGCTCAGAGCCAACTACAAATGTAGTGTGTGGACATTAAGTTGGCAATGTGGGTCTCACGGAGAGCGTGCAAGGGTAAATCTCTGCAGTCGTCGTATACTCTGTGCCCTCGGTGGCTCAGATGGATAGAGAGTCTGTCATGTAAGCAAGAGATCCCGGCTTCGAGTCCCAGTCGGGGCACATATTTTCAATTGTTCCCATTGATGTATACCAACGCCTGTCGACAGTTTAGGGTCTTGATTTAATTATCATTTCAAAGCTCGACCTGTCTCGGCTTTGCTCTATCTTCCTCGGAAGTACATGGTACAGAATGACGTTTTATTTAGCTAGGGAAAGAAAGGAAAGGGGTTGGTGGATAATCATGACTCGCAGCCGCATGGAGCACTGCCGCATTACAATGGCGGAAGTTGAAAATTTATCCCGGACCAGCAATCGAACGCGGATGCTCCGCTTTTATAGTACGATTGCCTTAATCGTCTCGGTTACCCGGAAGTGCCTCCCGTCCGATCCAAATTTTGCTACTTATTGGACGCTGCACTGCAGCGTATCATGTCCATTACACATCCTACTCGCAAATGCTTGATTCCCGTAGGTGTTCTAATGATATTTGTGCATCCTCACCAAAACAAATATCATGGAGCCGTCGCTCTCGATTACATTAATGTAACTGAGTGTTGTCTCTTCTATCGGACTTTTTTCTATACCAAGTACAAACAGCAAAGGGTAAACGCCGCTGTCACCACGATTCTGCCGAACTGAAGAGAGCCGTGCCGACCGATAAATGCCACGCCA
Source organism: Schistocerca cancellata (assembly GCF_023864275.1). Classification (NCBI taxonomy): domain Eukaryota; kingdom Metazoa; phylum Arthropoda; class Insecta; order Orthoptera; family Acrididae; genus Schistocerca; species Schistocerca cancellata. The sequence goes on along the minus strand of NC_064630.1, from coordinate 254,550,464 downwards.
CAATGTTGAATAAAATGTTAAGGTAACTGAGCGTCGTCTGACCACTCAGTTTGCCATACTCGTGGTGTCAGTGGCGTTTACCCTTCGCTATTTGTTCGTGGTAAAAATAAATTTCCAGGTTCAGTGACTGTTTGCACAAATAGAGGCAAGTCTTTAAAAATAAATAGGAATGGCAGAAGAGAGGCATGGGAATTCTCAATCTATTATGCAGTCGCGGAGTCGATGTGTACTGCAGATTTGCTGGGAAACAATATTACAACAATATGCAGAAACAATATGAACATTTACTTGATAGCGAAACAGAAAAAAACTTGCACGATTGACACGGGATTCAAATGGTTCAAATGGCTCTGAGCACTGTGGGACTCAACTTCTGAGGTCATTAGTACCCTAGAACTTAGAACTAGTTAAACCTAACTAGCCTAAGGACATCACACACATCCATGCCCATGGCAGGATTCGAACCTGCGACCGTAGTGGTCTCGCGGTTCCAGACTGCAGCGCCTAGAACCGCACGGCCACTTCGGCCGGCGACACGGGATTCGTTGTTCTGTAGACAAAGAAGCATTTTGCGCTAAATTTGCAAACATGCAACGCTTGTAATCCGGTCAAAGAAAACCATCGTAACGACCGGGAGAGCGGTGTGCTGACCACACGCCTCTCCTATCCGCATCCTCATCTGAGGATGACACGGCGGTCAGATGGTCCCGATGGGCCACTTGTGGCCTGATGACGGAGTGCTTCTTTCTTCAACGCTTGTAAAAATTAGTGGTACTAATTGTAATATTTCTGGATTTGGACCCATTATTCCTCTGTTCCACTGTCAGTTGCAACAATTTCGATGGAACTGAACAAAGAGTACAGAGGCTTTAAATATTACTGCAAAGTAAGTTCATTTAGTCGAGGAACGATCCTGGAACAATTTTTAGATTTAAAACGCGCAATTATTGGAGTTATGAAGGTATTAGAACATAAGGAATGGATTTCAGATGTCGCTTTTTAAGTGTAATTGACTGCACGCTGCCCACAGTAAGACACTACAAGGTGAGAAACAACTTCTTTCTGATTTGATGGCGACGCATCTAAAAAGAAAATCGCGTTGTAGAAGCGACAAATTCTGACATACACCTGTTTCTTCAGTTCAATGGCCTTAGAGAAAACGCGAACTTTAAAGAATTCATAATGTACTTGGAAGAATTACAAGGATAGTTTTCTAAACGTTTTGAGGGCACTGACAGTCTTACATCTGTTTTCGAGGTATTTGCAGAGAGTTTGCCATTTCACTTCAAAGCGCCCCTGTGCATGTGCAGGTGTAACTGATTGACCTGCAACGTAATATCCGTTTTACAGACAAATCCCGTTATGTTAAAACTTTCCTGGACATCTGCATTGTTTTCCTCAGGAAGAGTTTGCGTTTCTCCATAATGAGTTTGCAAGAGTGATAAAATATTTAAATCGACATATGTGTGTGAAACGTCATTCTGCAATTATGAAATTAAATAAGTCACGATTATGTGGCAACCTTGTAAATGGGCTGCGTCTGTGTTGGCAGCGCTGTGTAGCGCTTTACATTGGATCTCTGACTGCGCTTTCTTTGTAAGAGACTCTATGACTGGTTGGACTCGTTGTTGGAAGTTAATCGCCAGTAGTGTTGGGCAGTTGGAAGTTAGTCGCCAGCAGTGATGAAAGTACTGTTGGGCAGTTGGAGGTGAACAGCCAGCAGTGATGGATGTTAGATGTGAGAAGTTAGCACTGATGGAGGGTAGAGATCTGAACTATTAGCATAGGCTTACGATCTGTACATGTTCGAGTTGGAGATTGAATATTATTCATGATTATATATTTTTGTACTAGATGTCAATGACGATTTATATTCGTGTCTCAACTGGTTGTCACATTATTAAGGTAAAAAGATACATTATTTGGTTTGCAACAAAAACTTTCCTTTGTTAACCACATGCCTATTAGTAGTTAGTGGCTTTAGTAGTTAGAATTTATTATTAAGCTGGCACTATTGACGCTCGCTATATTGCAGTAGTTCGCCTAATGAAGATTTTTGTGAGGTAAGTGCTTAATGAAATGTATAGGTTATTGTTAGGATTTCTTTTTAGTCAGGGCCATTCTTTTGAATTAATTATTTGAAGTCAGGTTACGTCTTTTTTTATTTATTTTTTTTTTTTTGAGCAGTCAGATTGCGTCGTGCTAGGATATTGTGGGTCTCAGTGATTCAGCAATTTAAGTACAGACTCACTCATTTACATTAACAAGTTTCAACCTGAGTGCGAAAGAATGTGACATAGTCTGCGTCTGTCTGTATGCTGATGATGATGATGAGCGGTTGGCGTCATTGGCCGGGAGGCCCCTCGCGGGGCAGGTCCGGCCGCCTTGGCGCAGGTCTTATTACATTCGGCGCCACATTGGGCGACCTGCACGCCGGATGGGGATGAAATTATGATGAACACAACACAACACCGAGTCCCTGAGCGGAGAAAATCTCCGACCCAGCCGGGAATCGAACCCGGGCCCGGAGGACGGCAATCCGTCACGCTGACCACTCAGCTACCGGAGCGGACTGTCTGTATGCTATTTGTACCAGATAAAATTGTGTTACGTCTCCAGTGTGCTACAAATAATTAAATTATACTGAAAATTAGTTTCGTTTGTCATCTATGTTGTTGAGAAATATGAAACCATGTCGCATTCTGAAGCCCGCATCTCGTGGTCGTGCGGTAGCGTTCTCGCTTCCCACGCCCGGGTTCCTGGGTTCGATTCCCGGTGGGGTCAGGGATTTTCTCTGCCTCGTGATGGCTGGGTGTTGTGTGCTGTCCTTAGGTTAGTTAGGTTTAAGTAGTTCTAAGTTCTAGGGGACTGATGACCATAGATGTTAAGTCCCAGTCCGGAACCGCCCGACTGCTACGGTCGCAGGTTCGAATCCTGCCTCGGGCATGGATGTGTGTGATGTCCTTAGGTTAGTTAGGTTTAAGTAGTTCTAAGTTCTAGGGGACTGATGACCACAGCAGTTAAGTCCCATAGTGCTCAGAGCCATTTGAACCATTTTTTTGATGTTAAGTCCCATAGTGCTCAGAGCCATTTGAACCATTTTTTTCGCATTCTGTGCAATTGCATTGCCATCTGAACGCGATGTGCTCGTAGTTCCCCCCTCTTCCACCTCAGACAGCGGGGCTGAAGTGTGCGAAGCGTGCAGGCAGGATGAACGCTATGGCACGCGACCAGGGCAAGAATCTCGTGCCGAGGTCTTGGCTGCCAATGCCCTAAGACAACGTGAAATCGGTGAAATGTTCTAAAACTAGTAACGTAAGAGTAAAGCTAAAATAACTACAATGGGAAATGAGATTGGAAAAAAAATTGGAAAAAAAATTGGATGAGCCAGTCACACATTAAAAATTTCTCCCTGAAATTCTAGAGATAAAGGCGGACGTGTCGCGAATGCTTAGAAGTCTTACCACATTCGTACGACTTTCAGTTAAAATTGAGGACAAATCCGTCGGTAATTTAGCTTATGACTCGTTTTTTGTACAGAAAGCAGAATACTGAAATGTAGCGCTTTGTGGTCTGTACACCATCCACTGGAAGAGTACTCAACCGTATGCACTCCTGTTTTGGTAATGCATTATTTTTATTTGATAGTAATGTGTGAAGGTAACATCTCATAAAATTTAATTTTGATAAATTATGCCTAATTTACGCTGTGAACTTTGATTTTTAAATCGTTATCGCACCAATATAACCAATAACGGTCACAACAGTAAAGCTACGTCACAGTTCACTGTTATTAGCTCCAGTCACAAAGCAATGAAGAACTGCGTTGTATGAGTCGGAAGTCTCTCCATCATAAAGCTGATTGGTTGACTGCTTAGGCAGTCATACTGACCAAATGACCACGACGTTCTTACTCCTGCTTTCACTCAGTGAGAAGACTAAAATAATCACTTTTCCACGGCTCTTCCATTGCTGCAATCCTTGGCGAACAGAACTGTCTTGCACATAATGTGTGCAAGCTGATTACAAAGTCTTACAGCCCGCACTAAAAACCAAAATACGTAATCTTGTATACTCATAAAGTTTATAATCTGGATACAGCGCCATAGCACTGTGACACACAGTAAAATGTCACATGACACCGGTTGGGAAATCCTGATCTGTGTAATGCTTAGCAGTGAAATCCGGAGGCTTATCATTGCGCTGTATATCGGAAGATAATGGATTCACAATTCCTGTCACGGGTATCTAGGGGTTGTGGAGAGGAGCAGTAGATAAAGTTCTGATAAGGAAACGATGTCCGGAAATATACCATTTGGAAATAAAATGAGTTTGAAGGTATGATTGCTTCACGGTACGCACACGAACTGAGAAGAGGGCGCCGTCTTCAGTACTTGTAATTGTGACACCACATGCCATTTTCATCAGACTACAACAACAGCTGGTATGTCCGCAAGTGGGAGGGTTGTCTGTGGTGCACCACACTCTCGACTTTGGAGAGGGCATCCTTTGCCACGCCAAGGAGAAAACTCGATGATGATTACTGGAAACATTGCCCATACCATGGGCTCCTGCACAGCACAGAGGTCAGAGCTCACTGTTTCCGCCACATGCGTATCGTGAAGTGGGAGATTTGGAAGTGATCTTTCAAACTTATTTTACATCCAAATGGTAATTTTTTGAACCCTGGTTCCTTATCAGAACTTGGTCTACAAATCCCAGAAACCTGTAATAGGAACTGTGAAACAGACTATGTAACTTGCTTGAACATTAAAATCTGGATGAGAACTTCACAGAAATGAGTTTAAACACGGTTGATAGACTTACATCAAAGGAACAACCGTACAGAACTACAAATTACTGAAAAGAACGTGGAACTGGATCTCAAAAAAGCTTTAAATTGGCTATGTCAACATTAACCTTAATACAAACGAAAAATAATTTTTAGGCGAGTCTTTTTAACATTGTAAAGAAACGGCCATATTGGTAAGATCTTTAAAATACAGATAAAACTCTTCCGCCAATTTGTAATATACAGTGTTATTCAGCTGCCCCTATCAATAGGTTTTATGCAACTCACAACGCCTCAAAAACCACGCGCGAGATTTTCACGTTCTCTCGGTTGCTGCACGAAAGTTGTGAGTCCTACAGAAGAAATGAACATGACATTTTTGTAGGGAATTTAATGTAGTTAAATTTTGTGCTGGGATACATTTTCCCTGGAGGCCCCGGTTTTCGAGTTGTTCAAGTAAATGCGTTCGAAGGTCACTTCTATACGTTTATCATTCTACATAAAATTTTCTACAAAAATGTCATGTTCATTTTTTTTGTAGGACTAACAGCTTAGGCGTACTGAGCGAGAGAATATAAAAATCTTTCTTGCTGTATTTGAGTTATAGGTCGCGTAAAACCTAGCGGTAGTGGCACTTGATCCCACTGAATATAAAATGTGATTTAATAACATGGAATATATTATTAAAAACTTCAAAAATACAGTTTTATGTCAAAGGTGCGCTTGTAATCGTGATTAATGTTTCTATTTTCAATTCAGAATTGCTAATAGTTGATTTTCCTCCTTAGAAACGCAAATTGTGATATGGGCCCCTTACACTGCGGGTCCCTGTGACGTGCTACACATCCTGTGCAGTATGGTTTAAGAGCCTCTCGTTATGTCCCCCGTCCTTGTGCCATTCGCGAACAGCGCGTAGGAGGAGCGACTGTCGGTAAACCTCCAAGTCAGCTCTAATTTCTCTAATTTTCATCGTCATTTCACGAGACTATGTTTCCCTCTCTGTGGTATACGATGCCTCTCTCGCAGCACCTGCCACTGGGGTTTGTGGAGTATCTCTGCAACGTTTCCGCGCTTAATAAACGACACCGGGACGAAACGTGCCGCTCTTCGTTGGATCTTCTTTACCTCTTCTGTTAATACGACCTTGTTAAGATTACCAGACACGTAGTACATGGACGGCTAGAGGAAGCTGTGTTCCGATTACCTCTTTTTGCGGAATACATGTTGATTTTTATAGAGAGGATTTTTCTCTATCGAAAACTCTCATAATGCTTGTACATAAAACATGTTCCATAATACTACAACAGATTGACTTCAGTGATATAATTTTATAATTAAGTTCATCTGTCCGATGATCCTTCTTGAAACCAGGAATGATTCGCGAATTTTAGCAATCAGTAAGTAGCGTTCTTTACTACAGTACGTACGATAAGCTACTGATAGAAGAGGAGCGAGATCTTCCACGTAATCTCCGTAAAAGCTCGCAAGCGTCTCAGTCAGTGCAGATACCTTTCCGCTGCTTATCAGTTTTGGATGATTTTCTATAACGCGGTCAGTTATCTGAATAGTTACCGTTCCGGTGTCCGTGTGATGACTGAAAGCAGGAACCGAATTCCACGGTGTAATTTTTCTGTGAATCGTCTAACCTACACCGACATCTACACTCCCGCATATGAGGGTAGTTCTGATACCGCTATCATATTCCTCCTTTTCGAGATCGCTTAAGGAAAATGTTCGTGTGGAAAAGACACGGACCATGTCCTTCCGTATCGTCTCTAATGAGCTTGCGCTCCGTCTCTGATACACTCCTAGTCGAGATGACGTAACTTCCTAATCCTTCATTTTGAGGTCCAAGCACGAATGATGTTCGGGAGGAAGGACTGTCAGTGAGCAGCCGTACGGAAGGGGCACAAGCTCAGAACTGGAAGGGAGGAGCTATCCCGCCATTTTGCAAGTGGTTTAGGAAAACCATCGATATCTAAATGTCTCGATGATTTGTCTGAAGACCCGCCACTGGTCCATCTCCCTCAGTGAGAGAAACAGACAGGTATAACGTTAGACAGAGGAGTATTAGAAGAAGTCATACGAAGTCGAAACAGTTCTGAAGTCGCATCTCCCAAAATGAAAGAAGATGGCAGTACAATCAACGAGAGGGCGTCAGAAGAAGATGACATCCATTACCTCCACAACACAATGCTGTGACAAGCAACGTCGTCAATATATGTAGAAGAGCTGTCCTATAGTAAACGTCGAGACAAACGGTTAACAGCAGACCTACAGGCACAGATGAGGCACTCTTTACAAGAGACTCCTCCTCTGTTACGCAGTGTTGCCTAGTTGCTAGGGTAGGTAGCTCGGCAGTATGTGAAGGTCAGTCCTCATTGGCAACATAAACGGTTTTCTGAAATGATGTGAAGACATTTATCCACTCATTACAGTGATAGTCGGTCGAACTTTCCTGTGTGAAAAAAAATAGCATCAGATCTGAATCACTAATAACTACGAGACTAACACAGAATAAACAATGGCTGTGCCCGCAACGGGTAGATCATGTCCAATAAAAATATTCGCTGAAATATAAATGAAAATCGGTATTAAAGTGAAAAGTACAAAATAATGAGAGATGTCGCCTCGTATGACTCGTAAATATGCTCGAGATTATAAAAAGTTGGAGGAAAGGTTGCGTCGAAAGGGGTCCAAAAAGCCTAAAATTGTCCAGTGCCGAGCGAATGCGAAAGCTACGGTAGCGACAAAAAGGAATTAAGAAAATGGGCGAAAGCGATTACGCAGCTGGCCCATCGGTCATACGATGGACAGTGAGCCCCAACGGATAATGTGGAAGCTTCGTTGGAAGGCAATACAGAGAATAGTGACAATGTAGACAACGGTAACGGCACAACGCCAGACGACTATGTATCGCGACCACCAAATGTCATCGTGTTGTCCACCGATGGTACATGCAATAAACTTGTGATTTATCGGTTCTGAATAACTATTGTATTAAAGAGATAGATGATTAAAATTCACATTAGTACGAAAAACTTGCTATGATTTTACCCCACCGTCTTTACGAAATATCTACGATGTGGACCCGAACTGTGAATACAAAAATTATTGTTGATCGTCATATCGATAATAACTGTGAAAGTCTGTGTACCACGTTAAATACAGGATGTTTCAAAAAGAATATACGTATTACAAAGTATTATTTTGTCCAAACCATCGGTCGCTGCGCCTCGTCTTGGCTATTGGAGAAACGAATACATAGTCTAGTTTACATTAACAGCCGCAAGATGTCAGTTTTCTTCTGTTTTGTTTGGTAACAGTCATACGTTTAAAATGGCTGCTCCGCAGCAGAAATCATTTTGTGTTCTCGTGTTTGCGAAGTGCAATTCCGTGATTTCAGTGCAAAGATGTTTCAGGTTGAGGTACCAAATTGATCCTCCGAATGTGTGGAACATTCGCAGATGGTATCGACACTTTCTAGATACAGGATGTGTATGTAGAGGAAAGAGTCCTGGCCGCCCTCGTGTTCCTGAATAAAATGTTGTACGATTTCAAATTGCTTTCCAACGTAGTCCTTTAAAATCAACTCGTCGTGTCTACAACAACAGTTTGGCGTGTTTTGAGACGTCGGTTGGCTATGAAACTGTACAAGTTGCAACTGTTACAAGCTCTGCGTCCTGTTGACAAACTCAATCGTATGGCATTTTCTAACGAGATTCTTCATGCTATTGACAATGATAACACTTTCGCACAACGCATCGTGTTCAGTGATGAAGCGACTTTCCATGTTAGTGGTCAGGTAAACAAACACCATGTTCGAATTTAGGGCCAAAAGAACTCACATGCAGCCATTGAATATGTACGAGATTATCCCAAAGTCAACGTGTTTTGTGCGATATCCCGATCACCTGTTTACAGCCCATTCTTCTTTGATATAAACACGGTTAACGGTCAGTAGTACCTCACTATGTTACAGAACTGGTTGTTACAGAACCTGCACGAAGACAACTTCATTTTTCAACAAGACGAGGCACCCCCTCACTGCAGTCGCCAAGGGCGTGAATCTCTGAATGAATGTCTACCAAACCGTTGGATTGGTCGTCAGGGAGCTGGCGACTTAGCATGTCTAAGCTGGGCTCCACGGTCACCGGATTTGATACCCTCTGACTTCTTCCTGTGGGGTTTCTTTAAAGACAACGTTTATGTACCACCACTCCCACCGAACCTGGAAGAGTTGAAGAACCGGATCCGTACTGCCATAACTTCGGTGGCGAAGCACATGCTTGCGCGAGTGTGGGAGGAATTTGAGTATCGATGTGATATTGTTCGTGTTACTGATGAACGACACATTGGACATCTGTAATCTGAACTTGAGAGGTTCGTAAATATGTGTGTAAAGTTTCATATTCGTATGTCTTAAGGTTTAATAAAGACATGCATTCGAAATACGCATATTCTTTTTGAAACACCATGTATTATTGACATTGGCAGCTCTTGGAAAACGCTAAGATAATGAATTGTGGAAAATCGGTCGCATAGGAATGGATTTCAATTGTCTTCAACATGTTGTAACGATATGATTATGGAGAACTGGCGTCAATACTTTTTTCTCTTCTTTACTGTGTGTTGACATATGTGGTTAATAGTACCACAATTTATTATTTACTGCAAATGTATGTTTAAATAATAGAGATTATATGTATAGCTATACAACTTTCTAACGAGAATTCGTGGTGATTCGAGATGGCATATTAACAGTGGAGATTTTGAGTTCAAATTGTTCAAATGGTTCTGAACATTATGGGACTTAACATCTGAGGTCATCGGTCCCCTAGAACTTAGAACTAAACAAACCTAATTAACCTAAGGACATCACACACATCCATGCCCGAGGCAGGATTCGAACCTGCGACCATAGCAGTCACGCGGTTCCGGACTGAAGCAACTAGAACCGCTTGGCCACAGCGGCCGGCTGTATTTTCTTCTATTGCTCATAATATTCCAGAAGCTTTAATATAAGATACCGCGTTCACATGGATGCCTTTAGATTTAAAAAATTAAGTAAATCTGCAATCCCCGCTCACATGCATCAACATGTACACATTGCTTGCTTGTAACATAAAATATATAACAACCCGCCAACAAAGGCAAGATTGTGGATCTCCTATAATAACTAGAAATTACATTCACATCCTCAGTTCACCCCAACGCATTCTAAATAAGGAACTGCAGTTTCGCCAACGAGCAGTTTCTGCAATATGAACCATTCAATAAAACTTTCTCTCTGTCATTTCATACAACTTATTTAATAATTTTTATAGTAGTATCCACAATCGCTGAAAAGAATTTGAAGTCGCACTTGCCAGACTATCATTTTCCATGTAGTAAACATTTATAAATTTAGAGTGACGAAAGTGGGTGTATAACATTACGTGGCAGGCGATCCTACCATAACATCTGACTTGTTTCTCTCTGGTTACGAGCTGCAGCTGCAGCCAGGTCAGTATAGAAACCTCACAGCTGGTGTACACATGTTTAGTTGTTTATGTTTACTTTTTTTGCAAGTTATTAATCTTTAAAAAGCCAGTGTTTTCTTGTAAACTCATCAAATTTCGGGGGCTCTGCAGACGTCAATATAGTTTCGACTCAAAAACCACTGCAAGGTCCAAATCACGCGAACGTTTTTCTGCTTCAGATAAAACCACAAATGAAGAGAGAGAGGGGAAGGCCACTGTGGAGATGACTACTGCTGATCAGAACAGGCGAAATCACTAAATCTGTGAAGGAAGGAGAAAAAGAAGAGGAAGAAAAAGAAGAAGAATCACTTGTATTATTCGACATTACCATGTAGGTTGGTAGAAATAGCCAATAACAGGTGTAACTGTACTTTGAGTTCTGGTTTTCTAATTATTGCCAATAACATCGTCTCTGTTGATTATGTCACAGTAATTCTTCCTCATAAAAACATGAAAAACAAAAAAATATAAACCTAATTTCAACACATTTATTTGTTACGTTTAGATTTGGTTTACAAGTCTTTTACTTTTCATGTTTTCAGTTTTTGCAATAATGGTATTCTTAAACAAAAAATATTGTAACTAATTAAAGAACTATATATTTGTTATTTGTGTTTTTGAATCGCCCTTTAACTTACAAGTCACTGTATCTCTACCTTCGTACAATCTCTAGGCTATTTATGTTGGTGGCTCATATCTGTGTTGCATCTAAAGTGGATACGGATAACCAACCTCAGGTTCTTTCTGTGGGAACATATACTGACTACCTTTACTCTTGTATAAAATTTTGTAATGTTAATGCCATATTACTGTAACGAGTGCTGATTGTAGCTTACGATTAGTAAAGTAAAACTTAAAACAGGTAGCTGGCTACATCCAACAAAATTTAAATGCTGCAGTTTTTAAGTAATATTGAAATCCATATGCTCCGTCGTGAGAAAGATTACGCCCCATTAATGAAAATACTATAAAACATAACTCAAATACTTTCAGTAACTGGTAAAATGTTAGTGATTATAGAGGTCAAGTAAATTATCGGATACATTTTACGTTGACAGCCCTGCAATTCAGACGACATTTCCGGCTGCAGTCTAGTTGGCAGGCTCAATGAAGGTCAGTGACAGGAGTATGAAAGTACTAAATCGTCAAGTTAACAGTCAAACAAGACAAGAAGTCAGTGAACTACGAATACACTCATGCGCATAAATTAAAATAATGCTGATACATGGTGAAACAAAGGACGGTTTGCGGGTTAAAACCACCTCGGGGTATGACCATGCGGTGCATTTGACCCGCGGTTGTCGCAGAGGTGTGTTGGTGCATGTCAGAATACGGTGCAGCGAGTAAGTGTGCAGACGGTTTCAGGCGTGCTAATGGTGACTGTGTGTTGACAATGGCTCAAAGAACATATATTGATGACGTTATGACGGGTAGAATACTAGGGCGACTGGAGGCTGGTCAAACACAACAGGTCGTAGCATAGGCCCTCCGTGTGCCACAAAGTGTGACCTCAAGATTATGGCAACGATTCCAGCAGACAGCAAACGTGTCCTGGCGCTACAGTACGGGACGTCCACAGTGTACAACACCACAAGAAGTCCGATATCTCACCATCAGTGCCCTCAGACGGCCACGGAATACTGCAGGTGCCTTGCTCGGGACCTTACCGCAGCTACTGGAACAGTTGTCTCCAGACACACAGTCTACAGGCGACTGAACAGTCGTGGTTTATTCGCCCGGACACCTGCAAGGTGCATTCCACTGACCCCTGGTCACAGGAGAGTAGGTAAGGCCTGGTGTCAAGAACACACTACATGGTCATTGGAACAGTGGTCCCAGGTTACGTTCACGGACGAGTCCTGGTATAGTCTGAACAGTGATTCTCACCAGGTTTTCATCTGGCATGAACTACGAACCAGATACCAACCCCTTAATGTCCTTGAAAGGGACCTGTATGGAGGTCGTGGTTTGATGGTATGGGGTGGGATTATGATTGGTGCATGTACACCCCTGCATGTCTTTGACAGAGGAACTGTAACAGGTCAAGTGTATTGGGACGTCGTTTTGCACCAGGAGTGCAGTGGGTCCCACCTTCCTCCTGATGGATGATAACGCACGGCAGCACCGGGCAGCCATCGTGGAGGAGTACCTTGAAACAAAAGATATCAGGCGAATGGAATGGCCTGCCTGTTCTCCAGACCTAAACCCCACGTCTGGGATGCTCTCGGTCGCCGGCCGAAGTGGCTGAGCGGTTCTAGGCGCTTCAGTCTGGAACCGCGAAACCGCTACGGTCGCAGGTTCGAATCCTGCCTCGGGCATGGATGAGTGTGATGTCCTAAGGTTAGTTAGGTTTAAGTAGTTCTAAGTTCTACGGGACTGATGACCTCAGAAGTTAAGTCCCATAGTGCTCAGAACCTTTTGAACCATTTTTTGCTCTCAGTCGACGTATCGCTGCACATCTTTAAACCCCTACGACACTTCAGGAGCTCCGACAGGCACTGGTGCAAGAATGGGAGGCTATATCCTAGCAGCTGCTCGACCATCTGATCCAGAGTATGCCATCCCGTTGTGCGGCATCTGTAGGAGTGCATGGTGATCGTATCCGATATTGATGTCGGGGTACATGCGCAGGAAACAGTGGCGTTTTGTAGCACAAGTGTTTGGGACGGATTTCTCAACTTATCACCAATACCGTGGACTTACAGATCTGTGTCGTGTGTGTTCCCTATGTGCGTATGCTATTAGCGCCAGTTTTGTGTAGTGTCACGTTGTGTGGCACTGCATTCTGCAATTATCCTTAATTTATGAGCATGCGTGTATAATGCAGATAAACAGTTGTGTGGCCAAACATTAACCACCCTTACAGAATGCTCTTCGCTGAACATAAAAAATAACAGTGACCAGTATAACAGCCGTCGCCGAAAGAAGTTACCTTGTTGGTGGTCGTGGTGTTAGTCTTGTCTTCTCGTGAAGCGGTGGTCGCTGTTGAGCTGTCTAGCCTGGAGCGCAGAGGCCCGTTGGTGTGGCTGAGGTAGGACGCGGTGGGGCCGAGTGCCCGAGAGTCCGTGCTGTTGGAGGTCCGGTAGGGGCTGCGCTCCTCTGGGCGTGTCCTGCCAGACGTGGAGCCGAGAGAGGGGGAGGAGCCCAGCAGCGTAGGGCGGTAGGGCGAGCCGGAGGGCCGCTCCTCCGCCCTGCTGGGCCGCTCGTCCGATTTGCTGGACAGCAGCGACGACAGGTACGGGGAGCGCTCCTCATTCCTGGACCTGACAACAGACACCGTGAAGAATAGGTTCAGAGTACCGCAATTCCAGGCTGTGAAGAACAAATGCAACGATTTGTGGGAAAACAGATGCCTACAAGGGTTGTAATTTTAACAGTGATAACTACAATACCGGCCATTAAAATTGCCACACCAAGAAGAAATGCAGTTGATAAACGGGTATTCATTGGACAAATATATTATACTAGAACTGACATGTGATTACATTTTCACGCCATTTTGGTGCTCAGATCATGAGAAATCAGTACCCAGAACAACCACCTCTGGCCGTAATAACGGCCTTCATACGCCTGGGCATTAAGTCAAACAGAGCTTGGATAGCGTGTACTAGTACAGCTGCCCATGCAGCTTCAACACGATACCACAGTTCATCAAGAGTAGTGACTGGCGTATTCTGACGAGCCAGTTGCTCGGCCACCATTGACCAGACGTTTCCAGTTGGTGAGAGATCTGGAGAATGTGCTGGCCAGGGCAGCAGTTGAACATTTTCTGTATCCAGAAAGGCCCGTACAGGACTTGCAACATGCGGCCGTGCATTATCCTGCTGAAATGTAAGGTTTCGCAGGGAGCGAATGAAGGGTGGAGCCACGGGCAGTAAGACATCTGAAATGTAACGTCCACTGTTCAAAGTGCCGTCAGTGCGAACAAGAGGTGACCGAGACGTGTAACCAATGGCACCCCATACCATCATGCCGGGTGATACGCTGTATGGCGATGACGAATACACTCTTCCAATATGCGCTCACCGCGATGTCGCCAAACACGGATGCAACCATCATGATGCTGTAAAAAGAACCTGGATTCATCTGAAAAAATGACGTTTTGCCATTCGTGCCCCCAGGTTCGTCGTTGAGTACACCATCGCAGGCGCTCCTGTCTGTGATGCAGCAACAAGGGTAACCGCGGCCATGGTCTCCGAGCTGATAGTCCATGCTGCTGCAAACGTCGTCAAACTGTTCGTTGTTGTCTTGCAAACGTCCCCATCTGTTGACTCAGGGATCGAGACGTGGCTGCACGGTCCTTTACAACCATGTGGATAAGATGCCTGTCATCTCGACTGATAGTGATACGAGGCCATTGGGATCCAGCACGGCGTTCCGTATTACCCTCCTGAACCCACGGATTCCATATTCTGCTAACAGTCATTGGATCTCGACCAACGCGAGCAGCAATGTCGCGATACGATAAACCGCTATCGCGATAGGCTACAATCCGACCTTTATCAAAGTCGGAAACGTGATGGTACGCACTTCTCCTCCTTACACGAGGCATCACTACAACGTTTCACCAGGCAACGCCGGTCAGCTGCTGTTTGTGTATGAGAAATCGGTTGGAAACTTTCCTCATGTCAGCACGTTGTAGGTGTTGCCACCGGCACCAACCTTGTGTGAATGCTCTGAAAAGCTAATCATTTGCATATAATAGCATTTTCTTCCTGTCGGTTAAATTTCGCGTCTGTAGCACGTCATCTTCGTGGTGTAGCAATTTTAATGGCCAGTAGTGTATTTATTTGTAACTGATTCACAATCGATACACGTTTCTAAGTTTTACTGACCTTCAGAGTAGTCACCAACATTGTGTATAGTCAGTTGCAACCGATGTAGAAGTTGTTGGATACTCTTAGAAGCCACAGTTCTTTTGATAGTTCGAAGGGAACCTTCTATTGCCCGAAGAATTACTGTAACAATTCTGAAGCGAATGCCATGAACTGCTTACTTCAATTTAGGAGTCAAGTTAGAGTCACAACGGTTTATGCACACGGAGTGTGATGGGTGGTACAGCACTTCTCAACTCCATCTATCGAACAAATCAGTCACAACTTGCGCCATTTGTGCCTCAACATTCTCCTGCAGAATGATGGGCGGGTCCTGCAGAAAGTGTCGCCGCTTCTTTCCTTAAGCTGGTCGCAGGCTGTGTTCTAAAAATGAACAGCTTAGAGAAAGAAGCAGAACACTTTCTGCAGGACAAGCCCATCATTTTTCAGGACAATGTTCAGACGAGAATGTCATAAGTTGTGACTGATTTGTTCGATCGATGGGGCTGTAAAGTGGTTCCACTAAGAACACTTCCCGGACTTCGCCCTGAAGAAAGGACTACATGACATTCGTTTCAGAACTGTTACAAAGATTCGTCGGAGAATAGACCGTCCCACTAAAACTATCAACACAACTGGCACTGCTAAGGATATCCTACGACTTCCACTTCCCTGGCAACAAGCTATACAGGGTATTTCATAATGACGTTTTAAAAACACCAAAACAAGAAAAAAAGCCCAGTAAACATGAGCTGTAAAATGTAAATCTAAAGAGCTAGAACACTTGTTCATCTTCGATAATGTGAAACACATCTCTTCTACTGCAAGCTCTTTGCTTTCCATATTTTGGGAGGAGGCTGTATGGACCAAAAGAAGAAAAAAATGTCGAGTAGACATGAGCTCTATACCTTAAGAGGTATGAGCACCTGTTCCGTAGAAGGGATTTATTTCACAGTAGTGACGATGAACAGGTGCTTATAGCTCTTAAGGTATGTACTTTAGAGCCCATACCTACTGGACTTTTCTTTCTTGTTTTGTTGTAAGGAACCTGCCCCCAAATTTTTGAAACGTCATTCTGAAACGCCCTGTACTAAATACCGATGACACTTTGAAGAGCAGTGAAACTTTGAAACACGTATCTGTTTTGTCTAAGGTGCAAATAAATAGTTGCCAGTATTAAAACCCTCTTAGTTGAAATTGGCAATCGATAATCTGCAGAAAAAATGGTTTAGCCCATAAAGTATGACGATAAAGAAGACAATTGGGTCTCTGGTACCTGTTCCTGGCCCGAGCTGCAAGCACCTTCGGATATGACTGCGTGAGGCCTAAGTGCAGCACTGCATCCTGCCGGGCTATCTACTATGGTTCTGGCTCAGGCGTCCGGCCACATGAAGGAGTGCAGTACATCATATACGAGGCAGGTCGCACTTGGTATTTGGACGCACCGTAGGGTGCTAGTAACTTCGATGTCGGAATAAGCGGCTGTGGACCTCAAACTCCTCAGAAGGTTTGGGGTTAGTGCTAGACTGAAGTGCACCTGTCACTTGCTCAAACCGTCTTTGATAAAGGTGACTGACACCAGTATAGGTGAGTTGCGGCACAGGTACTGCTAGCTGACGCTGGACACACAAGGTAAGCTACTCGAAATTCGACGAAGGGACTTTCTTTAATCCCACTTTTGGACCCTGGAACATTCTAAGGTTTCCATTTTTGACTTCTTACAGACCAAGAATGTGACAACCTCTGTGTTGTTTTGGGTCTGGAAGGTGGGAGTGGTGGATTCCTTGCCAAGGGGAATGTGGAGTCGATAGTGAGTGGGTTGGCGAGCTGGGGCCTAGCGCCTCCTACTAAATGCCGTGTCATAGGCTACAGATCGATCTCGTTGTACAGTCATTTGCTGTACTGTTTAAAGAAGAGGACTATCGCAACGGCTCCTTCTCTTCATGATTGTTTGTGGTCTGTGGCCATTGTACTGAAAAACTGCTGGTCAGTGGCTAAAAATGCTCCTCTTTGGAAAAAGCGAATCTCTTAGAAGACCGGTGTGCACGGAGGAAGCTCCCTATTGGCAACGTAAGAGACAGCGGGTCCATTCTCGAAGCCCAAAATGTCGTTGGTAAGTTTAGGAGTAAGATACTACTAGAATTATATGGCATGTGCCTGTTAGCTGTCTTCGTTATGCTAATGAAAAGATTCTTTCGTTTTCAACCATG
The DNA here is from genome assembly GCF_023864275.1 of Schistocerca cancellata. Taxonomy (NCBI): domain Eukaryota; kingdom Metazoa; phylum Arthropoda; class Insecta; order Orthoptera; family Acrididae; genus Schistocerca; species Schistocerca cancellata. The sequence continues at coordinate 254,533,126 of NC_064630.1, read as the reverse complement.
TTGTTGTTGTTGTGGTCTTCAGTCCTGAGACTGGTTTGATGCAGCTCTCCATGCTACTCTATTCTGAGCAAGCCTCTTCATCTCCCAGTACCTACTGCAACATACATCCTTCTGAATCTGCTTAGCGTATTCATCTCTTGGTCTCCCTCTACGATTTTTACCCTTCATGCTGCCCTCCAGTACTAAATTGGAGATCCCTGGATGCCTCAGAACATGTCCTACCAACCGATCCCTTCTTCTGGTCAAGTTGTGCCACAAACTCCTCCCCAATTATATTCAATACCTCCTCATTAGTTATGTGATTTACCCATCTAATCTTCAGCATTCTGCTGTAACACCACATTTCGAAAGCTTCTATTCTCTTCTTGTCTAAACTATATATCGTCCATGTTTCACTTCTATACATGGCTACATTCCATACAAATACTTTCAGAAACAACTTGATGACACTTAAATCTATACTCGATGTTAACAAATTTCTCTTCTTCAGAAACGCTTTTCTTGCCATTGCCAGTCTACATTTTATATCCTCTCTACTTCGACCATCATCAGTTGTTTTTCTCCCCAAATAGCAAAACTCCTTTACTACTTTAAGCGTCTCATTTCCTAATCTAATTCCGACAGCATCACCCGATTTAGTTCGACTACCTTCCATTACCCTCGTTTTGCTTTTGTTGATGTTCATCTTATACCCTCCTTTCAAGACACTGTCCATTCCGTTCAACTGCTCTTCCAAGTCCTTTGCTGTCTCTGACAGAATTACAATGTCATCGGCGAACCTCAAAGTTTTTATTTCTTCTCCGTGGATTTTAATACCTACTCCGAACTTTTCTTTCGTTTCCTTTACTGCTTGCTCAATATACAGATTGAATAGCAGCGGGGAGAGGCTACAACCCTGTCTCACTCCCTTCCCAACCACTGCTTCCCTTTCAGGTCCCTCGACTCTTATAACTGCCATTTGGTTTCTGTACAAATTGTAAATAGCCTTTCGCTCCCTGTATTTTACCCCTGCCACCTTCAGAATTTGAAAGAGAGTATTCCAGTCAACATTGTCAAAAGCTTTCTCTAAGTCTACAAATGCTAGAAACGTAGGTTTGCCTTTCCTTAATCTTTCTTCTAAGGTAAGTCATAGGGTCAGTATTGCCACACGTGTTCCAACATTTCTACGGAATCCAAACTGATCTTCCCCAAGGTCGGCTTCTACCAGTTTTTTCATTCATCTGTAAAGAATTCGCGTTAGTATTTTGCAGTTGTGACTTATTAAACTGATAGTTCGGTAATTTTCACATCTGTCAACACCTGCTTTCTTTGGGATTGGAATTATTATATTCTTCTTGAAGTCAGAGGGAATTTCGCCTGTCTCATACATCTTGCTCACCAGATGGTAGAGTTTTGTCAGGACTGGCTCTCCCAAGGCTGTCAGTAGTTCTAATGGAATGTTGTCTACTGCCGGGGCCTTGTTTCGACTTAGGTCTTTCCGTGCTCTGTCAAACTCTTCACGCAGTATCATATCTCCCATTTCATCTTCATCTACCTCCTCTTCCATTTCCATAACATTGTCCTCAAGAACATCGCCCCTGTATAGACCCTCTATATACTCCTTCCACCTTTCTGCTTTCCCTTCTTTGCTTAAAACTGGGTTTCCATCTGAGCTCTTGATATTCATGGAAGTGGTTCTCTTTTCTCCAAAGGTCTCTTTATTTTCCTGTAGGGAGTATCTATCTTACCCCTCATGAGATAAGCCTCTAAATCCTTACATTTATATTTTTTGAAATATTGATAATGCTATCATTATTATTTTGCTGATTTACTTATGGACACTTTGTATTTTTAAGAGGAGTCTGATGATGGCCAACATACCGAAACTTGTAACCTGTTAATAAAAAGTAAGTGCGGCTTGTATTTTCGTTTTATTTACCTCTGTGATATCAATCGGTCGCTCTTCTCCAGTTGACTTTATGTGAAAGTTAATGGAGTGCCGACGGCATGAGGAGTTACCTGGCAGAGTAGGGCGTATACGAAGAGGTCCGTTCGCGGTCGGTAGAGGCGCTGTCGTCGGTCCTGCCGAAGACGGGCGCCGGTTTGTCGGCGTGCGGGCTGCGCGGCAGCGTCGCGCTGGAGAACCTGCTGGAGCCGGGACTGGAAGTGGAAGGGGAGGTGGGTGCGGACTCCCGCGACGTAGAGCGCGAGTAGGAGGGCCGGTGCGAGAGCATGCGCAGCTGCAGCTGCAGCGGCAGGGTGGAGCCGCCGCCGGGCGCCTCGGTGCTGGGGCTGGGGTCACGTGACCGCCGGCCGCTGCTCGGCGTGGGCGGCAGCGTCACCGGGGGTCCGTGGCTGGCGTCCGCCTGTGGGCAGCCAGAAGGGTCGGCGCACTCACTCACACTGCTCGCCTGTAGGCTGCTCTTACTCTGCGAAACTTAACACATGTAATTGGCATTCAACGAAAGTGATGTGAGCTCTATTTTCATTCGATGTGTTGTTCTAAATTCTGTACAAAGGATATTTTTCAACAGAACTCCTCAATAGTTGATTTGTTACTCCATAGAGGGTCTGAGCACAAGCAATGTGATTTTTAGAATGAGATTTTCACTCTGCAGCGGAATGTGCGCTGATATGAAACTTCCTGGCAGATTAAAACTGTGTGCCGGGCTCGGTCCCGAGTTCGAGTCTCGGTCCGGCACACAGTTTTAATCTGCCAGGCAGTTTCAATGTGAGTTTTGGTTGGCAGTAGCATTGTCGATGCCAGTAGCATTCTACGAAAAGTAAGTGAGGGAGTCGGGACTTGTTCATGCTACTGAGCGGTCCGGAATTACGTAGTTGAGCACAGAGACAAATGTAGAGGATATTGAATTTTGGAAGTATGATTTGGCGAAGATTGATTTGAAAAGTGTGAAGATTTTCAGGTAATGTTGTCACTGCATTGCTTGCTCGCCCGTAATTTATGATGTGTTTGAAAAAGGCTACGTTTTTCCCAAGATTTTCCTTTATTTGTTCAAATCAATTGCTACTATTCAATAAAGTTATCTGCTCACATAGCTTGCACTCAGAGTTTTACTACTCCTTTACCAGTCTGTCTTTCTACATCTACATCTACATGATTACTCTGCAATTCACATTTAAGTGCTTGGCAGAGGGTTCATCGAACCACAATCATACTATCTCTCTACCATTCCACTCCCGAACAGCGCGCGGGAAAAACGAACACCTAAACCTTCCTGTTCGAGCTCTGATTTCTCTTATTTTATTTTGATGGTCATTCCTACCTATGAAGGTTGGGCTCAACAAAATATTTTCGCATTCGGAAGAGAAAGTTGGTGACTGAAATTTCGTAAATAGATCTTGCCGCGACGAAATACGTCTTTGCTTTAATGACCTCCATCTCTCTCCCCTATTACGCGATAATACAAAACGAGCTGCCCTTTTTTGCACCCTTCGATGTCCTCCGTCAATCCCACCTGGTAAGGTTCCCACACTGCGCAGCAATATCCTAACAGAGGACGAACGAGTGTAGTGTAAGCTGTCTCTTTAGTGGACTTGCTGCATCTTCTAAGTGTCCTGCCAATGAAACGCAACCTTTGGCTCGCCTTCCCCACAATATTATCTATATGGTCTTTCCAACTGAAGTTGTTCGTAATTTTAACACCCAGGTACTTAGTTGAATTGACAGCCTTGAGAATTGTACTATTTATCGAGTAATCGAATTCCAACGAATTTCTTTTGGAACTCATGTGGATCACCTCACACTTTTCGTTATTTTGCGTCAACTGCCACCTGCCACACCATACAGCAATCTTTTCTAAATCGCTTTGCAACTGATGCTGGCAGAGTCATATTTTTATAATAACTGACTTTTGTAAAGAAGTTTTTTAATTGTTAAGGAATAAAGTTCATAATATAGTTTTGAATGCTAGTCTCTTTTCAGTCATTTAGAAAGTCGAGTATTTCCCACCGTCTCCTCGTGAAAGTTTTATTTTTTGATTGTGTGTCGCCTTATGGGACTTAGCGGAACGCAGTTATTTAGGCTTTGTGTATGATCTGCTTAGCACAGCTGCATGTCATTGTATTGCTCTGCACAAGGCTTCCTCCTCTACGGCTAGTTTACTGCCGTACTGCATTTTCACTGTCTTCACTTTCAAGCAGTACCGAGTTCCCGTTCCCACAGGAAAGCAATGAAAATTTGGTAGGGCCAGGTTAGCATCAGTCAGATCATTTTAAGGTAAGCTTTGCATTTCAAAATTGTTAGCAGATTCAGTTAGGGTGAAGTTCAATTCAGATTTCTTTTCTTGGTTAAATACTCTTATTCTTACAGAGCAGTGTTACATTTGCTGTGTATTATTTAGTATTTGGAAATTTATTTGATAAATTTGCATAGACAAATTTACAGATAATTTTCACGGAAACATTCTGGACAAATATTCTTTCAAACTTCGATTTGGCATTTTATGTAGAACTTTTGTTCCGTTAGTTTTCCGTATTGGAACTGTAAGTCAGCTTCTGTGATGTCACTCATTGTAGGACTGTTCACTGCATTGCACGGTACGGAATTTCACAGGGCAGTTTATTTAGTAGACAGTTTTATGTTTTCTGGTAGTTCAATGTAATACAGTTATACAAACTCAGACATTTGGCGACTCTTTTTATCAGACAGCGTTCACATAATCACAGCACTTGTATTATTCAAGTTCAATTTCATTAAAGACATACCCGAAAGTTTAAAATTAGGATACCAGTGTAGTTTAGTTAACAATAACAGAAACAAGAACAACAACAACATAATAAAACAACTTACAGAGTGAAATATACGCTGCCTGGCAAAAAAGTGAAGCACCCAGAAAGAGAGGAGGAAACTAAATGGAACTTCAAGGACTGAGAGGGTACAAGACGTTATTTCAGTGATTACAAAATCGAGTCGTATTTACGAAGAACTTGGCCGTATGAGCCCACTTATCAGTATGACGTTGCACACCTCTGACTTGGATGCATGCACTGATTCGGTTGGGAAGGATGTTGCAAAGCCTTTGTGCCCTCGTCTGAGGCTGGGAGAAAGTGGACCTCCGAGCTGTCACAACATACGTCTTTTGTGATCAGGTCTGCGGATTTTGATGACTAGAGGAATATCTCACCAGCTGATAGAGACACGTGCCATGCGTGGACGAGTATTCAGCTCCGCGATATTGTCACATGATAGGTAACACAGTTGCCATCGGATTTCCCTTATCACCACCAACCTGATGTCATATCCTGACTCCACACACCAGGAGTAGCTAATACAACTGAGCACTGAGCGAAGTGACGCAGTGGTTAGCACACTGGATTCGCACACTTGGGAGGACGACGGTTCAAACCCACGTCCGGCCATCCCGATTAAGGTTTTTCGTGATTTACCTAAATCGCTTCAGGCAAATGCCGGGATGGTTCCTTTGAAAGGGCGCGGCTGACTTCTTTCCCCATTCCTACCTAATCCGCTGGGACCGATGACATCGCTGTTTGGTCTCCTCCCCCAAATCAACCATCCAACCAGCCACAACTGTGCGCCTCCATAACGATGGGAAAATGGATCACCTCCACAGGCCACTGCCATACTCACGGAAAATGGGTAGTCTGGGGTAGTGTAGAACCTCGATTCATCGCCGAACAGAATCTGACGCCATTCATAAGCAGCTTATGTTTCTCGGTCACGGTACCACTCCAAACTGAGTCGTCTGTGTTGTGGTGTTAACGCCAGCTTACATACGGGACAGTAATTCCCTAGTGTGGGTGCTGCTACTATCTGACCTATGGTGTGTGACGACACATGTTACAAGGAGTTCACTACTTTTTCCCGAATGACAGTCACAAATCTGATGGCGTTACGATGTGCTTGGTGTACAATATCGCGATCCTCCCTTCTGGTGGTCAGACATCCGAATGCCCTAAAAATCTGAATATTGTGCGTTTCAAGCGGCCGGCCAAATGAAGACCGCAAATGGGTCCCATTTGACACACTGTCAGGTGCTGATGACGCTGTCGCACACGGCTACGTGGCATCCCCGTGTCTCTCACAGTGATCACTCAACATCCTATTTTGTTGAGGCCCATTACATACCCGACCAAGCTTGGTAACAACACTAAACGCGAACAACACTAATGAATTGGGGTGACCATTCTACCTGTCACTGAGAATTGCAACTGTGATCGTTTACATACTCGCCCATAGTTCGTACGCGTACGAAATTACATTGGCATCCGACTATATATTCAAGGTGCACATTTTTTTTTTTGCCAGGCAGACTGTGTGGACTGGAACAGGCGAAGAAAACGTAACTCAATAAAAGAGCTCTGCTCGAAACAAATGTGATATAGAAATGAGGAAGACGTTAGCGGAAGTGTATATCTGGAGCACACCACCGTATGGAAGTGAAACGTGGACTGTGGAAATGCCGGACAAGAAGCAACTGGAAGCGTTTGAACTGTGGCGTTATCGAAGAATGTTTACAGTTAAGTCAACGAATAGGATACATACTCTGCAAATCACTTTCAAGATTACGGGAAAAGGTAAATAATGCTGTACCGTGTGTTGAGGTTTCTTTCTGTTCGAAAGCTACTGTGCGCTATGTAATTAGTAAGATCTTATATTCTGCGTACTTATGGGAGTGACAAGTGAGGAGCTGAATTACATTTCTAATTTCTTCATTTAATACTAGTAACTGAAAATTTGTAAGTAGGCTTTCGCATGATAATTTGCTAATTTACGTCTACCTTCGAGTGTCTGCCACTTCCGGTTTCCCAGCGTTTCTATGACGCTTCTCCGTTTGTCAAACAATCATGTGATTGTTTGTACCGCCCTTTTGTTTATATGTACAATATTCCTGGTTATTCCTATTCTGCATGGGTGTTACACACTTGAGCCGTATTCTAAGACTGGACGCACACGAGGTTTGTTATTTATTTTTTATTGTATATTCTTAGCATTCCTCCAATAAACGAAAGATTGTCTATGTGTGAGTCTATGTGACCATTCCGTTCCGTATCCCTATGAAATGAACGAGCAGTAAAGAGGATAAATTAAGAAAGAAGTGTGTGGAAGACCATTACACGAAAAAGGGACAGTATAGAAGAATATCGGATTCATAATTGAGAATGGAAGGAGGAATCTAAGGGTAACATGATAGATGCAGACAAATGATAGAACATGCATAGTGCAACGTGTATTGGCTACGTAGTGATGAGAAGTTCAACACAGAATAGGGAAGGACGGAGCGCAGCAACAAACCTTTAGAAAGACTGCTGACTAAAACAGAAAGGACTAGCAGTGTTCTTTTGCAATCACATAATCGGTGCGCAAGAGCTTCTCAATAAATGATGAAGTAAGAAACAGTGTACTTTAACTTAAAATGTGATATTATAATTACCTGGCGTTAGTCAGCATGAGAACAGCGATCTGTAAACCTTTATTTGGCCAAAATCACAATGCAGAAAACTGTGAGTACTAGTTTCAACCCCGTAAACCGTCGGAGTGTATAACAGGATACAAACATGTGGTGCCTACATCAACGCAATAAGAAAGATGCTTAGTCATTATAGTGTTAAAATCCTCAAGGAAATGTCAGCTCTAGAAAAAAAATAGAATAGAAATACATTGCTATCTTCCAAAGCCAATGCAAGAGGCTACATACAACAGAAACCCAGTGAAAACATACCCTACAGTCGCATTTATAAAATGCGTGTGTAAAATATGTAGCACAAACACTTCTGTAGTAATTTGAATATGACGTAAGCCATAATGCCAGGTTATAGTATCCGTCAAAGTCAATCAGATCAAGACAGCAAAGAAACTGACTAGCACTGTGGTGTTATTCGTAAAATATTTGTGACTTGTGACCTTGTATAACCATTTCCAGATCTGAAGATTACCGTTTAAGCAGTTAAAACCAATAATTATTGTTTTCTACTTCGCGATCTTTGGCAAAGAAATGTTTTAATAAAATCTACAACATCACGGTGATACTTTGAATAGAATTTTTTTGAATGCCATGATGAACACTGAAATGTCAGCTGCTTGTGGCGAGTACTCACCCTGCTCCTGTGCGGGTAGGTGCCGTACTTGGTGTCAGAGTAGGAGCCGGTCCTGGTAGAGGAGTGGTCGCGGACAGCCGGCGAGTCGAGCTGCGAGCCGTACTTGCGGTCCGAGGACAGATCCCTGTGGTAGCCGCTGCCGCTGCCGCCGCCGGTGCTGCTGCCGCTGCGGTAGCCAGAGCCCGGCGTGGAGCCCGAGCTGCCGCTGAGTTTGCGGTCATACTGAAACAGGACAGGGCGTCATTATTACTAACTCGGAAGAGGAGCTACAGGAACAGGAAGGGTCAAAAAATGGTTCAAATGGCTCTGAGCACTATGGGACTTAACATCTGAGGCCATCAGTCCCCTAGAACTTAGAACTACTTAAACCTAACTAACCTAAAGACATCACACACATCCAGGCACGAGGCAGGATTCGAACCTGCGACCGTAGCGGTCGCGCAGTTCCAGACTGAAGCGCCTAGAACCAGTCGGCCACAGCGGCCGGCCAGAAAGGGTCACCCCAAGTAGTACTTTGAGTAGAACTTGCAGCTCGGCTTCCCTGGCTCTTCTGGGTCACATTGCAAGATCCCCCGCTTCCTAACTGATACTGTTATTACTCAGCTTAGCAGCGAGTCCGTAGAGGGTGGTAAATGTGACGTACAGTATAACTGGTCAGCATTTCCACCAGGAATTTGCAAGTGTAAGTCAGACCTTCCTTGATCCGCCTTGGTGGGTCGTGTCGTCGGATTTCCTCCTACCTGTGCGCGGTGCAGATCTCGTAAATGTCGTCCCGTGCAGATTCTTCATTGGCGCATTGGACGTCTCTGTCAGTGGAAGATAATTATCTGAAACTGCTGTCGATCAACTTTGGTGTATCTATTTACTCGAAATTATTATTCAGAATGCCGTAATATCACTTATATTCCTATTAGATCAATAATGAAACACTCATGTCACAAACTACTCGTAACCGAGAGCATGGCTACCATCGAACAAGACAGGAAGAGTTTTTAACGCCGACTGCCGACTGCCGACTTTGGCGCGCAGTCCGTATCTCTTACTAGTTTCGTCACAGTTCGTGTATTTCTGATCAAGTTCGTACTTATTAAGATATGCATTTGTTAATGAACGGGTGTGAATTTTAACGAGGCAGAACTATGATAGTTTTAAACATCCAGAGGCTCCTCCTGGTATTAATGTTGCCATAAATGACTTTAATTATTTAATATAAATAAACAAAATCGGTGACTTTGGTGCCAAGATGGTGGTACTTCCCGTCATGTATATTTCCCAGGCTGACACTTGTTGCTACGGTCCAGAGCCGAGCCCCACGCCACTACGCGCGACATATGGTCGCTTCGTCACCTAGAGAGCCAGCGTGGGAAATGCTCTCCGACTCATGGCTGGCTACGGTCTACAGCACTTCCTAACTATCGTGAATACATCAATAAGAGACAATAATTTATTAAAACTGGTAAAAATGTCTTCCTCATGTAAGAGGCACCTTACAACATGTAGCTGAATTTTCCTTTTATCAGTGCCGTTAAGCATGCTTTGAGGCCAGTTCGTAAGCACCTTACAGAGTACAACGGGACTCATTCAGCCAACCAGTTGCACGTCAAAAGTTTATTCAAACCTTCACTTACGTTTCGTCAGATACAAGCCTGTCGTCCTCATAAAAAGTAATAACATCTAAAAATATGATATATACGTATATATATCGAAACAGCACGGAAAACCCGACACAGCTGTTTCGAGACGTTATTTCTCTCAAAGATGCAATCTGACATTATCCTACTTTAATGTGCATCGTAGTTTTGTTCACCATTTTTATAGGTTTATATGCTTTTTTATAATGTCTGTTATATTACTATTTATGCAATTTTATTTTAATGTGATTTCATTAACTTGTAAAGTGTCTTTTGTGGTTGACACTGTTTCTTATGTGAGCCTCAACTGGAGTTAAGTTTCCTGCTGGGTTGTCCCTCCTGTCCAGTTAGTTGTCTGTTCTTGTGTATGATGCAAGACTGCCTTAGATTTTACAGGGATCATGAGGCCTATGAAGGACAATCTAGAACTCAGAACGCCTGGAGTGTACAGAATACCTTGTCAGTCGGCCAAACAGTACTTACTGTGCAGCAACGTCGGACGGAACATGAGAGGTGCTTACGCTCACGCTACCCTGAAAAATCGGCCGTGGCAGAACACGCGTTAGCAAATCGACACCGAATTCTATTTCGCAAAACATCTGTCATTATGAGGACGAAGGGATTTTGGGATACCGTCATAAAAGAGACGGCAGAAATACACTCCTGGAAATGGAAAAAAGAACACATTGACACCGGTGTGTCAGACCCACCATACTTGCTCCGGACACTGCGAGAGGGCTGTACAAGCAATGATCACACGCACGGCACAGCGGACACACCAGGAACCGCGGTGTTGGCCGTCGAATGGCGCTAGCTGCGCAGCATTTGTGCACCGCCGCCGTCAGTGTCAGCCAGTTTGCCGTGGCATACGGAGCTCCATCGCAGTCTTTAACACTGGTAGCATGTCGCGACAGCGTGGACGTGAACCGTATGTGCAGTTGACGGACTTTGAGCGAGGGCGTATAGTGGGCATGCGGGAGGCCGGGTGGACGTACCGCCGAATTGCTCAACACGTGGGGCGTGAGGTCTCCACAGTACATCGATGTTGTCGCCAGTGGTCGGCGGAAGGTGCACGTGCCCGTCGACCTGGGACCGGACCGCAGCGACGCACGGATGCACGCCAAGACCGTAGGATCCTACGCAGTGCCGTAGGGGACCGCACCGCCACTTCCCAGCAAATTAGGGACACTGTTGCTCCTGGGGTATCGGCGAGGACCATTCGCAACCGTCTCCATGAAGCTGGGCTACGGTCCCGCACACCGTTAGGCCGTCTTCCGCTCACGCCCCAACATCGTGCAGCCCGCCTCCAGTGGTGCCGCGACAGGCGTGAATGGAGGGACGAATGGAGACGTGTCGTCTTCAGCGATGAGAGTCGCTTCTGCCTTGGTGCCAATGATGGTCGTATGCGTGTTTGGCGCCGTGCAGGTGAGCGCCACAATCAGGACTGCATACGACCGAGGCACACAGGGCCAACACCCGGCATCAAGGTGTGGGGAGCGATCTCCTACACTGGCCGTACACCACTGGTGATCGTCGAGGGGACACTGAATAGTGCACGGTACATCCAAACCGTCATCGAACCCATCGTTCTACCATTCCTAGACCGGCAAGGGAACTTGCTGTTCCAACAGGACAATGCACGTCCGCATGTATCCCGTGCCACCCAACGTGCTCTAGAAGGTGTAAGTCAACTACCCTGGCCAGCAAGATCTCCGGATCTGTCCCCCATTGAGCATGTTTGGGACTGGATGAAGCGTCGTCTGACGCGGTCTGCACGTGCAGCACGAACGCTGGTCCAACTGAGGCGCCAGGTGGAAATGGCTTGGCAAGCCGTTCCACGGGACTACATCCAGCATCTCTACGATCGTCTCCATGGGAGAATAGCAGCCTGCATTGCTCCGAAAGGTGGATATACACTGTACTAGTGCCGACATTGTGCATGCTCTGTTGCCTGTGTCTATGTGCCTGTGGTTCTGTCAGTGTGATCATGTGACGTATCTGACCCCAGGAATGTGTCAATAAAGTTTCCCCTTCCTGGGACAATGAATTCACGGTGTTCTTATTTCAATTTCCAGGAGTGTAAAAACAAGGGGCGGCCGTCTGCAGCTCAAAACAGCCTGGGACCCTGATATTGCGAGGTTGAAGCAGGTTCGACCGACGGGGGACGAAAACATTGCCACAGTTGGCGAAGAAGAGAGCACCAGTGATGTCACAGCCAGCAGCGCCGCTCTGTAACGGTGAGGCCACGGCGACGCGGTAGTAATTCACCACTTGACAATGGACGAGGAGAGCTCGGTCGAAAGCTCATAGTATTTTCACACCGGATATGGCTGGAAGCCCGAGGAGATTTTATTAATCATTTTTACTGCCTTATGGCCAAGCAATAGCATTTATATGGATAATTTTACTGTTGACTAAACCTTACTACTTCGTTTCTTTCTTCAAGCGATGTGTAACACTTTTCCGCTGTATGTAATTTTTGTTGTTGCTTTTTGCTGCATATATGACTTACATGGACTACTTGTGAAGTATCTTATGTTTAGGGAGTTATTACTTCTGTGGAAGACGGGTTTATACCTACCGAAACCTAGATAAAGGTTTGAATAAACTTTTAACTTGCCACTGGTTGGCTGTATGATTCCCATTGTATCCACAATTCTACAGGTGGCGACTGCTGCCATGTTGAAGATTTTACAATACACGACATTGCCTATTCGTTCGTTCTGTTTCTGATTACAATATGATATTCTTACGTAGAGAAATAACAAAGCAAGAGAGAGAAGAAAGAACAGTTTGCTAACCCATCAGATAGCAAACTCCGAACATCTGACGATGCGGTACTGTGAGGTCTTGGAATACACTTCAAGTCCCATGAGAACCCCCCCTCTACATATCTACACAGTGTCCCGATCCTTTAGAGTCACAATTATTCGGCTGGTAGTGGGTCCTAAAGTGTGTAATTACTTTGTTCGTGTTATTTAAACTCTTGTTCCGTAATCCTTCGAAATTTCTTAAACGGCGATACTATGTGCTTAGGGTAATGTATTCTAAAGCTGCTACAGCGAAAACTTCAAAGAAATTATAAACCCAGTCTATTCATAAGAAAACCGTACTTATCACAAATGTTCCTAATGTTAGTTCAGCTGCCATAATTTAGGAAAAGTTAATGATAATTTGATTTTCCATCATACACTTCAGTTTTGGGGTAAAAAATAATTTTTACAAACAGCGCTTCTAGACTGAAAATAAATGTACACACAGCTCTAGAACGTTGGCCACGCTTACGCAAATATTGACTACGAGTCAACGAAGTTTGTGGTATGCATAAAGAAAACTATGATCTATCTGCTGAGTTATTCGTTATTGTCACATTTATTGTACGGAGAAAATTGTTAAGCAATCAATATAATCCATAAATATGATAATTTCATTCCAGAAAGCGATTCGTTATCGCCTACAGACCAGCTCACAGCCACACAGCGGTGTCTTGCGGGTTGCCGCCCGTCCCATACGCCAGCAACAAAACCGCGTGAGCCTACACTTCCAGCAGTAGGGCCTAAACTCATTGCTGAAAAAAGAAAGTATCCCAATCAAAGGCCACCCGGTTAGCCGTGCGGTATCACGCACTGCCTTCCGGGCGGGAAGGCGTGCCGGCCAGTCGGTGGATGGTTTTTAAGGCGGTTTTCCATCTGCCTCGGCGAATGCGGGCTGCTGGTTCCCCTTGTTCCGCCTCAGTTCCACTACGTCGCCGATTGCTGAGCAAACATTTTGTCCACCTGCGCGTACACCATAATTACTCTACCACGCAAACATTGGGGCTCGGTATGGGGTGGCGGAGGAGTGAGTGGACTGCTGAAGCCTGTTGTGGGGTTACGTGCCACTGCGGCTACGGCGGATACGAAGCCTCTCTGTCGTTTCTAGGTCCGCAGTTCAGTACAATACAATACAATACAATACAGTCCCAACCAAAAAAAGGTAGTTAGCCAAAAACAGGAGCGGCAGAAAGCTATGCCTGGGACCACAGCTGAGGAAAGTGCACGAAAGAGAAAAGAAACTGAAGTCACTGATTCCGACATCTTTGAAGAGCAGCGACAGCGTGAATAATGTCGATCACTTTCGAGATTCCACACTAGATTCTATTGTAATGACAGATGCAACACATGTAGGTGGAGGAGATCATATCTTTGCTAAATTTCGAGGAAGAAACACGAATACATAGAGTTACAAATGTCTGCACCGTACAAAAAGTACTGGAAAATGACCTAAAAGTTATGTCACTGAAGTCTATGGTGATAGACAAAATAGCTTTTCAGTTAAATGAAAAAGACAATTCTCTTATAAATAAGAGTGATGTGATACGGAAATTGCCAATTCCTAATGTTAATACTGGGCTGAGAAATGTCAAACGAGGAATCTGCTCTGTGTTTAACGATCCCGTTGATGTACGTGGAAAAATATGAGACAGTGATTCTCTTTTGCGTGTCTCTTACTTTTGTATTAATGTCAATATATTAAGTATAATTGTAAACAGTTAATACCCACTGCTGGTCGTTTTTATAGTATTAAAATGAGAGAAACAAATAAAGAAATTTCTGTAGTTCCCTCTGACGTAAGTTTCATGCCACAACTATCATAGAAATATCTTCCAAATGAAAATTTCAGTTATAAGTACGTATCGTTTTGTGTGTTCTCTATCTCATTTTTAAGATCTCTAATTCCTATCCTCCGCATAATAGCTATATCACATGTGTATCGTATTTTGGACTAGCAGTATCATATTTAAGGCTTTCAGTCCAGAAAATGATAGACTGTGATTTTAAAGAATTAAATACAGTCTCATTATGAAGCAGCTTATACCCTTCAACATTTGCAATCTTTTTCCTAGCAGTTACTCTTTTCCTTTCAAAAATACAGACTGATTTTTTGATTTTGTACCACATTTATCCTATCCTAGTGTTTATTTAACAACTGTTGGCAAATTTCCATTATAAAGCCATTTTGAAGTGAATGATCCCATGATTACACGCCACATGACATTAGAACAACAACCAGGACATTGTAAATTTCTTCAGTAGTGTTATTTTTGTGACATGTGCAGTACCTAGGAATCTCAACTTCAGACGCAGGGTTTTTCTAATTCAGCTTCAGTATTTATTATATTTTATTAGCTATCACGTGTTAAGGAGCTAATTACAAATACCACTAATTTTAGTTGTTATTATTGTTCGAATGTAAACATATAGCCCGCTACTAACTTTCAGCTAAGGAAGATTAAAATTATATGTAAATACCTTTGTAAATGAAGTATCTGAAGAGCTAATGATGAGAATATGTTACGAAGACTAGCAGCCATCTAATTCCAGAGTAATTAGCATTCTTAACTAAAACACTGTTACTGAAATAGAATTCAATATTTTGGCAAAGTACACAGCGTAATTCAGTAGCAATTACTGTTGTATCTAAAGATTCACACTCAGGAGAATCTTTCGCCAGAGTTAATCAGGAACATAAATTTTTAATTGTAGCTTGTAAAACTCCAATAAACAAAAATAGATAAATGTAACTCTAATTATTGTAATCTTATAAATAAGAGGCTGTTGGAAGCCATTTTAGTCAGTCTGCGAAAGATTATGAAAGGTACAAGATCTATAGCTGCCATTTATGGAAATTTACCGCAGACGGGTTAGAACAAATCAGAAGTCGTGGACTGTGTCGAGTTCTAGCTGACTTTCGCATCCTGGAGATCTTACTGTAATTTAGTGACTGTTTTTAATTATTGCCTGTGAACTTGCAATTAAGCTCACGAACTGTGCCAAACTTCTACAATGACCATCTATTGTGACAATTTGCTCAAACTGTGAAGTGTGTCATCATGAATAGTTAACTACTATACACACCGTTTTCGTATCTGTTTGAGTGTTAGACTACAAATACAGTGATTTAAGAAGTTTATCCGGTGACTGTGTTAGTTATACGTGTTTGTGAGGCGAGAACTGTTGTGAATAGTCACGTCAGTGTTAGGGTTACTGCACTCGAACAATTACATCGTCAGATATCAACCTAACGGATTATGTGTGCATAAATTGTGATATATGACACACGATTCGGCCGTAAATCGTAGGTTGCTCAACATAAATGTGCAATTAAAGTATCTGGACTGAAATTTCAATGTAAACTATATTATTAATAAGAGTCTATTTTCGACAAACACTTTTCAGTCAGATTAGATGGAGGCGCAGCTACTGGAGGCGTCTTAGCAAAGATAAAAAGCGACATGTCACAACATCTAACCGTGCGACGTATGACGCAATCTGTAAATGCACAAGCACGAGTTCTGAAAAAACTGGGCACATTGCATCCTATAACTCGCGCTGACGAGTAAACGGTCGTTGCCATAGCGCGGGAACCATTTCGTGAGAGAACATATTCCGTGCTCAGTGTTTCTGAATTTGTGGTTGTGCGTTTACCAGTTTTGTCATAATCGAACGATTAGGTGCTGGTTGCCACATAGCATGTATTCCCGTACTTGTTCGCGTGATAATGGTTATACAGCCGAAAATGGGCAAGAGTGTGAAGCTTTCCTTTCGTCCGTTCTTCAGAGGTTCCGTGGTGTCGCGCTCGCATTGCGTCCATGCGCGAGGCAAACTATACGACGTGGCGCCCCGCGTGTTTAACTAGAAACGTTTACTCGCGGAATAAGATTAATTGTCTGCACTGCCAAGCTGTACAGTGAGTCTAAATTAGAGCTGACAGCCTCGTTTTGTCCTACAAGGCAGTGGTAAACATCTCTCTACTCCACTGTCAACAATCGAAGGCCTGTAATAATCCAACTACCAACAATAAGATCCCTATGTCCGACCACCGGTATGGAATGTGTACACCGCCAGCATTTCATACACGGCCTATATACTGGCCACTAGAAACTCTCAACTATAATTACCACAACTACCAAACGGGGAAAGGGTCACACAAAAACACCACTCTCAAATTTGGACGGAAAAAGTGGAATTTATTGGCGTGGATTAACCCTGGCAATGATTCCACGCTTTGTGCTGAGGTCTCTCTCTTTGCCGAACAAGTCCCCACTCACTGATCCCCAACACTCCCGTGTCCGGGTACGCATTTTGGATTCTCCCAGTCTTCCGTACTTCACTTGGTTGATCAAAAAGATTCAGTTATACTCGACTTCGGAAATACACAACGATAACGCTACCTTCGCCCCAGAAGGCATACGACCCTCCGCCGCACACCGTGAGGTGGCTTGCGGAATATATATGTAGATGTAAACTTCTACAACCCATGAGGGCCGCAGGCCAACTCCAAACCGCTCCAAAAATTATACATTTAAGCGTTTCAGCGAATCATAATCAAGAGTAGAACGTTGGCGTTTTCATTGACCATTTCCAGCTCCTGCTTACGTCAGGGTTCTGCAGCGTAGCAGAACTTGCAGAGCTTTTGTGCAGAGGATACCGATTGCCCTGGGGAAATCACTTCACGTTGAGCAAGCTTCTTTTGCACAAACCACAATCCAGTTAGGAAGATTAGGAAAAGATTGGCACATAAACTCCATGGCGAGGAAAGCCTTCTTCCGCCAAGTACTGACCCAGTCGTAGGCAGCAGCCTCAGGAAGAGCACGTAGGTGCGGCCAGAAAGTGAGATGTTTCAAATAGTTTGAAAAAAATACTGTCTTGGAGGAAGTGCGAGTAATGTCTGATAATGAAGTAATGATCGCAAATGAAACCTTAAAAGTGAATTGTCCAACACGACATGTCGAAACTCACCCTGAAATTTTTCATGCAGGAAGAATTCGCCGAAAGAAATGTACTGTCAAAGGCGCATTGCAAGTATTTAAAAAAATGTTTAACGTATTCATTCTTGCGGCACTGAGAACCGCATATAACAGCGGTTTGTACAGTCCTTCCTGCTCAGCGTGCGCATCAGCGAATCATAAACAGATGCTGCTGTTACAAGAGAACGTAGCACTGCTTAGCTTGAAGTCCAAAATACACACAAGTACACACGTGAATTTTAAGCACTTAAATCATACCCAAATTGAATAAGTTGTAGCTCATACCAACCGAGATGTAAATGGCTAATAGAAGAAAGATAATTAAAGCGGTGTGTGATGTTACATTACAGACGACTTCCACCAGTCAGTATCTTAATTTGTTAAAATTAAACATTTTAGAACAATTTCTGCGGCACAGTTCTGATGATAATTGTTGAATAATTTATATTTCGCTAACAGTGAAACAGTTCCTTGTTTATTTCCTGTGTCGTCAGAAAAATGCGAATTTCTATTGGATGACGAAAACAAAAATTTTCCTTGCACCAGGCGCACCTGATGAAAGAAAGGTTGATGGATTCAGGAAATTTACGGTAATTACTAATTTAAGTTAGACAGAACTGGTATGGGGTAAGAAATGGTCGAGGCCGTTGTTCTGCCTATCATGCTGCATAGCAAGCATACTCGATCAAATTCGTAAAATGTGGTGATGCAAACTGACAATGCAGAAATGACAGAAGTTTAACAATACTGTTCCGCAGATAAACCTGAAATGACAAAGAACTGTCGGAAATTATACTATCCGACGATTTTCTGAAAAAGATTTACACCTTTTAATTTTTTTAATGGGAGGCTGAATCATACACTATTAGTGCGGGTTGGAATCCGAATTATATGTGTTTCGTCGTCCTATTGACAGAGGTGTCATTATGTTAAGGTCAAGAGTCTAACAAAAGCAATTATTATTTTCTGAAAATGGTAAGAAGACGTTTCAGATGTAATAACGAACATACCCTCCAATTTTTCCAGATTTTACTACGTCGATTACAAGACTTTTGCAAGGAAACAGTCCTTTTCTTTTAATTTTTGCTCCTAATTTGCCTTGATGTTTTGAAGACAGAGATAAAGTTACGGAGACAGTAATCGACTGATACTTATCACTGGCACTGTTTTATACAAAGGTGTCAAAACACTTATCGACTGTACAGGCGACTCTGTTATTTTTACGCTCGAAATGATAAACTGCGGTTTGCAAGTGACTTGACAGGTTAAATTTACACACAGCATTTTAGAGGATAAAAACAAGTTTCGTTTTACGACAACCAGGAATTTATTTTTAGTATGATCTATTAATGACATCTCCTCAACACGTGTACCTGAGGTAAACTTCGTAATTTTGCGACTTCCTTTGCCGTAAACATTCTTAAATCTGTTTAACCATGTCGAAGAAATATGGAAATCAGTAACGTTAATCTCATCTGCAATTCAGAGTGCCCAGTGTCGTAGATCTCCCTCGGCAACGGCACAGTTCCAAATAGTCCGAATAGTATTCCTTTCACACTTTTGCAAGTTTCATTTTGGCGCATATTGCGTATTTCGTGTAAGTCTTTCTTCCACTGATACAGCTCATATATATATTTCACGAAACGAAACCGGCTTTGCACACCGCTTAAGTTTAAGCGTTTTCTCCTTGCTTCGTTTAACCTTGTTGTAGTCTTCAATCCGAAGATAGATTTGATGCAGCTCTCCATGCCGGTCTATCCTGTGCAAGCCGCTTCATCTCTGAGTAACTACTGCAACCTACAGCCTTCTGAATATCCTTATTGTGTTCATCTCTTGGTCTCCCTCTACGGTTTTTACCCCCCACACTTCTCTTCAATACTAAGCTGGTGATCCCTTGATGTCTCAGAATGGATCCTATCTACCAGTCACTTTTTCTAGTCAGGCTGTGCCACAATTTTTTTCTTCCTAGTTCTATTCAGTACCTACTCGTTAGTTACGTGATCTACTGTTTATCGTCCAAGTTTCAATCCCATACACGGTTTTCCAGTCGTCTAGTGTTCAATCAATATGGTTACGAGCCCAGGAGAAGCGCTTCGGGCGATGTCGTGCTGTTATCAAAGACACTCGCGTCGGTTGTTTGCTGCCATAGTCCGTTAACGCCAAATTTCGCTCCACTGTGGTAATGGATACATTTGTTGTACGTGACACACTGATTCCTGCGGTTATTTCACACAGTTTTACTTGTCTGTTAGCGCTGACGACTGTATCAAAAGCCGCTGCTCTCGGTCTTTAAGTGAAGGCCGCCGGTTGTCCGTGGCGAGAGGCAATGCCTGAAATTTGGTAATCTCGGCACGCTCTTGGCACTGTGAATCTCGGAATAATGAATTTATTAAGGATTTCCGAAATGGAATGTCCCGTGCGTCCTGCTCCAGCTACCAGTCCTCGTTCAAAGTCTGTTAATTCCCGTCGTGCGGCCATAATCACATCGGAAACCCTTTCACATGAATCACCCGAGTACAAATGACAGATATGCCAATGCACTGTTCTTTTACACCTTGAGTATGCGAAACTACTGCCGTCTGTATATGTGAATATCGCTATCCTTTGACTTTTGACATCTCAGTATACATCATAGATCTTCCATTATTTCTTGTCTCAGGAAACTAAATGTGGTTTGCAAAGGAAGGAGCGCATATCAAGGAAAAGGGAAGTAAAAGACAAACTAATCAGCGTTGAGTATAGATGCACACCGTCTTGAAAGTTCAATGTGGATGGTATTGCGATCAAGGGTTGCGAAACAAGGGTTTGTGTCGACGAGAAACGTCTTCATAAATCTGCTAAGGAAGTGGCTATTGATAAATGATGGCTATGTGTGCGCGAGAACCTCAAGTCGTGCAGAACTATAAGACGTGGAGGTTTCTCGTTCTTGGACACACATTAATCGACATAGGAGGGATTTACGGAAAACTCCGCAAAGGCTGGTATATGTCATTCAACACCGTTTCGCAGCACAGCGCAGAATGTTGTAAAAGACTAAAAGATGTACTGTAGTTATGACCGAGGCAAATGTTTATGCAACACGTAGCGCAGGAAGGAACCTTTATCTAACACTGGCGACCCGACGGGCTTCGCACGGGTGGCACTATTTTGTAACTAGAATATCAGATATTTTCTTTTGCTTACGAGTCAGTTTCTAGAAGAGCCAAAAAGGACAAGTTGGTACCCAAGAATCCAACGTGGTTGATTGTACTGAAATCGGCACAAAGTCAATATTCAGCCTTGTGCGAAAAGATCTCAGAGAAGGGAGATTACATTAGATTAGATTAATTATTCATTCCATAGACCCATAAAAGAGGGAATCCTCCTGAGTGTTGGAACATGTCAGATAAACACATTACAAAAATGTAATTAGAAAACTTGAGTTTCATTAATTTTAATGATCCTCAGTCAATAAACAGTAAAATTATGTACATGAATTAAATTTAAACTTCTAATATTTACAGGTTTAATACTTACATCTGCTTTCATTAAATGCATCATTCAGACATTAGCTAGTTTCTTGGCTAATACAACCAAGTATTGTCAAAAATTAAAGGAAATTATTCATTTCAGTAATCCTCAGTTAAGAACAGTCAGATTATGTACAAGATTTAAAATTAAACTTCCACTGTTTACAGACTTAAGACTTACATCTGCTTTCCATACATCCATCATTCACACAGAAGGTAGTTACTTCGCTGTTACAACCAAGTATTGTCAAAAACTAAACTATAATAAATTTTCATTAAAACGGTCCACTGCACTTGCTGAGAAACTCATGGATGGAATAGAAGGAGTTGGCCAAAAAAATTCTTTTAAATTATGTTTAAATTGTGCCTTGTCTGAAACTAAACTCTTAATGGTTGCTGGTAACTTACTGAAAATATTCATTGCTGAATACTGGCCTCCTTTCTGGGCAAGAGTAAATGATTTTAAATCTTTATGTATATTGTTCTTATTCCTGGTATTGATACTGTGTACTACACAGTTAGCTGGAAAAAGAGATGTATTATTTAGAACAAACTTCATTAAGGAATAAATATACTGAGAAGCTGTGGTTAATATGTCCAGTTCTTTGAATAGGTTTTGACATGATGTTCTTGGATTTACTCTACTCATTACTCTTATTATACGCTTCTGTACTCTAAAAATTTTTCTCTGTTTGTGGAGTTACCCCAAAATATGATACCATATGAGATAATGGAGTGAAAATAAGCAAAATATGCCAGTTTTTTTATATTTATATCTCCTATGTCTGACATCATTCGCATTGCAAACACAGACTTGTTTAGGCGCTTTAGCAGTTCTTTAGTATGTTGCTCCCAACTGAATTTATTATCAAGTTGTAATCCCAAGAATGTTACACTCTCAACTTCTCCTATTTCCATGTCATCGTATTTTATACACATACCAGAAGGAAATCTCTTGGAAGTTCTGAACTGCATATAGTGGGTCTTTTCAAAGTTTAATGACAGTGAATTGGCTATGAACGACTTATTAATGTCAGTTAAAATTTGATTAGCTGCCCTTTCTAAATTTATATTTGATTTACTATTTATTGCAGTGTTTGTATCATCTGCAAATAAGACAAACTTGGCATCTGGTAATGTAACAGATGACAGGTCATTAATATACACAAGAAACAGTAGTGGACCTAGTATGGAACCTTGGGGAACACCAAATGTAATTTCTTCCCAGTCAGATGATGTCTGATTGCCTACTGCTGAAGTGTTACCTAATGACACCTTTTGTTTTCTATTAGTAATATACGATTGAAACCACTTTGCGGCACTACCAGTGACGCCATAATATTTTAATTCACTTAAAAGAATGCTGTGATTCACATGGTCAAACACCTTTTACAGGTCACAGAATATGCCAGTTGCCTCTAATTTGTTGTCCAATGAATTAAGGACATTTTCGCTGTAAGTGGAAATAGCTTTTCAGAACCCTTAAGAAACCCAAACTGTGACTATGACAGTATGTTATTTTCACTGAGATGCTTAAGTAGACGCTTGAACATAACCTTTTCAAAGATTTTTGAAAAAAGCTGGCAAAAGTGAGATCGGTCGGTAATTTGACGGCATTTCTTGTGGAGAGGTGTAACTTCAGCATATTTAAGCCAGTCCGGGAATGTTCCTGTGACAAGTGATTGATTACACAAATAACTTAAGATATGACTAAGCTGACATGAACACTCTTTTATTAACTTTGTTGATATGTTATCATAACCACTAGAATGCTTTGATTTCAAGGACTTTATGATGGATTCTATTTCTTTGGGTGAAGTAAGTGCCAATTCCATTTTATTGAGATTGCTTGTGTGCACTGGTCTCAGATATTCCATTGCATTATTTACTAAACCTGACAACCCCACGCTAGCAGTAACAGAGACAAAATACTTGTTTAAAAGGTTTGAACACAACATGCGTTTGTTACCAGGGTTTCATTTATTTTTAGAGCTATTTGTTCCTCCTCATTTCTGGTACTACCTGTCTCTGACTTAACTATATTCCATATTGTTTTTATTTTATTGCTGGATGTATTTATCTTCTTCTCATAATGCAGGTGTTTAGATTTCTGGATAACCTTTTTTAATATTATGCAGTAATTTTTGTAATGAGTTTCCTTTTTGTCTCACATGATATCTTTATCCGTTGTGTGATCCATGGTTTCTTATTAGACTTCTGCTTAATTTGAGTTACCTTCAGGGGAAAACAATTTTCAAGTTGAATTGAAGGAATTGCTATCACGCTAACAAACGAACTAACTTCTCTCCTCGCAGTATCTATGCTATTCTATTACTGTAAATATTATATGTTAGTGTTTAATTTATAGAACATTTTGTATTGTGGGAATCCACAGCTGCAGAATTATATCATGATGAAAAAGTCAGCTTCGGCTCTACGATAAATGTTTATTTATGAACCAACTAATTTAATGGCGTTAGAGGTACGTTTCCGGGGATATATCTGTCTATAAACAATAGCAAAACCTATGAGATGCATTGGATAGAGAGGCAGAAGTTTCTTACTAGAATTAAAAAAGATCTTAATCTAACTCCAAGTCAGCCTTAAGCAATCATCTGCGTGAGGAGGGACACTCCAGTACAAATCTGCAAAATAGTTTTAAAACCCTTCATATGGAAAGAAAGGTACATTCTTGCAACATTCACGAATCAAATCGAAACATTAAGACACAAAATGCTCCTCACAGTGCATACCCTTAATGGGTAACTAGAGGTACAACATTGCAACATTTTAGCAAACATCAACTGCTTAAATAGAATAACCTAGTAACACATTCTATTCCCTACTTTAAACTATCTTTATACGGTGCTATTTCGTCTTTTCTCCTAAAATCATTATTCTCCACGCCACCATTTTCCTGATTGTTGATTCTTTTGAGGTTCATACATCGCCATTTATGTATTTTGTATTCCTTAAGCTGTTTTTTAATAAATTTTTATGTAATTATTTTTATTTGATATTTTAGTATGTTAGGCAGGGTATCCATCCCTCCCACCCTTTGAGATAAAAAAATAATCTTTTGTGCCGGCCGGAGTGACCGAGCGGTTCTGGGCGCTACAGTTTGGAAGTAGTTCTTAATTCGAGGGGAATGATGACCTTAGAAGTTAAGTCCCATAGTGCTCAGAGCCATTTTTTCAAAATAACCTTTTGTGATTTATGTTCTTGTAACTTTTATTTGTAAAATTACTTGTAAAGGTGCTACCCAGCTTTCTCTGTCACATGTTACGATTCTGTTCTCATGTCGCCTCTCGTTATTTACATTCTTACTCTCACTCACGCGTTTCCTTTATCGGAGCCGCCCCCAATTCAGCTCAGTTGCAGTCTTGGTGGTCTCGGCGTGCTTCATGTCGTCACGACTGGATTAGTCCTTTGGTATTTCTGTATAATATTTTTAATTTTCCGTTTCCACAGCCCTTCTTTTATCCCGATAATGGTCCATTTTCTAATCAGCATTTTATCTAGACTTGTCTTTCGTTACCTATCGTATAATTATTCATGTACTGTTTTGAGACCTATTTTGTTTTACCAAGTTAGCGTAGGTTTTCATTACCTATACATTAATATGTTTTATACTTTTACATTCAACTGGTTTACCGATTTATCTTTATTCTAGGTTTCTTTCATCGGAATGATGTTTCCTGTATTCTGTCGTATATTAACTTGGCTACCAACATCTTGACGGTTCAACATTTTCAATAAATTGGACAGAGAATTTTGGGTCGTCTACTGGTTATCGCTTGAACTATGTTATGAAATTTTAACATACAATTTCGTCTGTAATTCAACTACATTTTAACCGAAGCAGTATCATTATAATTTTTGCTCTTGTTTACATACAGATGTCTCCAGGAAGATGTGGCTCTAAGGCCACGAAACTAGATGGTTCATAAATATTTATCATGCAGCTGAAGCGGTCTTTTTGGTCATGATGTAATGTATGACAAGCTTTTTAAAACGCGAGGATTTCTACAGACCTTCAAGGAGACCTCCAATTAGTGAAATCACCTACACGGTACCTTCTGTTTCCGTGGAAGATGACTTTAATATAGCAAATAAACCAGGCGCTTCAGGATAAAGAAGCCTCTGAAATACGAATTTTACGTGAACGCCTGAAATTATACACTGGACTGGCATTCGGGAGGACGTCGGTTCAAATCCACGTCCAACAATTCAGATTTAGAATTTCTGCGATTTCCCTAAACGGCTTCTGGCAAAAGCGAGGATGGTTCCACTGAAACGGCAAGGCGGATTCCTTCCCAATCCATAAAACAACCGAGCTTGTGCTCTAACGACGTCTTTGTCGATGGGACGCTAAACACTAATCTTCAATAATTTCGTTTTGCACAAATTATTCCTAGAGGAAAAGTTAATTAACTGTTAAGAGGTGCCATAAGCTACCTACTTTTCTCTGGCCACAACTCCGTTATCTAAAATGATATTTGAAGATAAAAGACGAGACGTCATGGCAGAGGTAAGGCGTGAAATTCATTTATTTTTATTTTAATACCCCCCAGTGACCAGTTTCAAAGGGAAATACCGACTGCCAATCGAAAGCGGTTTCGATTACAGAAACGAGCATGGGCCTCATAGGCTCAGACACGGTTTTCCCTAACTTAAAGAATAGACAGATGTATGGGAATATCGTCGGGGTTGAATCTGTAAGCGGCTTTGACGTATGTCTGAAATGCAGTGCAACAGATCAGATAATTTCAAAAACAGAACATTCTTTCATCATACTCCGCAAAAAGTCTACTCCCAGCGAAAGTAAACAAGTTTGCTTTGTGGGCAGATGTCGATAACGGTATTAGTCAACAGGTGAGTTGGAGAAATATTTAAAGCCTATTTCTAAATGTAAGGAAATGTACCTTGTTACTGGAAAACAACTGGCAAAATTTCCGACCTTACAGACGTTCACCAGAAAAGTATTATACAACCAAGCACCCAGCTCGACTTCTAAAAGCAAGTTCTGTTTTGCTGCTTTCATTCTCAAAGCGATATGTCCACTCTCACACATGGACAATGCTCATTCTCTTCTTTTTATTCATAGGAACTCTAACGAAGGCAAACGAGCGAAAAAAATATGCTGAAACTCTTTTAACTCACTTATTTTCGTTTACTGTTGCTGTCACTGAGAAAAAATTTTCGTTTATTATACGTTTTGCTATGTGTGTTTGATTTGCCTACACTGTTTTTCAAACTACTTTTGATTTATTTACATGAAATAAAAGATATATTATTTTCAAATTACCATTGAACATCAGCGGTGAAATTTGAAGCTTTATTTTAGCCTCAGGTCATCATGTTTCAGAGTTAGTATTTAGAAAAATATATCGTATTATTCACAAGCGACTTGCTTGCGTTTGTCTTATATGGGGTGATTCAGCGGCTCCTACCGCTGAGTTTTATGAAACACAAAAAGCTTTCAAGTATTACGCGCAAATTTTTATATTCTCTCGCCCACTACACACAAACTTTGAGTCCTACAGAAAAAGTAAACAGGACTTTTCTGTAGGAAATGAAATGTAGTTACATTTTTTACTGGGATGCGTTTTCGTTAGAGGCTGTAGTTTTCGAATTACTCAAGAAAAACGTACAAAAGCGACCTTGAAATGTTTCTGTCTTGAGTAACTCGAGAACTGTGCCTCCAGCTAACCCGTACCCCATTACAAAATTGAAGTACGTTAAATTTCCTACAAAAAGGTCATGTTCATTTTTTCTTTAGGACTAATCGTTGCCGGCCGAAGTGGCCGTGCGGTTAAAGGCGCTGCAGTCTGAAACCGCAAGACCGCTACGGTCGCAGGTTCGAATCCTGCCTCGGGCATGGATGTTTGTGGTGTCCTTAGGTTAGTTAGGTTTAACTAGTTCTAAGTTCTAGGGGACTAATGACCTCAGCAGTTGAGTCCCATAGTGTTCAGAGCCATTTGAACCATTTTTTTTGACTAATCGTTTTCCTGTAACGAACGAGATAATTTGAAAATCTTGCAGGTGGTCTTTGAAGGCGTAGAGTGGTGCACAAAACTCAGAGGCAGGGGCCACTGAATGACCCCGTATGATACCGTTAACCTGTTATGACTGGAGTTAGCATCATAGCTAAAAATCCATGTATTGTTACGAAAGTAGCACGTCATATCATCATCACTCATTGTGCTTGCTTAAAATACATCTTACAAAGTGGCTCACGACATTTGTGAATAGAAGAGTGCTCTTCAAATATATCACTTTCTCCAGGTAGCCAATGTCAAATTTCATGAGTGTAGTGAGAGTAGGGTACAGCGGGACGGACACGTCGGATGTTTGGTGTGAGCTGCAACAGAGTGCAGGATGTCTGAACTTGTACATGCTTGCCGCTGCCAGTCTGCAATGTAGCGCGCCCAGCGCAGTGGATTGCAGCGAAATGCGGCGGGCTGCAGCAGTCCAGAGCCACGGTTTGGCCAGGTAGGTGACTGGGCTGGGAAAGCCTATGGCCTGTGACCACTGTGCGTCCGACCTCTCTGTACAAATCTGACGACATGTAACGTTGCGCAGGAGAGCAAGTTGTCGATGCCCTCATCAAACCAGTCAGAAGACTTGTGACTCCAAAAAAATCTCTTGTATAATATAGGGTGCGTCTGAAACGTTCTGTGAATGTTCTTTAAAAATAAAGGAACTAAGAATTACAAACAAAATACTTTCATAGGCCTTCAAAGTAATTAATGATCATGAGCTAAAACACACTTCTGATATCAGCTGTAAAGCTGTTAGAAACTGTCAGCACACGCTTCTGGTTGAATCGTTAAAAACACCGTGTTCAAACTTTGTTGGATATCTACATCATTACAGCAGATGAGGCCAATACGATCCGAAGACTGACAGACAGTAACTGGGTTACGTGGCCATTTTTGTCAAAACTGCCACGTACCATAATCAAACTCCATGAAACTGATAAATTAATTTAATGTCAATTATTTCCCAGATAGAAAAAAAACTACTAAATTTGTAACATTAATTTTTTATTCTAGAAGATTGTTTGAATGAGTAGTTGTGAATCAAATGGTTCAAATGGCTCTGAGCACTATGGGACTTGACTTATGAGGTCATCAGTCCCCTAGGCTTAGAACTACTTAAACCTAACTAATCTAAGGACATCACACACATCCATGCCCGAGGCAGGATTCGAACCTGCGACCGTAGAGGTCGCGCCGTTCCAGACTGTAGCACCTAGAACCGCTCGGCCATCCATTTGTGAATCCTAATGAATTCATATTGAGCAGAGGACACCACCAAAAGGTAGAGATAGTGTTCTGGTCATTAGGGGGGCGCACTTCTTTTAAAAAGACATCCGCTGCTACTGCGAGCGGAGGAGGAGAAACCAAAGGGCCCAGTATATTGCATATTTGCCAAGGTCCGGCAGACACGTGGAAAGCTGTTGAGCAAAGAATGACTGTTTTTAACATACATGAAATGTTTTCCCAATTGCGAATATGAACAACCATCTGCTATATAACGGAAAGACGACAATGAAAAATGTATGCATGTCAAAAGGAACATTGTATCGTAATTCGGAATAACACAGACAGTAAAAATCGTATTTATCAGCCGACAGCGGGCAAGCAACTTTCAAGTAACATGTCTCGCCTGTACGGGAATATACATAATGGATGTACAAGTACGGGTTGTAGACATATGGCTGACTAGATTTGGGTGTTGCCGTGAGTGGTGCTCGGATAGCCTTTTGGTAAGGCGACTGCTCGTGATAAGCGCGAAATCTGGGTTCGAATCCCGATCCGGCACAAATTTTCACTGTCGTCAATTCATTATACAGCTGATGGTTGTCCATATTCGCAACTGCGAATACATTTTATGTGTTTCATGACGATTATAGTCTCAACAGTGCCTTCTTCTTTGGACACGCGTGCATGTTCAAAGGAACAATGCATCATGATTCGGAATAACGCAAGCACTGCAATATCGTGTTTTTAACACGGTCTGTCCGCCAGCGCCAGGGTGGCATTTACATGCCGACAGCGCCAGGGCGTGCCGTATCGTAATACGCACCGCCCTGCAGGGGACCTGTGTTCTGCCAACTGATGACCACTGAATGGCTCAGAGGTAAGACTTGTAAGGTGGAGTGAGAGGATACCACATCGCTCTTTTGTGGTTGGGAGAGTGGCACCCACAGCTGTCAGGCTGGCGCCAAGCTAACTGAATTGTTGTCGACTCTGCTAGGAAACAACAATACCAGCTATCATTGACTAATATAAATAACTTATCGTGTGGGAGAACGGAACTCGCTTACGCATACGTGAAGAAGTCCATATTGGCAGAAACTAACAATACGACACGTAGTACGAATAAGAGATTGCCTGTTTCTGAGCTCCAGCACTAAAAACTCCCAATATTGATTAATTATAATAAAGACTGCTGCCTTTTAGAATATCTCTGATTTGTCGCCACTTGGAAGAATCGCTGCCACTGGTGGTAAAACCATGCACAAGACTCATGCTCACAAAGAAAGAGTAAGAAAGAAATTCAGCTTCTTGCTGGGAGTGCTCTGCAGAACGACACCATGCGAGACTAGACAGGGGACTCTTCAGCAGAGAGAGGGCTTCGGGCTCTGGGCCACTAGAGGAGCCACTCACGGGCGCCGATAATGTTAAGCATTTAGGCATGGTCAGCAACAGCAGCGATCATTAACCGATTTGTAAGAGGCATGTGAAGAATTTGGACAGATTTTAGGACTTCCATTATTTAATTAAAGTTCGCTTATTAGCAGTTGTAGTCTCCACATGTGCTGAGTCAAGGGAGTAGGTGCATCCACGATTCTTTCTGTAGGTTTTCCTTTCCTCTTTGATTAAGTTTCGGCACTCAGTGTGTGACTTCTACAAACGTAGTTGTTTCTCTAAATGCTCTGTTGACTTCAACGTATTGAACTCAGACACGTTATCCGTTCTTTACCAAGATGATGGTATTTTAATTTAGTTGAAGACAGTGTTAATATTTCATGAACGTAATTGTCTGCTATCACTTGTGCACTTCGTGTTGAATTTGAAATCTACAGGGACTTATAATAAACAGGAGCTTATAGAGGCCACTGTTTCATTCTCTCGTTTGATGAGTTCCCTATCTTTGTGAATTACAGGACCCGTGTTTCAAAATTCAGTTCGTTAAATTGTCTGTTGCACGACACCTGTAGTTAAATTCACGTGATCCTATAGGGAATGATCTGTTTATCGGTAGCGTCACCCACTGTGGTTCAGTCTGACATCCGTAGAAGTATGTCTGTTGCTCAGCTGCAGCCTCACAAATGGTATGGTGTTCATCGTCTTCGGCGTCTCCCTTAGGTAGGAATTCGTTATGGACTGTTGTATTCTCCAACAGTTTACTGGACGTAAGTTTTTCTACAATACAATAGCTGGCTGTACAATAGATGTAGACGTCCATCGATCTAGCCGGAGATGTGGTTCCTCTCGGTCGGCTGGTACTTCGATCGGCGGTGCAGTACAGCGGCTTCGGTGATATCTTCTCGGAGACTCTGCTATAGCGGTTGCCATTAGCAGCGGACGAAGACTGGTCTGCCTTTTTTTTCTGTATTGAATTTCAATTCCCCCCGAAGGGGGCGGGCTGGCAGCAGCTTAGTATGCCGCTCTTCAGCCTACAGACTTTGTTAGAAAGATGAAGAGAATAAATAATAAGCCTTCATACTGTGATCAGAATAAATAATAAAAACAGGCGATAAAATCGGAGACTTAAAGAGTAACATGGCGAAAAGAAATCGTGGAACTTAAAACAAAGAAGAGAGGGATGATGATGCTAATAAAATACATACAAAGCAGACAGGTAAAACAATAGACAGACAATTAAAAACAACACGGCGACAGTCTGGTTTCTGTTCGCAAAAGACATAAAATTCACACCTAGCGACAGCATGGTTTCTGTTCGCAACACGAGAAAGACGAACGACACTGAACAGTCACTGGAACACTGCACTAAAAAGGTGGCAAATGTGACATACCACAGCCGAGAGCAGGTGGGGGGAAACTGGACAGATGATGGGAAAATAAAAAAGGGGGGAAAGGAGAGTAAAAGCGAAGGGGGGGGGGAGCCGGGAAAGGAGCTGATGGAGGATGAGGATCCATAAGAGGGGTGGGGGGCGCTGGGCAGACGCGACAGGGAGTGGGGTAGGCAGAGGAGGGGAATACAAAAGGACTCGGGGGGGGGGGGAGAAGGGAGGTAGGGAGAGGTTTAGTGGGGAGAAAACAGGATGGAAGGGGGGAAGAGGGAGCCCAGGGAAAGGACAGAGGAAAGGAGGGGGAGTGAGGATCAGAGTTGATAGGAGGGATCAATGGAGGGAGAGAGAGCATCATCCGGGAGGGGGAGTTGATGGAAGCCACCTTGGGAAAGGAGATGTAGGGTGTAGAGATGGAGGGTAGGGGGGACACAATGGCGAAGACGTGGCAGGGGGAGGGGGGGTCTGCCTTCGACTGGCCGGGCCTATATAGTGAGCTGGAGCCAATAGAAACCCGGCGTAGGAATCCATGGCCGGATATGTCGCGGCGACCACTACAAGGAAAGGTTCCTATTAATCGACTGGAATCTTCGGCGTGTTTACCTGATGTCTTCGACTGTTTGGCTGTTGGTTTGTTACCCTCATAGCGTGGCTGTTATGCGGTGCTGCCTGCCATTTAGGGGAACACGATGACAGACAGTACATGGACCAACTCCTTGCTGTGGAAAAAGGGCGATCAGTATCGCGTTAGTCTTGGATTTCGTCTGTCGAATATTTTTGGGTGGCAGGGAAGAAGATGAACAGCACTCCATTGACTGTCGCTTGGTCTCCGGATCGTATTGGTAGCAACAGATTTCATTTGCTGTAATGACGCAGATGCCCTGCAAAGCGTTACAACGTTGCTTCGATCAGTTTCACAACAAGTGTTTGCTGACAGCTTTACGGACGATGTCAGAAGTGTGTTGAAACTAATGGTGATTACTTTGAAGGACTGTAAAGGTATTTTATTTGTAACTCTTGTTTCTTTTATTTTCTGAGACCATTCACCAAACTTTTCAGAAGGACCTTGTTTGGTGCCATATGTTAGCTTTAGTACATAGTATATTAATTATTATGTTTGTAGATTTATTTATATAAAATGACTGTCTACTAACACTAGAAAATTTTAAATCATATGTTCGAATTTTTACTTGAAGGGCCTATTGCATTAATGTCTCATAACGGTCGCTGGATCCCTCACTAAATTGTTAACACTGGTCCACGGTAGAGTTGTACATTTGAATTTGGCGAGATAGGAAGTGCTCACCTTATTTTAGAGTGATACGTTTCGTTACACAGACAAGTATATACACTGCCTGATAAAAAAAGTAAACTACCCAGAAGGGAAGGAAGAAACGAAATGAAACATCACAGATATGTGATGTTATTTCAGTGATCTCAAAATTGAGTCACATGTACAAGAAACGTGGCACTACGAGCCCACTTATCAATATAACGTTGCACCTCATCTCGACTGGCGGCATGCTTTAACTCTGTTGGGAAGGGTGTCTTAAGGCCATCACAACTGATGCAAGCTGGCCCACAATGTCCATAACTAGTCCTTGGTGTCTGGATTCTGGCACTGATACGGAGATGAAGTTCGAGCCCGTCACAAGTATGTTCTGCTGGGCACAAAACTGGCCACGGGAGTACCTCAACATCACGCTTGTACACTGAAGCGCCAAAGGAACTGGTATGAGTATTCAAATACAGAGATATATAAACAGGCAGAATCAGTCACTGCGGGAGGCAACGCTTATACAAGACAACAAGTGTCTGGCGCAGTTGTTAGATCGGTTACTGCTGCTACAATGGCAGGTTATCAAGATTTGAGTTCGAACGTGGTGTTATAGTCGGCGCACGAGCTATGGAACACAGCATCTCCGAGGTAGCGATGAAGTGGGGATTATCCCGTACGACCATTTCACGAGTATACCGTGAGTACCAGGAATCCGGTAAAATAACAAATCTCCTACATCGCTGCGTCCACAAGAAGATCCTGTAAGAATGGGACCAACAATGACTGAAGAGAGTACTTCAAAGTGATAGAAGTGCAACCCTTCCGCAGATTGCTACAGTTTTCAATGCTGGGTTTTCAACAAGTGTCAGCATGCGAACCATTCTACGAAACACCACCGACATGTTCTTTCGGAGCTGAAGATTCACTCGTGTACACTTGGTGATTGCACGACACAAAGCTTTACTCCTCACCTGGACTCGTCAACAGCGACAATGGACTGTTGATGACCGGAAACATTTTCCTGGTCGGACGAAGCTGGCTCTGTGATGATGTGGAGCGTGTGTAAAAAATGGTTCAAATGGCTCTGAGCACTATGGGACTTAACAGCTATGGTCATCAGTCCCCTAGAACTTAGAACTACTTAAACCTAACTAACCTAAGGACAGCACACAACACCCAGCCATCACGAGGCAGAGAAAATCCCTGACCCCGCCGGGAATCGAACCCGGGAACCCGGGCGTGGGAAGCGAGAACGCTACCGCACGACCACGAGATGCGGGCGGAGCGTGTGCAGTTGGAGTGATAAGGGACCCCTGATACATCTAGATACGACTCTGACATGTGACACGAACGTGAGCATCCTGCCTGATCATCTGCACTAATTTATATCCTTTGTGTATTATGACAATCTTGGGCAATTCCAGCAGGACAATGCGACACTCCAATCCTTAGAATCGCTACAGAGTGGCTCCAGGAACACTTTTCCGAGTTTAAACATCTCCGATGGCCACCAGACTCCCGAGACATGAACTTTGTTGAGAGTATCTGGGATGCCTAGAAACCTGCTGTTCAGAAGAGACCTGCACCCCCTCGTACTCTTACGGATCTATGGACAGTCCTGCAGGATTCATGATGTCAAGTCCAGTTAGTCGAGTCCATGACAGGTCGTTTGCGGCACTCCTGCTTACTCGTGGGGGCTCTACACGATGTTAGGTAGGTCTACCTGTTTCTTTGGCTCTTCAGTGTAGTTCATAGAAACATGTGCAATGTGTGGACGAGCGCTGTCTCGCAGAAAACGGCACCACGATACTATCGCATGAGAGGTAACACATGGGGACACCGGGTGTCTGTGAAGTACCATTGTGCCATCAGACTTCCCTCAGTAACAGCCAGTCGTCATCCGAAGCTATGTTCGATGGCTCTCCATACCATGATGCAAGAAGTAATATCGAACCGCCTCTCCACAACATTGGAGCAATGGGACCTGTCCTCAGGTAACTGCCACGCTAGCCGACGATGGTCATCCAGGATAGTGTAGAATAGCGATTCATCCCTGAACTAAGCGCGACTTCATTCGTCAGCAGTTCATGCTTCCCGATCACGCCACCACTCGATACGCAGTTATTTGTACTGTGGCGTTAACGGCAGTGTACACATGGGACGGTAAGTCCCTAGTCTAGCTGCTACCAGTCTTCGGCGAATGTTGCTAGATTACACAGAATGTTTTAGGAAATCCATTACCTGTTAGGATGTGCATGGTGCATAATACGGCGATCCTCAATTGTGGTGGTCACACGTGGTCCACTGAAAGCTTACGATGAGTATGCCTGCATTCACTTTCCCATGCTGTCCTATATCACGTCACTGCACATCTGAATGTCCCACAAATCTGGATATTGGACGATTCGACCAGCCGACCAAATGTAGGCCCAAAATGAGGATCCTTTGAAACACTGCCAGGTGCTGATAACAAGTCTTACTATAGTACACGTCATCTCTGTGTCTTTCACAGTAATCGCTCAACGTTTGACGCTGTTCACATCCCTTATATACTCTACAAGGTCTCGTAACAACACTAAACACGAAGAGCACTGATGCATTGATGGCCATCCCGTTACAGACCGAACGAAATGATGCAATGGTAATGACGACTGTTAAAATCCGAGTCCGACCATCCAGATTGAAATTTTCTATGATTTTCCTAAACTTAAGGAAAACGTCAAAGTGGTTCCTTTGAAACGGTACGGCTTATTTTCTTCCCCGCGCTTCCTTAATGCGAGCTTGTGCTCCGTCTCTAACTACTTTGTTGTCGATGGGACGTTAGCTTCTAATCTTCCTTACCATTTTCTTCTACCTGTCACGGAGAATTGCACCTGTAATCATTTACGTCGCCGGCCGCTGTGGCCGAGCGGTTCCTGGCGCTTCAGTTCGGAATCGCGCTGCTGCTAAGGTCGCCGGTTCGAATCCTGCCTCGGGCATGGCTGTGTGTGATGTCCTTAGGTTAGTTAGGTTTAAGTAGTTCTAAGTCTAGGGGACTGATGACCTCAGGTGTTAAGTCCCATATTTCTTAGAGCCATTTAAACCATTTTTTTTTCATTTACGTCCACCTCCCCCCCCCTCCCCATGCACCTAATGGTGTCTGTGTATACGAAATTACAATAGCATCCAGGGGTGCTTAATTTTTTTGCCGGTCAATCAATACACAAGATGTTTCAAAAATTATCAAGTATTCCTGAAGAAGGTAGTATTGGTCCAAAGCTAGAAGTAAGGTTCCAAAAATTAGCTCGCAAACCAGTACTTGTTGAGATACTGGCCGAGTAATGCGTAGCATTCGGTCGTGTAGGACGTCATAAGAGATGGAACAATAAATTACCGCAATACACATACGCTTGGCTAGATGCAAGTCCTTAAGTAGTCATGAATGTGAGGCATCAGGATGGTTTAGTTATTAGCTTATAGACAAGAATCGTCTGTGACAGGCTCATAGGGCCATACACTGTATCAAACAGAGTAACAGACGTTACGTAGCACCGATTTCTGCGCGCTGAATTACCAGCGTTGCCCTTTCAGAGGGGGAGCGACTGTGTTTTACTCACGAATGGGCACCACCTCATTTTCTACGAATTGTGTGAAAGTACCCAACGCAACGTTTCATGAGCGATGGAGTATCGAGGAGGTGTTGGAACTAAATCCGCTGAATTTCTGGCTGCAGGGGCATTTAAAGGCACTAGAGTATGCCCAAACTGTCGACGATGTGCAGACGTTACAGCAGTGTGTGACCAATGCATGTGTCGCAAACCGAATGGAGCCAGCTGTATTTCAACAAGTTCGTGGTTCACCGGGTAACCGTATGTACATTTAAATAGTATTGACTAGATACTAAACTGGTTCGTTACACCCAGAGGGAAGATTAGGGCTTTCTGTGCGGAATAAATCATCTGAAGTTTCTACTTAAAGGCAAGAAGTGGTCTCGAGGAGAGTTAATTAAGTGGAATTCATGGATGTTGTTCTCTGCCGAGGGGAAAGAAAATCATG
This sequence comes from Schistocerca cancellata, assembly GCF_023864275.1. Taxonomy (NCBI): domain Eukaryota; kingdom Metazoa; phylum Arthropoda; class Insecta; order Orthoptera; family Acrididae; genus Schistocerca; species Schistocerca cancellata. Next base: position 254,496,783 of record NC_064630.1, on the reverse strand, counting down.
CTGATGTTTGCCGCGCGTCAAATTTACGATCACATAAATCGCGGATAAGGCTGCTTCCTCGCCTGTCGGCTGACCATTAGCTTGTGACCCCAATAAACTTGCTCATTTTCTGGTCTCATAAATAATTGCCCTTCATATGAGGCTAAAGAAAACTGCATACCTTTCGGCCAGTTTGTCAAGGAGGCGGGCTCCATCTATTTTCTTGGCGAGGTGAGGCTGCCGCACGGTGTACATGCGTCTGTGTTTCACCTCGGTGTGATATCCGCCCACGACAACGGATAACGGTCAGAGTCAGCGTTAGGGAATACTATCAAAGTGCACTGCGACCTGCGCAGTGCAATCAGTGACAAGTATTACAGGTCTTAAATGTTTCACAGTGAATTTGCGTGCTAAGCGTCCCTTGTGGTGGCGTGGGTACAGAAGGACGCTGTTAAATACTGGAGCAGACTGTATCTCATGGACACACATGTATCAAACCAGCTGATTTTTCGCTGTTGTCAGGATACTTATTAATACCATGTGACCCTCTTCAGTCCCCCACCTCGTACCTATAGGTTCTAGGAATATCTTACCCCCAGTACTTTCCCAGAAGGCAAGTGGTACATGTACCAAGCCTGCGTGAAATACTTCCACGCATTCCACAATTTCTTACGCTTCACATGTCAACCTACTTCTCTTCCACCACCCCACCACCAGCCTCATTACCCTATCCACCTCTGTTGGGCAAGTGTCATGAGACCTGTCACCAGTCAGGTCAGTAACCGGAATATTATACGAGTACATTATATGCACCACTCCACTCCTAAGGGTGTCCAACCACGGGAATACTAAGTCAAATATACACCAAGGTGGCTTAAAATTGCTCGTTAGTCGTTAACAGTTGAACTAGCTACGTTTTCATTACGTTGATAATAGGTGGACGTAGAATGTATTTCATACTCTAGTAGTTTAACATTTCTCAAAGGAGAACGGACATGAACCTCCCAACCCCCCCCCCTCCCCCCCCCCCCCCCCGAAAAAAAGGAAAGGCGTTTATATTTTTGTACATAATCATACGTTTCCAAACATCTCAGTTTTCTTTTGGAGAGTAAAGCAGTATGAAAACTAAGAGTGGGGAAACTGAGAAGGTATTATGGGAAATTACAACCTATTTTTACACAGGTTAGTTTGCAGTTTCTTGCATCGATGTGCTTGTTTCTTGACCGCCTGAGGAGATCACTGCAAAAGCGCACATTCACAGATCTATATTTTGTAAATTCTGATTTTGTCAAAGTTGTGAGAGTTCATTGGTATTATAGTTCTTAAATCAATTGCATCATACAGTTCTCTCAATTGCAGTTTGTTGTAAGTTCTCTACAGACATGTACTAGCACTTACGTCAACAAATTATAATATTAAAAAAATTAATCACTATTCTTATTAAAATCCAGGGCATCTGTGGCACATTAAAATGAGGACGACAAAAATTAGCTTTTTTAGCGGGTTGGGAGGGGGGAGAGACTGTAACAAATTCTGAAACCCCCTCCATCTCGCTCCCCAGAATCGAAACTGTTAGTCAGTTAGTCTGTTCCTCGCTCCATAGATTAAATTCACGATAAATGATATGCTTTGACGCATGCAGCAGCACAAAAACAGAACGCTTACACACAACTTCAGAAATATAAAAAATAATAATTTATGGCTACATGCTGGGTATTTACAATTTTCAATGAATAATTGTCTCTATTCAAAATTTTCCCTGTGGTATAGAAGGAACTGACCACAAAGAAGTTTTCTCACTGAAGTGGAGTGACCCAAGGCATCAGAAGTGGCGGGTGCAACATTTGCTGTCACAACAATTCGTTTCTGGAAACGCTAATCCTTTCCACTACTGGCTACGAAAACCTCGGAGAACGATTTGCCCTTGACGTTGTATTGGATACAGTTTTTTGTGGGGCGAACTGCAGTTATTTCCATAAAATTTCCCTCAGCGCTGACGCTGGTAACTGAAATTGGTGATTAAATGCCCCGCACCACCAAACTGATTTCTGCGGCTTTGGAATGCAACTGTCACTCGATGAGTCAGATAGGTCCTTTTTAAGATGCACTTGCCTCTCAACCCCTCCACCAGCGCGTCCTGTCCCATCTCTTTCTTTAAGTGGTTCGTTTCACCTTCCGAACGATGTTACAGGTCTAGCACGACATACAAATTGCCAACTAGATTTTGAGGAACGTGCTTGTAAACTGTCCATGTTTCTACATGGAAATTAGCGGTGCCACCGCGAAAACAGCAGAAAATCGTCTGTGATGAGCCCATAGTGCATATTTTATCTATGGGGATGCATGAAGACCTTTGAGAACGAAACTCAAGTAAGTGGGGTAACTGGGTGTTTGGGTCCGAGTTCTTGTTTTCATCGTAGAACAGGGACATCTCAGAGACGGCGACAAAATTCAGTGTGTCTTGTAATCCGTGCAATGTGACCAGCAGTTGTTGGTGTAAACAAAGTAGGGGGAAGTGGAGTAAGAGCAGGTACTCGGGTGAAACTTGGTACCGTGTTTCTGATATCATTACTTATGCTCTCTGGTGGAGAGACACAGAATTCGCTCCACTAATGAAGGCAAGTTCATAGGATTTGTGGATCTGAAACAGCGTTCGACAATGTAAAATGGTGCAAGCTTTTCGAAATCCTGGGAACATATGCAATACGTACAAAAAGCCAAGAGGTAACAATAAGAGTAAAAGACCAAGAACGAAGTGCACGAAGTATAAAGGGTGTAACATAGGGATGTAGTCTTTCGTCACTTCTGATCAGTCTATATGTCGAAGAAGCAATGTGGAAATAAAAGAAAGGTGAAAGAGTAGGATTAAAATTCAAGGTAAGAGGATTCGCTGATGACATTACTACCCTCGGTGAAAGTGAGGAAGAACTATAGGATCTGCTGAATGGAATGAACTGTCTAATGAGTGCAGAATATGGATTTAGAGTAAATCGGGGCCATGCGTGGTAGCCGGGCGGTCTGAGGCACCTTGCGACGGTTCGCGCGGCTCCCCCCGTCGGAGGATCGAATCCCTCCTCGGGCATCGATATGTGTGTTGTCCTTAGTTTAAATTAGACTAAGTAGTGTGTAAGCCTAGGGACCGAGGACCTCAGCAGTTTGGCCCCATAGGAACTTACCACCAATTTCCAGTAAATCGAAGAAAGGCGAAAGTAATGAAAAGAAGGAGAAATGAGAACAGCGGGAAACTTAATATCTCAATTGGTGATCACGAAGTTCATGAAGTTAAGGGATTCTGCTGTCTAGGCAGCAAAATAAACCATGATGGATGGAGCAAGGAGGACATAAAAAACAGCCTAGCACTGGAAAAAAGGGAATTCCTGGTCAGGATAAGTCTACTAGTGTCAAACATAAGTCTTAATTTGAAAAAGAAATTTCAGAGAATGTACGTCTGGAGCACAGAATTGTATGGCAGCTAGACACGGACTGTGGGAAAACAAAAACAGGAGAGAATAGAAGCATTTAAGATTTCGTGCTACAGAAGAATGTTGAAACATACGTGGGCTGATAAGATAAGAAATGAGGAAGTTCTCCGCAGAATCGGCGAGGAAAAAATATATGGAAAACACTGACAAGAAGAAGAGACAGGATGATAGGACATTCGTTAAGACATCAGGAAATAACTTGTATGGTACTACAAGGAGCTGTAGAGGGTAAAAAAAGTACAGGAAAAAAGAGTTTTGTATACATGCAGCAGATGATTGAGCATATCGGTTGCAAATGCTACTGTGAGATGGAAATCTTGGCACAGAAAGATAAAAGAAAAGCCCAAGAAGAAAGAGCGACCATATTAGGGTGTTGTTACCCTTCATTTCACGGCGTCAGTAAAGGTACGTTTGTTGTACGGTATCAACTGAATAATGTTCTTATGATTTTCAACTGCGATTATTTAATAGTCACTTCACTTATAAAAACTCTGTTTAGTCAAGAAAATGACATGTTCTTTTATTTTTAAACTGCAATTATTTAATAGTCATTACACTTACAAAAATTGTGTTTAGTCAGGAATATTACATGATTAGTAAGTATTTATACACTAGCAAACAACGAGGATTTGGTTGAGCAATAGAATGCTTTTGTTCCGTTTTTATAACCTCTGCTCTTGGGATATGACCAGACACACTGAGTGAGGTCAAGACCGGGCAGTACCCAGTCAATCCTTTGACAATGATTCCGTGGATGAAAACGATAAAAACAGTTCGACGTCAGATGCTTATATTTTGACGACGTATTTTCAAATTCAGAAGGCGATTGGATTCAATGCGAAAAATGACTTCGCTGGTTCAGAAAAGCTGTAGCGGAGCATATGTGGATTGTTACTTTACATGTGAAATTTATGAATAATATTATTAGTTAAATCATATTTCAGTAAACAACTCTGCCGCTTTTCTAGTGAAAATCTTGTGTTTCTATATTCCCATAAAGTATTTATGAGTGCCCACTCCTACTCCACTAGTGGGATAACACGAAGTCATTTGACTTTTTCTATGAAGGAACCTCTCACTAAAAAGTACTGAAGCTACTAGTTTTAAGGACTAATATATTGTGCCCAATTAAATAACGAATATTTTTTCTAAATCTGACAATTTATAAGTTCAACAGTTTAGATGTAAAGGGTCTTGTAGCATTAGCTCCTTGATCTTACCCCGCTTTTCTCTGCTTAGTTTGACACACTCTCCCGTGGATATAATATTTATTGGTAAAGGTTTGGGACATTGGTTTTGTTCGTAAAGAGTATGCAACCACACTGTAATGCAAGGGCAAGAGCGTGCTGCAGTAAGCACAGACTACGCTGCCTTACCTGGCTGGTGTCTTTGGCCGCCCCACTGTTGGCCCCTACTCCATAACTTGAACTGCCACTCTTGCTCCACGGTGTCTGGAAAGGGACAAGTCACATGTCAGTAGAACTATACAACATTCAGGCCGGAAAACACATTTTTTTAAATTCAGCAAACTATCACAATAGCACCGGCTGTAAGCTCAATAAGTTTTCAGTATGTACAGGGATTTTAGAAAAGAATGACCTGATTCTGGAAGGTAATAATTACGAAACATGGGACGTTCCGGCAAGGAAATGTTTGTTGTTTGAATGAGTGTGATCTTTTTCAAAAAAATCATCGTTAGATGTCAATCAAATGGTTCAAATGGCTCTGAGCACTATGAGATTTAACATCTGAGGTCGTCAGTACCCTAGAACTTAGAACTACTTAAACCTATCTAACCTAAGGATGTCACACACATCCATGCCCGAGGCAGGATTCGAACCTGCGACCGTAGCGGTCGCGCGATTCCAGACTGAAGCGCCTAGAACCGCTCGGCCACATCGGCCGGCATAACGTGCACATATAGGGACTCCAGAACCATCATAAGATTACTGACCACGAAAGAGACTAACTTAAAGCGAACCTTTCTTGTGCCCTTCACTGCCGTCCACTCTTTTTTGAGGAAACCACAGAGACTGGAATGAGTTGTCTTCAAATACTGTATAATTGGCTTTTTCCACAACTTCAGGAGGACTCCGTTGACTTAATTTCCCAACAGGTTGGATCTTCAGCACACTGGCACATCAACGCACGTCACTTTGTCAATGACAATCTACCTCAATGCTGGATAGGTCCCAAAGGACCCCGAGACACTGCTTGCATTATTGGACTCTAAGATCACCATGCGTGACTCCAAGCGATGTTTTCTTGTGGGGATATGTGAAGGAAAGTGTATTCATCTCCCTCTTACCTCGTGACATAGAAGAAGTGAAGAACAGAATAACAGCTGCCATAACTTCTGTAAAAGCAGATCCATTGTGTAAAGTTTATGACGAACCGTCGGATGTTGTTTGTACTGCTGCTGGTGGTCACATATAGTATTTGTAATCGCATAGCTAAAACTTAAAATTTTGTCGGTATTTCAATTCATATCATGCATGTAGTATGTTTTTGTCAATAAATATGGAATCTTGAAATCAGGTCATTCTTTTTGAAACATCCTGTATTACATACACGGTCCACATGCTCACGCATCACCTCACTAGGAGGCTACAGAACGTATCCTAGCTAATCCATTCTGAAAAGGGCCAGTAGCATGACTAGCAATGCCTGTCATTACAGCAGTACGACTCTAGTGCTGGGCTCCACTTATACTATCACTGTCAGTTATGACTGTGCATCCTCCACGTCATGGAACGTTCAACATTGTGCTATAGCAAACCTCGTTGCGCTATTGAGTTAACGTGAAAATAAATAAATATATTGTTCTACAGAACCTTCCAGTTAGAATAGTGTGTTAAATTTCTAATCAAACATTTTGCAGGAACCTCTTGTGCTGCCTTGTAAATATTAAATTTACATGCCAATATATTTACTCCTTAGAGGTATTTATGTTTAATAATTAGAGAAAATTTAGGATGAATTGTGAATTCACAGTACTAGAAGTAAAGTAAATGTCCTTATAAACTCTGGCTAGGCTTCTTTATGGTGTGCTATATCCCGATGCAAAAGTTGTAACTGGTTATAGGTATCGGGCCGGTGTGGAAATCCTCAAGTACTGGAATCAAAATAAAATAGTGCCTTATTAGTCACTTCATCCATAATTTATTTCAATATTCAGATCTGTGATGTAAATTCCCGTAAACAGTACCGTTCATACAGCACGCATTTTCAGCTTTAGTAATTATAGAAAAAAGCTGCTTGTGGTCTCTCAACTTAGTACAGCTGCATAAATAGCCAGTATGAGACAGCAGATAAGAACGGGAACTGGGCGGGATAGGTGAAAGAGCAATCTATATTTTCATAGTTTCTCCTTTTTCATGCAATAGAACAGTCTGTACTCCCGCACATTTAAATTGAAACATCAAGGAGGATAGTAGATGAAGAAATTTTACTTAATGTGCTTACACAATATAGTAGGAAGAATACTCGATTATATCTGTAAAGGATTTGGGGATGTAAAGGGCTACCACTTTTCCCAGCAACAGCGACTCTAACCCAGTTGGATATCGAGTCAGATTGATTCTGGATGATAGATACGGGTACATCATTCCATGCTGTTTCAGCACTATGTCAAAGTTCGTTCAACAGCAGTTGCCTGTCTCTCGGAAACCTGTGAGCAGATGTTTCCAATGGGTGAGAGGTCTGAGAACGTCCTGGTCGCTGTATCTGTATCGAGAAAGGGGTCACGGGCAACTAAATAGTTTGCTGTATTGTCAAAGGTAGTGTCATGCACACTTTGAACATAGGTCACAGCCACCGGCTGCAACACGTCAGAAATGTGGCTGATCTTGTCTAAATTACTGGCTATGCGAACCAGACGTAAAAGTGTTGTGTATTCAGTGATCCCCCATGCCACAGCGCTGTCTGACGATGGCGAAGGCTATGTGGCAACGTACGTTCTCGTCGGAATCTCAGCACACGGATACGTCCATCGTGGCGCTGTATGCAGAACCGGGATTCCAATGAAGAGACGATGACGTGGTGGCCCTGCTGTGTCTAGTGTTGGCGTTTTGCACCACTGTTGCCGCACTGTCTCTACTGCCGCGTCAGGGCAGATCGCGTCAATGTTTGCCTTGCTGACAGTGCGTTGTGCTCCAAACGTCATCGCACTTTTCGTGTGAATACACGTCCCGCTACAAACAACCCAATTTTTTCCTCAATGTGTGTGACCGCTCTTTCACCTATCCCACCCAGTTGCCGTTCTTATTTGCTGTCTCATACTAGGTATTTATGCAACTGTACTAAGTTGAGAGACGATCCCGCATGGCCAAGTGAACAATATTTGTGTCTTCTCGGACGCTAGTCGTATTGAACCGTTGAGATTCTGCATGACATTGAGTACGGCTCTCCTGAATGCATCGACCTCACACTTGCAAGGCATTGCCCGCATCTCGTGGTCGTGCGGTAGCGTTCTCGCTTCCCACGCCCGGGTTCGATTCCCGGCGGGGTCAGGGATTTTCTCTGCCTCGTGATGGCTGGGTGTTGTGTGCTGTCCTTAGGTTAGTTAGGTTTAAGTAGTTCTAAGTTCTAGGGGACTGATGACCATAGCTGTTAAGTCCCATAGTTCTCAGAGCCATTTTTTTGCAAGTCATTCATGGGATGCCGGCCAGTGCAAGCAGCAATATTGTGGAACGCTAAACCGTCGAATTCGGACATGCACTTCTACACATTTCTCCTTCTTACACGTAGCAAAACAAGATATTCTCACACGCAAATATGATTCGAGATTCCGTTTCTGAGTAAGAGACTCACTACATAATCTTTCCTTTTATACAGAAGTGTATATGACGCTATTGATCCATTGAGGTGACAAACCTGGGATAGCGATACGCACATATACAGATGGCTCTAATATCGCGCATCCACGATATAAAAGAGCAGTTCACTGGCGGAGCTGTCATTTGTACTCATGTGATTCAAGTTAAAAAGTTTCCGACATGATTATAACCACACGACGGAAGTTAATAAATTTTGAACGCCGTATGGTAGTTGGAGCTACACGCATGGGACATTCCATTTCGGAAATCGTTAGGCAATCAGTATTACGAGATTCACAGTGTCAAGGGCGTGCTGACAATACTGTATTTTGGGCATTAGCTCTCACCGCGGACAACGCAGTGGCCGACGGCCTTCACTTAAAGACCGAGAGCGGCGGCGTTGTCAGTGCTAACAGACAAAATTGAAAAGGTTCAAATAGCTCTGAGCACTATGGGACTTAACATCTGAGGTCATCAGTCCCCTAGACTTAGAACTACTTAAACCTAACTAACCTAAGGACATCACACACATCCATGCCCGAGGCAGGATTCGAACTGCGACCGTAGCAGTCGCGCGGTTCCCGACTGAAGCGCCTAGAACCGCTCGGTCACAACGGCCGGCTGCTAACAGACAAGCAGCAGTAGTGAAATAACCTCAGAAATCAGTACGGACGTACGACAGACGCGTCGGTGAGGACAGTGCGGCCAAATTTGGAGTTAATGGGCTGTAGCACAAACGACCGACGCTCGAGCCTTTGCTAAAGCACGACATGCCCTACAGCACCCATCCTGGGATCGTGACCATATCGGTTGTAACCTAGTTTGAAAAACCGTGGTCGATCAGACGAGTACCGATTTCAGTTGGTAAGAGTTGATGATAGGGTTCGAGTGTGGCACAGTAGCCGTGGTCCCAGGTTGTCAACAAGATACTTCAAGCTGGTGGTGGACCGTGTTTACATAGAATAGACTGGTTCTTCTGGTCCAAGTGAAACGATCATTGATTGGAGATGGTTACGTTCGGCTACTTGGAACATTTTCAGTCATTCATTGACTTCATGTTCCCGAACAACGATGGTATTTTCATAGATGACAATGTGTCATGTCAGCAGGCCACAATTGATCGCGATTGGTTTGAACGAATGATCTGGCCACCCAGACCACCCGATATGAATCCCATAGAAGATTTAAGGGACATGATCGAGATGTCAGTGCGTGCAGAAATCATTTTCGCAGATATAGACAGCTATAGAGACGGAATGGTTCAAAATTTCTGCAGGGGACTCCCAGTGACTTGTGGAGTCCAAGGCACGTAGAGTTGCTTCACTACGACAGGCAAAATGAGGTACGACACGATATTAGCTGGTATCCACAGCGTACGTAGTTCGTGTGAATGGGCTGAAATGTTAGTCTTTTGCATAGACGAGCAGTTACTATTCAAGGTGCCGCCATTTTGATAACTAGTAGTGTATTCCCAACAACTGTCAGCCTGTGTGAGTACATAGCAATTTGTAGTTTCTGTACTTTGGGAAAGTGGACTGCAGTGGCTGTTTCTGTCTGTTTATGCGTGAGCGAATGAATATGTGAGCTGTGAATTACTACGGTTTCACGTTAAGTGACCACGTTGCCTTTGTTGATTTTAAATTCTTCACGTATGTACGGCCTTTTGCTTGGAAATGATCGAGGGAATGTAACCAAACAAATTGCTACACAACAAATTAGCAACGAAACGAGAGAGTAAAGTTCGAGCAGCCGCTTTACTCGGTCGCTTGGAAGTATCAACAGTCACCAGCTGCGAAGCGTAAACATTTCAACACCGTTACTCGGTCAGGAAGACAGCTAGCTCGACACTTTTGAGACTGAGAGCGAACTCAGCAAGAAACTGTTAGAAAAGTGCAGACCGTACTTCCTTCACTACTCCCTTAATGTTGTGTAAGAGACACTAGGTAGAGCGCAAAAACGTCTAATAGGGGTCTGACTAAGCAGTAAAGACACTGTAACAAAGTCTTTAACTAAATTTAGCGGAACTGAAGACCACTGACTACTCGACAAGAGCATAACCGATTCGGTCATTACGGATGACGTTGTAGAGCGGAGGCTCTCCTCGACGACTTACATACTCTACCTTCACGAGATGAGGACTCTCGATCAGTAGGCTTGATGGCGCTTATGTCGTTCGCACCCGAGTCTCTTGTTATAATATGGTAACATGTTGTGTGTGAGATTGTTCTGGTGTCGGTCTTACATTTGCTGCCTTACGAGATCAGCGACCCGTAGCCACAGACAATAAAGTGCAGCCTCCGGTACTGAAGTCCACAGTCGAGGGGTTTGCCAACAAGGCTCTGGTCCAGGGCAGAAGCTGCCCTAAACCTACAGCGTCACAAGTCTGCCGGCACCTACCATACAATCGGGACAGGTTCAGCACGACATCACGGCATCCGACATCGAGGTCCACCTGATGGTACAACTCGGGCAGTGACCAGGGAGGGATTGAGTACTAGCCGAGACGGTGGGTGAATCAAACACACACGTCGCGGTCACCATTATCTCCAATCACGGCTACGGACGGGGTTTGCCTGTCTCGCCAGCGGGCGACAAACTATCGCACCACGGTGTCATTAAGTTCTACCGGGCTGATGCAGCTTCCTCGACAGCCCTGAGTCCGCTATTGGATTCAGCGGACTCCTCTCCGGATTACGTAGCTACCAGCAGTCGCAGAAGATACGACAACGTCTTGTATTCTGAGTAATAAATGGAATGATCTTGAATACTGTTTTATTGCATCTAATGACGTAACCCAGGTCCTCGGTCTGTATCCTGACAAAACAGGAGGGGTTTCAAGTCCGTCAGTGGGCGGCCCCCACGATTTCCCTGTTTTCAGTACAGAGTCGAAGAAACTCGTAAAATCTGTGTCGTAACATATTGCGGAAACATCTGTGATAATACGTGGTGGAGGACAAGCTTGTGAAATGTTTACAGTTTTTGTAGCCTTTGATCATAACCGTTGACAGGAAGAATGACGAGAGAAGAACGACGATTAAAAAGTTTGTGACAGTTATTAGAGTGATTAAATAAATCGTGTAAGCAAATTTTTTAGTTAAGAGCTACTGTGAGTTATTATGCCAAGATAATATATCACTGGCTGAGCTTTTAAAACGATTATTACGTATTCATAAGCAAAATATTCTAAAGGAATGCCATAAGAGAGGCTACATGAGAAAACTTTTAGAGCCTCGGTTAATGTTACACCTGTAGTTCACTACACATTAAAATAAGGTACCAGAAACGGCGAAAGACTTGCTTATAACTTTGGGTGAGCACATTAAATGGGCAGAAAATACTATCGCTAGCTGCAGAAAGACATCTACTTCCCCCTATGTCCTTCTAAAGTAACGGAACGTGTTTTCACAGGATGTGAAACGTAATCTTGTGCAATCAATCATTTGGCCAAATAACTACTATTGCCCTTTAATCCACCAAGGCAGAGGTGGTGAAAACCGTAGACGGTTAGAACCTGCTATGAACACTTGCGTGCGTTATATCTGCAACATTGGTCTGTTTTACCATTCCATTGGTTTATATGCCCATTTAGGATGGCTGCACCCTGAAAAGTTGCATGACTACGACCAACGATTTTTAATGATTTTTATGTTTTACCAGGACTACTAACGACCAAGGAAAGAACCTCAGCCGTTTGCGCAACAGATACTATAACTTCCGGCCACGGGATCGACTCTAACCCATCGCCAACAATCAACCTTGAATCTTTGACACCGCCAGCCTCTTGCATTGGAGAAACGTCAAGAAAATCATTAAACAGACATCGAACGAATATAGAGAGACGAAAAGCAACAAGAAATTCGTTAACAAGTGGCCACAATAGCGCCAACATGACTAGATTTATTTACTTCCAAGCTGCGCCGATCTTTTAAACAAAAAAGTTCGCAAACTCCTCTGTTGCTGCTTTCCGCACTTGGAACAAAATGTCCTCGACTCTACGCATAATTAAATACGTCATTGCGTTCGAGACAAAAATGAAGCATTTCCTTTCGTATATCTTATAACTTTTCCATTTCCTGGATGGTTGCAATACGCTGAAATTAAATCTTTCTTTGAGAAAAGAGACAAAGAAGTGCTGTCAAATTTCTACCCATTTTCTCTCTTGCTAGCATTCTCGAAAATTTTAGAAAAGGTAATGTACACCCGGCTTCTTAACAATATGACAACAAACAATGACTGTTTGGAATTCTAAATGGTTTCGGTATTGAGAAGCCTATCTACACATACAGCGAGAATGTGCTTAATTCATGAGAGAAAAAGAGACTACTGGTATATTTTGTGATCTGTCAGAGGAATTTGACTGTGTAAATCAGAATATTCATTTATTTAAATTAGAATATTACAGTGTAACAGGAAACGCCGTGGAATATTTCACATCGTATATCTGCTTATAACTTTGGGTGAGCACATTAGATGGGCAGAAAATACTATCGCTAGCTACAGAAAGACTTCTACTTCCCCCTGTGTTCTTCGAAATCGAGCTGAGCTAAAGTTTTGAGCCCAAAATGAGTAATAAGATTATTTGTGGTGTGAACTCAACAGCATCCTGCAGAGACCTGTTTAGGGAACTAGTTTATTAAGCTATCAGGCATCATCCAATTGGGAAAGAATTATATGTAGTGTACTACAAGACTTCATCTTAGAGCCCATACTTTTTCGTGTGTATATCAATGGCCATTCATCTGCAACATCATCAGATGGCAAGTACGTTTTGTTTGCAGATGATACATACGTTACAATAAATAGAAAATCAAGTTCACTCTTAGAAAGAGCAGTAAATGGATTCTTCAAAGACATTTATTAGCCAATTCTTTGTCACTAATCTTCGAAAAATCACACTATATGCAGTTTAGAACTTCTAAGAGATTTTTCGCCAGTATATGGCTAAAAGATGAAGACAAGGAGATAAAGAATTTAAGAGAAATTCTTGGGATTATAGCTTGATGATGAATTCAACTATGTGTAGCATACCACAGAACTGCCGAAGCACCTAAACAAACCTCTATTTCCAAAGCAGCTGCTGTCAGACATAGGTGACATAAAAGTAAATAAGTTAGCTTACTAGGCATACTTGAGTTACACAACTTCTCATAGTACTATTTTTTTGGGAACTCATCGAGCTGAGCTAAAAGTTTCGAGTCCAAAATGAGTAATAAGATTATTTGTGGTGCGAACTCAACAGCATCCTGCAGAGACCTGTTTAGGGAACTAGAGGCACTAACTACTGCTTCCCAATATTCCTTACCGCAGTTTGTTATTAGAAATATATCTCTTTTCAAAGTAACAGCTCACTTCATGGAATCAAGACTACAACAAAGAATAATCTTCACAAACATTTAAAGTCACTTTCTTAGGTCCAAAAAGGTGTATTCAACATTTACATGTTTTGCGACAAGTTTGGTATTACCTTTTAGTTGGAAATATGTCTTTTTTCCACTTATTCCACATCCATGAGGAACATTTAATTTGGGGCTTGTGGAAGCTCAATTAGCATATTTGTTTTTCTTTGTAAATATTTACTGTGTGTTCTTGTTTTCTGACATGTATTACATCCTGGAAAATCACCTCACTGTGGATCTACAGGACGAATAGTACATCTAAAATAATCTAATCTAATCCATAAAAATTAACTCTTCTCGCAGTTATGGTTTTTTTCTATTTTCGTTTCTCATTCAGTCACTCAAATTTTGCCCCTCTCTTAATCAATTTTGTTGTTCTATATTTCTGTTTGTCTTTCTTCCCATGACCTCAAGTCCAGTGCTGCGACGGCTCACTATCTAAATATAGCTGCCTCTAATTTATCTTTGTTGTTCTACTTTTAACCTACAAATATAAGCTCTCTGTTTTCGGAACGGACGACGATTCTAACCCGCTTCCGGCCATCCTGATTTAAGTATTTCCATGATTTCCGTAAATCGCTTCAGGCAAATGCTGGGATGGTTCCTTTGGCACGGTACGGCCGACTTTCTTCCCAATCCTTCCCGAATCCGATGGGACCGATGACCTTGCTGTTTGGTCCCCTCCCCTAAATCATTCAACCGACCATCTCTGTTTTCACAGCTTATGTAACAACTATTCTTAATTGTTGAATTACATATTAGATATAAGGCCTATTATAAAAATGTGCATAAGGAATTAAATGTAAACTGTGAAGAATGTCTGGCTACATCGGAGAGAGACATTATGGTCCTGATTTTGAACTGATCATTTCTGTGCCTAAGTACCAACCCTGTCATTTATTGTTTTTCTGTTTTCCTTCAAACAGTCTAACAGAATAAGTCCGGCCATCCCGAACTGAGAATCGCACGTTGGTGCTGGACTTCATCACAGACCACGCCATTCAGTGGCGTTCAGACAAACAAGAGCACGCTGAACCTGTGGCTCCTGAAGCACATAACATATGACAAATAGTCATAACTTCACGACAAAAGAAACGAGAGAAAGAAGACATTGAGGTAGACGAATACACGATTTGTAAGAGTAGCTTGATGCAAAATAATGTCACCTAGTTTTCTTCAAGATATCTTCAGAATTTAATAAGCGAGAACCAGACGACTGACTTACAACAGTCCGCAAGGATGGACCGCGCAGATCTAAAGCCCAGTTATCGGGTCCTTGGCCAGCGACGACAGCCGTTGTGAGATCAATACAGGCGTGAAGGGACCAAAGACAACTGGAATCACTTGCGACAGTCGTCGCCTCATTTCGGATATCTGGCACAAGTCCTGCGTTCCCTCGCTCTCTGCATCTCCCATTGTCGAGCAGCTACGAAGGTGGAAAAAAATGAGGGAAAACCGTAAACGATATCTTGGGCACAGATTATGATGTAGCGGCAAAAGATACGCTACACGATGGAGGTCAATGGACACAAGTCCAGCGGTCGACCCAACACCTGGCACAGTGACCTGAAGGCTGATGGACGTCACCCTGATGTGACAGAGTCGTACCAAACTGAAACAATGGACCTAAATGGCGAGACCTGCCACAGAGCGGAGTGAAAAACGTGATGTAAATCGAATACACGGAAACTTGTGGTATGTGCTGTTGAGAAGAATTTAGGGCAGTCTAAAACACAGCGTCAGGTGCGGAGACATCAAAAAGTAATCCATACATTATTATGGCAGGCCAAGAAACTTTTATTGAACGCTGCACTTCACTTCAAAGTTTCACAGATACACAACATTATTTTTCAACATAAAAATTGGCTCTGAGCACGATGGGACTTAACATCTGAGGTCATCAGTCCCCTAGAACTAAGTACTACTTAAACCTAACTAACCTAAGGACATCACACACATCCATGCACGAGCAGGATTCGAACCTGCGACCGTAGAGGTCGCGCGGTTCCAGACTATAGCGCCTAGAACCGCTCGTTTTCAATATAGTTACCAAGTCTCTGTAAACAACAGTCGGAATGTTCTATCAGTCGTTCAGTTCCTCGGTAGTATAAACTTCTTCGCCACAGAGCCAGTAAGATAACCGCTCTGTGAACTTCTACATCGCTGGAAAATCTGTTTCCCTCCAGATGTTTCTTCAGCCTGGTGCAAAATCTGGACTTCCCGATTAACATCACTCACGTCTGTGCTGCCGTGGTCAAACTGTCAGTATTATTTCACTACGGTGAACGCGACATTACATTTAGTCCACATATCACCAGAATATGGTTCTGATTTAGAGGTTTCTCCTAACTAAGCTTTTGAGCACATTCCCAGTTGCCGCACCATTTTACTCCCACACTGATGCACCTGTTTGTACCGCAGCAGAAATGTGTCTGTTGGAAACCCGAAGCATGTACTGTCCTCTGATAATGAGCCTCTCTCGTTGCACAATGGTATTAGCGCGGGACGATATGAGTAAACTACTTTTTGAAGTCTCTGCGTAGTAGTAACCGCGCGAATGCCAGAAATTGGCGGTGTGGCGTGAAGCAGAAGTTCGAAACACGGAAACAAGTGGATAGCCAGGGTCACTATAATCGACATGATCGTCTTGACAGATTCAGCAACTGTAGAGACAATTAATCCTCATTCATTGTTTCGTCTCAGTTGCACATTTTTAATTAGGTTACATATTTCTATCCCTCTCGATCATCTTTAGATCTAAGCAGTCGCCTTAGCAAACCGTCTTGTCTACTCAGAACCACATATCACAGTACTACTTGGATCTGAAGATGATCCAGAGTGATCGAAACATGTAATCTATTAAAAATGTGCAACTGAGTCGAAACAATAAATTAGAATTAGACGAGACAACCAGATATCTCGGAAACGACCCATCGTACGAAAAAAATATATATATTTTAGATGAAAAGTAAGTTAAGGTGACAGCTGTCTGTGTTAAAACTGGTCATCTCCCAACAACCCCTACTGCGTGGGTGGGGTCAACTTTGCAATTTCAAACGAGAAACCCCCATTTTTGTTGCATATTCGGATTCTACATAAAAAAATACGCACTGTTTACTCAAACTATTGTTTTCCATTCGTAGTACATGGCGCTGTAATCGACAAACATCAAGTGTGCCTGTTTCCCAATTAAGAACCGACGCATTTGCTCTATATTTCATATGGGCAACAAGGCAGCTGTTTCTGTCAGTACGTTTGCGTGTGATTCTCATTACTGAAGACAAAAAATGAGTAGCGGAAAGTCATTACCTCTGTCGTGTTTACAGATCTGAAGCAATTTGTCTAGACTGATTGAGTATCGATTTTCCGAGTACCAGCTGTTTCACACGAATGTAGAATGTAAATGAGCATTACTCAGTTGAGCACCGTGGTGGAGTGACGTTCAGTAGTTTCGTAGTGTTTGAATAAAGGCAGAGTACGATTTCCTAATGGACGTAAACGAACTTGTAAGGAAGACAAGGAAACTGTTAAAAAAAAGGTGTTTAAAAATTTTATCCACGACTATTAATATGCGTGAAATTTTTATTATACTACCCGCCCTGATCATGTACCGTACATATTGGAAAAAAGTGATAAGTGAAACATTAAAGTAGGGGAGATGATTGTAACTTCCAGGATAGTGCACCTAGGAACACACCAAGCACAAAACGGTGGCTTGCGGAATATCTATGAAATGTAAATGTAGAGATGATGTTTTGTGATCAGTGTCTCAGTCTAGTGACCGATTAAGACTCATATCAAGGAGTGCGTACCAGAGACTGCCAAAAGCAGTTTCTGTTCTTATGAGACTTGGGGCAGCATTTCTAACTACACTCCTGGAAATTGAAATAAGAACACCGTGAATTCATTGTCCCAGGAAGGGGAAACTTTATTGACACATTCCTGGGGTCAGATACATCACATGATCACACTGACAGAACCACAGGCACATAGACACAGGCAACAGAGCATGCACAATGTCGGCACTAGTACAGTGTATATCCACCTTTCGCAGCAATGCAGGCTGCTATTCTCCCATGGAGACGATCGTAGAGATGCTCGATGTAGTCCTGTGGAACGGCTTGCCATGCCATTTCCACCTGGCGCCTCAGTTGGACCAGCGTTCGTGCTGGACGTGCAGACCGCGTGAGACGACGCTTCATCCAGTCCCAAACATGCTCAATGGGGGACAGATCCGGAGATCTTGCTGGCCAGGGTAGTTGACTTACACCTTCTAGAGCACGTTGGGTGGCACGGGATACATGCGGACGTGCATTGTCCTGTTGGAACAGCAAGTTCCCTTGCCGGTCTAGGAATGGTAGAACGATGGGTTCGATGACGGTTTGGATGTACCGTGCACTATTCAGTGTCCCCTCGACGATCACCAGTGGTGTACGGCCGGTGTAGGAGATCGCTCCCCACACCATGATGCCGGGTGTTGGCCCTGTGTGCCTCGGTCGTATGCAGTCCTGATTGTGGCGCTCACCTGCATGGCGCCAAACACGCATACGACCATCATTGGCACCAAGGCAGAAGCGACTCTCATCGCTGAAGACGACACGTCTCCATTCGTCCCTCCATTCACGCCTGTCGCGACACCACTGGAGGCGTTCTGCACGATGTTGGGGCGTGAGCGGAAGACGGCCTAACGGTGTGCGGGACCGTAGCCCAGCTTCATGGAGATGGTTGCGAATGGTCCTCGCCGATACCCCAGGAGCAACAGTGTCCCTAATTTGCTGGGAAGTGGCGGTGCGGTCCCCTACGGCACTGCATAGGATCCTACGGTCTTGGCGTGCATCCGTGCGTCGCTGCGGTCCGGTCCCAGGTCGACGGGCACGTGCACCTTCCGCCGACCACTGGCGACAACATCGATGTACTGTGGAGACCTCACGCCCCACGTGTTGAGCAATTCGGCGGTACGTCCACCCGGCCTCCCGCATGCCCACTATACGCCCTCGCTCAAAGTCCGTCAACTGCACATACGGTTCACGTCCACGCTGTCGCGGCATGCTACCAGTGTTAAAGACTGCGATGGAGCTCCGTATGCCACGGCAAACTGGCTGACACTGACGGCGGCGGTGCACAAATGCTGCGCAGCTAGCGCCATTCGACGGCCAACACCGCGGTTCTTGGTGTGTCCGCTGTGCCGTGCGTGTGATCATTGCTTGTACAGCCCTCTCGCAGTGTCCGGAGCAAGTATGGTGGGTCTGACACACCGGTGTCAATGTGTTCTTTTTTCCATTTCCAGGAGTGTATTTTAGTTCTACACATTTAAGTGTTGTATAATACATTTAGCTGTTTGGTAGATACTTTTAGTTCCTCAGTTACGGGTTTTCATACTGAGTAAAATTCAATATACTATTAAAACTAGTTGCATAACCTTAGAATGATGAAGCCACACTTCGTCGGAAGAGCTCCAGTTTGTACGGTGGAACAGAAGAACGTCTTCTGCCATGGAACATATGACTTTTACTAATGGACTGAGCTAATGTCGTAACAACTCTCCCTTTCTTGATAATGGGAAATCATGTTAGTTTTAAATAGCTGCCGTTTCATTAGATTTTTAACTTGCAACTATTGTTTGATAATATTTCTAATTTCATTTCATTTACTCATTGGTATGTTTTAAACTATTAATGTAACAGACTAGTAAATAAAGAATTGACAAAATTTTCGCGACTGGGACACTTCTAAACTGCAATAGAATGTTTGTTCCTAGGTACTCGAGCTTGATGTACCCTGGAACAGTTTTTCAAATTTGAAGAAGACTTATTCCTCAGCGGGCGTTTTTGTAATTTCAGGTAAGGGCTGCAGAAATAAAAAGGGAATGCCATAATTCAAAGATGGAAAAAAATATATTTAACTTGCGGGAAGTCTGGAAAAAAGGAAATTTGTGGTAAGTTCCTATGGGCCGAAACTGCTGAGGTTATCGGTCCGTACCTAGGCTTATACACTACTTAAACGAACTCAAACTAACTTACGCTAAGGACAACACAGACACACCCATGCCCGAGGGAGGACTCGAACCTCCGACAGGGGGAAGCCACGCGAACTGTGACAACTCGCGTCAGACTGCGCGGCTACCCCGCGCGGAGCGGGAAGTCTGAAAAGTGTGTCAAGATGGTTCAAATGGCTCTAAGCAGTATGGGACTTAACTTCTGAGGTTATCAGTCCCCTAGACTTTCAACTACTTAAGCCTAACTAACCTAAGGACGTCACACACATCCATGCTTGAGGCAGGATTCGAACTTGCGACCGCAGCAGCAGCGTGGTTCCGGACTGAAGCGCCGAGAACCGCTCGGCCACAGCGGCCGGCCAGTGTGTCAAGATACAGCACTCGCGTCCACTACAATATTTCTGAGACTGTTCATGGTTAAAAATCTCCGAATGAATGAAGGCACGCAGCTGTTCGTGCCCACAGAATTAGCGGATGTTTTGTCTCGAGCTAGTAAGTGTGCCATAGATGCTTGGCCCTAAATGAGAAAGGGGATATAGACATTGACAATTTAGCCGGCGAAGCCACTAAAGAGCTGTTGTTGCAAAACAGTAACATTTTGCTTATTTAGCAGAAAAAAAAGCCTTTACACCAAATCATTTCATCCGCATAGGAACAAAATTTTGAGATTCAGTTCGCAACATGACACCCCAGTCACATCTCATGTAAGATAGTGTGTTCACTTTATGTGGAGCAAAAACTGTTCCGTGGAAGTGGAACTGCTATCCGGCAGCCAGACCTGCCTGTCCGGCTCGATGTTGGAGTGTTAATATGTCTAACCAGGATGGTGTTGGGGAAAGTGCTTTATTGAAAACTACATTTGAAAATTCATGTAACCAAGTTATGTGTTTCGACATCGTATGTATAAAGAAGTATCATGTCATGGAAAAAGGCAGAAATTTTCAATATGAGTTGTTAAATATGCTCCAGTTTGAAACTGAACATAACTTAATCTGTATCCAGCACGTTGAATGAAGACAAACTTGAAACTTACGAAACCCGCCAGCTGCATACAGGGCATCGGCTGCATAACGACGTTGGAGCCATCTGGTGGCCACACGTAGCAACACGTAGGCTGCCCGTGGGGAAAACCCGCGGCCGTCAGTGCTGCCAACGCTTCCCGTCCCGTCCGCGGATTTATAATTAGCGGCTAGAGACCCCGGCCGCTTTCGCCGCCGTGCTATTGCTGGGCGTGACCGAAAGCCGACGATCAGTGTTACGTCTCGAGGCGTGACACGCACATCGTCCGCCTAGTGGCCTACCCACGCACGTGTCAGGATGTCGAACTGAGAGTGAGGCAGCCAGTACAACGGACACCACATCAAGAGTCTGCGCTCGAGCTGTCGATAATCTGTGGGGCCGTTACCAAATTAGAGCTGCCATCAACACCGCATCCTTGAGAAATTATGGCCCACCGTTCCACCAGTACTTTATACCGCCTTGCCCTCTCAGATCAGGAAATCATTCCTGGAGTCTACCAATCCTATCAAGCATAGCCTACCCTAAGTCTTGCATTACTGATCCTTCCCAAAACTCATATCCTTTGCCGGTCGATGTGGCCGAGCGGTTCTAGGCGCTTCAGTCTGGAAACGCGCGACCGCTACGGTCGTAGGTTCGAATCCTGCCTCGGGCATGGATGTGTGTGTTGTCCTTAGGTTAGTAAGTAGTTCTAAGTTCTAGGGGACTGATGACCTCAGATGTTAAGTCCCATAGTGTTCAGAGCCTTTTGAACCATATCCTTTTTTTACATGACTTCCTCTCTCATCTCCTCCGCGTCCAAACCGCTCATCTAGGATTTATAACAGTAACTCCTATCTCCGAAATCCCTACAAGTTTAAAGAATACGCAAATCAACAATGCATCTAGCTTTTTGTTCCAAAGAAAGATTTCCTTTGCTTCATGCGACTTGGCCACTGCCAGCATGATCCCCCATTGTCGAAATCTTAACAAAAAATAAAAAGGAAACCCCTTCTCCTCTGACAATGAACTTCAACGGACTCTGTATCCCAGACAACAAATCTGCACCATCATACTGATCCGCGCTATTAGCTCTAACGCCTCTCCTCTTATCACAACCAATTTCGAGACTTTTCTGTCTCTCGTACCCTCTCCACCTTCTTTAACCTTTTCTTTTCTTCTCTGTACTATAGTGATAGTTGCCTACCCAATTTCTCTCTCTGATCAGATCCCTCCGCCACCCCCGCCCCCTTCCACACAGCTATCTCGTTATTTACACCCTCACCCTACAACCCTACAGTGCATCTGCCCTTTCCTTGCCTGCCTTTTCCCAGTCCAAGTCATTCCAATTTTCAGAAAACAGGCGTTACTCGTTTTTAAGATCTTTCAAGTTTCTAGATGGTATTTTTACATTTGAAAATGAGGAAGAAAGTCAACAGTGACGTTTTTTACACAAAGGTAATCTCGTTTTTCATAAAACACCTGTAAATATTTCGTACTTCAGTAGTCCTATTTAAATTAGTTGGCATTTGACTGCGGAAGGAGCTGGACTGCTACCAACAGCAGTACACCAGTGGCAACTGTACTGGCATTGCCGATTCGCACTATGTTGTCATTTCTGCTGTACAATACAAAAACGTAAGGTCGTCCCAAGAAAATTAAGAGCAGAATTCTGAAATGCTTGGAGAAATTGTTCTGTGAGGTCTATATCAAATGTGAATTTCAGAATTTCTATGTAACTTTTGTAGCAGTTGTAGACTTTAAACCCCATACTTGTTGCGAGATTTATATTGCCAAAATAAATAGTAAACACCACTTTCCGCAGCTTACACGTAACAACCGACAAGCGATACAAAACTTTGGTAAGATCTGTTGCCGAACGAGGTAGTTTGGGAATCAAATAAAAAGACATTTTTTCAGTGAGTTCAATAGTTTTCGAGATATACCATGATAAAAATATCCGTAAATCTGGAAAGAGAGAGAATATATTTTGACACGCTTCGATACCATACACACCTCCACACTATGCGAGTTTCATACTTTTTTTACTTAATTAGAAAGAGACTTAAAAGCGATTTCTATCGCTGTGGAGAGTGTAACTTAGCTGCGGCTGCCTGCAGGCAGCATACAATACTTACTGCAAGAGGGCAGCAACTTTGGACCTTAAACAGCAGATGGCAACTGATTTAAATTGAATATACCAATTATGAAGGGATTTACGTATTCTATAATCGTTTGGTTATAGAGCTGACCAATTCTATCGCTGCAGCCCACCCCTCGTCCATATGAGGTAAGGGAGATGGAACGAGAATAAAGAAAACAAATTGTTAGTCCAAAATGTTTCGCCTGCTTTCTAGGAAAGTGCAGTGCATATGTGAAGGAATTAGCCGGGAACACGCCACTACTACGAGTTCTAGAGTGTTGTTCCAAATTAGGGGCCACTGTAAAGTAGTGATGAAAGCAGATATCGAACAAGTTCAGAGACGCACTGCTAGGATCATAACAGGACCTCACAGCGAATATGAAGGAGAGACAGTCATGAACGTGGAAATTAAAAGGGAATCCTAGGTAGAGAGACAACGTTATTCCCGTGGGTAGCCTTACAGAACCTTATATTCGAGGAAAACAACGTACAGTTCTGTTGCCACCATCATATATCTCGCACTGCGACAATGAGAGTAAGATAAGGAAGATTAGTGCACGTACAGAGGAAAATAAGCAGAGGTGTCAAAAGTCATAAAACATGTTCAAATGTGTGTGAAATCTTATGGGAGTTAGTTGCTAAGGTCATCAGTCCCTAAGCTTACACACTACTTAACCTAAATTATCCTAAGGACAAACACACACACCCATGCCCGAGGCAGGACTCGAACCTTCGCCGGGACCAGCCGCACAGTACATGACTGCAGCGCCTTAGACCGCTCGACGAATCCTGCGCGGCAAAAGTAATAGGATAGTGATATGTACACATACAGATGGCCATAGTATGGCGTACACAAGATGGCATAGGCGGATCTCTTGTTTGTGCTCAGGTGATTTATCTGGAAAGATTTCCGACGTAATCATGGCTGCACGACGGGGATTAACAGACTTTGAATACGGAATAGTAGTTGGAGGTGGACGCACGAGACATTCCATTTCGGAAATCGTTAGGGAATCCAATATTTCTAGATCCACAATGTGAAGAGTCTGCCGAGAATACTAGATCTGTGGCATTACCTCTCACCAGGCACAAAGCGGCGGCCGACGGCCTTCACTTAACGCTGCGGCGTTTGCATAGAGCTGTCAGTGCTAACAGACAAGCAACACTGCTGGAAATAGCCTCAGAAATCAATGTGGGACGTACAACGAACGTATCCGTTAGGACAGTGCAGCGAAATTTGCCGTTCATGGGCTATGGCAGCAGACGACCGATGCAAGCTGGTTCGCTAACAGCATGTCATCGCTTGCAACACCACTCCTGGGATCGTGACGACATCGGTAGGACCCTAGACGACTGGCCTGATAAGATGAGTCCCGATTTGAGTTGGTAAGAGCTGAGAGGACTCGACGGTGGCACAGACCCCCACGAAGCCATGGGTCCAAGTTGTCAACAAGACCTAAATACTAGTACGCTGTCGTCGGTGTCTTACTTCTATTCCATGAGACAATAGAGAACAGGGCATTCAACGGTCGCTTTGTGGAGCTGTAGGGTCAGATTATCGCTGCAATGGCCATTACATGCTCAGCACAAAGTCTGTTTTATTTCTACATTGCGTTGCAGCCAGTGCGCTGTACACAAATGTCTCATTTCTTCTGATTTAGTCCCAGTATACCTCGCTGAATAGTTTTTGTTTCGACAGAATGGAGTTATTTCCGCCTACAGTTTCGTGATAGGCTTGCAATTTTGCTTTTTATCTATGTCTGATCATATTTTTCTTGTAATCAAACAAGTTGCTTCATATCATATTGTAAGTATTCTTGTGTCTCTTACGTTTAATGCAGTATGTGCGCAATTTCTGACAATGTATAGGTCGTCACAGGTGTTTCAGCTAAACGATGAAACATATAATTCTGATGGTAGTTTATGACATTGAAAATAAAATTATTAAAATACTTTTTTTTATTTGCAAACGTGGTCACATTTACTCGTACATCGCTATCTTATCGGTGTCATACGTATATGACAACACATGATCTTCAGCGAGGATAAGTCTACTGTGATGCACGTTTGAGGTGACTGTGTCCGGAAATATAAATTATTTTAGTAGGTATAGTAAACACGGTTGTCTCCACACGATAAAAGAAGTTGTACTTAATAAAACGGAAGAACTGATGGGGAATACGACCGATTCGTTGAGACATCTTGGTTGATTTATTATATCAGTGAGAACCACTTAAAATCGCTAAGCCGCTTAGTCCAGCGTTGAAGCAGGGGAATAAAAGAAGTACTGACTTACAAGCACATATAAATAAATAAGGTTACTTAAAATCCGTCTTGATTGCAAAAAATTTTTTTATTATTCATATGACCGGTTTCGGTTCATTCAGAACCATCTACAGATCTGTAAAAATAATTATACTAATTTACTATTTCACGGAAACAAATGTTTTTCATCCTATCTAATGAACATCAAATGTACCAGAACGTACCTGATATTTCAGTTACAGGAGTAACCCGTCCAAATCCAGCACCTTTCACAAGCTACGTCACATAAAATTGGTTGGCAGAGTGCACGTCATTTATATTAATTATAACACTATAACCGACAGGTGGCGTCTGGTACATTTGTTACATTCCATTTGTACATACTGTATTCAGTAGATCTTTTTATATTAAAAATATTTGGTTAAAATATGTAGATGTCAAAGTTAAAACCTGTACTTGTCAGAATTAAAAAGCAGTAAAATTATCATTTTTATACGATCTAAAAGCATAGGGCGACTTATATATCTATGGTGCTGGTGTGAACTTGTTTTCCTCTACGGTCTGCTTCCGTGGTTCCCGCCATTTTGGTGTTGTGCCGCGGTGCGCTCAGTCGTCTGATGTCCATCGCCGCGGGCAAGAGGGCCGCACAGGAGGGCCCCGTCAACGACGCCAGGCGCTGCACGCGTCTTCCGGCTTCTCCACTGCGCACCATCTCTCATCTCTCGGGCTGGATCTCCACACGCAACAGTTGTCATCTTAGTAGGTCGTCATAAATGCTAAAATAGGCGTTATGATTGAATTCGTTTTGTTCGTTGAGGATTAAATCCGGATCTTTATTTTTGTGGGTGTATATTTCGATCTCTTCCAAAATGTTAAGAAAACGCCCCTTATGAGCTCTATGCAGGATTTCTAAATTGTTTTCAATATTCGTGACTGAGTGCTTTGTCGCAGCCATATGCGCCCCAAAAGCTGTTTTGTTTTGAGAGTAGGTGTGCTCCCTGAATCTGGTTTCGAAGTTCCTACCAGTCTGTCCTATATATTGTTTACAGCAGTCATTACATTTGATCTTATATACACCTGAATCCTGAAATTTATTCCTACTATTACATATTCTATGCCGGAGCTTGAATTTTAACGTGTTATTTGTTCGGAACCCTATTTTAACGTCGGATTTACGAAAGCATCTTTCAACTTTGTCTGCAATTCTTCCATTGTAAGTAAGAGCTACATATTTTTTCTTGTTGTTCCTCTTAACTGCTACTTGATTTCCTTCTGTTTGTTCCATTTGCCTCTTCTTTATCTTCCTATAAATATTCATCACCTGTTTACACGTATATCCGCTCATTTTTTGAAGAGAACAACCGTATAGATTACTAAGATTTAACACTAATAAAGAAAGATGGGAAGCATGAATTTAGCATATACAGAAAACCTACGTGTACGGATCTAGTTATCAATGAGCGCTCCTGTCACCCACCGCGATACAAATGGGCGTATTTTACTTCGATGATATACAGGCTACTAAGATTGCCACTAAGCCAACAGAAAGTAGAAAAGGAGTTAAGTATTTTAAAACAAGTGGCCGTAGCGAACGGATATACGTGTAAACAGGTGATGAATATTTATAGGAAGATAAAGAAGAGGCAAATGGAACAAACAGAAGGAAGTCAAGTAGCAGTTAAGAGGAACAACAAGAAAAAATATGTAGCTCTTACTTACAATGGAAGAATTGCAGACAAAGTTGAAAGATGCTTTCGTAAATCCGACGTTAAAATAGGGTTCCGAACAAATAACACGTTAAAATTCAAGCTCCGGCATAGAATATGTAATAGTAGGAATAAATTTCAGGATTCAGGTGTATATAAGATCAAATGTAATGACTGCTGTAAACAATATATAGGACAGACTGGTAGGAACTTCGAAACCAGATTCAGGGAGCACACCTACTCTCAAAACAAAACAGCTTTTGGGGCGCATATGGCTGCGACAAAGCACTCAGTCACGAATATTGAAAACAATTTAGAAATCCTGCATAGAGCTCATAAGGGGCGTTTTCTTAACATTTTGGAAGAGATCGAAATATACACCCACAAAAATAAAGATCCGGATTTAATCCTCAACGAACAAAACGAATTCAATCATAACGCCTATTTTAGCATTTATGACGACCTACTAAGATGACAACTGTTGCGTGTGGAGATCCAGCCCGAGAGATGAGAGATGGTGCGCGGTGGAGAAGCCGGAAGACGCGTTGACGGGGCCCTCCTGTGCGGCCCTCTTGCCCGCGGCGATGGACATCAGACGACTGAGCGCACCGCGGCACAACACCAAAATGGCGGGAACCACGGAAGCAGACCGTAGAGGAAAACAAGTTCACACCAGCACCATAGATATATAAGTCGCCCTATGCTTTTAGATCGTATAAAAATGATAATTTTACTGCTTTTTAATTCTGACAAGTACAGGTTTTAACTTTGACATCTACATATTTTAACCAAATATTTTTAATATAAAAAGATCTACTGAATACAGTATGTACAAATGGAATGTAACAAATGTACCAGACGCCACCTGTCGGTTATAGTGTTATAATTAATATAAATGACGTGCACTCTGCCAACCAATTTTATGTGACGTAGCTTGTGAAAGGTGCTGGATTTGGACGGGTTACTCCTGTAACTGAAATATCAGGTACATTTGATGTTCATTAGATAGGATGAAAAACATTTGTTTCCGTGAAATAGTAAATTAGTATAATTATTTTTACAGATCTGAAGATGGTTCTGAATGAACCGAAACCGGTCATATGAATAATAAAAAAAATTTTTTGCAATCAAGACGGATTTTAAGTAACATTATAAAATCACTGATTGCTGTTGTCCCAAAAGACATTATGTCTGTTTTTGCAAAATAAATAAGGCTTCCATTGTCAAAGTGCTGAGTAAGCAAACGTCGAACATTGTTTACAAGTTACGACTGAAAATGTGCCGCGCCATCCACAATTAGCCTTGGCACCAATAACACAGTTCACGTGAAGCGTCACAGCGACAGCTTAACGGCGTCTCTCATTACTCGGGTCAGATTGTCAATTTAAACTCTCGAATGTCGCGTTTTTACATCTACGGCTTTTTCGACAACCTGTCACTCACAAAGCGCTCTGACTGTGACTCTTAGTCCTCAGAAAGCGCACTGCAGGGCGACCTCCTTATTGAAACAATGAGCACTGACCATGAAAGTCCGCACTCTAGCGTGGGTCTCATATACTGCGTCTTCTACTTTGTGGGGCGCTGCTACGGGACGAACAACATTACTGTCAATTTCAAATGGCTCTGAGCGCTATGGGACTTAACATCTGAGGTCATCAGTCCCTTAGAACATAGAACTACTTAAACCTAACTAACTTAAGGACATCACACAGACCCATGCCCGAGGCAGGATTCGAATCTGCGACCGTAGCAGTCGCGCGGTTCCGGACTGAAGCCCCTAGAACCACTAGGCCACCGCGGCAGGCAGTCAACTACAGTCTGTACAATAAATACATTCCATGTCCACCGCCGGAACTAGTAGAAGCAGCCCCTTCCAGTCCTACCCTCGGATAAGATCGTGATTTACGGATCTGACATGAGGCAGACGACACCTAACGCCACTGACTGGGACACGCTTTCATCACGGAAACTTCAGAGCTTCACCTCCATGGGGTAGGCGGTAAAGGCTACCCAAATTGTTGGAGCGACCCGATATTAGAAGGTAATTTTTGTCGTACGTGAGGTGTCAACATCCACACGTAATGCAGCAAACCGCCTTATGGTGTGTAGAGGAGGGTAGTTTGTGTATCTTCTTCCCCCCTTCCCTGCTCCAAAAGCGAATGGTGCACACAAAGAACGATTCGTCGTAAATCTCCATGTGAGCTAATTTTTTGTTCATGATCTTCTTCCGAGATACACGTAGATAATACCAATGCAGTGATTGTCTCTTATAGGAACGTATGCACTCGGAATCTCTTGTAGCGTCTCCAATGCAGTTGACCGAGCATCTCTGTGATGCGCCTAGCTCCCTGGGATTCTCTGTTAACCTTTGGTATTCAGGAACCAGAAAAATACGTTGTTCAATGGAATACACGATTTCAAACTCTTTTGGTACACAAACCCCATGTTTATGCTGTGAAAATTATCGCTCTGAGCTGTGGCGCACTATTTGTAGGCACTGCGTATTGCGATTTTCGAACTATTTCAGAACTTCTGTACAATTTCTGTATAGAATTCTTACAGATTTCGCAATAAACGTAGTATTTGTAGCATTCGTTTATCGATCTTGGTCTACAAGATATTTAATTTCGAAATCAGGAACTCCTTGGTTGGACGCCCTGTATTTTTTCTCCCATTCGTCTTTTTTTCAAGTTAAGTTTCCACGTGTTCCATACCTCCACATGTGTTTACTTCAGATCTGCCACATCGAATGTACTACATTCTCTTCTGCAGCGTTTAAAGCCGAGAGGGAATATGCTGCCTTCTTCAGTTGTATCCTCCTCCCAGATCATGAACTCCATCCAAACATTTACTCCTTCTATCCATTTTAAACTCACCCGATTTATTCCAGTCCTCTCCCTCCCTTCACCATACTTCCCAAACCCCATATTTTCCCTTTCATCCTTCTTTCTCTAGCCGGCCGTGGTGGCCGAGCGGTTCTAGGCGCTTCAGTCCGGAACCGTCGGACTGCTACGGTCGCAGGTTCGAATCCTGCCTCGGACATGGATGTGTGTGATGTCCTTACGTTAGTTAGGTTTAAGTAGTTCTAAGTTCTAGGGGACTGATGACCTCAGACGTTAAGTCCCATAGTGCTCAGAGCCATTTGAACCACTTTTTTGCGTTCCCGCTTACTAAACGAACCTATACGATACGCGCTGCTCTGCTTTGGATCTACTCTGTTTCCTCTATCAACTTCGCCGCGCGGGATTAGCCGAGCGGTCTGGGGCGCTACTGTCGTGAACTGTGCGGCTGATCCCAGCGGAGGTTCGAGTCCTCCCTCGGGCATGGGTGTGTGTGTTTGTCCTTAGGATAATTTAGGTTAAGTAGTGTGTAAGCTTAGGGACTGATGACCTTGCAGTTAAGTCCCATAAGATTTCACACACATTTTTTTCCTCTATCAAATCTGGTCCGGGCCCAAGATTAACGAACAGTATTCACATATCGGTCGAATGGGGGTTTGATAAGCTATGCCGTTCGTCGGTGGATTACAACATCTGACGATACTTCCAATGAATCTCAGTCTGGCACCTGCCTCTCCTGCGATTGGAGTTATGTGGTCGTTCCACTTTAAATTTCTCCATTCGTATGCAATCAGATGATGAATTGATGTGACAGTCTGCATGTTCATCAATAGTGTAATCTTTCAATAATTAGTACTGCTGCCTTTTTCTGCTTGATACGCTACACCTGTTTATACTGAACCAAGCGCTCATTTTCTTCAGGTCTTCCTGCAATTTACCACAATTATCTATCAATGCGACTTCTCTGTGTACAGTAATGTCATCCCAGAATAGTCATTTGGAATTCTCGATGTTGTCCACTAGGTAACTATATATACTGGTTGATTCTTATTAACGTTTAAGAAGACCCAGAGTGTTGTATATGACGCTGAAACAAGTAATTTAGTATGGCACTCATGGGGCAGCAAATGTCGGGAAAAGCCACAGAAGTGAATGACAAATGTTGAACATGTGACGTCACCAGATGACGTACCTCGCCGTACGTCCAGTGGTTGTGCATCTCGATCCTGCCCTCGCCGGCAGGGGGCAGTGCTACATATCGTACTGCTGGGGTACTCTGTTTTCGTACTTGCATTAACCGATGTGATACGTAGTGCTCGCGATAGTGGTAATAAAAAACTACGATGAATCAATTTACATTAATGAAAACAGAGTGTCCTACAGGACTGATGTGTATCACTGCCCATACCGACAACAGTAGGATCGACAAGCCCAACCAATGCATGTGCGGCGAGGTACATCATCTAGTGTCATGTCACACGGCTCGGTACCACAGAGAAATCCTCTCTAGAGTCACATCACATAGCACAGTTGTCAGCGACAATCAGTTGCTACCAAATTAAATAATTTTTCAGATTTCAGATGAAAATGCACGACTGAAATGTGTGTACAAATATAGGTGAAATATGTTAAACACATATGAAAGAAAACGCACATGCACACACACACACACGCACACACACACACACGCACACACACACACACATACACACACACACACACACACACACACACACACACACACACACACACATATATATATATATATATATGTGTGTGTGTGTGTGTGTGTGTGTGTGTGTGTGTGTGAGAGAGAGAGAGAGAGAGAGAAACATATGCGACATAAATCATGCGCACACGTTTTATGATGTGTGTCTGTCTACCTACTTAAAAAGAAGAAGAGGCATTGCAATGGATAATGGGCACCTTATAAATCTTGAATATGTTGGACGTTGTTAGCGATACTCACACTTGTGCCGTTGTGGCGGCATTCCAAGTGGTGAGATCTACGCTGGGAGCTAGGTGCGCACCCCCCCCCCCCCTCTCCCCCCACAATACCCTCCTCCGCCCCAAGGCTGTCGGCCAAGGTGTGGGCGACGCTGGTGACGTCACGGCCGCGTCGCCAGCAGAGGCAACAGACTTTCACGTAAACACGGCTGCTGAGGAATGTTAGCTGCTTCTTTTATTACGTATCAGCTTTGTAGACTGGTTATAAAAAAGACACTGGTGCCAACTGAGAAGATTACGAATGAGAAAGAATGTGGCGGTCGGTTTGTTTCAACACGAAAATCGATCAAAGTCGCCCACTTCTTGGCTTAAGGGGAGGTTTCTTTTGGTTAAAAAATCGATTTTTTTTAAATTGCAGTTTTGGATCCATAAAAGTTTTTAGAATCTAGCCCTGAAACGGTTTTTCCGAATACAGAACGGAAATGTTTGTTATTCGTGGTTGAATAAAAAAATGCACCTGCTCGAAATCGGGCTTTTTCACGCACCAGTTTTTTTCTTTCGGAGGACGAGTTATTGTACCGGTGCTTGGGAGGAAACACACAAAATTCTAATGAAAATTTAAATTCGTGTGTTTGAAACTAAGCCCCCAAGCATTTGCATTCTGGTTCAGCGACTGTGGAGATTGCGACTTTCCTGGCAATGAGCAGCTCCAACGAAGGATATTCAGCAATTCTGAAGACCATGACAACGATGGTCGTCACCCTGGGCCTCTATTCGACGCAGTTTGTCAAGCATTCTGACGACCACCGGATCCAAGCGGCCGAAAACCGCTTGTCACCGGCCGTACGAGCGGCTCTGGAGCGGCGCAGGATGGCCCAGGAAGAGGAAGGACTAGTTTATGGACCCGGAATAGCAGATTGAACTTACGTTGCATAATATAGCATTTATATGTAGTCAAAACTTCAAACGCGTTTTTCTCGAAATGACTTTTATTTGATCGCGCAGTATGGTAACTTCAAATCTACTGAACCGATTGGCGTGATTCTTCGTTTCCGACGAAGCTAACTAAATTGTCTAGGAGTTTTACCACTTTTATTCCGAACCACCAACTATAAATATTTTTACTTGGCCGGAGAAGTCGAAAAATCGATGAAGAAACCCTATTTTTTAAAAATGGCCGCCACTTTGTTTCCTATGGTACAAATAACTTAATCGAGGGACAACTCATAAAGTATCTTACATACTTCGCTAACGTCAACTCAATTTTGATTTCAGACGAGCCGGCTGACCTGTGACATACCGTGCGTGGAGGTCTACATCGAAATTTTGTTTCGTTCCTATGGCACTTCCGCCTTTGCTCTTCGACATTTCCGGGCCAAAAAATCCCAGTTTGTAGAGAAAATATCAATAAACATTTTGACCAAATTTGACATTGATATACATAACACACCACGAGCAAAAAATTCTCAAAGAACATGCTTTTTTCGGGCCTGACGTTCGTGCTGACACCCTGGCTAATCCGCTGCGTACGACGGCTCCCTTGACGTGACAGGTCAGGCTTTGACGATGTCGACGAGGTCATTAGAGACGGAGCGCAAGCGCACATAGTGGAGGAAATGGGCCGTGTCCTGTTTCAAGGATCTGCCACAAATCAACACACTTGAAACGACAACTCCTTAACTTTTTATGTTTAAAAAGGTACTATTTGTAAATAATGCTTTTATATGACTGTTGCAAAACTGATGTAGAATTTTAATTTATGCTGTGTTCTAAATAAGTTAAATGAGTAAATATGTGAATACACTGGAACTTGTCAGAACCCGCCAGGGTAGCTGAGAGCGCTAACGCGCTGCTTCCTGGACTCGGGTAGGCGCGCCGGCCCCGGATCGAATCCGCCCGGCGGATTAACGACGAGGGCCGGTGTGCCGGCCAGCCTCGATGAGATTTTTAGGCGGTTTTCCACATCTGGCTAGGTGAATACCGGGCTGGTCCCGATGTTCCGCCTCAGTTACACGCGTCGCAGACATTTGTAACACGTCCGCACTATTCCACGATTTACACTGGATGCAACTGTTGGGGTACACTGATTCCGTCCCGGGGGGATATGGGGTGGTGGCAGGAAGGGCATCCGGCCATCTCTAACGCTAACATTGCCAAATCCATTGTAACCGCACCGATCCTACGATCGCTGTGAGACTATGGTGTAAGCGAAAGAAAGAAAGAAAGAACTGGAACTTGTCAGACTACAGAATTGGAACGAAATACGAAACGACATGAAAAATTAAGTTAGAAATTACAATGGCAGGCCAAGTAACTTTTATTGAATGCTGCACTACAGTTCAAAGTGACACAGATAAATAACGTCATTTTTCAAGATAGTCACCAAATCTATGCAAACAATGGATGGAAATTCTTTGCAAAGAACTGTCGTGCTGTAAGAATGGAGTCAATGATTCAGATTATGCGTACTGGGCACCCAATCTGATCTAGTTTATAAATTACGTCATCGGTCCAGACGCTGTCAAATCCTTTCTCTATGTCCAGAAGCACTGCTCGTGTTACTTCTTTCCTTGCCTGGCCAGACAAATGTGTTGTACCAAGCGGAGGGATTGTTGGACAGTGGAATACTCAGCGCGGAGTCCAAACTTTTCAGCTATGAGGATATTATTTTTAGTCACGAACTGACGGATGGTGAAAAGAGGCCGAGCGCAGAATGTGGGCGAGTGATCCAGCTTATGCCCGGATGCCTCAGGCTGAGTGTACAGAGCTATGAAGTGTCTTCAGGGTGTCGGACGGTGTCCGTGTGTAAGCGCGTGCCGCGAAGACGTGCTGACGCGTCATCAGCAAGTTGTGATGTCCCCGTCACAGGTCAGTGAGCCACAACCGCGCTCTGTGCTGGCGGCATCGTGGGGACGAGGAGGAGTCGCGCGCCCGGACGTTCTGTGGTACAGTGCAGCTCCCACCTCACTGCTCTTGGAGAGAGCCTGTCCCGCTGTTCAAAAATGGTTCAAATGGCTCTAAGCACTACGGGACTTAACATCTGAGTTCATCAGTGCCCTAGACTTAGAACTACTTAAACCTAACTAACCTAAGGACATCACACACATCCATGCCCGAGGCAGGATTCGAACCTGCAACCGTAGCAGCAGCGCGGTTCCGTACTGAAGCGCCTAGAACGGCTCGGCTACAGCGGCCAGCCCGTCCCGCTGTCAGATGAGGACTGCCGACTGTGGTCAAGGACGTCAGTTTTGAAGACTAGGCACTTGTCATCCACCACGGATTGACCAAGACTACAGTAGATGTTCACGAGTTGGTCTGATGGCTGCGCGAACGCCTCTCGCCTAGTCAGTGCGAACATGACAGCTGATCATTCGCGATAACCCGTAGTGGAGGAGGGCTGGCGCGCCCCAGTCTTCTCCTCAGCTGCAACGTTCCAGTAGGAAGCAATATGAGAACCAAGGTTGAGGTACGCATCAGGTTAGCTGCATCTCTATCTTGAAAGCAGCAAGCAGGGAGCAAGCAGATCGACATCGATCAGTTTGTCGTGGTGTCATTGAAACTCAGTAGAGACCGTCATTCTCTATGGTTCTGGTAACACGCACAGAAAGGCAGCACGATTTGCATGTCACTTTGACCTCAGAAAGCCTCGTTATTTAAAGGAGTGGGCCTGCGACGTGGTGACGCTGGGTGTAAGCATGCATTTTCCTTCGTTTGTTGGTATCACCAGAGCTCCTTGCCTTAC
Organism: Schistocerca cancellata; assembly: GCF_023864275.1. Lineage (NCBI taxonomy): Eukaryota > Metazoa > Arthropoda > Insecta > Orthoptera > Acrididae > Schistocerca > Schistocerca cancellata. Next base: position 254,461,475 of record NC_064630.1, on the reverse strand, counting down.
CGTGGTAGTTCAATAATTATTCTGGATCGCCGAGCTATGGGCTGTCTGCAACTTTGATTATTGCAGTGACGTTCTGGGGATGAAGTTACGTACTGTTCCTTCACACTACATTGTTGTGTAGCACTGCGGCATATGCGTTTCTGCTTTTCTCGCTTGGTGGTTGTGTGGGAATGCTGACCTGGTGTCGTGAAACGTAATAATACTGTACCAACAACAGTTATTTTGATATTGTTTCATTAGTCAACTAGTTTCGACGTTCTAAACACGTCATCTTCAGGCCAGTTCAATATAGTTACAAGACAGAAATGACCATATAATAGGATATCGCACATAATGTTACATAAATGAACGAAATGATACATATTAATGTATCTAAGTAAAAGAAACCAGTAATGAAGTAAAATATTCAGGATATAATAAAAGAAATGCTATGAACGTACAACATGATATGCACACATAAAGCTTTAACATCAGTCACCTATCAGAAATAACACCACTGTTTGATAGCTATTTCTATTAGTCACTGATGTTCTTGCTGTATGTATGCATATCATGTTGTACGTTCATAGCGTATATTTCATTATAACCTGAATATTTTAATTCAGTACTGGTTTCTTTCACTTGTATACACTAATATCTATCATTTCTTTCATTTATGTAATACTGTGTATAACATCTTATTATGTGTTTATATGCTGTCTAGTAACTTCTGTGTACAGGCGTGACTTATTCATTATAACGCGACAGGAACGTCGAAACTGGTTGCCTAAGAAAACAACATCAAAATAACGACTGTTGGTACAGTATTATTATATTTCATCGAGCAGCCGCTGTCCCACGCTACTGCGCCCAGGATGGAGTTACATTTGGTACCCTGACGTCCATTACATCGGCGGTACGTCTTGTCATTCATATTGTCTTCTCTGTTCTGAGTTGGACTGGTAGAACTTTTAAAAAAAATAGACACGCACGATAAAGTTATTCTGCTGTGCAACAGTTCTTCCAGTTGGAAAATCTCTCTGCTTCACTTATGTTATTTCAGTTTGCCGAAAAGATGGAACTTACATGGTGCAAGATATGAACATCCTGGTCATCACCCTCGATTGCACAGTGTTGATAAAATTGTTGGCACGTTTTCACTACGGCTGGACGCAATACTGCATCTTTGTCTAAATACCGCCAGAATTTGACTGTGAACCTGCGTGCGATTTATACGTTTTGCCCGCAAGAATGGTGTCCGTCTTACTTCAACCATGGAGTACATTTCCAGCTGCAGTGCCATTCCAGTCACACACGGTGATGCATCTGTTATCCACTCCGCAGCAAAGCTGCGTCTGCAGAAAACCTAGAATATGGACTCTTCCGACAATGAGTCACTATTACTGTGCACTGATCTTATTAGCGTGCGAACGGCGTTTGTAACTTTCTGCAGCCCATACGTATATTCAGGAATAGGTCGTCTTCCACCATTTCTTTGGAAACATATGGAAAAGGCTGTGCGAGGCCTACTCCAGCGCTCTTCGCGTTAATGACTTGTACAGCTGTAATCAAGGTCTACGGTAGTAAATGGCTAACCTGGTTCGTGAATGAAGGTGCACGATTCAATTGCAGGTTGTCTGTCTAACGGCTTCCGAGGGCAACAAAAATTTGATTTTATTATTTCATATAATTGTTGACAGCATTTCGAAATTTAAAATGCTGTCATAATCAACTCATTAAGAGGTATAGTCTTATGTTAAATGTTTAATGCTGTAAATCCGGAACGACTTTCTAATCAAAATCGACTACTGTACGTAAGCGTGCGCACCTTTTGCGCCTGCGTATAGACCAGCAGCGAACCACGTCGAAAGAATATCTCTGATAGCAAAGATCTACAGATTTTGTGAGTATAGAGTATACATATTGTCATTTTGTCAGTTGGACGTAGTGAGTGGAGCTTTGGACGCTCGAAAATGGAGTACCAAGTGGAGAATTTGGAACATTTCAGACAGAATCTGCTGTTTGTGTTCGGTAGAAGGGGGACTCAAGCTTCGTTCCGCCCTACTTGAAGCGACTCAGGTAGCGCCTTACTATGTCCGAGAAGCAAAGTAAAGAGGTCGGAAAAAATATGGAAACGCGACGAGAATTGCATACTTGAACACAAATGCAGACGCCAGCCAAAACCCGCTGGTTGCCCCGCTCTATTTGAGCATGAAGGTTCAAATGGCTCTGAGCACTATGGGACTAACATCTATGGTCATCAGTCCCCTAGAACTTAGAACTACTTAAACCTAACTAACCTAAGGACATTACACAACACGCAGTCATCACGAGGCAGAGAAAATCCCTGACCCCGCCGGGAATCGAACCTGGGGACCCGGGCGCGGGAAGCGAGAACGCTACCGCACGACCACGAGCTGCGGACGAGCATGAAGGGCACCTGCACAGTTTTCTCAGTATGTTGCAAATGTCAGTCGCGGCAGAACAGTGTTCTCTGCGGTTGTGAGCTCATTACGTCGGAGCTAAGAGAAGTCGAAAGTGGGCTATTTGTTGATGCTCTTACGACGTGTGTTCCCGTAACCAAGGTACAAAAAGTGATTGGTGTTCAAGAGACGCCATATTTAAGATTTATACCACATGCAGGGAAAGCGGAGAAAAGTCAAGTCTAGCCGCGTGGGATTAGCCGAGCGGTCTCAGGCGCTGCAGTCATAGACTATTGGGCTGATCCCGGCGGAGGTTCGAGTCCTCCCTCGGGCATGGGTGTGTGTTTGACCTTAGGATAATTTAGGTTAAGTAGTGTGTAAGCTTAGGGACTGATAACGTTACCAGTTAAGTCCCATAAGATTTCACACACATTTGAACATGAAAGTGTATGGTGACTTATCAAGACAGACGATCATTGAAGACGATTGTGACGAAAAATAAGACGAAGACTGCCGCAAAAGTGACTGCAGAACTGAATATCGCAGTCGCAAACCGTGTCAGAACTAAAACAACGCGAAGGAACCTCCATAAGTAGAGAATCGGAGGGCGAGATGGAAGTACAAGGCCATTCGTCAGTGATGCAAATGCTCGTAAAAATAAAAAGTGATGTGGAAGTCATTAAACTAGGGCTTAGGAGAAATGTAAGAATGGATGAGTCTTGTTTCACACTGTTTCCAAATTCTGACCGAGTGTACGTCCCAATAGTGAAACACGGCAGGAGTCCTGTGATGATTTGGGCAGCCATATAGTGGTATTCCGTCGGCCCCACGTTCATTCTGCAAGGTCACGATATGAAATGGTTCATGTCTGACCTTTTAGTTTAATATACTGTTTTTTCTTTCACTTGAGAGTGTCTGAGAAAAATTCACAAATACTAAGGCCAGTGTCTCAGTGTCAGAGTCCTTTCCCAGCAAATCTATCATTTCACCAGCGCTTCAACTAAACTTTGCTCATCTTTTGATCTCTAGTTCAAATGGCTCTGAGCACTATGGGACTCAACTTATGAGGCTATCAGTCTCCTAGAACGTAGAACTACTTAAACCTAACCAACCTAAGGACATCACACACATCCATGCCCGAGGCAGGATTCGAACCTGCGACCGTAGCGGTCCGTGGTTCCAGACTCTAGCGGCTAGAACCGCCTAGTGCTCCGTCTCACGTTCTCAAAGTGCATGCTCCGCAACCAGTAGGATGCGGCCCTGTACTAGACGATTCTACTAACAATGCTTCTACTGTGATTCCGTAGATTTTCCCGGCGTCTTACATGTCGATGCTCTTCACGAGTATGCTACAGGATCATATCCGGCAGCATACCAGTGAAGAGCATAAACAATGCTTCTACTGGTTCAAATGGCTCTGAGCACTATGGGACTTAACATCTGTGGTCATCAGTCCCCTAGAACTTAGAACTACTTAAACCTAATTAACCTAAGGACATCACACACATCAATGCCCGAGGCAGGATGCGAACCTGCGACCGTAGCAGTCGCGCGATTCCTGACTGAGCGCTTCTACTGGTTTCCCATCCAAGTCTTCTGTTAATATTAAGAGTACACCTGGCTGTTTAAGTTTTAGGTATGCTTTCGCTCGTCGTCGGCGAAACTTCTCGCTCTGCATACTTACAACGAGTCCAACAGTGTTAACGGTATAACCTCACTGTCGGCCATTGTGCAAAAAGACTTACTTGCTGCTCCCGCTGAACACTGCGGGCATCTGCCACACACCTCTGCTGAACCGCGTTTTGTGCTTTGCCACTAGTGAAAACTTCCGGAGATTTTTCCACGGTTACATTGACGTCTCCCATTTCGACTCGAAACAAATTTGCACATCATACGACTGATAAGCACACGATACCGCTTTGTTTACGGCAGCTGCCGCGCAAGCCAGTCGGAGACGGGTCGATCGACAAGTGCGCGCGCTGTGCACCGAGACACCTCGGCAGACGGGCCTGCACTGGGTGAAGCAGAGGGCACGGCGGAGCTGCGCGCCGACGGCTGCCAGTTTAATTAAGATGCCGTAATGGTGACACGGCAGCGGGGGTGCGGGGAGCCAGCCGTCGGTCTGTTGTTAAACTGGGCGGGGATCACCGCCAAGAGACACGACAGTGATGTGGCCTGCCAAACACGTGAATCACGTTGACCATACCCCGAGCTGCTGGTCATCTCAGCTGAAAAAGTTACTGCAGCAGCTCCTGCGCAAAATCTGTCAAGTTCGTCCGTGTGTGTGTATGTATCCTTGTGTCCTACACCCAAAATCTCATCTCAGAGTAGTACCTATACCCACGTTCCTCAATTAATTGATGTATGTACACTATCCGTCCAAAAAAGTTCCGAGACTGATTTTATTGCTGGGGCATTTGCGTCGTTGGCGAAGTAACTGCGGTGGTAGCTTGAACAAACAACTGTAAACAATACATATGTATTCGACCAGTCACTTAATGAGCAGGCAGCGTTAATTAGTGGACGTGCGGCTGTAGTATGTCAACATTATTATGTCATTCTCTAGAATGTTTTATTGGAGAGAAAAGTGAATGCAAAGTTTGACCGCACACCTTGATCCCCGAAAAAAAGCAGCGACGCGCGGACACGTGCCGAGAGTTGATTGAAATGAAAAACGCAGAAAATACTTTTCTGAAAAAACCAGCTTGGTGTTATCAATACGAAACTACGACAAAACGATAAAGTGCATGTTGTGTACATAGTTCCGCGTAGTCAGCGCATACACAACTTTCGCACTAGAGCGCGCCCCGCTAAGCACAACAGCGCAGGTGCAGCGCTCGTCTGTCTCCGCACTACGAGATGGCGCTGCCATAGAGCTGGACCAAATTCTGCTTCCTCCGATTCGCGTTTTAATATGTAACGCAGCCAATGAGATTGCTGCTAACGTAGAACCTTTTCTCCTCACGGATCACACTCGCGCAGTGATACACGGACGCGCGAGGTATTGTAACGAGTGTACAAAACTCCGATTAGTCAGTCTGCATTTGTCTGCACCAGTCTGTACGAGTTCTACATTTGTCTGTACCAGTCTATAGTCAAGTTTCAGTCTGCACCTAATAAGATTACCATATTCCTGTACATAGCCATGAAGATAAATGTGTAGACACTTTTGTCAAGAATCAGAGATATACGTGAGAATAAGATTAACGTACCAATACCAAAGGAACTTCTGATTTTTTTGTAAATAGCATCCAGAACCAAGTTAAGTAATTTTTATGCTTGTTATTATTTTAATAAATGTGTGTGAAAATTAATCAAGTTCTGTTTAAAGTTGGTCACCGGCAATCTGCTACTCTAAGTGTGCAAGTGGCATTTCTATTGTCTGACCTAACGGCAGAAGATAAACACGCCACGATAAGACCACGAGACATATTGCTGACACTCGCCTACTTCGTCAGAGTGACAAGTCAAATAATCTGATGGTGTGTGTACTGAAGGTCTTACAGTACGCACACCACAGTGCAGAATGGATCTCTGATGGCGTTCGCCAAGGCTGAAGAAGGTGTGAATGTGGCGAGTAGAGCAACGTTTCAGAGAAGGATTTTCTGACAGTTTCACATGGTTGTGTGAAAGTTCTCTGCGTCGTACTTGAGTAGGAGAGACTATATAGAGCACATGATGCATTAAAATTTTCGTCTTAACTTTTATCTATTTTTTTCATTAATCTAATCTCAGAACTCTTTGGAGTGACATGGGGGGGGGGGGGAGGGTGGAGGTATTCTAACCTATGTTTATGCTTGCAATTTTTACTCCTTAAATTAATCCGCAGTTGCAAATATGCACTACCATAAGACGTATAATTGAATGACGACAATTAAATTTTGTGCCAGACTGGGACTCGAACCCAGGTTTGTCGCTTACCACGAGCGGTCGCCCTACCATTAGGCTATCAAAGCACGACTCTCAGCCAGACCCAAATTTCCATATGTCGTCACATCATGTTTCTACAACCTGTACTTGTATCTTGCTGAAGTAACATCACGTACCGTCTTAACCCGTGATGTTTCGATTGTTCCTTCCCTTCTCGGTGCTGAAATTCAAAATGTACGTCATAAATCCGAAAAAATATGGTATGGCATGTATAGTTTACTCTTACGGAAATAATCAAATGTTCAAATGTATGTGAAATCTTATGGGACTTAACTGCTAAGGTCATTAGTCCCTAAGCTTACACACTACTTAATCTAAATTATCGTAAGGACAAACATACACACCCATGCCCGAGGAAGGACTCGAACCTCCGCCGGGACCAGCCGCACAGTCCATGACGGCAGCGCCTTATATCGCTCTGCTAATCCCACGCGGCCGGAAATAATCCTTGGTTTCCTTACGCCACTAGAAACTCGTGCTAGGATGATTCATTCAGCAAGATTACGCTCGATTTCCTTCGGCGAGCTTGTTCAGCTGCCCCAGTGCTTCAGTAACACACTGAGTCCATTTGCTGCAGAGCGAGGGGACCCGCTTCGTCACACTGCACAGCGGCTCACCACCGCCAGCGTCAAGGGACTGACTACTTGGCACGATATTTGGTCGTAGTTGAAGCGCCACACAAGCAGCCAGCGCGTGCCGCGGCCGCCCCCACAATTAGCGAGACACGCTCTTACGCACGCACGCACGCATACACGCAGCTGCCAGCGCCGCCAGCTAATAAATTTAACAAGCGCCTCCCATTCAGATTTATTTGTTTGTCTACTCCGGCGACCCCTTCACACCGCTACGTGCTTGAGGATCTCGCTGTGGGTCGCTTGCCCCCAAGTGGGCGGAATGCGCCCTTCCATTGGTAGCGGCGTTTACTTTCAACCAACGCCTAGCTTCCAACACAGAGGGACCACTTGATAGCTTCAGAATTCTCTCCTAATGCCTCGCCGGGAGGTTAAGCACCTATTAAAGTGAGCGCAATACGGAGCAGTAGTTTATTATCCTCAGCATTTAACCCCTATGGTTAGGACTTGATGAATGGAGAGGACGACAACCTTAGAAACGAAAGGGTTCCTGACCATGACAGCCTCATTAGACCTTATCAAAGAAATGTGTTTTAATACATTTTTAGATAACCGTAGCCGTTGTCATAAGCGATCGAATTTCCACCTTGGGTTATGTGCTTGGCTTGTTATTCTTGAATCAGATAATAAACCGCGGCAGTTGTAAATGCTTTTATTGGTTCAATTACGGCCGGTTTCGGGCGATTATAAGCCAATTTTCAGGTGAGCAATACTGCAATAGGAAAATGGAGAAACTGTAATAAGAGACTGTATACCACTTAAAACTTGTTTATTACACTAATGACCATTAAAATTGCTACACCAAGAAGAAATGCAGATCATAAACGGGTATTCATTGGACAAATACAGGGTTATTACAAATGATTGAAGCGATTTCACAGCTCTACAATAACTTTATTATTTGAGATATTTTCACAATGCTTTGCACACACATACAGAAACTCAAAAAGTTTTTTTAGGCATTCACAAATGTTCGATATGTGCCCCTTTAGTGATTCAGCAGACATCAAGCCGATAATCAAGTTCCTCCCATACTCGGCGCAGCATGTCCCCATCAATGAGTTCGAAAGCATCGTTGATGCGAGTTCGCAGTTCTGGCACGTTTCTTGGTAGAGGAGGTTTAAACACTGAATCTTTCACATAACCCCACAGAAAGAATGGGGTTAAGTCGGGAGAGCGTGGAGACCATGACATGAATTGCTGATCATGATCTCCACCACGACCGATCCCTCGGTTTTCCAATCTCCTGTTTAAGAAATGCCGAACATCATGATGGAAGTGCGGTGGAGCACCATCCTGTTTAAAGATGAAGTCGACGCTGTCGGTCTCCAGTTGTGGCATGAGCCACGCGTGAAACTTGCCCGCACGCGTACAACCGTTTCTTCGCTCACTGCAGGCCGACCCGTAGATTTCCCCTTACAGAGGCATCCAGAAGCTTTAAACTGCGCATACCATCGCCGAATCGAGTTATCAATTGGTGGATCTTTGTTGAACTTCGTCCTGAAGTGTCGTTGCACTGTTATGACTGACTGATGTGAGTGCATTTCAAGCACGACATACGCTTTTTTGCTCCTGTCGCCTTTTGTCTCACTGCGCTCTCGAGCGCTCTGACGGCAGAACCTGAAGTGCGGCTTCAGCCGAACAAAACTTTATGAGTTTTTCTACGTATCTGTAGTGTGTCGTGACCATATGTCAATGAATGGAGCTACAGTGAATTTATTAAATCGCTTCAATCATTTGTAATAGCCCTGTATATTATACTGAACTGAGATGTGATTACAGTTTCACGCAATTTGGGTGCATAGATCCTGAGAAATCAGTACCCAGAACAATCTCCTCTGGCCGTAATAACGGCCTTGATACGCCTGAGCATTGAGTCAAACAGAGTTTGGATGGCGTGTACAGGTGCAGCTGCCCATGCATCTTCAACACGATACCACAGTTCATCAAGAGTAGTGAATGGCGTGTTGTGACGAGCCAGTTGCTCGGCCACCATTGACCAGACGTTTTCAGTTGGTGAGAGATCTGGAGAATGTGCTGGCCAGGGCAGCAGTCGAACATTTTCTGTATCCAGAAAGGCCCGTACAGGACCTGCAACATACGGTCGTGCATTATCCTGCTGAAATGTAGGGTTTCGCAGGGATCGAATGAAGGGTAGAGCCACGGTTCGTAACACATCTGAAATGTAACGTCCACTCTTCAAAGTGCCGTCAATGCGAACAAGAGGTGACCTAGACGTGTAACCAATGGCACCCCATACCATCACGCCGGGTGATAAGTCAGTTGGCGATGACGAATACACGCTTCCAATGTGCGTTCACCGCGATGTCGCCACACACGGATGCGACCATCATGATGGCGTAAACGGAACCTGGATTCATCCGAAAAAATGACGTTTTGCCATTCGTGCACCCAGGTTCGTCGTTGAGCACACCATCGCAGGCGCTCCTGTCTATGATGCAGCGTCAAGGGTAACCGCAGCCATGGTCTCCGAGCTGATAGTCCATGATGCTGCAAACGTCGTCGAACTGTTCGTGGAGATGGTTGTTGTCTTGCAGACGTCCTCACCTGTTGACTCAGGAATCGAGACGTGGCTGCACAATCCGTTACAGCCATGCTGATAAGATGCCTGTCATCTCGATTGCTAGTGATACGAAGCCGTTGGGACCCAGCACGGCGTTCTGTATTACCCTCCTGAACCCACCGATTCCATATTCTGCTAACAGTCATTGGAACTCGACCAACGCGAGCCAGCAATGTCGCGATACGATAAACCACAATCGCGATAGGCTACAATCCGACCTTTGTCAAAGTCGTAAACGTGATGGTACGCATTTCTCCTCCTTACACGAGGCATCAAGACAACGTTTCACCAGGCAACGCCGGTCAGCTGCTGTTTCTGTATGAGAAATCGGTTGGAAACTTTCCTCATGTCAGTACGCTGTGTGAATGCTCTGAAAAGGTAGTCATTTGCATATCACAGCATCTTCTTCCTGTCGGTTGAATTACGCGTCTGTAGCACGTTATCTTCGTGGTGTAGCAATTTGAATGGCCAGTAGTGTATAATAATAGTGGGAAATGCCTACCCAACTGTATACATGAAGTTGATACTGTTTGGTTAGTCAGAATGAAACATGGGTGTCGCATCGGATATTCAACAAAATTGCCTAGAGAAATGACACGTCGAAGGAAGAAAAAAGGAGAAAGCACCTAAGTGAGTATCAACGAAAAACTTAAGAGAACGTATACCATTTATCCTACTTTACAGAGCAGACAATCCTCCAAACCCATGATCTGATAAAAGTCGTGGACGTCCAACCATTTAGCGCCTAGTGCTAGCTTCACTGTCCTCCTACCTCTTTCAGTAGATGCTCACGCCAAAGTGCGCAAACACTCAACCAGCTTCACAGTTTTCGAAATACTTGTTTACAGGCCTTGCGTAATAATAGTTTACCCTTTGCCGAAGTCGCTTAACGTAATGGATTTCTCAATTTGCAGTCCATATCTTCGCTAGAGTGATCTACCTTCCGCGTCTGCCCCGCTTACATACCTTTGTTACCGCGTCACGTGACCGCGACGCTACCAGTGGGCAACCAACGTCGCCGTGGGCAGTGGTTATAATGTTTTGGCTTATTATTGTACGTGCAAGATTTCGAAAGTGAAAGAAAATTAAGATTTAAAAGTGATTTGCTAATAATAATACTTTGATCTGGAGTTCTTTTCAGAAATACTGAATTGAAATTTTTACTTAGAAGATATCGTTGCTGACACTTTTCCCACACCAATGCGTATGAGTAGTTACACAGTGTGAAAATTTCTGCAAAAATCAAAATATGAAAATGTACTGTATGGGTACAGCTAAATGTAGACTTGGAAATACCCTTCCAAAGATAAACTAATTGCCCTCTGATGAAATAGCGTTCACTGTACCTATAGCATGCTGTTCAACATTTTATGAAATGTGATGCTAAGTGCAAGTCCCTGACCCTCAAAAATTGAATAAAATCGGGGTACTACTAGAAAAATACTTATCAAGAACTTTGAGAAAATGACCAGTCATAAAGGAATAGAGAACCAGATAACCTGAAAGAAACGTTAAATATTTGGAGTTGCCTACAAATGAAATATGACCGTGTAATTGTTGAAATGTTCAAGAGAATGTATTTATTTTATTTCATTACTAAAACGAAAACAAAATAAATTGATGCTATATACAAACTGACTGTGTGTCTTGATTGAGAGACGGAGTATTTTCAGGTTCGTTGTAGTTTCCATATATATACAATGCGTGTGTGTGTGTGTGTGTGTGTGTGTGTGTGTGTGTGTGTGTGACACAACTGATAGTGCAGAAAATAATGTTAATAGTGTGCTGTGTACATTAATCTACAGTGTCCTAGTGAAGAAGAGAGAGAGAGAGATGGGACATTGAAATAAATCATGTACTTTGTTTGAGTTTATATAAATCAGATCATGTGGGCTCTCTTTTGCATTCTGTTGCTGTAATATGAAATTTAATTTGTCTAAATGCAGGTGCTGATTATATAAAGTGAATTTTGGGCCCAACATTCTTGAAATACAGGCAACAGTAATGTTTATTTTAATCAAAATTTTCTTATCGGCGAAAGAATGTGTAGAGTGAGATTAGTTTAAAAAATCCTGTTAATTATATGGTAGCAGAAAGTCAAAAGTTTTATTTAGGTGCTTTAAATGCCAACTCTGACGTTATTTTTGTTTTTTACTGAAATTAAATTTGTGCTTTAAGCAAAATGACTCTCTGGCTTGTTTAAGGGCTATTTTCAGGTATTTTCAGTTTATGTACTTTCCGTGTGCACATGTGTTTGCTATGGTTAGCAGCTAAATGCATTAATGTGTTGTGAATGTCATGCTACAAAAAATTGCCATGTAGTGGCTCGGAGGCTTCTGATGAACCGTGTAGCTTGCAGGATTTTTTTAGTGTCATGCGAAACAGATTTATCTTTCTTACTGATATTTTAGCATTCAGACCAGTTTTAGACAACTTGGTCAGGTTTGAGGAACTCTGTGTAGTTATGTTGTAATAAGTTGCACCCAGATTTATTTGATTATAGTCCATTACGTTGTGTGTGTGTGTGTGTGTGTGTGTGTGTGTGTGTGTGTGTGTGTGTGTGTGCGTGTGCGTGCGCGTGCGTTTGATGCTGGGCAGACAGGTATATTATATCTGACACAACGCTGTATGAATCTATGATTGGAGAACTTTAGATGTGCTCACTTTTATGCTATTTTCAAGAGTGCTGTGACTTGCTCCTTGTCTGTATAGATAACTACTGAATACCTGGTACGATATTAGTCACTGACTGAGTCTGGAGGTCTGTAGATTTTGGAGACGTCAGTTTGTTCTTTCACCTGCTTCTCTTACAAGTTTTATTATGTACGTAGTTCTGCTGCTCTTCTTGCTTTTATTTAAGTGAAAAGGAGGAGCGTTTGCAACGTCACATCGTTCTCTTGTACAGGTCGGCCAAAAGGAAACTAGCCTGGAAAATATAAATAAGACTGAGCGGAGACACTGAGCGGAATTGAATCTTGTTAACGTACAGGAGAACTGCTTGTTACAGAAAATGCTGGAAACCGTTATTTTTATGCACCATTTGGAGACTGTCACATATCTGCGCCTGCGCATCTCCCCAATGCACTGTCTCGAGTACTTCGTTATGTCATTCATTACGGTTAACTGAGTGAGGCCAGGAGACGTGTTCAGTGACCAGTTCAATGCAGCACGAAATGGTGCTCATGATAAAGCAGTGCGTGTTCACAGTTTAGTGTTATGCGAAGCTCAGTTCATGGGAAATGTGTGCGGAGCTGTTTGCAGAAGAGCTTAAGACTGGAAGTGTTTCGACAAAGCCTCTAGAAAAGTCTGCAGTGCAGAACTCTGCGGCAACGGTGGTCATTTCCAGTGCCTTCTGTGGTGTAAATAAGGGGTAACAGCACCGTAGAATTTTAAAAAATCATTAGCTTAAAATAGGCTTTGAAAATTCTAAAATACGAGGCAAAAAGTTTAATCTCCGAGAAAAAAAATTTCTCTAGAATTCTGCGCTCCTGTAACGCCTCGGATGAACTGAAACGGCCTACCAACGCCAGCTCGATACCTCCTGTGGTGTCTGTAGTGTCCGGGTGTAGTTAGAAACGTTTCAAAACAATAATACAGTACGTTAGCTTGGCGTCAGCAAGTGTTAGTACGTGAAGGAAAGAGACAATTCTTTCGCATCTAGTTTTGATTTTTGTGTGGAGTATTGAGTTTTGATTTTTGTTTGTGATCTTATAGTTGTATACAGTTTTATCTTTCAAGTAAGAAAGAGTGGTAAGAAAGTGTAGTCGAGCAGAAAAGAAACGAAAACATGATATCCAACGCAGCGTCGAGGCAGTATCTCACCAGAAGGCCCAAAGAATAGATATGAGGCTTAGAGCAGTTCGGGAGGAGTTAGTGCCTCTGCTAAGAAACTGAAAGATGATGACCAGAATTTCGACGTGAATTACGGATTGAGCTATAGGATTATAAATGTTCTTGCCGTCTTCTCTGTTGTTTCTCAAAAAGTGAAATGCAAAACGCGCAGTGCAGACATCACCTAACAAGAACGAAGCCCTCGAGGCTTATGCTTCACAATAATCATTGCTTGTCCAAACTGCCTACGGCTTTAGCGGGCTGTCAGTTTCATCTAGACGATGAACAGTGGGATTTGTCCCTTAGTATTTGCTTTGTCGCAACACGACTATTTAAAAGACAAAGAAGCCTGCGAGTACTCATCTCTCATTGATATACGGGGATTTTGGTAGGACACATCTATTTTTAAAACTATTGTAATTCTTTAATGTTTCAATTTCTTGTACAGAGCACCTGAAGACACCTCTCCGCTGATGCGAAACTGGTCAAGACTTTTCAACAAAAGTTTTTTAACAGCCAGTGCGGAAGATTTAATTCAACATGTACAATTTTGGCTGCGGTTGCCCGGCCTCTAAAATACAGTAATATGCCCAGACGTTAATATACCAAGTAGTAAGTGTATGAAATAAACCGTCGAATCGTCCTGGCAATGAAGCTGCTTGGAGTAGGACAAAAAGGAATCGTAAGGTTTTGGGCGTTCATGGAACTGCCGAGACCGATATTTCAATCTTCTATGATAAACTAGTGGATATGGTTATGATCGCAACGGCAACAGTACGACAGGCCAGTCCTGGGATAGCGGATAAATTGTGTTTTCTAAAACTAGATTTTTTTCATTTGTTCATGTCTATAACACATTTTAAAATTTCAGACGCGTTTTTCTCGGAATATGATTTTTCCAAACGACACACAGCATAACTCCAACAATTTTCAATCTTTGCATTTGAAAATTTAACCCCAACTTTGAAATAAAATTTACAATTGAATCACAAAGCGGATTTTCGATTATTTAACGTAAACAATATTTATTGACAAATGACTGTCCTTTTTTGGTGAACATTGAAAGACTTTATTCAAACACTCGCAAATTATAGAAAAATCAGTATTTCTAAAATCTCCAACGTGGTTCATCAGCTACACTCATGTAGATTACATAGACTTTTTTCCTTTTTTACCAATTATTGTGCGTGCCCCAGATCGCCTCAAATTCAACATTCCTCGGGAAAATTGCTGCAGTGTCGCCATTTTCTAATATTTTTCGACAAAATTTTTTTGATGTTAAATATATGCTCGCATAACTACCCCAAGTATTATTTCCGTATCACCTGTCTTTCCACCAAAAAATAAAAAGAGTCAACAAATCGCTTTTTTTAGGTCATTAGAGTGGTGTTACCGCTTAACAAAGGTCAATCCCGTCAGTTCTAGTTTTATTTTGCACACCGTGTGTTAAATTTTGTATCAGTTGTCCATAACGCAAGTTCGAGAAGGGGACAGTTAAAGAAAATGAACTGTAGAATGAATGACTGGCAGCAGACATATATTCTAGGTGAAAGCAGTTTGAAAGATATGTTAATGTTTTTGCTTGGTTTTACTGTCTGAAGGTAACCTGAAACAGGAGGTATTGCACTACAGTTTGCCTTATTTTATGTTCAAAAAAATTGGTTCAAATGGCTCTGAGCACTATGGGACTGAACTTCTGAGGTCATCAGTCCCCTAGAACTTAGAACTATTTAAACCTAACTAACCTAAGGACATCACACACATCCATGCTCGAGGCAAGATTCGAACCTGCGACCGTAGCGGTCTCGCGGTTCCAGACTGTAGTGCCTAGAACCGCTCGGCCACCCCGGCTGGCTGTTTGATGTTATACCAAGCTGGTGCAAACAATATGAGAATGAAAATTACGGAACCCACTAAAGAGCTTAACTTTTTCATGTGTTATCGAGTGCTTGTCTGCATTTAAAAGCGCAGTTACGACTTATTAAACTGGTCTAAAATAGTACCACTAAAGATGATCGCTGGAACCCGTAAGGGCTGCAGTACCAGGTTACTCTACCTCTGACCTGAAGTACGGTACCCGTAAATCTCGTTGGCCCCGCGATGGCTATGTTAACGAAACAGTGGGCATAGTGCTTGTTGGTGAATACGAGCAGCAACTAGATGAATTTGGGCACATCTGCCAACATCAAAATCCGTGAGCTGTAGCGAGTCAGATGTTTCTGTGGAAACACTCCTGACGAATTATCTTACACCGCTGCGCAGAACTTGGAAGGGGTAATAGACGCAGCACTGTCGCCAACAAACATACGGAACCATCGCGGGAATAGCTTTGTCCTAGCTGTGTCAGCGGAAAGCCAGGGATTTAGATATATTGTAGAATTGTACGGCAGTCCCAGTTGTTGATAAGTTTTATTTAATTTGAGTTTATTTTATAACTTTAGTTTGTGGTAGTCAAGTTATACTCTAGTGAAAAGTTTTCTAGAGTAAAGTTCTGTTCCTAATTTCTCATTATCTTCTCGGAATTATTGAAACATTATGTAGAAACAAATTAATTAATTTACGAAGTGATTTTTTAAAACTTTGTGTATTATTACTTACTATACGGCAACTTTTCCGACTTTTCAAAACTTTCTTGTACAGCAACTTTCAGTGGCGTTATTAACAATTCCGCCTTTAACTCAAACGTTTCTTATTTTAATTAAAATTCATACATCGCGCGATACGGTAACTCCATCGTTAGATCTGTGATAAAACTAAATAAGAGACCAGTAGAAGCAAATATCTGATCCTTGTATACACTGATGGAAAAAAAAATCGCAACACCACGAAGGAGCTGTGCGACATAAACGAAAGTTGGTAGGAGTGTTTCTACATCTGAAATATGATATGTATTCATCTTTCGCGTCAGTCCATAAGACTGGCACTGGTAGCACCACTATGAGGATGAAAATCAGTTTTGCTTTAAATACACGTTGTAACGGCCCCGAGAGTTAGTTACCTTTGAGACCTAACGTGGTGAGTTTGTAACACCATAGCTCTAATGCTCTACTGATTTATTTTGCCTTTTGTTTTATTTACTGTTACATCGTTGAGCTTCTGTAAATGCTGTTTGATTGATCAATAACACAAAATTGTATACTCCTTTCTTTGTAAAAACTTTGATGTCTTGGTTTGATTCTTTGCAATGTAGTGTATTTGCCATTTAAATTCTTTGTCTCATTTGGGGGGAGACAAAACTTAGTGTATATAATTGTAATTTTGTTTAAATAATTTTTTTGTAGAAATACCACCATGTGCAAATGTTCTGTTTTAATTAATATGTTTGGTTGTTGTTATGCAGTTGCTGACCCTCACTTAGGATTCTTAGTTATTTTGTATGTAAAAGGTGTTGTGGTTACCCTCGGGAACGGAAGCACGCAGCACGCGCAAATTGTGGTTGGCATGGATAGAAAGGTAGAACAAAGAGTCAGTCAGGGAACGAGCTACCAAACTATCAACTGCTCATGTAAAAGTTGTGTATTGTGCTGGTTCCGAGAGAGGCTTCTCCTGACGCTTTCCAATGCCTCGGATGGATGGATAAAGAGCTGGAACTATTCTGGAATTGGTAAATATCATCACCACCAAGAAATGACAGAGTCCAGCAATTCTACCTGTAAATCCACCTACCAACATGCAATCGCCACCACATTGCGCAATCACTGTAATGGAACACTATAGTAATGTGCAGTGAAGGATCAGCTCATAGGATGTTATAGTGAACCCAAATATAGTGTAAAATTTGACTGATCTCTTGCACCTACCGTGATTTATCCTCAGTCACATATCCACTTAGGGTCCCTCCCACGCTAAAGTATTTACCGAGTGTCCTTTATTGAAGGCATATTAAAATTAACATGGCATTAGAGTGTGCCAAAATTAATATTATTTGTCGAAAGGATCTTACAAATATCTCAAATTTGTGTTTCACTGTAGTAAAAGTTCTGAACGTTGCAGAGAGTTATATGTTCATGCTTGGTAAGTACTTGTTTCTCTAGTGTATTGAAAGCGTGTTTAGTTTTCTCTGCTACAGTGGTCAAGATTAAGGGCCCCTCTCCATTGAAAGTAGTTAAAATGCACAAAGTTACTTAATTATAGAAAGTTTTAATTACTCTTGTTATTCAAGTCAAATTCCGTACAATATTGGGCTCCTCTTGTGTATTAAAAGTGCATATTAATGGTGTAACAGGACCAACAGTTTGTCTATTGTGCTCATGCTAAGTAACGATTAATAGAAAGACCACTATTTATGAAAACAATAATTTCTTTATTCAAAAGATAGTGAGAAGTAACCTGTTAGGGAATTCCATTTAACTTTGATTCTAAATAGAAAAGTATTTAGCTGAGAGAGACTTAACCTGTGACCAGTTCATAATTTTGTAGTGAATTACATTTACAATTTTATGTCAACTAGGAAAATGTTTGAAAAGTAATACTGAACCTATGTCCAATTTATGTTTCTACAGTGAATATTAATAGTAATGTTATAAAGAGCATTCAGTTTGAATAAGCCCTGAAGGTAATAGTGTGTAGTTTTATAAGGATATATTTATGTAAATAGTTTGTTCTGATCTGGTAGCTCGTGAACATACTGTAGTCAGGTGCCAGAGTTCATTGCAGTCGCGTGTGGCAAAGTATAGGTTGTGTTTGTCCGTTAAAGTTACTCATACTTATTTTCTTGTATAAGAATGTCAATCTTTCTCTTGCCTAATTTGGCTGGCGACCGTTTTCCTTATTCTTTGAACAGTGTAGCTAGGTAAAATATTGTTTGTTACTGTTTAAATATTTACGTAATTCTGACTTTCACTTCCGATAAGCCACCTCCGTTAGGTACAACACGGTCAACATAACAAAATTCCCCTCAGAGAGTAACAGTGCCCTGTTGCTTTATACCATAATTACTTCAGCAAGATAGTTTTTATTTCACGACCTGCCACAAACTTTAAGGTTATGGTATAGCAGTAGCACATGGAAGTGTTATAAGTTGACATTAGTCAAGAATGCCTTTAAGGTGGCAAAGACGCCATTGTCAACAACTCACTAAGTTTGAAAGAGGTCACGTAAAAGGGCTACAAGAATCTGGATGTTCCTTCTGCGATACTGCAGAAAGACCTGGCATGACTGTAGCCACCGTACATGATTGCTGGCAGCGGAAGTCACGATAATGTACGGTCGCGAGAAGATCGGCCTACGAACAGCCACGTGGCACTACCGAGGGGGAGAACAGCACGTTCGGTGTATGACTCGGGCGCATCGTACTGAGTGCAGCAGCAATTTGACCAGCAGTTGGCAGCAGAGAGAAAACAACGAATTGTTACAAGTTGTTTACTTCAAGGACTGATCCCAGCCAGAGGCATTGTAGCGCGCATTCCACTGACCCCAAACCACCGCCATCTGCGACTTCAGTGGTATCAGGCAAGAGCTCACTGGAGGCAGAGTGGAGGTCTGTTATGTTTTCTGATGAAAGCTGGCACTTCCTCTGTGCCAGTGATAGCCATATGTTGGTTAGAAGGAGGCCAGTTGACGGCCTGCATCCAACCTGTCTGCATGCTAGACACACTCGACCTATATCTGCAGTTAGGATCTGGGGCGTGGTTTCGTATGACAGCTGGAGCACTCTCGTGGTATTCCCTCGCACACTGACTGCAAATTTGTACGTCAGTCTGGTGATTCGACCTTTTACGCTGCCATTCGTGAACAGCATTCCAAGGTGTGTTTTCCAACAGGATAACGATAGCCCACATACTGCTGTTGTAACCCAGCATGCTCTACAGGGAATCGAAATGTTGGCTGAGTGCAAATTTGTACCTCAGTCTGGTGATTCGATCTTTTGCGCTGCCATTCGTGAACAGCATTCCAAGGTGTGTTTTCCAACAGGATAACGATAGCCCACATACCGCTGTTGTAACCCAGCATGCTCTACAGAGAGTCGAAATGTTGGCTTGGGCTGATCGATCACTAGAACTGCCTCCAATCGACCGCATTATTGGACGAAAACTCTAGCGTCATCAACAAATAGCATTAAACGTTCCTGTACTGAGCGACCAAGTGCAACGGGCATGGTGCTCCACTCCACAAACTGACATCCGGCACCTGTGCAGTACAATGCATGCACGTTTGTATGCTTGCATTCAACATTCTGGCTGTTGTACCAGTTATTAATGTACCAGCATTTCATATTTGTAATGACTTTCGCGCTTACATTAACATTACATCTTGCAGTGTTAATCACTTATAGTGAAACCTCCCCTTAGAAAAATGTATGAATTAATGTGCTGGTAAACCCCTTACGTTATTTGATTTTCAAACAGCTGAGCAAAACTGAACGTGGTCAGACATTTCTCTCTTTACTTATTCTGATCATCAATAAACTGACACACAATGTTTTTAGCGCAACGCAATCTGACTTTCAATAATCCCTACAAAAGAATGGCCCTGACTAACAATAACCTATACCTTTCATCAATCACTTACCTCACAAAAATCTTCGTTTCTTGAACTACTGCAATACAGCAAGCGCCAATACTGCCAGCTAAATAAAAGATTCTAAGTACGGAACGCACTAACTACTGATAGGCATTCTTAGCAAATGAAAGATTTTGATAGAGAACAAACAATGTATTTACCTTAATAATGTTCAAAAGTCATATATATATATATATATATATATATATATATATATATATAACAGTTCATGATATCCAAATTACAAATTTACTCTTTCTGACGGACACACGTCCAGATCGTCCGCTCTCAAAATTCTACCATCTCTCTCCCCACAGCCACCACTGCTGGCGGCTCACCTCAACTGCGCAACGCTACGCGCTGCTCACATCCAACTGCCCAACATTATAATAGTGAATATTCCAACAATGCCAACCAGCCACAGACTGCATATAGCACAGCCAGTGATTTTCATACAGAGCGCTACGTGACGTTACCAACATAAAAGCCTAAACAGCCTACTTACAAAATATGTTACCTAGACAAATGTATTCCCGAAACTTCATTACACTACATTAATCATTTTTTGGTGTTATTTTTTTTTGAGAGTGTATTTTTGTTTCTGATTTACGACAGACCTGACGCTGGAGCTACAGCAGCGTGTCATGTTCGGATTTCAGTTGAAATAAGAACGGTGCTGTCGAGACGGAGTATTTCATAATTGCCTGAACTATATCGTCACGAACCTCTATATGGACTTCCTAGCCTTCATCGTGAAGACTTAGTTCAGTAACAATAATAGTCCTTCTTTAGTCTGAAAACAACTTTAATAGTCAAGTATCGCTACAATAAACTAAAAAGATTAATGTTTCTTCTGTCACATTTGAGAAAATGATTGATTTTAATTTTTAAATTGTTTGATCGTGATAAATTTCTGTGACTTGGCTTGGCTGCAGTACTCTGACATTGTTTCATCTTTGCAGTCCCTGTAGGATATTAGAACATATGACTGAAACGCTCTATATGTGGACCATCGCTATGCGTCATGATACCCTGATACGTGGGCTATAAACGACATTGCCAATCGGTCATTCCACGCCAGACAGGTGCGAATGTGGAGAGGTCGGTACCCCAGATAATGTGATGTTATGGAGTGATATGAGGGGCAACTACATTCTAGAAATCGCCCTTTCGTGTACGTTACGAAATCATCATTCCTGAACAACTGTTCATAATATTGCCAGCCAACCAACCCACAGGGAACTGCGAAGATTCAGGGCACCAAAGGACCCAAACAGCTGAAAAGTCGAGCACTTTTCATGTAACCTTAAATGCAATTTCAGACATAAATAAACACATTTATTTTTACTCAATACATTACATAGATGTAGACTATGTCTAGCAGATGTCTCCAGTATCCTTTTACATCTTGAGTTATTTTTTAAATGAGATTGGTGTTGTAAATTGTAAGTATAGGCAGAATTACGTGCTGCGCAATAACGTGTGTGTACTGAGCCAAAAAACACAGTGAACACAGGACAGCTTATCTCATTTACATGCGGCATAAGGATCACTAATGAAAGAGTGGTAAAGGTAATGGAGAATTTCGCTGAGGAGCAGTTTGCTTTTGGAAGGAATTCAGGAAAAAGGAGATACTACAAGGGCAACGCTGGAAATTTTTAGAAAATCAAACAAGAATTATTTTTTAAAAAATTTAAATGATTTTATTGTTTTTCAAAATATTCCGCTGTATCATTAACACACTTTTGGTTCCGATGAAACTAATCCCTAAAGCAATGAGGGGTTGGGTTGTTTTGGGGGAGGAGACCAGACAGCGAGGTCACCGGTCTCATCGGATGAGGAAAGAACGGGGAAGGAAGTCGGCCGTGCCTTTTGAAAGGAACCATCCTAGCATTTGCCTGGAGCGATTTAGGGAAATCACGGAAAACCTAAATCAGGATGGCCGGATGTGGGATTGAACCGTCGTCCTCCAGATTGCGAGTCCAGTGTGCTAGCCACTGTACCACCTCGCTCGGTGACCAATGATGTTGACGTTCCTGAGGTACTCCAGAAACCAGGTTTTTGTAATTTATTACTACTTCATGTGATTTCACGTATTTTATCAATAATGTGGAGACAAAAAGAAATCACAAGGTCCTATCTCAGGACTGTATGGTGGAGGGTCCATAGAGCAGCCAAATACTCAGTTGCTAATATGGACTGTGGAAAAAACAGAGCAGAAGATAATCGAAGTATTTGAGGTGTGGTGCTACAGACGAATGTTGAAAATCAGGCGGACATATAAAGTGAGGAAAGAGGAGGTACTGCGCAGAATCGGAGAGGAAAGGAATATGTACAAAACGCTGACGTGGAGAAGGGACAGGACGATAGGACGAAATGACTTTCATGAAACTAGACGGAGCTGTAGACGAAGACAGAGATTGGAATACATTCAGCAAATAGTTGAGGACGTAGGTTGCAAGTGCTCCTCTGAGATAAAGAGGTTGCACAGGAGAGGAATTCGTGGCGGGCCGCACCAAACCAGTCAGAAGACTGATGACTGAAAACAAAATACCTTTATGCGGTGATACATTGGCGTAATGGGAAAATTATATATTCGTAACGAACTTTTTAGAAAACATGCGGTACGCACACGTTTCTGTACCAGTCGGCAGTAACAGTACTTCTGTCTTCTAATGCTACGGTAACAATACGGCCAGCTTTAGAAAAAAATTAGAAACCGTCATCTTACCAGCATTGCAAATTCGTTGGACTTTTTTAGGCTTGGCTTCCGTTCAAAATACTCTCAGGGACGATTGACTTTTCCTATCGGGATCATAATCATGAATACAACATTCATCATCTGTGACGATATTCGAGACCAAATCTGAAGTGCCGCCTTCGAACTTTTACATAGTTTTTCTGTACCAATCAATGCATTTTTTATAGGGAGACAGTCTACATAGAATCCATCGACAACAACGTATTCTCACATGTAAAAAAAAAAAAGTTTTGTATTTGACTCGTACCAATGCTCAGCTTCACCCGAATAAATTCGTAAGCTGTCCATCGGTCTTTGTTCGAACAGTGGAAATATTTAGCTCAGTAGAAACAGTTCTTCAGCGTCCTTTACGAAATACGTCACTAAGAAAAACCTATCGCTGTACCAATTATAAATTGTTACTGTAGGTCGGGATTCTTCGCTAAATGAATTTCTAAACCCATCTCCACATTGCTTAGACGTCAGTGACGATTTAAAATCGTAAAATATCATGGCTCAGGAATTTTTTCCAGTCAGATTCAGTTTTTGGTGCATACAGAATCTTTAAACAGTTATGATAAACAAACTGTTAGAGCAATTCGAACTAATTACATGGCAATCAACACGCCAAACATTAAAAAGCATTTGACAAGGCTAAACAAATTTCATTTGTGTTTAGAACCACGGCATCCTAAAATTTTTCAATCTCTCCCTCGTACTGGACATTAGCGAATTTCGGGAGAGAGGTGTACAGAGAAGGGAGGAGACTTACACACGTGATTTGTATACTCGGAAGAAGATTCTGGCCATTTGGTTTGCAATAAGCTTTCAACTATAATAAGGGATACGCGAAAGGACTAACAAAGCAGGGGACTTATAAACTCATTTTATTGAAATAGAAAGGCAGCATAGTGAAAGAAAAGAAACTTTCAGCTGGAATGAATCACGTACATCAATGGGATAAGGCCGTCGCCTGTCCTATCCACTTTTCAATGAGTACTTGGTATTCCTGAGAACTATGCAGTGCGCACTAGATGACAAGGGCAAAAATTGGAAGGAGGAGAACATCGTGTTTGAGGTTTGTTGAGGACATGGTCCATCTAGAAATTGGGGAAAAAGAGCTGCAGGAAATTTTTTATGTCACTGAAGCTAAAGGAAGGCCTGTGGAAGAAAAATTAATTAAAAAAAATAAATGTAACGGCATTAGAACGAAGTTAAAGGTTAAAGATCATACTGAATAGGGAATTTGTTAGAACATGTGCAAACCTTTAAAGCGTCTAGTAGCAGAGTAGGAAACGACTGGAGATGCAGCAAATAAATTAAAGCCGTGAAATCAGTGGTGGAAAGGGGCATTTTGTGAGAACAGGAGAGTTTTCTGAAGAATTATGGCACAGATTATAATGTCATGCATCGTCAACAGAAGTACGTGTTAGCATGTTTGCCTGTTCTGTCTGATGGTAAGCTGCGTAAAGAAAATTGACTTTTGCAACATGCGAAGGAAAAAGTTAATCTTTGGAGACTGTCTCAAGGTTGCAGTTTACTAAATTCGCCGTGATAAAAAAACATGGCATATCGATTTAACAATAAGACCGACCTGGCGGAAACCGAAATGCCTCACATATTATGCTAGTTCTTTCATGCTGTAATCTCTAAATATGATGTACCTAATTATTTCATTTAAATGTCAGTGAATGATTTTGGTTTAAACTAAGTAGTCGTGTCAAACCATTTTACTTAATTATTTAATTTATTACACAAGAATGGAAGATAACATCGGTAAATTTTCCTTATTAGCCGGCCGAAGTGGCCGAGCGGTTCTAGGCGCTACAGTCTGGAACCGCGCGACCGCTACGATCGCAGGTTCGAATCCTGCCTCGGGCATGGATGTGTGTGATGTCCTTAGGTTAGTTAGGTTTAAGTAGTTCTAAGTCTAGGGGACTAATGACCTCAGAAGTTAAGTCCCATAGTGCTCAAAGCCATTTGAACCTTATTAATAAGTCAGTCCAAGGATATCGAACGAAATGGGGTTCTAAACCAGATGACAAGTCTTTTATTAACGCTTATTTCAGTGAATGTAATGTAGAATATTGTCAGAGACTTTCAAAAAGTCAACGCATTTTGTCTCTGGATTCTTACGCTAACAATCAGAGATAACGGTACTGCAAAGTAAGCGATCTCAATTAAATACAAACGCAAGTAACATACGTTACAAGATATGAGGAAAAGGCTGACAAAATGTTTCATATGTTTAGTATCAGTAAAGGCATCGTCACCACTTTACTGTCGTACTCGGTACAAGTAGCGAAAGTTCAGTAACACTCGACACGGTGAACGGTGGTCGGTAACGAGTGTAGTGAATAGCGGATGGAAACAAGAACCCAAATCATACAAATGTCGTCTAATTGTACAAAACCAGTCCAGACTGAATACCGAAAGAAAGAAAACAGTACAAAGAGCAACAGTCGAAACTATCAAATGGTGTGATCCGGAAGTTTCAAGAACTAACAGTTAAGTGTCTGTACGTGAGCGGACGCATGTTTAAGTGCAGAGCTCCACCAGAGGATGTCCCCTATACCCACTGCTTGTTAGGTGGAGTACCTCAGACTCCATGCCGATTCTGCTGCTTGGCAGGGAGTCCCAATCACTGAAAGACACAAGAGTATAGAGGGTCCTCCTGTATGGTGCTGAAACATGTACCATGAGGAAGAAAGACATTGGGTGTGGTTGTGGACGTTGTAGTCGATGGAAAAAATAAGCTGAATGGATAAAACTAAAAATGAGGAGGTACTGAGAAGAGTGGGAGAGCGAGAAAGTTACTGAGTGTAATCAAAAGGAGAAAAACAAATTGGATTGCCAGTTATTAAGAAAGAATGAGGAGCATATAGAGGCAGACGAGTGAGGCAGCGATTTCAGATCCTAGCTGATATGCCGGATGGCAGCATTAAGGAGGAAGCGATGGACCACCAGAAAACCTGCTAACGCAGAGGACCTGCTAACGTAGCAGCAAACTAACGACGACTTCTTAATTTTTTTCATGAAAGTTAACAGCTAGCAACCGACATTGGACGTTGCAACACAAGTCTGTCATGACCCACAAATTCATTGGACTTCATTAAGAAACGAGCAGTTCGAAGTAGGCAAAATAGAGGATACTGTAGCCCAATTCTTACCAAGTCCAAAGCAGAATTGGTAGGAAGCAGAGTTTTAAGTTTAGAATCAATTTGAGAGCTGATCTACGTTCAGATGTGCTTCATGAACGGGATATAAATAACAGAATTACAACTTATTTTATTTATAATATTATTTTTATTTATAATAATTTTTAAAATTTTATGCTACATTTCTTTTGATATTGCTGTTGTTATTGCATTAAGCTGAAAAAAAATCATACATTTCTAACTATTCTGCCACTGTCGTGTATTGTAACACGTGCTTATACGATCTGTTGTAAAAACAAGAAGTGCTGTAACAAGCTGTGGTAGTGCAATTGGGCAGTTAGATTATGGCTTACAACAGCTTCACAACATAAAAAAATGAATAAAAGTGTCTAACTAGATGACATAACAAGTGAGGAAATTAACAAAATATGAAGTTCAAGTAATGGGGAAGTTTATGTTCACATATCATGCTCACACAGGCTGGGCTTGCACAATGTATCTTCCGTGCGCACGCCGTTTCATTTTTTTCGCTGTATTCCATAACCGATTGATTAGCTGAATGTCTCAAGAGGGAATTACACAATTTTTTAACCGAAAAGGATGTAGGCTGCAGTACGTACTGGGAGATAAAGCAGCTTGCACAGGATAGAGTAGCATGGAGAGCTGCATCAAACCAGTCTCAGGACTGAAGACCACAACAACAACCACAAACCTAACTAACTTAAGGACATCAGACACATCCATGCCCGAGGCAGGATTCGAACCTGCGCCCGTAGCAGCAGCGCGGTTACGGACTGAAGGGCCTACAACCGTTCGGCCGCAGCGGTCGGCTGTATTTTCTTGTATTGCTCATAATATTCCAGAAGCTTTAATATATCTTTAGATAAAAAAATTTAAGTAAATCTGCTATCCCCGCTCACATGCATCAACATGGACACACTGCTTCTAACATAAAATATATTACAAACCGCCAACAAAGGCAAGATTGTGGATCTCCTATAACAACTAGAAATTACATTCACACCCTCAGTTCACCCCCAACGCATTCTAAACGAGCAACTGCAATTTTTCCAACGAGCAATTTCTGCAATATTTCCTTGGGCTGTTCATACAGATTTAACACGGAGCCCCATAACTCATAAATTCGAACAGCAATATCCTCACTGCAATACCGTAATACCGCATTACATAACATCCTAACTACTGCTATGGAAGAAAAGCAAGAGGGATCAAAATCAACACGATACATAGACACTCAGAGTAGGTTAATAACAAATATTTTTAATTTTTTAACATTTCCTAAAACATGCTGTAGTTATAATTTGTGTATTCATCAAGAGAAATGTATGCTTGAACACAAATGCAGGTGCGAGCAATGCTAGCAGTTTGCTCTGTTATATTTGACCACCAGCGCCTTGTCTGCAATGTCCTCAATACCTTGCAAGTATTGTGTCTCACTGTTTAGAGGTACAAAACGCGTGGGTGTTTTCAACTCGTTACTAGATGCAAATAAGTAGGAGGCCGAGTTGATAGGAGCTGAAAGAGTCCAGGTTGCAATAATATGCGGAACGGCACACTGTTAGAGAGAAGGATTATTATTCAAGAAATACATAGTACAATGAAATTACTTATCTTCAATAGTTTGTAGGACTGCAGCTGCGGCTATGAACTGACAATCTCGTAACATGGAATACCATGAACTAATACAACATATTCTCAGGGACTAAGCCTGATGGGCCCTCCTCAGAAAATCAATGCAAACATTACAGAACTGGCTGAGGGCCGATTATGAAAGTGTGTCTGCCTAGGTTGAAATCTAGCTAAGAAGTGAACGAGGCACACCCCAGTTCCGCCGAGCTGCACAGCCCACTAGAGTGCGCTGTGCTCGGCAGACGACGGCCTGCCAACCTTGTGTTGGCGCGGCGTTGTAGTAGTATCTGTGGCAATGATACTACAGCAAGCGTCCGCGTTCCGTGTGACTGTGAGTACGTTACGTCGGAGCTAAGTGAATTCGAACGTTGGCAATTTGTTGGTGCTCGTATGGTGGGTGCATCAGTAACCAAGGTATCCGAAGTGTTTAGTGTTTCAAGAGGCACCGTATAGAAGATAACGCATTTAGGTAGAGCGGAAAACCATCATCCACTAAGTCACGACGCGACCGAAGCTGTGTATTGAGTGGTCGTGACGGACGGTCGTTGAAGAGGATTGTGACGATAAATAATAGGGTGAGTTTACGTCCTAAGAGTGAAACATGGCGGGGTTTCCACAGGCCCCATGCGTATTCTGCAAGATCGCATTATGCCAAGGGTTATGTGAATATTTTGACTGATCACGTTCATCCCACGGTACAATGATTGTTCCCCAACAATGATGCTGTGTTCCAAGACAAGGGGGCCCTGTCATACAGCTCGCATCGTCCACGAATGGTTTTGGGAACACGAGGATGGATTGTAGTATCTTGCCTGGCCACCACAGTCACCAGGTCCGAAGATTACAGAGCGTTTGAGATCTACGATAGGGAGAATGGTGTGTGATAACTACCCACCTCCATCATTGTTACCTCAACGTGCCACTATTTTGCAGGGAGAATGATATAAGATTCCCTAGAGAAACATAAAGCACTTGTATTTATTCGTTCCGAGACGAGTGGAAGCTGTTTTAACGTCAACGATTGTCCTGCACCGCATTAGGCATGGTAATGTGATGTACGCTCATGCTCATAAATTAAGGATAAGGCTGATACACGGTGAAACAACGCTCTGGTGGGTGGTTTGCGGGTTTAAATCACCTCGGGGTATGACCATGTGGTGCTGGCGCTGGCAGCAGTCCTCATACGCAGAGGTGTGATGGTGCATGTCAGAGTACGGTGCAGCGAGTAAGTGTACAGACGTTTTTAGACGTGCTAATGGTAATTTTGTGTTGAAAATGGCTCAAAGAACACATATTGATGACGTTATGAGGGGTAGAATACTAGGGCGACTGGAGGCTGGTCAAACACAGTAGATCGTAGCACCGGCCTCCCGTGTGCCACAAAGCGTGATCTCACGATTATGGCAACGATTCCAGCAGACAGGAAACGTGTCCAGGCGTTACAGTACGCGACGTCCACAGTGTACAACACCACAAGAAGTCCGATATCTCACCATCAGTGCCCTCAGACGGCCACGGAATACTGCAGGTAGCCTTGCTCGGGACCTTACCACAGCCACTGGAACAGTTGTCTCGAGACCAACAGTCTACAGACGACTGAACAGACATGGTTTATTCGGTCAGAGACATGCAAGGTGCATTCCACTGACCCCTGGTCACAGGAGAGCCCGTAAAACCTGGTGTCAAGAACACAGTACATAGTCACTGGAACAGTGGTCCCAGGTTATTTTCACGGACGAGTCCAGGTATAGTCTGAACAGTGATTCTCGCCGGGTTTTCATCTGGCGTGAACCAGGAACCAGATACCAACCCCTTAATGTCCTTGAAAGGGACCTGTATGGAGGTCGTGGTTTGTTGGTGTGGGGTGGGATTATGATTGGTGCACGTACACCCCTGCATGTCTTTGACAGAGGAACTGTAACAGGTCAGATGTATCGTGACGTCATTTTGCACCTGTATGTCCGCCTTTCCAGGGGTGCAGTGGGTCCCACCTTCCTCCTGATGGATGATAGCGGACGGCCCCACAGGGCTGCCATCGTGCAGGTGTACTTTTGAAACAGAAGATATGAGGTGAATGGAGTGGCCTTCCTGTTCTCCAGACCTAAACACCATCGAGCACGTCTGGGATGCTCTCGGTCGACGTATCGCTGCACGTCTTCAAGCCCCTACGACACATCAGAAGCTCCGACAGGCACTGATGCGAGAATGGGAGGGTGTACCCCAGCAGCTGCTCGACCACCTGATCCAGAGTATGCCAACCCGTTGTGCGGCCTGTGTACTTGTGCATGGTGATCATATCCCATATTGATGTAGGGGTACATTCGTAGGAAGCAGTGGCGTTTGGTAGCACATGTGTTTCGGGAGGGTTTTCTCAACTTATCATCAATACCGTTGACTTACCGATCTGTGTCGTGTGTGTTCTCTATGTGCCTATGTTATTAGCGCCAGTTTTGAGTAGTGCCAAGTTGTGTGGCACCACATTCTGCAATTATCCTTAATTTATGAGCATGAGTGTATTTGTTCTGTTCCAATAATTGTGTCGTCCCCTGTATTCATATATGAATTAACCTGTTCATGATGTCACTACAAAGTCAGTTAAACCGAGTCACACTTTGCACCACCAACATATTTTCGTTGCTTGCATTTTTGTTCAACAGGAATGCTGACAGTTCGTTGAGGACAGTTGCCGTAACAGGTGTCTCATGGACGAAATTTGGGGAATTCCTCCTCCCGCCAAGTCCGTGAGATGCCTGAGCCGTTGTACATCGTAACGTGAACACTCTAGTATCACATAGCTGACGTTTGCGACATCATTTGGATATTTTCCGTAGCACGGAGATGGCTGAATCATCATGTAAGATGTGAAGGATAAAAACCGTGAAGTGAGTTATAGTAGTGTTATCTAAACAACTTCACCTGTGAAAACCAGGTTTATTTCACATAGTACTCGATTGCACTGCTGCTTAAAGTCTTCCTTTCGACTGTTGTGATAACTGTTGCATCTTGAGGCTATTCTTGAAAGATTGTCTTCTTTACACCAGCAACGAAATCCGTTGCGGTAGACAAGTGCACTACGGTTGGCCATCAGTTATACTACGTTTCGCCAGGTGGTCCACCAACTCGTTAGATAAGACACCATAGTGACCCTGGACCCACAATAACTCTACATGTTTGTGTTGTCATTCACACTGGTGCATATCAAGCACGGGGCTGTTAGTTTTGTAGGTGTTCCAATGCACGCATTGAATCCATGGCAGTAAGGATGTCGTTGAACCGATATGCCGCATACAGGGACCTGTCTGATTCCGAGAACTTCGGCATTGGAGATGCTGGCTCCTTTTGGAAGCTTAAACATGGGAATGTTTAGTTCAGCACTCCCTTAATACTATTCGAGAGGTGCAGGTCATCTGCTGGCACGTGGTTTCACCCCCTCCCTTCTCTTATCATCCTCATACAACACAGGCACCGCGTTATTCACACACACACACACACACACACACACACACACACACACACACACACATTACAGACACCTGCCTTCAGCAAACATATTTAATGGTAAGACGTAACTGTCAGACATCGCGAGAAAATGGGCCCTTACGCACGAAGGTAGAAAGCCCTTTTTAATCAGGAAATTCTAAATAGGTCTGTTTTCTTAATAGCGCGGTATCATGTAACCAACCCATTCATCAGCGACGCTTTGGCACCATCCCACTGATGGTAAGTTTGTTTACGAACTGATTGTGTTTATTCTTCAAATTACTTCCATACAGTGTCATTCAGCAACACAGCGGGCGTCTACTACTTGTCTTAAACGACTTTTAAGTTGTTTCTGGTTTCAGTCCACAGTTTAGTTTTCAGTTTCGTCGCCCTGGCTTTGTACCTCCAAGTGTAAACAGTGAGAAAACGGTGCGTCAACAGTCTGGTGTGACGGCTGTCTAGAGATGTTTGATCCTTGCCAGGCTATCAACTGTCCGTCAGAGGCTTGAATTAACTGGAAACACAAGCACATGGTGCTGAAGCAAAGGCGTCAGGGAGAATTACATTAGAGCTAATAGGATACCCGTTTTTTTACGTGTAATTCTACTGTCACGGACTTTACGATTGTTTACACAATGTTCCCTCCATAGCAAGAAGGACTTCGCGTGAACTTCAATATAAGCTCGCTATACGAGGCAGTCTAATCAATGATTTTGCTCCTATCCTGTCGCAGTGTACGTGTTCCGACTGATGGTATGGTCTTTTCTTTGTCATCTATTTTGCCAAATGGAATTCTTAGGTGTTCAACTTATTTATTAATACTTCGGACATTAGCCGGCCGAAGTGGCCGTGCGGTTAAAGGCGCTGCAGTCTGGAACCGCAAGACCGCTACGGTCGCAGGTTCGAATCCTGCCTCGGGCATGGCTGTTTGTGATGTCCTTAGGTTAGTTAGGTTTAACTAGTTCTAAGTTCTAGGGGACTAATGACCTCAGCAGTTGAGTCCCATAGTGCTCAGAACCAACCACTTCGGACATTAGTCGAGTCCATGCCACGTCTTTCTGCAGCACTTCTGAGTGCTCGCGGGGCGTTACACGGTATTAGGCAGGTGTACCAGTTCCTTTGGCTTTCCAGTGTATGACAGCATCTCTCTTGTAAGGATACTATATTGTACGGTGTTGCTTCCCCTTCCTGATTCTCGGGCGTTCAAATGGTTCAAATGGCTCTAAGCACTACGGGACTTAACATCTGAAGTCATCAGTCCCATAGACTTAGAACTACTTAAACCTATGTAACCTAAGGACATCACACACATCCATGCCCGAGGCAGGATTCGAACCTGCGACTGTAGCAGCAGCGCGGTTACGGACTGAAACGCCTAGTACCGCTCTGCCACAGCGTCCGGCTTTCCTCAGACGTAAACACGACGGTGGTGCCACACGGGCAGAGAAGTCCACACGTGTCTCAGCGTGGCCGCCCCAGCAGGTGAGGAGTAAAGCAGAGAACGTACTGCCCGCCTGTCCCAAGGTGCGTGGCCCTGTGGCAGGTGTCGCAGCGGCCAACGCCAACACGGAAGGCGAGGCAAGGCTAGCGAGGCGACGGCAGCGAGCGACGGCGAGGTAAAAATACTGGCCGGCGGGCCCGGCCGATGCTCCCGGCTAAATACAGCGGCCAGCGTGGGAAACCCGGCGGCGCGTGGGTGGCACGGGCTGCGCACCAATTAACGGCCCGGCGGCGAACGTCAAACGCGTATCCGCCGCAATGAACGCCCGAACGAGGAAGGGTGGCCGCCGGTCCACACCAGGCCGGGAGTTCAGTAGGGTGACGAGTGATTTACTAACGTCATAGACAACATTGTTAAGTTAAGAAACGGTTTAGTGGGCCATATCTGTTAAGCTGGGAAGTAACACAACTCACCCACCAGTGGACAGCTATCTAGCAGAGTGCATTGTTGTGGTTTGCAAGTCAGAAGGAGGGGCATAATGCGTCTTATGCAGAGGTTGAGCGTACTTTCTGGGGCCTCCAGTGCACCCCTGTCTCACAAGGCGACCGTCAGACCTGTCAAGCACGGATTTCGATGAGTCTTGTTGTGTGTTGTAGAGGGAACTGTCCTGATTACCTCGCTAGCAGCTTTTCAATCGACGGGTACTAGTTTTCGAGAAAATCAATGTTGAAGTATTTCCATAGCGACAACCACGTGCCGCTGAGCGAGCGTTGCACAGTGGCTAAATTTCGCGGTTTACTATGCTGGTAGTCGGGTTCAAATCCTGCCCATGTTTTTTTATCTCTTTCTTTATCGTACAGAATATCATCAAACAGTATATTTCATGCAAAATTATTTTAAAATAGCCATTTTCGTCGTAGTAATTTCATTAATAAATCAATCACTGCAGCAAATTTTATTCAAATATATATTCCGTTTGTATTAATTTTCTGCATAAGTTCGTCGCGTTCTTCCGTAAGTTCAATAAACACAACAGATAAATTTAACAGAGTCTTTACTCATCACTAATGTATTCTCTTTCACTATTTACAACAGTTTGCCAACGCGCCGGAAACTTTTTGATTCTGCGACTATGGTTAGACACTGGACTCGCATTCGGGAGGACGACGGTTCAATCCCGCGTCCGGCCATCCTGATTTAGGTTCTCCGTGCTTTCCCTAAATCGCTCCAGGCAAATGCCGGGATGGTTCCTTTCAAAGGGAACGGCCGATTTCCTTCCCCGTCCTTCCCTAATCCGATGAGACCGATGACCTCGCTGTCTGGTCTCCTTCCCCGAACCAACCAACCAACTAACCATTCTGCGACTTCAGAAATAACGTGGTTTTGAGGCGAAGGGTTCGGCGAGCCATGTTGAGACCGCATTTTGATCTGGAAATGAAATTGCTTGAAGGTTTCCAGAATAAGGTTCACAGGAGAACTTCTGTAAAGTTTGGAAGGTAGGAGACGAGATACTGGCAGAAGTAAAGCTGTGAGTACCGGGCGTGAGTCGTGCTTCGGTAGCTCAGATGGTAGAGCACTTGCCCGCGAAAGGCAAAGGTCCCGAGTTCGAGTCTCGGTCCGGCACATAGTTTTAATCTGTCAGGAAGTTTCGAAGCTTCTTGAAGGTTGTTCGATAGAGACCAGAAATTGTGAAAATCTGAGGGTGCAAGCTCAGCTGAATAAGATGGAGACGGAGTGACTTCCCAACCCAACTCCTGTCTGTAAAGCGTTTTTTTTAGTCGTTGTTCTTGGATTGCATCTGCAATGCAAGACGTCTCAGTTGTTGACAATAAATGTCAGCAGTGTTGTATTCAATGAACTGTGGATGAAGCCCGACCAACAGGCATTACATGCATTGACCAGAAATGATAGTGCATTGAGAATGGCTAGTCTCTAGTTGAAATCTAGATCTGCCAATAAAAATTCCAAAGGACGACTGATAGCTGAAATCTATTATTTACAAGTCAAAATAACAGTCGCTGCGTGCAACAGCCTCTGAATGGAGGGTAACCTGATGAACGTTTTTTTTCTTTTCTTCCATCAAGATGTATTATATGGCACGTACTGTTCTGTAAGCTTTTGGTTTTAGTTGCTCACTTTCACGCCCTGCTGAGTGTAGCCCATGCTTCTTCCCCAACTTTTGACGCAGTCCAATTTCCACCCCTCTTTGGTGACCTAGGTCTTGTACTGCTGAGACAGAATCTTGTGCCTGTTCATAACAATATGTCCAGCCACGCCTGGTTTTCTAGTTTTCTGCGTTTGCTATGTTGCTGATGCTTAGCATAGTTCTGAGAATAGGTCCATTAAATTGTCTCATGTAGCGGCTACCACGTTCACATGGAATATGACAAGTTTTGGGAGGCTGAGGATATGGATATTCTTCTCATGGAGTAGTATCTCGGGTTTATTTATTTCTCATTTTTATATTTTTCTGCGAACACAATAGTGGATATTCTCGAACACTGGGAATGCGGAATTAACGCGATAAGTTACCTAGGACATTTTACGAATCAAATACATGGCGAAATGCATCACGATTATGCGTCAGCATCGTTCGTTCAGCAGCATACAACCTTCTTTGCTGGAGTTTATAAGGGCTACTACAACTCGCCGCCAACTGAGGCATCGTGGCTACCACGCTGTGCTATGGACGCAGCGTGAGGCAGAGACAAGTCAAAAGAATCTGTCTGCGTGAAGAGGTCAGCCCAGCGCCAACTCAGATTAATGGCGCGCTGGCCGCCGTCGTACAGCTTAGCAGCACCGACAGCCGTGCCTTTGTTTACTGGCGGGGTCACTAGACACGCCTCCCTCTCTTGTTTACGACGGGCTGCCGGGTGGGCGCTCTGCACGGAAGCGGCGGTTTTGTTTGTGGGTGGCCAGCTACGTGGCTTGCAAACTTGTTTTCAGCACGGATACACCACTGTATTGTCGACTAATATCGTTATAGACTTGACGCCTTCAGCTCCAGGCTCATGACGCATGGTCACGCGGAGTAAATATTTAAAGAAGAATAACGGATTATCAATCGACAGTTTGTTTACTGATATGACAATTAACTTACTTCTATGATGGGTTGGGTTACCAAAGGTCTAGAAGATCCCTGATATGCCATAGGTGTACAGGGTGATACTCTCAGTGTCCGCAGCTCGTGGACGTGCGGTAGCGTTCTCGCTTCCCGCGCCCGGGTTCCCGGGTTCGATTCCCGGCGGGGTCAGGGATTTTCTTTGCCTCGTGATGACTGGGTGTTGCGTGATGTCCTTAGGTTAGTTAGGTTTACGTAGTTCTAAGTTCTAGGGGACTGATGACCATAGATGTTAAGTCCCATAGTGCTCAGAGGCATTTGAACCATTTTTGATTCTCTAATGATATTCAAAACTTCCAGGGACAATCGTGAAGGGTAAATTTATCAATTTGAGGCTGTTAAGGAAACGAACCAGTAGAAAATTATAAGCTAAAATCGTTCTGATATCTCCGACAATAGCAAACGTGTACCAGTAATGCTGCTAATAACATTGCGGTGTAGGTAACTGTCAGAGGTGGTAGTATGGATCAAAACAAGATAAAATGTCCAGCAAATATGGGATCTAAACTGCCTGCCTTAAGAGCTATGGTCACTCGTTCAGTAGGAGGTGTGTCCCACAGCAGCGAAGACGAATGAATAATCATACCTCTTAAGGTATGCGTTTCAGAGCCCATGCTTATTGGACATTTTTTCCTCGTTTTGGTCTATATGAATATATTATAATTTTCTCGATACAGCACATCCGGGAGCTTGTGCTTATCGTCTAAGTGCATCATAACCTGTGAGGCTGGCGAAACCCTTTGGAAGATGCCCATCTGCAGAACGCGATAGGAACAATAACTCTCCAGGGAAACAAAGTTTGAGCATTGATCATTAGTCTAATTGACCGCTGAATAAAACTGAGTCACGAGTGCCCCGAGTAGGAAGGAAGATAGGGGTTTAATGTACCACTTGAATGAAGTCATGACAGATGAAGCACAAGGCATAGAGGAGGGAGTGACGAATTTGGGGAAACAACGGAAAAGAGAAATATTGATGGATGGACGAGGATTTCAAACCATTCCTCATAACGGTAGTCCATTTCCTTCACCGCCGTGCCTGCTTGCTCTCCAATGTCCCAATCAACATATGAGGGAATGGACCAGAATAGTGTGGCTGGTTGGTGTATGTTGGCGGTTTGGCTACTGATGTACTGAGTGGTTATTCTGTGCCATCACCGGACACAGTGGTATATTTTCCATCTGCCTTTTCGTGTTGTTCTGAGACATTAAGTGATTTAGTGGAGCTGAGACAGCGGCAAGCTGAGCTACCAGAGTTCAGAGAAGAGAGCCAATCCATGTAGCATCTTAAATTTCATTTTAGATTACATGATAATTGTATATGTTGTGGTGGTCTTCTTACTTTTAATCGAGTTCTTATAACGTCCAAATGATAATGTATCACCATAATGCATCTACTAGTCACTCCGTTCCTGTTCCAGTCTCAAATGGAACGAGGGGAAAATGACTGTTTAGATGCTTCCGCACGAGCCTTAAGCCGCACGGACTGGCCGCCCGGTTAGAGGCGCCATGTCAAGGGTTGGGCGGCCCCTCTCGCCGGAAGTTCGAGTCCTCCCTCGGGCATGAGTGTGTGTGTTGTTCTTAGCATAAGTTAAAGTAGTATGTAAGTCTAGGGACCGATGACATCAGCAGTTTCATCCCTTAGGGGCCGACGATCTCAGCTGTTTGGCCCCTTAGGAATTCACACACACACACACACACACACACACACACACACACACACACACACACACACACACACGAGCCTCAATTTATCTTGTCTTTGTGGTTATTTCTGCACCGCCAAGGAACTGTACGACCACATAAGAGTTTAGCGTGGATGGTTAGAGATATTCGGACGAGGCCTATATGAGTGGTAGGAATGGCTATAGCTTTTTGCTTCAACTATTATCGGCGTTAGTTCACAGAAACGTCTATGAATGCGTGCACATAAGCGAGCGTCTTCCTTTCGATGAAAGGAAATAAAAAAACAAAACAGAAAAAAATAAAAAAATAGACTAATATTTGTAAACTGCGTCAGAAGTCATGAAAGGCAAAAACGGCTGTTGTCATCCGCAGGCGACCGCTGTGGCCGAGCGGTTCTAGGCGTTTGAGTCCGGAACCGCGGTGCTGCTACGGTCGCAGGTTCGAATCCTGCCTCGGGCATGGATGTGCGTGATGTCCTTAGGTTAGTTATGTTTAAACAGTTCTAAGTCTAGGGGACTGATGACCTCAGATGTTAAGTCCCATAGTGCTTACAGCCATTTGAACCATTTTTGTCATCCGAAGACGACAGCAGCTATGTGTAATGCCGATTGTAGAACGAAAAAGGCAGCAAAATTACCATCTTCGTTTTCCCCTTCTCTCTCTACATGGCGTGACCGATACCGTCACACACGACAGGTAATCTGTTCAGAAACTTGTGTTCGCAGATACATGCGCGTATTCTTAGAATTGTTAGGAAATGATTCCGGTCGCTACTACATGTTTTTAATGGTCGGTCGTTTAGTTATTAGATGCTT
The DNA here is from genome assembly GCF_023864275.1 of Schistocerca cancellata. NCBI lineage: Eukaryota > Metazoa > Arthropoda > Insecta > Orthoptera > Acrididae > Schistocerca > Schistocerca cancellata. The sequence goes on along the minus strand of NC_064630.1, from coordinate 254,423,505 downwards.
TATCGTCAAAGGTATAAAATACAGCTCAATGATTTACGAATGAAGAAAAAAATCTAACTCGTAGCAAAGCTGGCGTTTTACGCCCGAGAAACAGTGCGCGTTGCAAAACGATTGCGGGGCAATGGAAGCGTAGCAGAATGTTGTAGCACACCAGACGTGGACGTGGCTTTTGGGAAGAGAACAGCAGGGAGGCGCGTGGCGTCACGGCGGCCGGCGCCGCTGTTTGTTTGAACGGAAGCTGCGAGACAGCCAGGCGCGTCCAACCAACGGGCCGGAGTGTGTGGGCAGTGCCACGCGTACAGCACAGGAATACGCAGTCGCTGAAAGCCACGTGCTCGGCATTCGAAAACTGGTGCCAAGTGCAACAACGTCACCCGCACACTCCACTGCGGTGGCGCGTATTTCACGAGGAAAAAAAGTTAATCAAGTTTTTCTATTTCCTGGCCTTTTCTCCCGCATCTTCTCGAGGTCGGCATGTTAGACCGAGTGTGGCATTGTTAGCAGTGTAAGGCGACCGGATGCCCTTCTTGTCGACACCATTCCAGGTTATTAAACTTTTACGGTACATAACACTACCATACAAACAGCATTACGTGTAAAATGTAAACCACACTACTCAATAAATGCCCTAGACTAGTGCTGTCTGCTAGACACGCTTGCGTGCAGCGACTCACTCATTCTACCACACAACACTTCCAGCACTCTGATACCTGCTCACTCTGCTACCTGCTCATGATACCATCTACTCACTCTGCAGGATATAAGATAAACACCAATAAAAGTAAAACGCAGGTAATAGGGAGCAGTCGAGATGACGATGGGGGAATTAAATTAGAAAATTAGACTGTAAATGTAGTAGACAAGTTTTACTACTTGGGCAGCAAAAGACACTACTGGCCATTAAAATTGCTACACCACGGAGATGACGTGCTACAGACGCGAAATTTAACCGACGGGAAGAAGATGCTGTGATATGCAAATGATTAGCTTTTCAATGCATTCACACAAGGTTGGCGCCGGTGGCGACACTTACAATGTGCTGACATGAGGAAAGCATTCAACCGATTTCTCATACACAAACAGCAGTTGACCGGCGTTGCCTAGTGAAACGTTGTTGTGATGCCTCGTGTAAGGAGGAGAAATGCATACCATCACGTTTCCGACTTTGATAAAGGTCGGATTGTAGCCTATCGCCACTGCGGTTTATCGTATCGCGACATTGCTGCTCGCGTTGGTCGAGATCCAATGACTGTTAGCAGAATATGGAATCGGTGGGTTCAGGAGGGTAATACGGAACGCCGTGTTGGATCCCAACGGCCTCGTATCTCTAGCAGTTGAGATGACAGGCATCTTATCCGCATGGCTGTAACGGACCGTGCAGCCACGTCTCGATCCCTGAGTCAACAGATGGGGACGTTTGCAAGACAACAATCATCTGCACGAACAGTTCGACGACGTTTGCAGCAGCATGGACTATCAGCTCGGATACCATGGCTGCGGTTACCCTTGGCGCTGCATACCGACAGGAGCGCCTGCGATGGTGTACTCAACGACGAACCTGGGTGCACGAATGGCAAAACGTCATTTTTTCGGATGAATCCAGGTTCTGTTTACAGCATCATGATGCTCGCATTCGTGTTTGGCGACATCGTGGTGAACGCACATTGGAAGCGTGTATTCGTCATCGCCATACTGGCGTATCACCCGGCGTGATGGTATGGAGTGCCATTGGTTATACGTCTCGGTCACCTCTTGTTCGCATTGACGGCACTTTGAACAGTGGACGTTACATTTCAGATGTGTTACGACCCGTGGATCTACCCTTCATTCGATCCCTGCGAAACCCTACATTTCAGCAAGATAATGCACGACCGCATGTTGCAGGTCCTGTACGGACCTTTCTGGATACAGAAAATGTTCGACTGCTGCCCTGGCCAGCACATTCTCCAGATCTCTCACCAACTGAAAACGTCTGGTCAATGGTGGCCGAGCAACTGGCTCGTGACAATACGCCAGTCACTACTCTTGATGAACTGCAGTATCGTGTTGAAGCTGCATGGGCAGTTGTATTTGTACACATCGTCCAAGCTCTGTTTGACTCAATGGCCAGGCGTATCAAGGCCGTTAGTACGGCCAGAGGTGGTTGTTCTCGGTACTGATTTCTCAGGATTTATGAACCCAAATTGCGTGAAAATGTAATCACATGTCAGTTCTAGTATAAAATATTTGTCGAATGAGTACCCGTTAATCATCTGCATTTCTTCTTGGTGTAACAATTTTTATGTTCAAAAATGTTCAGATGTGTGTGATATCTTATGGGACTTAACTGCTAAGTTCATCAGTCCCTAAGTCTACACACTACTTACAAGGGGAGGCCGGCAATTGTGAAATTCAGATTCGATTCATACTGCGCATAATAAAAGCTCATGGCCAGAGGTGTAATGCGGCAAAGCACCAAGATGCACTTCTCAGCCGTTGTCGAGAAAATCGACAGTTAAAAGAAACCGTTGCGGTGAAATACTCTCTTAAGAGTAAAAGTTTTCTGCAGCGTCGTGGTGCAGTGGTAAGCGCTGGGGTTCGTATTCCGAAGGTCGCCGGATCGAATCCTGAACCATTCAACCATTTTTTTTAGTATTTGTTTTTGTAATTATATAATTCCCGGCCATCAGTTGCAACAATTATGCATATAATAAGTTGTTGAAAGTCGTTTGTCGTGAAAAAACTGGCGACTTCGAACATCATTATGTTTTCCCCAAACAAAGTTGTATTTCACAAAGGTTATTAATTGTCTTCATAATGTTAAACACGTATAGTCAACGGAAGACGTAGAAACGTTATTCCGAAACGAATACGTATAGCGTAAGTCAAACGTTCGAATTAGAATAGAGACCCCACGGACACAAACTTGCTGTGGCAGGTATGAAATATAAACTCCGCTACTCGCTCGTTACACTTGAAGGGTAGATGTTGAATGGGCCGAAACGAGCCGCCGCATAACAGCGTAGTTGCGTGCTAACTTCGAAAGAAGGTAGATGCGGTCCCTAGCGAAACTTATAACATCGTCGAAAATCAGTGCGGACGGGAGACCTTTGTTACACCCTGTTAAACAAACGGAAAAATGGAGGCGGTTCAATTGGAGAGCGATCCGCCTTCACCACCAACATGCATAAGCAATTCATTAATAGTTTATATAAATAAATAAATAAATATATATATATATACAATAATTAATAATAATAATAATAATTACAAAAAATAATAATTAAAAAATTGCATGGCGCGAGATTCGATCCGGCGACCTTAGGATTACGAACTCCAGCGCTTACCGCTGCACCACGACGCTGTACAAAACCGTTAATCGTAGAGAGTATTTCACCGCAACGGTTTCTTTTAACTGTCGATTTTCTCGACAACGGCTGAGAAGTGCATCTTGGTGCTTTGCCACATGACACCTCTGGCTATGAGCTTTTATTATGCGCAGTATGAATCGAATCTGAATTTCACAATTGGCGGCCTCCCCTTGTTAACCTAAATTATCCTAAGGACAAACACACACACCCATGCCCGAGGGAGGACTCAAACCTCCGCCGGGGCAATTTTAATGGCCAGTAGTGTAAGTGACTATGTCAAAAGTAAGGAGAATATTAAATATAGGCTGTCTATACGAAAGACAACTATCTGGAGACGAGAACTACGTTTCTGAAAGATTTTATCTGGAGTGCAACTTTACAGGGAAGTGAAATATTGACCATAAACCGTACAGTTAAGAACTGAGTAGACCATTTTAAAATGCGATGTTACAAAATTGGACGGGTACGAGTAGGAGTCGAGCTCTGGGGGTTCCGTACGTTACGCACACAGATAGTTCAGCTATACATTTTGATGAGTACGTTTCTGAGTATCAGAATATGAGACATAAGTGACCGTTTCCTTTGACTGTATTGACTTAGAAGCTTAAATGTTTTACAACGCCAATTTGACATAAATTTCAACTTTATAACTCTACCTGTTCCTGAGAAAAATGCTTCTTAACAGACGGGCAGACAAATAGGCAGACAGACAAATGGCAAATAAATATTTTTATGTGCTATAACTACAAAGTTTCTAGCATTTGTAGACTCAGAGAAAGCTTCTGACAATGTTGACTAGAATACACTCAATTCTGAAGGTGGCAGGGCTCAAATACAGGGAGCGAAAGCCTATTTACAATTTGTACAGAGACCAGATGGCAGTTATAAGAGTCGAGGGGCATGAAAGGGAAGCAGTGGTTGAGAAGGGAGTGAAAAAGGTTGTAGCCTCTCCCCGATGTTATTCAATCTGTATATTGAGCAAGCATTACAAGAAACAAAAGAAAAATTCGGAGCAGGTATTAAAATCCACGGAGAAGAAATAAAAACTTTGAGGTTCGCCGATGACATTGTAATTCTGTCAGAGACAGCAAAGGACCTGGAAGAGCAGCTGAACGGAATGGTCATTGTCTTGAAAGGAGGATATGAGATGAACATCAACAAAAGCAAAACGAGGATAATGGAATGTAGTCGAATTAAGTCGGGTGATGCTGAGGGAATTAGATTGGGAAATGAGACACCTAAAGTAGTAAAGGAGTTTTGCTATTTGGGGAGCAAAATAACTGATGATAGAGAGGATATAAAATGTAGACTGGCAATGGCAAGGAAAGCATTTCTGAAGAAGAGAAATTTGTTAAAATCGAGTATAGATTTAAGTGTCAGGAAGTCGTTTCTGAAAGTGTTTGTGTGGAGTGTAGCCATGTATGGAAGTGAAACATGGATGATAAATAGTTTAGACAAGAAGAGAACAAAAGCTTTCGAAATGTGGTGCTACAGAAGAATGCTGAAGATTATATGGGTAGATCACGTAACTAATGAGGAGGTACTGAACAGAAATGGGGAGAAGAGGAATTTGTGGCACAACCTGACTATAGGAAGGCATCACTTGGTAGGACATGTTCTGAGGCATCAAGAGATCACCAGTTTGGTGTTGGAGGGCAGCGTGGAGGGTAAAAATCGTAGAGGGAGACCAAGAGATGAATACACTAAGCAGATTCAGAAGGATGTAGGCTGCAGTAGTTACTTCGTGATGAAGAAGCTTGCACAGGATAGAGTAGCATGGAGAGCTGCATCAAACCAGTCTCTGGACTGAACAACAACAACAACTACTACCTACAGTTTTCAGAGTTTTTCCTTACTTATACTGTGAGAATTTGCTTTTCGCGAAATTGCATGATTCTAGGTCAACAGGATGACCCTGTGAGTTTGGGAGTATCGAAACATGTGACATAAATGATTATATCTTCTCATTGCATTGACTTAGAAGCTTAAATTTTTTACACCAACAATGGACTGTCGACCTTAGTATTTGATATAAATTTCAACTTGATACCTCTGATCGTTCCTGAGAAAAGAAAAGGTACGTGCAAATGGACGGACAATAAATTAATTGGTGCTGAAAGAGTTCCGTTTTTATCGGTTGAGGTACGCAACCCTAAAAAGAATTCAGAATATTAGATAAGTAGCAATGGAAGAGGCTCTACGCTGAAATGAGGAGAACACGTGCGTTTATGTCACAGGAAGTGAATACATAATATTTCCTTGATTGATTTTGACTTCAAGTGTTATTTTTAGGGTGTTTGTAGACTTTAGTGTCAGACTGTACATCATAGATGTTTGGCAGTTGCAAAGGCCTCTGGAACCACATAGTTTCATCCGATTAAAGATACTAATAAAACTCGTGTGCTCGCTCCCTAAGCGGCCCCCACGTCAAGAGCAGTATGAAAATCATAAGCAGCGAGCGGATAATAGAGAATGAGCTTGCAGAATGAGCAGGTAGCAGAGGGAGTAGGTTGGAGAGCTATGCGGCATGCGAGGTGTTGGCAGCAGCGGCGCGCGTTGCGCTACCAGCCAGATGGACACCGCAGTCCGTGTAAACAGCGCCGCGACGCGCTGCTATTTGCGTCCGCGTCTGCGTCTGCAAGCCTACGTGTTGTGAGGGCCCAGGACCCTGTGCTCAGCAGGCAGCGGATGCTGGTGCCCAACAAGGGTTTAAGGAGACCAAACAGCGAAGCTCAGCACTCTCCTACTCTCCCTCCAAGACAGAAGCAGTGTACCTACTCTGTCTTGTCCAAAAAAAAAAAAAAAAAAAAAAATGGTTCAAATGGCTCTGAGCACTATGGGACTTAACTTCTAAGGTCATCAGTCCCCTAGAACTTAGAACTACTTAAACCTAACTAACTTAAGGACATCACACACATCCATGCCCGAGGCAGGATTCGAACCTGCGACCGTAGCGGTCACGCGGTTCCAGACTGAAGCGCCTAGAACCGCACGGCCACATCGGCCGGCTCTGTCTTCGTGAAGAGTAAATATGTGAGCGCGCGTGAGAAACTGTTCTAAATGTCTAACGAATAGGAATAAAGGAGACGACTGACCGAAAGCAGAAGTGCTGCGTCCTCGACAGATTCACATAGAAAAGGTACAAAGCTTTGTTTCGCTAGCTTTCGGAACGAAATTTCTTTCTCTAGCTCTAGGATAAACACGCACAAAAACACACATACATACACACACTCACTCACATGCGTACGCTTGTCTCCCTACATTGTGCTCAGTCGACTGCCAGCTCTTTCCTGGTGCACGGTGAGTGGGAAAGTGCGGAGGCGTCTGTGGGCTAGCCAGGGGTGCAGATAGATGTGGTAGGTGCCTGACGGTTTGGCAGGCGATTTCACAGACTACGGCGTGAGACGGCAGCACACAACTAGCTAATACGAATTTGACTGGGCTACTGGGACCGTGTATACACACACAAACACACACACATACACTATTGGGCGATGAGTGGGGGGGGGGGGGGGAGGAGAGAGAGAGACAGCGAGTTACCTTAGGTTTAGGCCAGGTAGGTCACAGGAGCGAAGGTTGTGCTGTAAGGATAGCTCCCATCTGTGCAGCGTGTTCTAAATGTCTGCGTAGGGTGTATCTGAGACGTAACATGAAAAACAGGCCGGCATTTACCAAGTGGTTCGTGGAAAACCGCCTAAAAACAGGTTGGCCGGCACACAGACCCCGCATGATCAGTCCGCCGCCCGGATTAGATCCGGGGTAGGCATACTTGCCCGTCCCGGAAGCGATCGCGTGAACACTCGCGACTACCCACCTGGGCGCGTGGCAGGCACGGGAGCTCGGAATGATGCCGCATACTCAAACTCCTAGAAAGCCTCTTATACCGTCACCAAGTAAACGGAATACTCGTATACGGAAAATCCCTGGAGATATCTTTGACTGAACTAAAGGCTTATTAGCAACAATCACTATAGCGTTATTGGTTTAAATGGTTCAAATGCCTCTGAGCACTATGGGACTTAACATCTGAGGTCATCAGTCCCCTAGGACTCATAACTACTTAAACCTAACTAACCTAAGGACATCACGCACATCCATGCCCGAGGCAGGATTCGAACCTGCGACCTTAGCGGTCGCGTGGTTCCAGACTGAAGCAACTAGAACCGCTCGGCTATGTCGTTATTAAGGGAGAAGGTAGGGTCCGGCGTATTTCAGTGTAATGTGGGGAAACCACTGTTGCTCATGATCTGTACGGGATGATTCTTATTTACGGTTAAAAACCTCCGAAGCGACGTAGATGAAGCTGAGACAATTAATTTAACACAGCATGAGACATAGGATGTTGCAAATGTCGGGAAAGACCTCAAAAGTGGATGACAAATGTTGAGCATGTGAGATCACCACATGACGTATATCACAGCACGTACAGCGGTTGAGCCTATCGGTTTGTCGCACCTGAGGATCACAACCCAAGTCGAGTATTTACGTCGGTGTGGCTCTGGGCCCACGTCCGTGGCTTTAGCGTGCGGTGCTGAGGGTTTGGATCTTGAGTCTGGCAGGCAGTATTCTTTTCATTGTATTAGACAGTTATGTGTTTACACTGAGATAGAGTTTGTTATTTATTATTTACCATTTCACTGTCGCCGCTGGTTTATTGCAAAGTAAGGTACAACGAAAGCCCACCGTATTGCGTCACAGGTAGTTGGGTATCAACTTCCGAATTCCGTCGTTAATAGTAAATGACGTACGTCTTCTGTACTAAATAATGTCTCTAAACAAAAAACAAGAAGGGACAAAAGTAAAGAACAACAAAATAAGAACAACTTATATTTGGTTACAGCGAGGAAAATAATTTCGTAACTTCTACATTTACTGCAGACCATATTTACAAAATTTTTCGAAATTGGCACCGTTAGATCGATCGAATGCAAGTATTGCATCGTTCAATCAACCCTTCACGCCCAAGCATCTGGTGACGTTACACGTTCAACATTTCTCATCCATTTTCGGGGTATTTCCAGACATTTGCGACCCCATGTGTCTTATATTAAATTACGAGGGCTGTTCGGAAAGTAAGGAACGATAGGTCGCGAATGGAAACCACAGTGAAAATCAAGACTGTTTTATTTTCAACAGTTAGCTACAACTTCCAGCTACTTATCTCCATAGGCGCTGATCCGACTTAGACGTTTGTCGTAGCGTTGTACCAACTTTCCAATACCCTTGTTATAGAAGGCAGTCGCCAGTGCTTTCCGCTATTCTCTACGCTGGCCTACAGCTCGTTGTCTGTGCCAAAATGTTGCCTTCATAGACAGCACTTCATGTGAGCAGAGATGACACTCAGAGGGAGACAATTACGGGTTGTATAGTGGGTAATCAAACATTTACAACTGAAAACGATGAAGGAGCATCTTCATTGCCCCTGCAGAATGCGGCTGAGAATTAGCTCGAAGAAGAAACTGAACGACAGTTATGTAATGTTGGCTCCATACCTTCAGGCGAAATTTCTCACCAGGCCTTCGTACTTGGCGGGAGACACTATTGTTCTAGGTATCTTTATGTGCTCTCTGTGTGCTAAGAGCTAGAAAGAACGACGTAACGCGATGGACGGGCATACTATAGACACTGCCCAACACACCTGTGCAAAACGTCATCGGTTTTTCACTGTGGTTTCCATTTCGGGACCGATCGTTCCTTACTTTCCGAATAACCCTCGTACTTATCTCCCTGCCATCTACGTCGCTTCTGGGGTTTTTAAACGTTAATCAGAATCAACACTTATAAACAGCTTGTCTGATATGGTCTGCAGATTTATGAAGCATTTCGCATCTGACGCATCTGTGTACAGGGAACTGAGCTGACATCGTTATAAACCTGTTACAGAAAAAAATGTTCAAATGTGTGTGGAATCTTATGGGGCTCAACTGCTAAGGTCATCAGTCCCTAAGCTTACACACTACTTAACCTAAATTATCCTGAGGACAAACACACACACCCATGCCCGAGGGAGGACTCGCACCTCCGCCGGGACCAGCCGCACAGGCCATGACTGTAGCGCCCTAGACCGCTCGGCTAATCTCGCGCGGCCCTGTTATTGAACTGAGACAGATACCAAGCGTCTGCTATTAAGGACTGGCTGCTGAAACTATTTGTAAATAAATTAAATGTATTTCTGTGTTATCAGTCTTCTGACTGGTTTGTTGAGTCCCATCAAGAGTTCATCTTTCTTATGCCAACCTCTTCATCTCAGAGTAGTACTTGCACCCTACGTCCTCAATTATTTGCTGGAGATATTCCAAGCTCTGTCTTCTCTTACAGTTTTTGCCCCATAGAGCTCTCTCTTGTACCATGGAAGTTATTCCCTAATGTCTTAACACTTGACCTCTCATCCTGTTCCTTCTTCTTGTCAGCGTTCTCCATAAGTTTTTTTTCGCTATTTCTGCGTAGAATGTCATTTTTTACCATTTTACTCCTACTTTTCGTCGTCCTCCTATAGCACCACATGTAAAACACTTCGATTCTCTTCTGTTCCGGTTTTCCCACTGTCCACGATTCACTACCGTACAATGCGGAGCAGCAAACTCACATTCTCAGAAATTTCTTCTTCTTATCAAGGCCTATATTTGATCCTAGGAGGCTTCTTTTGGCCAATAATGTCTTCGTCGTCTGTGCTGGTTTACTTTTTATGTCCTCCTTTCTTCGTTCGTTATGTGTTATTTCGCTTCCAACGCGAGGAATTCATTCGTCTGCGTCGTAGTCAACAGACTTATCGCTACTCTGATTTATGCTAGTTCCTCTTATTTTCGTTTTTCTTCCGTTTACTCGCAATCCATGTTCCGTACTTAGTAGACTTATCGTTCTATGCAGCTGGTCTTGTAAGGTTAAACAAAAAAGTAAAAAATTGGTGCCCCATCTGCTGCGAATGGAGGAAAGAAGATTACCACTACATTTTGGGCAATGTGTTTCAAATGGTAAAAGATTCATTTTGATCAGCAAAAACTATTAAAGATCAAATGTAGCTACAACAGGGCGAGTAAGGACTAACGCACGACGGAAGAAGGAGAAGTATTCTTCAATTTCACCGCTGATAGCAATGTCATCAGAGAATTGTATCACATATCCTTTTACCCTGAATTTTAATCTCAGTCTTGAATCTTTCTTTTATTTCCACCTTTGCTTTTACGATGTGTATATTAAACGGCAGGGGAGAAGGGCTGCAACTCTGTGTTACACCTTTTTTAATCGAAACACTTCGTTTTTTATCTTGCATTCTTATTGTTCCCTCTTGGTCCGTGTATATATTATATACTACCTGGCTCTTCCTGTAGCTTACTCATAGTTTTGTCAGAATTTTCAACATCTTGCACCATTTCTCATTGCCGAACGCTGTTTCTAGATGGAGAGATTCTATGTCCGTACCCTGATTTTTCTTCAGTCTTCCTGTCATTATCAACCGCAATGTCAGAACTGTCTCCCTGGTCTTATTACCCTTCCTAAAGTCAAACTCAGTGTCATCTAACAGATCCTCTATTTTCTTTTTCATTCTTCTGTATATAATTCTTTCCAGCAACTTGATGCATGAGTTTTTAAGTTGGTTGTGCGATAGTTCTCGTACTTATCTGCCCTTGCAGATCCCTTCGGGATTGTGTGGTAATACTTTTTGAACATCTAATGGTGTGTCTCGAGTCTCATAGATTCTACACGCCATCTTGAATAATACACTCCTGGAAATGGAAAAAAGAACACATTGAGACCGGTGTGTCAGACCCACCATACTTGCTCCGGACACTGCAAGAGGGCTGTACAAGCAATGATCACACGCACGGCACAGCGGACACACCAGGAACCGCGGTGTTGGCCGTCGAATGGCGCTAGCTGCGCAGCATTTGTGCACCGCCGCCGTCAGTGTCAGCCAGTTTGCCGTGGCATACGGAGCTCCATCGCAGTCTTTAACACTGGTAGCATGCCGCGACAGCGTGGACGTGAACCGTATGTGCTGTTGACGGACTTTGAGCGAGGGCGTATAGTGGGCATGCGGGAGGCCGGGTGGACGTACCGCCGAATTGCTCAACACGTGGGGCGTGAGGTCTCCACAGTACATCGATGTTGTCGCCAGTGGTCGGCGGAAGGTGCACGTGCCCGTCGACCTGGGACCGGACCGCAGCGACGCACGGATGCACGCCAAGACCGTAGTATCCTACGCAGTGCCGTAGGGGACCGCACCGCCACTTCCCAGCAAATTAGGGACACTGTTGCTCCTCGGGTATCGGCGAGGACCATTCGCAACCGTCTCCATGAAGCTGGGCTACGGTCCCGCACACCGTTAGGCCGTCTTCCGCTCACGCCCCAACATCGTGCAGCCCGCCTCCAGTGGTGTCGCGACAGGCGTGAATGGAGGGACGAATGGAGACATGTCGTCTTCAGCGATGAGAGTCGCTTCTGCCTTGGTGCCAATGATGGTCGTATGCGTGTTTGGCGCCGTGCAGGTGAGCGCCACAATCAGGACTGCATACGACCGAGGCACACAGGGCCAACACCCGGCATCATGGTGTGGGGAGCGATCTCCTACACTGGCCGTACACCACTGGTGATCGTCGAGGGGACACTGAATAGTGCACGGTACATCCAAACCGTCATCGAACCCATCGTTCTACCATTCCTAGACCGGCAAGGGAACTTGCTGTTCCAACAGGACAATGCACGTCCGCATGTATCCCGTGCCACCCAACGTGCTCTAGAAGGTGTAAGTCAACTACCCTGGCCAGCAAGATCTCCGGATCTGTCCCCCATTGAGCATGTTTGGGACTGGATGAAGCGTCGTCTCACGCGGTCTGCACGTCCAGCACGAACGCTGGTCCAACTGAGGCGCCAGGTGGAAATGGCATGGCAAGCCGTTCCACAGGACTACATCCAGCATCTCTACGATCGTCTCCATGGGAGAATAGAAGCCTGCATTGCTGCGAAAGGTGGATATACACTGTACTAGTGCCGACATTGTGCATGCTCTGTTGCCTGTGTCTATGTGCCTGTGGTTCTGTCAGTGTGATCATGTGATGTATCTGACCCCAGGAATGTGTCAATAAAGTTTCCCCTTCCTGGGACAATGAATTCACGGTGTTCTTATTTCAATTTCCAGGAGTGTAGTTAAAATGTAAATGTCGTGTGACTAGGGCCTACCGTCCGGTAGACCGTTCGCCGGGTCCAAGTCTTTCGATTTGACACCACCTAGGCGATTTGCTCGTCGATGGGAATGAAATGATGATGATTAGGACAACACAACACCCAGCGGAGAAAAATCTCCGATACAACCAGGAATCGAATACGGGCTCTTAGGATTGACATTCTGTCGCGCTGACCACTCAGCTACCGGGGGAAGGCGGAACAATCGTTTGGTTGCCACTTCTCCCAATAATCTTATAGATTCCAAAGGAATGTTGTGTGTCGCTTCTGCCTTATTTGATAGCGAGTCTTCCAAAGCCCTACTGAACGCTAACTCTAATTCTGGATCTCCTACGTCTTCCATGTCGACTACCATTTGTTCTTCTATCACATCATCAGACAAGTCGGCCCTCTGGGAGAGACCTTCAGTGCACTCTTCAACCTAACCGCTCACTCCTCTACGTTAAGAGTGAAATTCTCCTTGCACTTTTAATTTTGACGCCCTTGCTTTTAAACACGCGGAAGGTTGTTTTCACTCTTCTATATGCGGAATCAGTCCTTCCGTAGACCACTTGCGTTTCGATTTGTTCACTTTTATCCTGCAGCCAATTCGCCTTAGCTTCTGTGTGGTTCTTGTTTCTTTCATTTCTTAGTGACGTACATTTCTGTCTTGCTGCCTTTCTCTGACCATTATTGTACATTCTTATTTTGTCGATCGGTTGAAGTATTTCATCTGATACTTGAGGTTTCTTCGGACCCACCTTCCTTGTCCGCACGTTTGTCTGACCAACTTCTATGACTGCCCTTTTTAAATGTCTCTTCATGTGGCCCGCCAAATTTTATTTAATGCGCACAAAGAGTGGGAAAGAGCTGATATCGTTTGGCAACGCAATTGGCCTTCAGTTTCTGCAATCAGTCGCAACCTTCAAGTATCTAGGAGTTCTCCCCAGAGCAATCTGAAGTGTGACTATCACATAAATGTAGCTCTGAGGAAGTGAAGTATCATATTTACATTTATCAGGAGAGCCCTAAGGCAGAGGAATTCACGCATGAAGGTGGTCGCTTAAAAAATACTCATTCGACAAATTCTTGAATACCGTTCCACGCTCGGAGACTCTTCCTGAGGTGAATTGATGGAGGAGATAGAAAAGATCCAAAGAAGAGCTGCGCAGCTTGTCAAACAGATATGGAACTGAAGTTGGACACAGTACAAAACAGACGCTGTGTCTCTGGGAGAGCTGGCCGTTGTGGCCGAGCGGTTCTAGGCGCTTCAGTCCGGAACAGCGCTGCTGCTACGGTTGCAGGTTCGAATCCTGTCTCGGGCATGGATGTGTGTGATGTCCTTAGGTTGGTTACGTTTACGTAGTTCTATGTCTAGGGGACTGATGACCTCAGATGTTATGTCCCATAGTGCTCAGAGCCATTTGAACCATTTGAACCTCGGGGAAGGTCTTACAAACACATTTCCGGGAGCTCAGATTCCGAGATGAGTCAAGAAACAAGTTCTTCCTCTAACATCCATCTCGCATAACGACCAGGAAGTTAAAATCAATGAAACTGGGGCTCATGTCGAGCCGTAATTTCCGCGATGCAGGAGAAAGTGGAGTGAATGACAGTGTGGCTCTCCGTGTAGACAAGATGACGGCTTGCGGAGTATCGAACACGGAAAAGATCATAAAACTATGTATTCAAGTCAGCAACATAAAGCGTAATGCTTTAGTCTTAGCGACTCGCCCGGATGGAACAGGAAGCGGGTTAAACGAAGCGAAGCGGCTGACAGCTGTCGGCAGTACACTAAGTAAGACGCGGGCACCGCGTTATGTGGGTGTTGCTAAGGCTGGCAGCGGCCGCTAGTTTAGAGCAGCTTGATTGTGATCGTGCTGACGCGGGTGGTGTTAAACGGCGTGGCAGCCTTCCCTCCACGCTGCCCCGCCGCCCCCTCCCCCCGCCGCGGTATCGGAGGCCTGATCTCGCCCCGCCTGGTGGCAGCGTCCCACAGCTGGTCCTGATTGAGGATTTCCTCAATGCGCCGCCGCCCGCCTCCCTGGCACCGCGCCTCAACGCGCGCCTCACGGACGCCGCGAGACACTTGTCAAGGCTGCTGCAACCGGCTCTCTACTGCACAAGCCACTACAGGCTGCTCTGTACGCCTCCCGAATTTGCACGCTGCTCGAACTAATCCTCCTCACTTTAACATCCCTGTTCTTAATGTCTGTACTGAACCTTGAGCTAATTCCTGATCAACTTCCATAGTGCTTAATGTCTTGCGCATATTCCAAATTATTTCCATTCACCATAATTTTTACGATTTCATCTCCTCGCACTGTCATTATTTTCATTTTCAAGGCCCACTTCTACTTAATAATCTGTCCCTGTAGTTTCGATCACCTGCTGCCTCTCTAGAAACTGTGACTGCTGTGGTGTCGTCCGAAGAATGGGGTCCCATGGCAAAGTTCGTGCCTCATGACGGAACCACAAGCAAGGACAGTCACTGCCTGACGCAGCAACGAATGAGAGACGTCGGCGTAGACACTCCCTCGAGAGGTTCCATACGCCGTCACTGCTGGAAGAGTACGTACCTGGGATATTCAGTCCTTTCTTGTTGAAAATCTCTGTGTCAGATTACTATGGCGTGAGCAACACAAATTGCAAACGCACGCCACAAAGAGCCTACGTCCTGCTGTCTTTCAGGGACATAATCAATACTAAACAGACCCCTAGCGTCGCCAAGAAGCATGAGCGAACATGTCGTCACTGACAAAAGTTGTTCACCATGAATTAATCTATCATCCATATACCTATAAACACTATGTGATCAAAAGCTTCCTGGCTGAAAATAACTTACAAGTTCGAGGCGCCTTCCACCGATAATGCTGGAATTCAATATGGTGTTGGCGCCCCCTTAGTCTTGATGACAGCTTTCACTCTCGCAGGCATGTGACAGGTTCCACTCTCGCAGGCGTACATTCAATCAGTTGCAGGAATGTTCCTTGGGGAATGGCAGACCATTCCTCACGGAGTGCTGCACTGAGATGTGTCGATGTCGGTCGGTGAGGCCTGGCACGAAGTCGGCGTTCCAAAACATCCCAAAGGTGTTCTATACGATTCAGGTCAGGACTTTGTGCAGGCCAGTCCATTACATGGACGTTATTGTTGTGTAACCACTTCGCCACAGGCCGTGCGTTATGAACAGGTACTCGATCGTGTTGAAAGATGCAATCGCCATCCTCGAATTCCTCTTCCACAGGGGGTGCAAGAAGGTGCTTAAAACGTCAGTGTAGGCCTGTGCTGTGACAGTGCCACGCAAAAAGACAAGGACTGCAAGCCCCCTTAATGAAAAACACGACCACACCATAACAGCACAGCCTCCGAATTTTACTGTGGGCGCTACACACGCTGGCAGTTGACGTTCACCAGGCATTCGCCATACCCACACCCTGCCATCCGATCGCCACATTGTACCGTGATTCGTCACTCCTCACAACGTTTTTCCACTGTTCAATCGTCCAATGTTTACGCTCCTTACACCAAGGGAAGCGTCGTTTGGCATTTACCGGCGTGATGTGTGACTTATGAGCAGCCGCTCGACCATGAAATTAAAGGTTTCTCATCTCCCAACTAACTGTCACAGTACTTCTAGTGGATCCTGATGCAGTTTGGAATACCCGTGTGATGGTCTGGATAGATGTCTGCCTATTACATATTACGACCCTCTTCAACTGTCGACGGTCTCTGTCAGTCAACAGACGAGGTTGGCGTGTACGCTTTTATGCTGTACGTGTCCGTTCACGTTTCCACTCCATTATCACATCGGAAACAGTGGACCTAGGGATGTTTAGGATTGTGGAAACCTCGCGTACAGACGTATGACACAACTGACATCCAATCACCTGACCACGTTCGAAGTCCGTGAGTCCCGCGGAGAGCCCCATTCTGCTCTCTCACGATGTCCAATGACTACTGAGGTCGCTGATATGGAGTACGTGGCAGTATGTGGCAGCAAAATGCACCTAATATGAAAAACGTATCTTTTTGGGGGTGTCCGGATACTTTTGAGCACATAGTGTACAAAGAATTTGAAATACTCTGTACACTAACAAACTTCAGGGTGGATGGCAGTATTCGAGGTTTTTCAGCGTGTCGTTGACAAACTTCTAAGAATAATGGATGACACTCAAGGAGAATTAGATGTTGGCAAGTAACGTGGCAAAGCGATATGAGGTGGAACAAGCATGTGAGAACTGTGGCACCGAAGGCGATTGGTCGACTTCGGTTTATTGGGAGAATTTTACGAAAGCGTGGGTCACCTGTATAGGAGATCGCTTATATGACGCTGGTGCGACCTGTCCTTGAGTGCTGCTCGGGTGTTTGGGATCCGTACCACATCGGTTTGAAGGAATTCATCGAAGTAATTCGGAGGCGGGCTGCTACATTTGATACCGGTAGGTTCGAGCAACATGTAAATGTTACGAAGATGCTTCGGGAACTCAAATGGGAATCTCTGGAGAGAAGACATTTTTTTCTAGGAACACTTTTGGGAAAATTTAGAGAACCGCCATTTGAAGCTGACTGCTGAACGATTCTATTGCCGCTAACATGCATTGTGTATAAGGACCATGAAGATAAGATACGGGAAATAAGGGCTCATAAGGAGGCATACAGACAGTCGTTTTCCCCTCGCTCTGTTTGGGAGTGGAACGGGAAAGGAAATGACAAGTTGTGGTACAGGGTACCCTCCACCACGCACCGTACGGTGGCTTGCGGAGTGTCTATGTTGGTGTAGATTTAGATGTAGATCCTGTAGGTCCTCGTTTATAATGTGTATTAAAATGGTCAGCAAAAATGTAATCAAGCACACTGAACTCTAATAGAAAATAATAAAATAACAGTAGAAAAGAAAACAATTACAATTAGTTAAAAATATATGTGAACATGGAATAATAAAACATGGAACAATAAAACGGATATTCGTCTAGGACATGTGCCGGCCGGGGTGGCCGAGCGGTTCTAGGCGCTACAGTCTGGAACAGCGCGACCGCTACGGCCGCAGGTTCGAATCCTGCCTCGGGCATGGATGTTTGTGATGTCCTTAGGTTAGTTAGGTTTAAGTAGTTCTAAGTTCTAGGGGACTGATGACCTCAGAAGTTACGTCTCATAGTGCTCAGAGCCATTTTACTAGGACATGTATTGTGGTATTCCTTAAGACCACTCATACGAGAGTAGTTTGGCGCTTACGCAGCCGGCGGTTAACGACCTTGAACATCTGCCTACAGCGACTGCGTTCTTGAACTGTTTGCATCCAGTTCGATTCAACGCCTAGCGTGACGATTTCGTCTATTCAGCGCTATCTAAGTCAGGACAACATGTGATTACCACATCAGTTCGTTCAGTTTCTGTTTGTTCCGTGTGCTCCAGGCATGCGCATTTCGTACTGAGGTTCAAAGACCGTTCGCAACATTTTTCAATTGAAAGCCAAAGGTGTCTCGTCGTTGTCCTTTGTGGTTTAACCCACTGTTTGACTTAACACTAGTAGAACTATTGTTGTATTATAAGCCTTGAGTACGAAAGCGTGATATTATTATGTTTCACACTAAAATATATTGTGGATGAACTAATAAACGACGTTTTTACTTTCAGCTTTAAGTGTTGTGGCTAATGTAAAACTAGGTACGCAGGTACCGGATCGTTATAACTAAAGGGCAGCTACTGGTGGAGGTCCAATATAGGTTGTCATTATTGCATTACAGCGAAACTTGGAAGATATGCTAGTGTGTTAACGCGGAACAGATTTATATTGGACAAGAATTAGTTCCAATTTTCGTCACCATGTGCTCATATTGAACAAATGATGTAACACCGGATAATAATAAAATCAGCATTATGTCTTTCTCACTTGTTTGATCTTTTCTGTCCACGCTCAGTTCCTAATTCTTGACATATGGAAACGTCTTTCTTGCATTCACAGTGCCAGATTTGCACATAATGGTCAAAACTGAAACTAATTTTATTTCAGCGTAACTCCGTTTCACATTAACGCATTGGAATATCTTCCAAGTTTCGTTGCCATACGATAATTACAGTCCGCACTGGGCCTCTGTAAGTAGCTGCGCTGTAATTGTAAAGAGACGGTAGTTACAGGTATCCTGGGAACAAGCCACTAATCGCAATATTATTACTCATAAGAGAAATAAATTAGGTCAAACGTCTAAAACACAAAGAAATTATTTTCAAATATGGAGCTGTGTCTGTTTTACCGCTCACCAAGATCATTTTCCTTTAAAACTTTGTACCTATGTACAATCGATGCTTGAAGGTTAATAAATCTAAAGACTGAAAAGACAGTTTACTAAAGACGCGATACCGTCTAACATACAGGTTTATATTTTTTAGACCGCACAAACTCTATGCCAAACCTCTCGATTAATTTGTACACTTTCCAACAAACGGCACGTCACGTTACATAATCGACATTTCATCACCCCTATTCACTCTCTCATTTACAACCAGCATTATATAGCGAGATAGAAAACTATGGTAACATACGCTTGTCAAAAATCTTGTTACGAAATGGCTTTTGATATTGGACTACCGTAGTGCAGCTGATGTATCAGGTCCACACATTGCCCTTGGAAAGTTCGCATACTTTCCTATTTCACTGTGTTTTAATTACGTCACTGAATCTGCAAATTTGCACTTATTGACGAATAAGGGAAGAATGTACGACTACACAGCAACCTCTGTTTTGGGAATGGGACTAAGTACAATATGTCTAAAATTTATTGTTTTCAAGCAGATGTTAAGCATTTATCCTAAATAATAACTGCTTACGAATCTTGTGAATCTGGCGGTCATAACTGCCTGTTAGACGGTATTGTTTCACCAGCTATTTGTGCCTTTGTAGTCGTAGGTTCCTTGAACTTCAAATAACAACAGTGTAAAAATACGTAAGTTTGAAGTGTATCACTTTGATGCATGACAGAGCAGACACAGCACTGTATTTTAAAATAAATTTTATTCCTTTCTCTCGTTAGAACTGATATAGTTGCCGTGCCAGTATACAAGAACTACTCTGCTGCGATATCGACGTGGTGTAAACCAGTACAATCCACATCTGCGGCAGTACTACGTAAGACACCTAACAGTGTGCGCTGGAGGGTATTTGTGGTAGCACTATCAGCTTCCTCCTCTTCCCAGTTCCATTCGCTAACAGAGAACGACTGGTTTCTCAGGTTTTCTTGCTGTGGCCATTTCGAGATGTTCGGGGGCGAAGTAATTTGTAGCCAGACTCTTCGAGGAACGTACGCACTCGGAATTTTAGCAGTACACGTCTAAGCAATGCGCAGATTCTCTCATGTAGCACCTGCCACTGCTGCTGGATGAGAATCTCCATTACGCTTCCGCGCATCTGTATTACTAACAATTAAGCCAACTCGAGGCACGGAAGCAGCCCGAGTTGCAGGTTGCCTATCTATTGGCTTCCAGGCGCAACAAAATTTTATTTGCAATATTTCATATAAAAAGTGACCGAGTTTAAAAATTTAAAATGTTTACATAATCAACTCATTAAGAAGTATAACCTTACGTGAAAGATTAAACACAGTAATAGAAGTATTATATTTATAAACTATGTACATGTCTTGAGGCATCCCAAATCACCACACGCAAATACCTAAACTATATTCGTTTAGTATTTGAGAATGAGAGCACTCACTGCCTGGCAACAAACTGTACACATAATTTCAAACCTTTTATAAACTATTTTGCGCCGACGCCACCCGCAAAATGGCGAAAAGAAGAAAAAGTGTCGCTTACTACATTTTCGCTGTTGATGCAATGAACTGTCGCTTCAGGAATGAATGTTTGCTTTACTACTTCCTTACTGCTTCTCTATGACGTCATAAACAGACAGATGCTTGAAAAACTAGCTTTTGCTTAAAACGAAGCCGAAATTTCCCAGAATATACTCATCCAATATTTGTTAATGAGAGCAAATAGTGACTTCCAGCAAACTTTAAATTTAATTTCAAACCTTTATAAACTTTCTGTTGATTACATCCTTAATGTCAAATATATAACACATAAACTCATTTGTAATGACAAATTTGAAGTTATTTTATACTTGGGAGTTCGAATCTTTAAAGAATCGGGGGTTTACTGGTGCCAGACGAATAGATCTTCTTTGTCTCCTCCATTATCGGTCCAAAATGGTTGATATATACAAGAAACACTCTTACAAGTGTTTTGTAAACTACTTCTCTCTTGGATGGATAACATATCCTTAAGATTCTTCCTGTGAAGCCAAGTCTGACCTCTCCTTCTGTCATATTTTGTCTTATGTAGTAATTCCGCTTAGATTTCTCCGGAAGGGTGTCACTCAGAATTTTAGGTTCATTTCTGCTTCGAATGTTTTATAGCCAACAGTATAATCGAACAGTACTGAATCACTTCTCTTATTTATGCGAAAAATGTTACATTAGTTTACGTTTGGAGTCAACTGCCAGCCCCAGCACGAATAATTAAGTCCCTGGAGATCTTCCTGCATTTCGTTACAGTCTTCTGGCGTTACAGCCTTGAAGGCGTCTGTTTAAGCCACCTTCCCGCTGCGTATTCACGTGCATGTCGACAGTCACTTGTCTGCCTCAATCCGTGGTCACTTCTCGGTCCAAATCGTCTGAGCTCTGATGTAAATCAACCAGCAGGAAAGCTTGGAAGAAGAAATGGTTCGCGTGACAAGGGGCACTTTTGGGTCCACACTATCTTTTTCCGCCCTCTACGGTGAAGGGGCGCTGATCTGTTTGGCGTTGAAATCAGCACAATGAACACATATCCGTTTTGTCATCCAGGTTTTGAAGCTGCTTAGCACATTGCTCTTCTTCCCATAGAATAATATTTTGTGTGTTAGTGCTAATATATGATCTTTTAACGATATGTAGTCCGTTGAATGGGGTATGCATATGAAGAATGAGAGAAGTCACAGAAGTTACAAAATAGCTCGAAAAGTTGCTAACAGATGGCGCTGCACATTGTGCAGCTCGAACAATACCAGAGTGCATAACTGAACTTGTCCTCCAAAAACAGTTTTTGCAATCACATCAAAATCTTCCAAATGTCAAGTACTCGCAGTATGGAGGTGGCGCAAATGAACAGTGAAAGATTATGGCGTCACATCTTTAATGTCTGAATGGCAATGGATTCAGATGCCACACAGATCGCTCATTCAAGCTCGTCCATTGTGGTGGGCTGATTCCAGTGGACAGTGGCTTTCAATGTGCTGCACAAAAAATAGTCACAAGGAATCATATTGAGCGATTATGGAGACCAATCCATTCCTGCGCCAGTAAACTCGCAATAATTCACCGGAATTGCTATATCCCCGAAGTATGTATCAAGAAAGCGAAACGTCTGTTCTGTGCGTTGTGGTCTGGCCCCATCTTGCATGAACCACGAGGAGCCTGGTCGATTGTTCAATGCTAGCTGTGTGGCGACATATTGTTCCAAGACTGCAACATAACGTTCATTAGGGAACATTTCTTGTACGAAAAAGGGACCAATAATACCTCTGCTGCATACCGCAGCCCAAACAGTAACTTTGAGAGAATACAGAGTGTTCGCTTCACGTAAGAGGGGATTTATCGAAACGCCAAAAACGCCAGTTTTGCTTATTCACGACTCGATGCAGGTGGAAATGTGAACCAGATGCAGTCGACTTCAAATTCTTCGTTATCAACCATTGTGAGACTCTAGTTCGCAAAGTGAGCCCTCTGTCGCACAGCTCGAACAGATATGGCCTGGTGGGTTTGGATTTTGAATGGAGGCATGTGTAGGCTCTGTCCCATTATTTTCTGCGTGCTGGAATGCTTCAAACCAGTCGCTAATGCTATTCTTCGGACGGACTCTCTTGGATTTTGCTGACTAATCCACAAACCGTGGCGACATTTTCAGGAGTAACCGTACTCGTATTTATTGTAATAAAATTCCGGACTTAATAAACAAACTGTTTTCAGTTCAACGTGATCGAAGTGAATGGAGACTATTTATTGATTCTAGTAAAATAAGTCATAAAGAGTGTGCTGTTACACAATGGAAATGGTCCGTCTTTAGTTCCAAATTTTATGTTTCCCACTATATAATCAGCCACGCTCATATCTGTTGGAATGTCGCGAAAGGCCTGCGAATGGTTTCCGCAATGGGTCCTTCGCGAATGTCATATTGCGTTTATAAACTGCGCCTTGTTCCCTAGGATTCTGTGCTAATCTTTGGTATTCCAGTACCAGAAAAATACGTTGTTAAATGGAATACACGATTCAAATTCTTTTGGTACACAAACCCCCTTTCATGTTTACGCTGTGAAAATTATCGCATTGAGCTGTGGCGCACTATTCGTAGGCACTACGTATTGCGATTATGTACAACTTGTGTATAGAAATCTTACAGATTTCGCAATAAACATAGTATTCGTTTATCGATCTTGGTCTCCAAGGTATTTAATTTCGAAATCAGAAACTCCTTAACTGGACACCCTCTATTTTTTCTCTCCATTCGTCTTTTTTCAAGTTAAGCTTCCACGTGTTCCATATCTCCACATGTGCTCACTTAAGATCTACCACATCGAATGTACTAGCCTACATTCTCTTCGGCAGCGTTGAAAGCCGAGAGGAAATATGCTGCCTTCTTCAGTCTTATCCCCCCTCCTAGATCACGAACTCCGTCCCGACATTTATTCCTTCGACCTTCTACCCGATTTATTCCACTCCTCTCCCTCCCTTCACCATACTTCCCCTACATCTTATTTTCTCTTCCATCCTTCTTTCTCTAACTCCTTTTCGTCATCAAATTTTTAGCCTCAATAATAACCCTCTACTCCAACTGCTCTTGTATTCCAACAGCCACTCCTATCCCCTCGATACACAAGCACTAGTCATCATCCATATATCAACTCCTTGTACTTTTCTCAAAGACAATTCTTTCCCCTTAAAAAACAGACTATCTACCCCAGAACAGGTCCTTCCTGCTTTAGTTCCAGTGAACTGCTTATTTGTAACATCAGTGTTCTGCTTCAAGGCTTTTTAGCATGTTTTAAAATGTTATTGCCTTTCTGATTACACCTTTTGTTACAACTGTTTTTGACTAAAAGCGAAGGACATGTATCGTATAGAAAGGAACTTCCATTTCATTTCCACCTTTACAAAGTCTTAAATTCTTTGTCAAAATCTTACGTTTCTGTTTATTATTCTTTCATTTCATTATCTTGTCAACTGGATGAATAGTAGGTTGGCTGTACCGGTGACAACCCATATGGGGCGATGGGGGATGAAATAACAATAACGAAATAAAGCTGCCGTCAGTAGTGATGGGAATTTGATTTGAATACAATTTTCAGCTATGCACCTAAGTTGGTGTTGCTGTTGAACTTCGAGACACGCAGAGACGGAGACCTCGGGATAAATTGCTTCTATCACACAAGCTCAGGTCTTTTCTGTTTAATAGGTGTTACAGGATACATAGAGTAAAAACAAGCGCATGTCTCGAATTTCATTTACAAAATGTAATTTTTACACTTGCACAGTTAGTAGCTGTATGAGGCCTAGAGTAAGGGCTATAGTTACAGTTTTGTGTTGCATTAACTCTCATTAAACACCCGTTTAATGATTCCGTTGTGCTTTGCAAAAGCAATGTATCACTACGAATTTACAAACGAAGTTAGTCACATTGCGTTTATTTATACATGGGTCGGGTTTTATATAATGGGGTAATTTACAGAGCATTAAAAAGTGGGTCACAGTCTCTTATGGCGTGACAGGTTAAAGTAAAACGTAGTGGACGGCTTTCAATCTTGAAACAGAGAACGGCATCGTCTGCTCCAGTATCATGCCTCTCGTACAGTGGTCTGCTCGGATTACTTGCCCGCCAGAATGTGGCGTGCCTCATTGTTTGTGAGGCCTCGGCAGCCGCCGTGGTGGGAGTATTTTTACCAGCGACCGGCCCGCCGCCGCTTCCGGTGTCTCTTCCTGACCGCCGCGCTCTGGAAACCAGCGGAGCTTTCGAAAGCCCAGGCCTTCTCCACCACACATATGAGATTGACTCTGTACATCTGTGACAGCAACCAGTTACTTATACTAGTATGCGAATGTTCAACAGAAACGGAAGCAACATAAGGAATGCCACAAGGTAGGGTTATAACGCATCTGTTCTGAGGATAAACGGATGCGACAAAAGGGATACCTCCTAATATTGTGTCGGGCCTCCTTTTACCTGGCGTAGTGCAGCAGTTAGACGTGGCCTGGACTCAACAAGTCGATGGAAACCCCTGCGAAAGTACTGAGATATGCTGCGTTTATAGCCGTCCATAATTGCGAAAGTGAAGCCTGAGCAGGATTTTGTGCACGAACTGACTTCCTCAATATGTCCCCTAAGTGTTCGATGGGATTAACGTCGGGCGATATGGGTGGCCAAATAATTCGCTTGAATTGTACAGAATGTTCTTGAAACCAATCACGAACAGTTTTGGCCCAGTGAGATGGCGCATTGTCATCCATAGAAATATCATCGCTGTTTGGGAGCATGAAGTCAATGAATGACTGTAACTGGTCTCCAATTAGCCGAACATAACTATTTTCAGGCGATGATAACACGGGTCAGAGAATCGAGTTCATTCCATGTGAACACAGCCCACACTATTCTTCAAATATATCAAATGGCTCTAAGCACTATGGGACTTAACATCTGAGGTCATAAGTCCCCTAGACTTAGAACTACTTAAACCTAACTAACCTAAGGACATCACTTAAATCCATGCCCGAGGCAGAAGTCGAACCTGCATCCGTAGCAGCAACGAGGTTTCGGACTGAAGCGCCTACAACCGCTCGGCCACAGCGGCCGGCCCACACCATTGTGAGTCGAACCCTTCCAACAGTTGTTGCCAAATGAAATCGGGTCTCATCTGACCAGGTCACGGTTTTCCAGTCGTCAAGGATCCAACTGATATTGTAACGAGGCCGGCAGAGGCGCTGCAGGCGATGTGGTGCTGTTGTCAAAGGCAGTCGTGTCGGTCGTCTGCCGCCATAACCCATTAACGCCAAATTTCGGCGACCCGTCCGAAAAGGCCGTCGGCCTCTGCGTTTCCGTCGTGAGAGGTAATGATGCCAGAAATCTGGTATTCTAGACACTTTGCTGTCACTGTGCATCTCGAAATACTGAATTCCCTAACGATTTCCGTAATGAAATGTCCCATGCATCAATCTTCATCTGCCATTCCGCATTCAAAGTCGGTTAATTTCCGCCGTGCTGCCATAATCACGTCGATATCTTTTCACGTGAATCACTTGAGTACAAATGACAGCTCAACCAATGGACTGGCCTTTTATACATAGCGTACGCGATGCTGCCGCCATCTGTATATGTGTATATTGCTGTTCCATGACTTTTGTCATCTTGTGAGCGTGTGGGTGCGTGCTATTCTGTCGTTCTGGGCAACGGATTAATCTGAGATGTACCCTTTACCCTGTGGCTCCTGCAAGATGCAATTTCCACCGCCACACTACTACAGAAGTCAGACAGACGCTCCTAACGTTCTAAAGAGAAATGCCTGAAAAACTTTCAGCAATAAATATCTTCTGGAGTCGTCCGCTGTAAGGAAAAGACACAAAAATTCACAAAATTTCTTACGCAACTAGTGGGATACTTGGGTACTGGAGTAATGCTAGTTAGTGTAAGAAAAACACGAAACTAACGAAAATTA
Source organism: Schistocerca cancellata (assembly GCF_023864275.1). Taxonomy (NCBI): domain Eukaryota; kingdom Metazoa; phylum Arthropoda; class Insecta; order Orthoptera; family Acrididae; genus Schistocerca; species Schistocerca cancellata. The sequence continues at coordinate 254,397,258 of NC_064630.1, read as the reverse complement.
TTATTTATTTTGCAAAAATTCTGAGAAAACACAATGGCACTTTTAGTTATGAACCGAACAAGTTATTTCCGGGTTCTTTTCGGAATGTGAAGTTACCTCTTAACTTGTTTATTTTTAAGTGGGAGTGCAGGGTGTGGGTAAAGGAAGGGTCGTAGGGGAGGAGTGGTGCCGAGGAAGCATGTTTTGCAACAAATTTCTGTTATCAATGTGGCTAGTTATCTTTCTTTTCTGAGAAGAAGCTGTAGGTAGCACTCGCGATGCATTGACAATTGCTTTACCATTCTATGAAAAAAGTTTATTACAAATAAGCAATTCTTGACTCATTATGTCGTGTTTTAGTAAAAAAAAATATACATAAACTAAATGTCATTTGTCTTTCGCCGTTCAAAAAATGAATGTGTTCAAAGAAAACTCCTTTTACAGTCTAAAGTTTAGTTGGGGGCTAATTTTGATGGTGGTAGGCAGGCAGGTTGGGTGTGAGGGGGGTAACACCTAATAACAAATGATTTACAGTCATTATCAAGCAGGCATGACAGCAGGCATCGAAAGAATTCGGAGTGAGCTACTAGGGTCGTAAACAGATGAGTGGTCGGGGAATTTAAATATAAATCTTTGGAAGAAAATCGACACTGTTCTCTCGAAATGCTGTGGGGTAAATCTAAAAAAACAAACTATATTCGACTAACACTGTGCGACCATCACGCTTGCTACCTTCGTATGTCGGGTATAGACAGTCGTTGTTCCCTCACTCAGTAAGCGAATTAGATAACATTGAAAGCTGTTAACAGTAGCACGCAGTTCTCTCTACCACGCACTACAGAACGACTTGCGGAGTTTAAATGTGGATGCAGACGTGCAGCTACGTAGATGGAAGAATAAATGAATTATGGAGGTGTATATTGGCGACCCGGCAATTCGTGAAGCTATTTCGGCATATGATACAAGACGTTAGACGAGAACGGATTCGGAGACGTTGGACCAATATAAACTGTGTGTTATGGTGGACCGACTGGTGATGGCCTCCCGTTTATTTTTGTCGCGCCCATCCTTTGGAAGTCATGGCCACAGCGGAGCTGTCGAATACGTGCAGGCACTCTTAGAGTGCAGAGGGGAGTGGTTAGTGTCCCGCAGGGCAGCAAGTGCTGGGCCACTCGGCCAATTGCTTGGCGTGCGTCTGCGCTGATGAGGGGCCACGGCCGTAACAGACACTGATGAGCGGGCCCCCCCCCCCCCTCTGCCCTCTGTCAGATAGATAAAGGAGGGGGAGTCGTGCCGTGAGATACGTAGTAGACATGGAACGAGAACTGGAGCAAGTCATACGCCAAGGCCAAAGCGAGCCACGACGCAAAACTGGCCAAAATTATTTTTGATAGTTTTAAACGTTTAAAGTATTGCAGTTCACTTTTAACTTAACTGTAATTGTAGATGTTGATGGAGTTAGGACAGCAACCAGCAACCAGCAACCGGCCTAAATTACTTCATTATCAACCTTAGAGAGGTGTCTCATATGACTCAAATGCATGTTTTTTGAAGTATATTAGCATTACTGGCACTGATATTTTCGAATCTTTACTTAATATGTGATTGCTGAGAACCGTCGCAACTCCATTTCGGTAATGGTTCTAAGTTGAGCTTTGCTTCTGAATCTGTGCCTCGTAACACTTCCTCTAAATACCTGCATAGCCGTAATGTGGGTGAAATCTGATAATCCTTGCAATTTAATTTCAGCCAATGTTTTAGTGACAATATTTGAGTCTTCTGTTGGATGCCATTGCGATTTCCCTTTTTTAGCTAATTAGTAAAAAGGATATATAGCTTTTTTTGCACTCTGTGTTATTTAATTCTGCTTCCTGTTAGCTCTGCGTCAATAAAAATGGCTAGTGCATCACTAGCGATAAGCTTCGTTACTTTCTTCTCTTCATGCATTAGAATCCTTTTCTTCAATTTCCTTGCCCTTGCTTGAGTCAGCCACGTGAGGGTTTCCAGCAGCTCTCTTGGCTCATACTGGTAGCAAATGTCATTTCCCCAGGGGTAGAAAATTGTCGCAAATCTTATGTTTTCCTACGTTTGCTCTCTGCACTTGACTCACTGAAATCTTTTTACGGGCTGCCTGAAGAAGTGAAATAAAATGTAGGTACCTTCACGTCCATCGCTAAGCAGTCAGCATTCTTCTCCGGTAAACTCTTCTCCTCATTCTTTGCTGAAACCCACTTTTTCTTAAATTCAGGTTTGAAATATATGAGCGGACGATTAAGTAAATTTCTCTCAGCATTTGGACGCCGCGTTATTTCATCGACTACATTTTCCATACTCCTCAGTTTTTTATCGAATGATCTAGCAGAAGATTCCTTAATCACCTGGCGTACAGCTACTTTATAAAATTCGATTGCCATTTTCAGTGGCAGAAAACTGAAACAAAATGGACTTTTAGTGCGCCAGTTATGTTACAACTTTTATCTATCGAGCTCGTGGCTCAAAAACAAAATATTTGAATAGTGTCAAGGCCACTTTTACAACAGTAAGAAGTAATTTTTATGTTTTGCCTTTTCGAAAAGAATATGCATATAAATTTGTATCCTTTAGTATTTCGTATCTAAAATAAACGACCCGTGAAACACAATCCGGTTTCATTAATGACGAAAATAGAACTTAAAAGTTACATTTTATAGCACACAATCATGACAAAAAGAGATAGAACTTGAACATCGCAATAATAAAGAAGTAGCTACTTACCAAATCTCACACGCTCTAAAAAATGCGAAAATATTCGTAACAAACCAGTCGGTATCAGCAGCAACGGTACAGACATAATTAATTTAATGGCGGCTCAGAGCGAAAGGTTTAGCCCTGTGTCCGCCAGGTAGCCAAGCTTACGACTGTAACTATCGACCGATTTCTTCAGTTCCATTATTATTTCCTTTCTACTTAGAATTATTATACCATCCTTGATGTTCTTTTCTGGTTATGTTAAATACGTGTTCTATTTTTTATTGAAAATACTGATTGTTGATTGAAAAGATCACTAAATGTGAATAAATGAAGTTTTATAGGTTCACATGAGTCATTAAGAGACGTACTTAGTTTTAAGGTTTTTTTTTTGTGTGTGTGTGTGTGTGTATGTGTGTGTGTGTGTGTGTATTGTGTGTATTCTGTATTGTACCGGCGACCTAGAAACGACGTAGAGCTTTCGTCCCGCCGTAGCTCTCAGTGGTTCTCAACGCCACAACAGGCCACAGCAGTTCACCCACCCCGCCGCGCCGTCCCACACCGAACCCAGGGTTGTTGTCCGGTTCGGCCCCCAGTGGACTCCCCCCTTCAGCCTCCCCCCACCCACCAGGAACATCTCATACCAGGCAAGTGTAACCTCAAATGTTTGCGTGGTAGAGTGATTATGGTGTATTAGTACGTGAAGACAGTATTAGCGCAGTAATCGCCGGTATAGTGTAACTGAGGCGGAATAAGGGGAACCAGCCCGAATTCACTGAGGCAGAGGGAAAACCACCTTATAGGCCATCCGCAGGCTGGCCGGCACACCGGACCTCAACACTAATCCGCCGGACGGATTCGGCCGGGGACCTTCACGCATTGCCACTCGGGAAGCAGCGCGTTACACTGCGCGGCTGGCCGGGCGGGCAATGTTGTTTGTAATCGTAACACACGTGAATTTTTCGATAATATAAATAAAAACAGTACATTATTTTAAAAAATCTTATATCAGCTTAATGGAAATTTGGGAAATTTTTTGTCTTTGAATCTGGCTCTCAATACTGTACCGATCAGTACTGTAGCAATACTTCGGAATAGGTCCGACAAGCCACAACACACTTTCAAAACTACTAAAGAAAATGACAAACGAACTCAAATATTGAGTAATAAAACTTTTCAGTGGTGTCATTGTGTTATAAATTTAAGTAATTAGAATAGTTTATATTTTACATGCAAGCTGTTACAATCCTTTAACATTTAGATTTGCTACAGTTTTTAAGTAATTATCTAGTGAAGCCACACAAGAATTGGTATCTAGCTAATGCCTTAATCAAGAAAAACGTTCTCCGGCAGAAAAAGCTCTTCTTCAACTGTTGCTAGGCGCCTACAGACATGTCTCGAGGTCCTGTAAATACAGTTATGAACCCACCAGCTGGTCAATTGCTATAAAATGTACTTGCTATAATCGTCGGGCGAACTTCAAGTTTTGCAATTTTGGCCAGAATTTCGGTGAAAATACGCCTCTGTGCTACGAGTAGCGTAGACACGGAAAGTAGAAAACACCGAAACCGTCAGATTGTTCCGCCAGTCAGATATGCAACCATACGGATGGACGTACACAAATACTGCAACTGTTTTACTTTGCTGCCACTGTCATCACATTTCTTATGGTGGGGTACAATTTCTCATTGTCGAAATCACTCACGGAAGTTTTTGTTAAGCAAATGCCCACCAGGAAGGCTCTTTGGAATAAAATAAACAAACTGTTTGAAACATTATAAATTGGCTCCGTAGCTCCGTACGCAAGGACGCAACGCACACCTATGCGGTGGTGTTCGGTTAGAGTTTAAGCCGGTTCAAACCCTTTTGGGGCAAGCAATTTTCAACGCCACTATTTGGCTGGCAAGGGAGGAAAATTAGTAGCACCTCTCTGTAGTGTCTCACGAAATGAGGGCATGTGACGCTGTTGGTGGTGAATCGTCCGTCAGATGGGACGTTATGCTCTGCAGCCCTGCTACCCCTTCGCGATATTCGAGAAGAATAGCCTGCGTGTCGGCAACAGGTTCCATGTCATCATCTTCATCATCATACAACACAAGCATGATACACAACAGTACATTATACGCGCATCCATTACACTCTACAAATACACAACTCTCAGATATCCACAAGGGAGGGGAAGCACACCCTTTCTGACAGATGGCTGAACCGACCCCGTTGGATATCCCACCCAACAATGACATGCCAAGTTGTTTACATTATCTTGTAAGTTTACGCCGTAGTGTGACAGACTACAAATAACTCTGCAGCAACACTTCTGTCAAGCGTGTACTGACTCTGGCCATAGAAATAAAGTTTCGATCAGATTAAGTATTTTTACATATGTAAGAATTTAGGAGCATATTTCTTTTTGGGAAAGACACATACAGCCTACAGAAAATTAAAGAGGTCTTTGGAGGAAAACCAAAAAGATGTATGAATATCAAGAGCTCAGATCAGTCCTAAGCATGGAAGTGAAACCTGAAAAGTGGAAGGAGTATACAGAGGATCTGTACAAGGGAGTTGCGCTTGAAGGGAATGTTGTTGATTTGAAAGAGGAAATAGATGAAGATAAGATGGAAGATATGATACTGTGAGAAGAATTTGACAGAGCACTGAAAAACCTAAGTTGAAACAAGGCCTCTGGAGTAGGCGACATTCCGTCAGAACTGCTGACAGCCTTGGAATAGCCAGCTATGGAAAGCTCTTCAGTCTCATCAACACCATGACCGAGTCATGCGAAATATCATCAGACTTCAAGAAGAATATCATAGTTTCAATTCCAAAGAAATCAGGTGCTGACAAGTGTGAATATTACCGAACTATCAATTTAATAACTCACGGTTGCAAAATACTAACATCAGTTCTTTATACGAGGGTTGTCCAGAAAGTAAGTTCCGATCGGTCGCTATATGGAAACCACAGTGAAAATCAGGAACATTTTATTTGCAAGAGTTAGCTACACTTTCCAGATACTTCTCTACATAGTCGCCACTCCGACTTGCACATTTGTCGGAGCGTTAAACCAAATTTCCAACACCATCGTCGTAGAAGGCAGCCGCCTGTGCTTTCCGTTAATTCTCTACGCTGGTTCATAGCGCGTAGCCTGCGCTCCAGGGTTGTCTTCGTACCCAGCGTTTCATTTCAACAGAGATGATACCCAGGACGAGCCAATTAGGGCTGTGTTGTGGATGATCGAACACTTCCCATAGAAAAGGCTGCAGGAGAGTCTTTACTGCCCCTGCAGAGAAGAAAAGAGTGGAAAAAGTAACTGAAGCCAACCTCGGGGCAGATCAGTTTGGATTCCGGAGAAATACTGACCGTTCGACTTATCTTAGAAGATATGTTAAGGAAAGGCAAGCCAACGTTTACAGCATTTGTACTCAGAGAAAGCTTTTGACAGTGTCAAGTGGAACATTCTCTTTCAAATTCTGAAGGTAGCAGTGGTAAAAGGAGCGAAAGGCTATTTACAACTAATATAGTAGCCAGACGTTCGTTATTAGAGTTGAGGGGCATGAAAGAAAGACAATGGTCGAGAGGGGACTGAGATGGGGTTGTAGCCTACCACCAATGTTATTAAATCTGTACATTGAGCAAGCAGTAAGGAAAACAAAAGAAACATTTGAAGTAGGAATTAAAGTTCAGTGAGAAAAATAAAAACTTTGAGGTCTTCCGATGAAATTATAATTCTATCAGTGACAGCAAAGGGCTTGGAAGACCAGATGAACGGATTGGTCAGTGTTTTGAAAGGAGAAGATGAACATATACAAAAGCAAAACAAGAATAATAGGATGCGGTCGAATTAAATCAGGTGATGCTGAGGGAACTGGATTACGTAACGAGAGAGATTTATTATTTTGGCAGCAGAATGAATAATGGTGGGCGAAGTAATGAGGATATAAAATATAAACTGGCAATGGCAACAGAAGCGTTTCTGAAAAAAAACAAAAATTGTAGAGTTAAGGGTGAGGAAGTATTTTCTGAAAGTACTTATTTGTATGAAGTGTAGTCATGTATGGAAGTGAAACATAGACGATAAAAAGTTTAGACAAGAAGAGAATATGAGCTTTTGAAATGTGGTGCTACAGAAGAAGCTGAAGATTAGATTGGTAGATCACGTGACTAATGAGGGGGTACTGAATAGAACTGGGGTGAAAAGAAATTTGTGGGACAACCTGACTAGAAGAAGGGATCAGCTGATAGGAAAGATTCTGAGATATCAAGGGGTCAGCGATTTAATAGTGGACGGAAGTGTGGAGGATAAAAATTGAAGAGGGAGACCGAGAGATGAATACAGTGAGCAGATTCGGATGGATGTAAGTTGCAGTAGATTTTCGAAGATGCAGAGACTAGAACAGGATAGAGTGGCGTGGAGAGCTGCTACAGACCAGTCTTCGGATTAAAAACCACAACAAAAACATATGAAATCCGGCAATAACCATTGTACATTGCCAACGCTTTCTGGCAATCGATCTTACTGTGGAAGGTAGTCATAGGAATTCATATGTGTAACACATGTTGGTTCATCAGAGTATTTTCCTTACATTCGCTGGTAGATGACAGCCGATTATTATGTTAAATTTTTGAAGAACCGTTTTACAGTATTTCCATTTATCGTTAACCTGTTAAAAGTTCACAACCTCGTGCGCAAATAAAAACTGTATGTTTCTTTGGCTGGCTTCCATCTTATGATAGAATGCCCGAATGTCTTTGACATCATAAAATGATTATCGCTGGATATGTTGCGTAAACAGACATCAGCTGATAAGGATGTCTGTTCCGTTGCGACTCTGGCCGGAGTCAGTACACGTTTGATTGTTGTGTTACTGCTATGTCGTTTGCAGCTGGTCGCGCTACGTCTCAAACACAAAAGGTAACAGACTTGAGAAGGATGTACGTTCACAACAATATTATGTTGTGCAATCTGCCAGCTCATCTGCATCTATTATTTACGAGATATCGTGTGTGTGACGGAACCCATGTTTTGCTCGATTGATATTTCCTGAAGCCATCCAGACATGACACACCTTAAGCACTTACAACACCGCGTCGCAACTGAAAAATCTTGTAAGTAGGCTGTTTAGGTTTTTATTGGTAACGCCACGTAGCGCTCTGTATGAAAATCACTGGCTGTGCTGTGTGCAGTCTGTGGCTGGTTTGCATTGTTGTTGGCTATTGTAGTGTGGGGCTGTTGGCTGTTAACAGCGCGTAGCGTTGCGCAGTTGGAGGTGAGCCGCCAGCAGTGGTGGATGTGGGGAGAGAAATGGCGGAGTTTTGAAATTTGTAAGACTGGATGTCATGAACTGCTATGTATATTATGATTTTTCAACACTATTAAAGTAAATACATTGTTTGTTCTCTATTAAAATCTTTCATTTGCTAACTATGCTTATCAGTAGTGCCCTCCGTAGTTTGAATCGTTTATTTAGCTGGCAGTAGTGGCGCTCGCTGTATTTCAATAGTCCGAGTAACGAAGATTTTTGTGAGGTAAGTGATTTGTGAAAGGTATAGGTTAATGTTAGTCAGGGCCATTCTTTTGTAGGGATTATTGAAAGTCAGATTGCGTTGCGCTAAAAAAATATTGTGTGTCAGTTTAGTGTTGATCAGAATAGGTAAAGAGCGAAATGTCTGAGTACGTTCAGTTTTGCTCAGCTGTTTGAAAATCAAATAACGTAAGAGGTTTATCAGCACAGTAATTCAATAATTTTTCTAAGGGGACGTTTCAACCTATGAAGGGACGAGTACTCCGAACGTAAAGTATCGTGCAACCTGTGTTTTCCCCGATACCAGTGGCAGCATGGAGACAGAGATTACAGTTTGTAGAGAATTTTCAAACGGGTATCCGCTTTAATTTTGGGTCGTGTGACAAAGTGCGGGTAGAGGGACTGCTTGCAGCGGACTGGAGCGGTTTGCCTCTTTCGCAACTGACGGCGGGCTTCAACTGATTCCGTCACAACCTCATTTCTCGCTCTTAACAAGGCAGCAAAAGAACTGTGATGTCACGCCACTTCAGCGCGTTACGTCGCTATCGGCTGATTATGTCACGCCAGAGATTTAACGCTGGCCCCTGAGCTCCGTGTCACCGTCCGCAGGGTTGCTCTGGCGGACCGCAGGGCAGTCAACTGGACGTCCACTCACTACTACAGAAAAAAAAAAAATTAATCTTTCACTCAAAGGCTCCCTGCGCGACAACTGAATGGGATAGCGGTGTCGTCAGAATTTGGAAGACGGCGTATGACTTCAGATTACAATTACACTCCACAAAAGCTACGATTTGGTGGGATCACCGGAAATATTGGTGGCGTTGGTAGGGAAAGCAATATAAATGAATGTGTAAGACAGAAACTGAGAGCCGACAATTTTCCTTTGTTTTCTTTCTTTTTTGCACTATATTAGAACCTCCCGTAATTCAGTGTTAGTTCATTGTGTGTTTTATATCCTTACAGATTATAAATTGCATTATACAACTAATAAAAACTAGTTTATCGCGTAACTTCTGCGATTTTATGTAACCAAAGCAATTGTATTTGATACAAGAACAGTTTATTGTTGTTATTTTGTACTCTGCAGCACTTCTTAAACATGTTCAAAGGCAAGGGTTTCCTGTTATTATTGATAAATAGTAAAGTTGTTTACGAATAACAGAAACAAGCTTTTGTTGGGGAAATTGCGTTTTCTATCTTTGTATGATAAACCTGTATTCTTTTCTTTTTTTTTTTTTTTTTACTACTACATCCCTCTGTTTCACATTACATATAAACAATTTTCGGATAAAACCTGAATCAAACATTGACAGTTTCAATTTTGCTATATACACTATATACAATACTGGCCATTAAAATTGCTACACCACGAAGATGACGTGCTACAGACGCGAAATTAACAGACAGGAAGAAGATGTTGTGATATGCAAATGATCAGCTTCTCAGAGCATTCACACAAGGTTGGCGCCGGTGGCGACACCTACAATGTGCTGACATGAAGAAAATTTCCAACAGATTTCTCATACACAAACAGTAGTTGACCGGCGTTGCCTGGTGAAACGTTGTTATGATGCCTCGTGTAAGGAGGAGAAATGCCTACCATCACGTTTCTGCCTTTGATAAAGGTCGGATTGTAGCCTATTGCGATTGCGCTTTATCGTATCGCAACATTGCTGCTCGCGTTGGTCGAGATCCAATGACTGTTAGCAGAATATGGAATCGGTGGATTCAGGAGGGTAATACGGAACGCCTTGCTGGATCCCAATGGCCTCGTATCACTAGCAGTCGAGATGACAGGCATCTTATCCGCATGGCTATAACGGATCCTGCAGCCACGTCAGTTCGACGACGTTTGCAGCAACATGGACTATCAGCTCGGAGACAATGGCTGCGGTTACCTTTGACGCTGCAATTTTCTAGTAACAATTACTTTCTTTAACACCGTTTTATACGTAATTGTTATTAGAAAATTGTAATTAAATACTTTGTAACAACAACTGTACAAACAGCCGTATTATGCATCTATTTTATTCAAGCAGCACTGATTTCGTGGCTTGTAGCCACATTTTTAGGTGCTCCTCTACACAAAAAGAAATAAAAAGTGATTGTGATTGAACCCCTATCCATCAAAGTGATACCAGAGCCATAGTCACCTACTTAAGAGAACAGATCACAAATAAAGTTGCAAACATTAAAACATAGTAAACACCATGCTGGAGAATGCGTAAGGCCCAGACTTCACAGTTAAAACCGTAACGTCCGCCGAGCGGAGAGCTAATCTATAAAAATTTGAGCGGCGGGAAATAACCAGTGCCTTGTAACAAGGACGCAACTATAACTAAAGAGCGCAAGTGAGATGCTGGAACAAAAGCAACATATCATCGAGGCAAGAAGGAGAAGGCTTACCAGCAAGTCAGCACAACAGTAAGTTGTTCGTGTGTTTTTATCTATTCTCGTAATTAGCTGCTTCTGGCACAGGAATTACTGTGATATGTGGGCATTCAGTCCCTGTCATTGTTTATTTCTTGTTGTTTAGATATACATCTGATAATGTGGCTACAAGCCACGAAACTGGCAGTGCCTTAATAAAACTGGTTCAAATTACAGCTGTTTGCGGAGGTCTTGTTACAAAATGTACTATCACAGCTGCGGATGCTCCGACCATATAGTCGCTCGGATTCAGTATTTGTTTATTATCATTTCCATTTGATAATAAGTATAGAATTTAAGTAAGAGTAAAAACTATGATTTTCAAACTTTAACGAAACACGCTGAACTACCTGCAATTAGAGTAAAATGCGTGATATGTTTTGTATTTGACAATGCTCGAAAAATCTTCCAATCTTCAAAGTGATTTTTCGAGTCTCATTGATAATTACGTAGAAAAGCTTTATGAAAATCATGTCTGGGTAGTATCCCACAAATCCTGTAAGAATGGAGGGAACTGAAGATCCCCTTGCCACCTGCTTCCTGACCAAAGTGCAAACACATACAACATGTATAAAAGTAACTCAAATACAGTGCAGTCATTTGCACAAGCGATGAAAACATTATTCTAGCACTGTAAAGCACTACGAAAACACCAATCGAGAGAGCCCCGTGTACGAAACATGGCGTGCAGCTTATCAGCCAGTCACGTTCTTTTTCACCTATAGGCACTCTATACCGAATGAGGTGACAAAGTCCTGGGATAAGTACATATACAGAGGTCGGTAATATCGCGTACACATGGTATAAAAGAGCCGTGCATTGGCAGAGCTGTCACTTGCACTCAGATGGGTCACGTGACAAGGTTTCCGACGTGATTATGGCCGCACGCCATAAAATAACACACTTAGAACTCGGAATGGCAGTTGGAGCTAGACACATGGAACATTCCATTTCCGAAATCGTTAGGGAATTCAATATTCCGAGATGCAAAGTGTCAAGAGTGTTCGGAGAATATCAAATTTCAGCCACTCTCTCACCACGAACAACGCACTGGCCGACGGTCTTCGCTTACCGACCGAGAGCAGCAGCGGTTGTGTAGAGCTGTCAGTATTAATACACAAGCACCACTGCGCGAAATAACCGCAGAAATCAATGTCGGACGTACGACCAACGTAGCCGTTAGGACAGTGCTGTGATATATGATGTTAATGGGCTGTGGCAGCAGACGACCGACTCGAGTGCTTCTGCTAAGAGCACGACATCGCCTGTAGCGCCTCTCCTGGGCCATGTCGTTTGAACCCCAGACGACTGTAAAACCGTGTCTTGGTCAGATGAGTTCCGATTTCAGTTGGAAAGAGCTGATGCTAGGTTTAGAGTCTGGCGTAGACCCCTCAAAGCAATGGATCCAAGTTGTCAACAAGACACTGTGCATACTGGTGGTGACTCCATAGTGGTATCGGATGTGTTTACATGGAATGGACTCGCTTCTCTGGTCAAACCGAGTCGATAATCGACTGGAAATGGTTATGTTCGCCTGCTTGGAGAACATTTGCAACTGTTCATAAACTTCATGTTCCCAAACAAGAAAGGAATTTTTATGGATGTGTGGGCTTTAAAATAAAATATGAAATGAGGTGTTGTGGTCCTCAACTATGTACCCTCTAACTCAGTGTTGAAATATTAAAAGTTTTGGCTTGTTTCGTTGTCTAGTGGCTGGGATACGTAGTTGCCGCATTACAAGCCAAATACTGCTGAGCGTACAGTATACAATATGAATAGACACATGAATCAAATGGTCGAAGGTTCTTTTCAGTCGGAAATTGTGAATTTTTAATGCAACATAGTAATTTATAAATGAAAGATTGCAATTACGTAAAATCTGCAGTTACTATCTTAACGACTTTAAATGATGAGTACGATAGCAAAAGTACCTTTTAGAATGCCGTTTATTACTACAAAACGCTTTTTGGTGTCAATGGTCCAGCATTAAATAAAATATGAGTTAAATAACAGGGAAACAATAGATTCCTACTTCACGTAATTAGTTATGAACAAAATGGTTCAGTTGGCTCTGAGCACTATGGGACTTAACATCTGAGGTCATCAGTCCCCTTGAACTTAGAACTACTTAAACCTAACTAACCTATGGACATCACACACATCCATGCCCGAGGCAGGATTCGAACCTGTTACCGTAGCGGTCGCGCGGTTCCAGACTGAAGCGCCTTGAACCGCTCGGCCACAGTTATGAACAATAACAGAGCTCGCGAGATATTCACTTCTAAACGCATGCTACGTTTTCACTGCAGAGGCCACGGAAACCTCTCACAGGTGCACAAGTCGGCACTACGAAATATTTCTATCACTTGCTACCACGCGCAAGACTGCTCCACTCTCCAAGCGTTTCCCGCGACTGTACGTCCGTGGCGCCGTACTGTCAGGACTGTCCCACGTCCTCTCCCACACCTCCCTTAGTAAAGAGCGCTGTGATTGGCGATAGCGCTCCTGCCATGTCTCCAAGCCAACGCACATTCAAAAGCATTTTGAAACACATTCAAAATACTGGATTTACATTTAAATAACTTGAAATTAAATAAATATTCCTATGGCTGGACCATAAACACGCTCTAGCACACATTATTAAATAGATAAACAAATCAAATAAACATGTATCAAAGGAATAGAACAGAAGTAAGCCAGTATCCTAAAGTCTGTGTGCTTTCTAAAACACAGTAAATAATGGACCAATTTCTTCATGAATAATATATATCAGATATAATCAAAGACATAGATGAATAAATATATTTATAAGCGTGCTGCTACCGTTTTCTCGTGTAACTGTGGGGTACTTATGGCCTGACGTGATCTATAGTAATCGGCCACTTTGACCTCCAATAACTCATGTACTATGAAAGTTACGTGCCTGTAATTTATGCTAGTTAGGTTCACACTAATAGCTTTCTAAAGACACGTCGATCAACAAAATCGGATGAACCGTTTAGATTCTGGAAATTAGTTCCTGGGTGTTACTTGTATAATTTATCGTCAGATACTGAACTTTAAAGTAATAAAGATATTGAAAATCTGATTATACCATCAGAATCGTCGTGGAAATAATGGTAAGGTACATGTTTCTTTTTGAGGTATCATGATTCATCTGGCTCCTATTAATTTCTATACAAACTGTGAAATGTCTGCCATTAAGGTTTCACAAAGTCTGCCATCTTTGGCACTCCCAGCATGTCTCCTTCATCGACACAGCGCCACCATGGAATGCTCAGCCACGCGTCGGCTGGACCACACGCTGGGGTTACCCCTCTTGCCCAGCTAATGTTCGGCACCACGTGGTTGCTGCCAGGCCCCGGCTTGCCGAGCGGCCCACGCGGCCACGTCAAAAGAATATTTTCAGGGCGTCACAACCCGCCTGTTTCCACACAGATGACAATGTGCCGTGTCACCCTGCCACAATTGTTTGCGATTTGTCTGAGTAATATTCTGGACAGGAATGATTTAACCACCCAGACCGCCCTGCATGAATCCCATCGAACTTCTATGGGACGTAATCGAGAGGCCAGTTCGTGAACAAAAGCCTGCACTAGCAACACTTTCGAAATTATGGATGGCTGTAGATGCAGCATGGCTCTATATTTTTACAGGGGCTTCCAGCGACTTGTGGAGGCCGTGCCACGTCGAGATGCCGCACTTCGCCGGGCAAAACGAAGTCCGACACGATATTAGGAGGTATCAGTGTAAGTTCTGAACACCATCACACTAGTCACTGACCTAATCGGTGTCCTTATACCGCAACAACTGACAGCGGCGCAAACTGCTAGGTCTACGCTGTCCGCCCCCTGCGGTGACGTCAGGATCTCGCTTCGTCCAGTAGGCCAGTGAGAAGCGGTGCGGCCGCAGCTTGTGGGGTAGTGTTATCTATTACTCTTTCGTCACCCTATCCACAGATGGGGTACGAAATGCGAACGGGGGGGGGGGGGGGAAGGTTTCGGGAGCCGGGGGGGGGGGGGCGGCCGGCGGCGGAGAAGCTGGAGGAGGAGGATAGCTGAATGATTCCGATGATTCCGGAACTCCTAGTATTGCCTGCCCCACAATGCATAGCGGCTTGTGGAGTATATACTGATATTTGGTTATGAACTGCGGCCTTTCTTCCCATTATGCTAACGCACGTGGACTCACGTTTGTAAAGCAGGCCGCCTCGAGTTGTGCGGTTCGCCGACCGACCGCTGTGCGGGCTGTGCCGAATTTCAGAGCAGTTAATTGCGGGTCCCGCCGGCCCCAATTGGTGGAGTCTGCTAACAGGCGGGCCGGGGCATGGCAACACCAGAGAGAGCGCCCGGAAACACGGCCGCCTATGCAACGGCGCGGCTCGGCGTATGTCTTTGGTGTGTGACGTCACGGACGCTGACCCCGCCCTGCAGTAAGGTTCTGGAGATGCACGGGGATGGAACTCTTGTAGGGACTTTCGGTAACACTCCCCTGGTTGGTTGCAGCTCATCTTGGAGCACTGCAAGTCTATCAGTCCATCATCTCGCTTTCTTATTGGCTGATTTTTACTCTTACCTGTTGGTTTTATCACACTGTGCTTCTGATTATGACTTCTCGTATGTATGCATTCTTTAAATTGCGTTTTAAATGTGTTTCTCGTATTCTGATTGCGTTCTTCTCGAATCAGTAATAGTGGGTGGGATACATGATTCCAAATTTGTTACAAACAAAACAGAAGCTGCTTTCGTTGCTTGACTTTCTACAGACTTATTATCTGTTATTGCTTATGAAAATGAGTGTGAACTACTCGATTTAAACGCATGTTGCTCGTATCCCAAGTTATTTTTTATTTTTTGCATCCGTTTTCTGTACATTCTCGCCTTCAATGGAGAACTCCATGATGGAAGATTTTGACAGTATTGGTATTCAGCTTTATTATATCTTGCCAGTGAATGAGTCTGTAATTCTGCTTTGAATGGTGTTGCTTCTTGACGCTGAGTGCCATGCGTTTCACAGTGGCTTCATGAGTGTGGATGAAGATGTGGACGAGAAGGCAATATAATTCCAGTGGATTTAAATCGACCAGTTCACAGACGGATTCGTGAGCTGTAACAAATAGACATGAGTGCACAGAATACCATGTGACGAGACCAGTTTCAATTTCATGTGAAACAAAAACAAATATGGACTCGTTTACCACGCCCAATATTACGGATGAGAGCAAAAATTACTAGCACCGTATTTATGTTGCAGTACAGAGAGTGCCACACGAACAAGATGATCATAATCAGTAATATAATTTCCATTTGATAACAGTCACACGGTCGAAATTGCAATATTGGGTTTTAAAAATAAATGCACTTTACCACCAGACGGCCAGACCTACCCATAAAGTTTAAATGAAAAATATTATCATTTTATACTAGTATTTCCGCTCCATATTTTTCGTGTCAAAACTTCGCTGTCACGCCACTTGGAACACTGCTGACTTTCTCTGATTCCGTGTCGTTCCTTTCTGATACTTTGATATTCTGCGCTGGAGCTGTCTCCACGTCACCGGCGATGCATCGTCACATGTGTTCGTCGCCAACCGAGATCTGTGACAGTTTAATTAAAACGCTTCTGAATGTTACGTGCAATACCAGCGAGGCTGTATTACCAATATCTGTGCAGTTGTGCTCTCAGAGAAATAAAGAGCAATTGTTTCATGTACAAATAATTGTCTGTATATGGGTGTTTCTCTTTTTTCAGAAGCCATACAGGATCTAAAAGCTCCATAAAAATAAATACTACATTGCCAAGTTATATCGTATTGTTTATTCTTTCCATATATTTAACCAAATACAGGGCCATAAAAAAGAGTTCAGCACTTTGAGAGGTGTTACTATGGATCAAAACAAGAGAAAAATGTACAGTAAACATGGACTTTCAAATGCTTACTTTAAGAGCAATGAGTGCTTGTTCATCTTCGGTAAGGTTAAACACATGTCTTCTACTGCAAGCTCTTTGCTCTTACGAATTACCTACAGAATGCAGTAAACAAATGAGTTACAAATGAAAATAAATTATTCTGTTGCTCTGAAACAGCAGAGCTTCTAATGCAATCTGCATGCTATTACAAGCCCGCATCTCGTGGTCGTGCGGTAGCGTTCTCGCTTCCCGTTCCCGGGTTCGATTCCCGGCGGGGTCAGGGATTTTCTCTGCCTCGTGATGGCTGGGTGCTGTGTGCTGTCCTTAGGTTAGTTAGGTTCAAGTAGTTCTAAGTTCTAGGGGACTTATGACCACAGCAGTTGAGTCCCATAGTGCTCAGAGCCATTTGAACCATTTTTGCTATTACAAACGATCTGCACTTATGAGCCATCGCTAAAGAAGGTGGTCACTACGGTATCCATTCAATTCGTGGTAAGGCGTACTTCTGTCAGATGTCTCAGCGAAACACACTCTCTCTGAAACCTCCACGTTGGTCATGGATGCTCTTGCAGCCATTTGTGACGCGTTCCTGCAGTGTTTTTACATCATTAACAGGGCTTGCATACACCAATGACTTCAAGTGCCCCACAACCAAAAATATAAGGGATTAGGCAGGAGCTGGCCAACGTACCGGACCTCCCCGACTGTTCCATTGCACGTTAAATATCTCTATGAGGGGTTCTCGCATATTTCAGAGAAAACGGGATAATGCTCCTAATTCGTGAATCACATCCCCAGCCATTGTTGGAAAGGTAGCTCCGCTAGCAGGACAGGCAAATTGTTCGATAGAAGCTGGAGATACGTTGCTCTAGTCAACCTGTTTCCTGGTACGTAAGGTCGCTAGTAGTAGCAAAGAGTTTGTAGTAGAAGGGTTTCACAGAAGCGAACATCTGCATCTACATTACATGATTGCTCTGCAATTCGCAGTTAACTGCCTGGCTGAGGATTCACCGAAACACCTTTAAGCTACTTCTCTACCGTTCCGCTCCCGAACAGCGCGCGGGAGAAACGAACATGAAAATTTTTCCGTGCGAGCTCTGACTTCTCTTATTTTGTTAGGAAGATTATTTCTCTCTATACAGGTGGGCGCATAAAAATGTTTTCACACTCTGAGGAGAAAGTTGGCGATTGAAATTTCATGAGAAGGCCCTACGGTAGCGAAAAAAACCTTTTTTTAGTGACTTACAGGAAACCACGAATCCAGTCACACAACTGAGACGGTACTCCCTAGACCCGCAATTTAATTAATAGATGAACAAGTGGTGAAAGTGTGGTGTCACCGCCAGACACCACACTTGCTAGGTGGTAGCCTTTAAATCGGCCGCGGTCCGCTAGTATACGTCGGACCCGGGCGTCGCCACTGTCAGTGATTGCAGACCGAGCGCCACCACACGGCAGGTCTAGAGAGACGTCCTAGCACTCGCCCCAGTTGTACAGCCGACATGCTAGCGAAGCTACACTGACAAATACGCTCTCATTTGCCGAGACGATAGTTAGCATAGCCTTCAGCTACGTCATTTGCTACGACCTAGCAAGGCGCCATTACCAGTTAATATTGAGATTGTGAAGCATGTACAGTCAAGAGAGATGTACACCAATTATGGATTAAAGTTAAGCTATATTAATTACATTGTCATTTTCCAGACCTCACGCCAGCCTGTGTGAGCTTAAAGGCGTGCATTTCGGCCTCCTCTAGCAACACGGTGTTGGCTCTTCTGCCAACACAATAGAAAGCTCTTAAGGTGTGCATTTTAGAGTGTATGTTTACTGATAATTTTGTCTTTTTTGGGCTCATATTGCCATCTTTCAAAATATGGAATACTTTTTTTTAACACCCTATGTATGATACTCAGTAACTAAAAATACGCTCTTCTGGGATAGCACTTCCTTCCACCGATCTCGTCATTTTGTTCGCGAGATGTTAGCAGTGAATCCTGAGTTTATAATACAAACTGATGAAACATAGGTTAACGAGCGTTATACGCGGTCCGGTGAATGGACAGGAGGACACGCGTCGTGCAACAATCAGTATGCCGACAGGGAAGGGCGTGGTACGCGATTTGTTTTTCATGCTTGCTCTAGAAACTGTTTTGCAGCGTTAGTGCTTGCAGCAGCGTTATGCACGTCACGACTGAAACGCGACAACAGTGCTGCCAGATACAAGGCAACGTAATGAATGTAGCAGCTGTCTACATACCAACCCACTCAGCAGACATGAGCCAGATGCGTAGTAGACGCTTCGGATAGTACTGACGGAAGCGAATTCCATTGCAGTTGTTTTGGTCCACCAGCGAAGGAGAAAAGGTGGCGTAAAGATTCCGGCACTAGACTTGGCGAAGATGAGATGGCTTACATTCGAGAATCGTCCGCTGTGTTCCACGACTGAGGGTATCCAATGAGTGCGTCGCTGATCATCCGGCCCTGAGATGAATGCGTTGATCTTGGTCGATCCTGGATGGACTCAAGGAGCGTGGGCTGACCAACACCGGATTTCATCACACCGTTTCCCTCCTCACACGCCCTTCCTTTTTTCTCAGACAGGTTCAAATGGCTCTGAGCACTACGGGATTTAACATCTGAGGTCATCAGTCCCCTGGACTTAGAACTACTTAAACCTAACTAACCTAAGGACATCATACACATCCATGCCCGAGGCAGGATTCGAACCTGCGACAGTAGCAGGCCCGCGGCTCCGGACTGAAGCGCCTAGAACCGCCCGGCGACAAAGGCTGGCTCAGACAGGTAGAGTTGAAAACCCGAAGTACGTGATACAAACATTATTGTTCTCATTATTACAGAAGTTTATTCGTTCAGATCTCACAAAAATGCACAATCCTTTCTAGTTTGAGAGAATTGAATCGTCATCTTCAGATAATTTGTAGAGAAAAAATATTACAGGACCAATCCAGTCCGTCGATTGTTACCATTAATTGGGCAGAACTAATATAGACGACTTTCCATACTACAGTCTCTCTCGTGCAATAAGAGACTTAGCTGCGTCAACAGTGCACATCAGTTTATACACGCATAAAATGTTTCCCTGTTGTGTCATTGTTCATGAATAAAATGTTTTCATATTGTAACTTGTTGACAGCTGATAAAGCCCAACAAGGATACAACATGAAAACATTTTATAGACGTCTTATGCATTTTATTTGTAACTATTGTATACTGCTCGGACAGCTGTTCTCTTATTCTGTGTCCCGGGTTCGATTCCCGGCGGGGTCATGGATTTTCTCTGTCTCGTGATGACTGGGTGTTGTGTGACGTCCTTAGGTTAGTTAGGTTTAAGTAGTTCTAAATTCTCGGGGACTGATGACCATAGATGTTAAGTCCCATAGTGCTCAGAGCCATTTGAACCATTTTTTTTTCCTTATTCTGTGATGAGAGACGGTACTAATGAAAGTTGTGTCAACGTATTTTTATGCCGTCTGGGAGAATAAATTTCTCTAACAAGAAGAATGACCGTGTTTAGGTTCTGCGGTCACCTCCAATACAGCTGACAATGTCAGTTACTCATAATAATATGCTACAAATGTTCAATCATCGTCATGTTGTTGACGTCATACAGAGGTGTGTGTGTGTGTGTGTGTTTTGGTTTTGGTTTTTGTGTATAAACAGTAAGCAAGGAAGTAATATGAATAAATCATCAGCAGATTTAGAGCTTGTTGGTTAACTTGCTTAAAAATATTCACACAGAAGAGTCGTATTATATGCATCATAAACCTGTCTGTTAGCTAAACCTGTCTATAACACTACAGAAAGCAGTCCGTTTCACGGCAAGTTCTCAGCACTCAGAAAAGTCTCCATTTGACTAATCCACGTGTAATGGACGGTAACGAGATGGCTGGATCCGTGTGGGAACTACAGGTGGCACCACTCTGGCAAAGCAGTTTCTGGGAAGCGCCATGCGGGGAGGTGCGGACGAGGGGGGCGGGGGGGTAGCGCAATCCTAAGCTGTTTTTCTTGAAACGGCCGTTGCTGGAAGAGCCGGCAATTCCTCACACATGCGATTACTCGACTGCACGAATTTTTTTTTAAATACCGTGCGTAATCATAGGAACAGATCATTGTGAGAAATCGCAATTTCTTCAGATTTTATGTAATAAACACATAAAAACACATAATAAATAAATAAAAAAATTTGCCATGTGAGAGTATGACTCGTGCAATTACGGTTCTGTACAAAATTAATTATGTATATAGACACTTCATCCATTATGCCAAACGAAGATCTCTACGATATTAACACTGACAAGATACTGCTCCCAAGGATTCCAGTCTATTGAGAATATTTTAACTTCAAGTTTGAAGTGAGATATCAAAAGAGAAAATCTGACCAAATTTCATGGTTCTACATCAAGAAAAAGTACCTGCAAGTTTTAATAAGTGAGTTGGCGAGTATCAAAATGTTTGACATAAATGGCTATATTTGAACTGCACTGACTTGGAAGCTTAACGTTTTTACACCACCAAAGGACTACAGTCCTCAATTTGATACGTCTACCATTTCCTGAGGAAAAGGGGTCTCAGCAGACGGACCGACAGCCAGACAGTCTGATAAAAAATTACAAAACAATTTTTTTCCAGTGTGATACAATGACCGCGGCAGAGCTGCAACAGGGACCTGCCGGGACGGCGTGACTCGCGCTCCCACCGCACGCGCCTCACGGCTGTCGCAGCTGGCTTTGATCCGTATTTAATAAACGCTGGGAGCGCGCCAGTGCAGATAAGACAGCCTAGTGCTCCGCGCGCCAGCTTGGCTCAGCCGATGGTAGTCAGAGATCAAAGGCCGGCAACGAGATGAAGTGAAAAACGAAAACGACCTACATCTGCCATGTTCTCTGATGGAACTGCAAATTTGCCGCTCTGACATTTAATCTTTCGATGATGACACGGTAGTTTAGCGTTACCACATTTTAAAATACCACCGGTATTTTTCTTGAGCACACAGATGCCTCCAAGCAGCACTGCTACGTTCGTTAATGTGAGCTGCACAGGGATAAATTGTGTTGACGGCGATTCATTCACTTTCCTCCTGTGGAGAGTGCGCTTTGTTTGGACGGGCTGAAAACATATGTCTGGCGGACACTACTGTACGGAAACGAGTCGTGAACCGAGAGAAAACAGAGAGATACGAAAACGCAAGCGTTTAAATTGTGGTGCTGCAAGGGATGCTATATACAGTGCCGGAAAAAATTTAGTAAACACTTTTAGAGGTATCCAATTAACTCACTATACGAGGGTTGGAACTTTAATAGTGGCAACTATTTATTTACAGCTCGTACAAAATAGATACGTGTTTCAAAGTTTTACTGACCTTCAAAGTAGTCACCAGCGTTGTGTATAACCCATTACCAGCGATGTGGAAGTCGTAGGATACTCTTAGCAGCGCCATTTGTGTTGACAGTTCGAGCGGCGCGGTCTATTGTCCGACGAATTTGTAGCAGTTCTGAAGCGAATGCCGTGAAGTGTTTCCTTTAGTTTAGAAATCGAGTCGAACTCACGAGGGCTTAAGTCACGGGCGTGTAGTAGGTGGTATATCACTTAGCAGCCCCAGCAGTCAAACAAATCAGTAACAGCTTGCACTGTACGTGCTTGAGCATTGTCCTGCAGAATGATGGTCAGGTCCTGCAGAAAGTGTCATCACTTCTGTCTCTAAGCTGGTCGTAGGTTGTGTACCAAAAATGAACAGCATAGAGAAAGAAGTGGTGACACTTTGCGCAGCTACGTCGTATAGTGCCCAGAGCCATTTGAACCATTAGCCATCATCAAATCAGAAATAAGTTGTTTCTCATCTTACAGGGTCTTATTGTGGAGTGTGTGCAGTCTGCAGTCCATTCCGGATCTTCTAAGTTTCGTCCCTGCACTCCTTTTTCCTTCATGAATTAAATAATAGCGAGTTTTAAGTCAAAAAATCGTTCGAGCGTGTACCTTGACCTTACCAACGTACTTTTCAGCAATATATAAAGTCTCCATATTATTAGTCTGTTTCTTCGAAAACCGTCGCAACTGACAATGGAAGAATCCGCGTGAATTCAGAAATTTTTCCATACGCGTGCTGCAAGGCTGCAAATTTAAAGCAAAGTTCTTCTTGATGTACAGAACAATGAATCCTGTCTGTCGATCATTGTAATGTCTTGCTCTTGTCAACTAAATCTTTAAATTCCTTCTGCATCGTATTGTAATATCGTTTCATATCAAACCTGCAGTATCCCTCGCTTATGCGACAACATAATATATAAGAACCTTCCACATCGTAGTGCGTCAGCAATCGTTGGTTAATATATTAAAAAACTAAAAACCCGCCTCGATTGAGAAAAAAGCACCTAGTGTTAATTGTTAACCCAGGTTTCGGCGTAGAGAACTACACCTTCTTCAGAACAACAATAAAACCCACAAGTGCCTAAGAAGACCTTTGTCATTGATTAAAAGAACACCATAGCTAGACATTTATAGACGAAAAAGAAAAGGAAAACACAAACAGTACATATGTACAAAGTCAAAACCACTACTTAACTTAATGGTCTACGCCGAAACCTGGGTTAACACTTAACACTAGGTGCTTTTTTCGCAATCGAGGCGGGTTTTTAGTTTTTTTAAAACATAATATGTATCGAGAATTCTCGTTCCTCTCTTCTGCCATTCCCAATCATTTTAATGGCTTGTGACGATACATCGCTATACAGCCTCTTTTTGTGCAAACAGCCACTGGACCTGTGAACGTCCTTCATACAACTAGCAAACAGCGAAGAATAAAAAGATTCTGTTAAACTGAAGAGAAAGAGAGTTGTGCCGACCGAAAAATGCCACACCGCAATATTAAATGAAATGTCGTGCTGTACCGAGTACTTCCGGGAAGGCAGGAGCAAAGCCGAGATATGTCGAGCTTTGGTCTGCACGCGGATTATAAAACGGGCCGTGTGAAGTTTGGCACACCGTGGCCTGGAGTAAATCGTAATGTACAGTTGCTCGAACAACATTCATTTGTGCTCCTTATCTTCGTTTTCGGAAACCTGCGTTTGATGTCGAGTGCACAGTTTACCTGCAAGCAGGTTTCCCAACACCAGAGGCTGTGACAGGTACGTATACACAGAGCCGCCTGTACCCCGCGCGGCCCCTGCTCGGCCATATACGGCAGCGACTGCGCTGCGCGTACTGCCGTCCTGACCTTACGCCGCGCCGCGCTCTTGTCTGGTCCCGCCAGCCGAGCGGCGACTGACGTGGCCGCGTGTGTTCAGATAAGCGCCAGACCTAGGCCGGCGCGCCTGACCTCTGACCTCGGCAGGGCACCTTATCTGCCCGCCTGGCAGCGGAGGGGAGTGCGAGCCGCGAGTAGGTTCTGCGAATTTTGGAGCGGGAATCGCCGTTCGAGTGGGACGCCCATATGTCAGCCGAGATAAAGCTGTCAGCGCGGAGCGACGTGCGCAGTAGCTCACTGGGATTCGCGCGAGAGGAACGTAACACATGTTTACACATGCGTGGCGCAGCGCTGGCGACTCTGGAGGGGAAAGTACGACGCAGCGCATCCTCCAGGGCGTGCGTCTCGAGCGGTGGAGTGCGTAGGCCGGGCAGTCTGCGAGGGACGCGCGGTCTCCTTCAAGTGAACAACTGAAAGGTGGCATAAGACGAAGCTCCGACGTAAGGTCCATGATGGAGGATGCCAGTTCTAGCGCACAGGTTCCGATAAAACTGGTCAAACATGTTGAAAATTTTTTGCCACCAGATAGTTCTGTGGCATGTTTCATGTGTCGTCTCCAATTTTCAGAGTTTAATTCGCGCTGTAAGAGATGCAAAAGCCATCTTGTTTCAGCCAATGCGCAATGCCACGCCACTTTTTTTACGCGACACTGTCCTTGTTTGCGATGTTTTATTATTTCCTGCCATCAGAGAGGTCATCAGTAGAGTACGATAAGCTGTGAGTCCATTTACGATGCGCTTAATTACGATTTATTAAGGAAACGCACACATGGTGTAACAAAAACGCGAATGGAAGGTTTAATAACCTCATTTGGAAGGCTGCCCAAAGACAATGTTTTGCTCGTCTACTATTGTCAAAATTTCCTTATATGATGCCTGTCTGGTGTTCCATTGTGGTAAAATTGAAACAATCAGGACTTTTATGAAACTGCATTTCGGTGCAGGCTGCTTCACTGGAAACCTATTGAAGAAGATTGTGCCGCGCGTTGTGGTCGCGCGGTTTGAGGCACCATGTCACGGATTGCGCGGCCCCTCCCGCCGGAGGTTCGAGTCCTCCTCGGGCATGGGTGCGTGTGTGTTGTTCTGAGCACAAGTTAGTTTAAGTTAGTTTAAGTAGTGTGTAAGTCTAGGGACCGATGACCTCAGCAGTTTGGTCCCTTAGGAATTCACATACATTTAAAGAAGACTGATGGTGTGCGTGTTGCTAATTCTGAGGTTCCATTGAAGGATATTGCCAAAAGCTCATGCCCGTAGAATCAGACTAGAAGAAAAGAGTTATATGAAGACGAAGAAGATGTAATGTACGTTTATGGCCACCACTGAGGTACTTAGTTCTGGCATAAATGTTAACAAAATGTTCTTTATGTAATTTCCGCAACTTTCATTTTTCGGTGTATAAGGAACACTTTCTGTTGAACGATCGCATATAAAAAGGCGAAATTTGCTACTGACTTCCTACACTATAATTCTTACACTATAATACAACTTCCCGTGGTACAAAATTTTTCGGAGTACGTTACTGTCAAATTTATTTAAATTGAAGAAACGTTGCGAGAATTCTAAGACTGACATTGAAAAATTGGTAGACAGAATTATTTATATAATTACTAAGAATACGTTATCACACTTTGAAGTTAAAAATGAAGTAACGTTTAAGAAAATGTTTCTCATGTGATAGTATGTGTCCTAGAAATATCCGGAAACGTCCTGATCAAATTATGTGACAAAAAATTAACATTGTAGCCAATACAATAATGGCAACATGTGCAAGATTTGACTCAATTATCTCTCAAACAGTAAAACATACTTTAGCGTTTATGTACCCCTGTAAGTTTTCATACGTCCCCACTTAACGCTACCCATCTTTCGATTGATCTGATACTGATTTCCTTCTTTTCCTACTTTTTCATGATATTTGCGCGTTTACGTAAGTGCCCCATCCACATCCAACATCTTCCAGCATTTCTCAGCCCCTACTCTGACCGTGCTCCATTTTTCCCTCTACTTCCGCTTCCTCAGCCAAGGTGACTATTCCTTAATGGCGTAGCAGCTGTCTCATTGCCCTTTTCCTTCCTCTTGTAGGTGTCTTTCACAGACTTCTTCCGTCATCTCTCTTTCTTTAGTAGTTCATTTTTGCGTTTGAAAGGTAGCTTTATTTTAGGGGGAAACTTAGCATCATAGTTATTTCGTGGAATCAGACTTTCATTCTAGACACCCACCGCACGTCGTTTGGTATATTCAAATGGTGGTTGCGTGGCGTGCTTAACGTGATCTGATTAACCGGACTGAGCAAACTGGTGATGGGTCCACAATGGTGTGGACTATATTTACATAGAATGGCGTTGTGATATGCAAATGATTGGCTTTTCAGAGCATTCACACAAGGTTGGCGCCAGTGGCGACAACTACAACGTGCAGACATGAGGAAAGTATCCAACCGATTTCTCATACACAAACAGCAGTTGACCGGCGTTGCCTGGTGGAACGTTGTTGTGATGCCTCATGTAAGGTGGAGAAATGCGTACCATCACGTTTCCGACTTTGATAAAGGTCGGATTGTAGCCTATCGCAATTGAGGTTTATCGTATCGCGACATTGCTGCTCGCGTTGGTCGAGATCTAATGACTGTTAGTAGAATATGAAATCGACAGGTTCAGGAGGGTAATACGGAACGCCGTGCTGGATCCCAACGGCCTGGTTTCACTAGCAGTCGAGATGACAGGCATCTTATCCGCATGGCTGTAACGGATTGTGCAGCCACGTCTCGATCCCTGAGTCAACAGATGGGGGCGTTAGCAAGACAACAACCATCTGCACCAACAGTTCGACTACGTTTGCGGCAGCATGGACTATCAACTCGGAGACGACGGCTGCGGTTACCCTTGACGCTGCATCACAGACAGGAGCGCGTGCGATGGTGTACTCAACGACCAACCTGGATGCACGAATGGCAAAACGTCATTTTTTTCGGATGAATCCAGGTCTGTTTACAGCATCATGATGTTCGCATCCGTGCTTGACGACATCGTGATGAACGCACATTGGAAGCGTGTATTCGTCATCGCCATACTGGCGTATCACCCGGCGTGATGGTAAGGGGTGCCATTGGTTACACTTCTCGGTCACCTCTTGTTCGCATTGACGGCACTTTGAACAGTGGACGTTACATCTGAAATGTGTTACGACCCGTGGCTCTACCCTTCATTCGATCCCTGCGAAACCCTACATTTCAGCAGGATAATGCACGACCGCATGTTGCAGGTCCTGTACGGGCCTTTCTGGATACAGAAAATGTTGGACTGTTGCCCTGGCGAGCACATTCTCCAGATCTCTCACCAATTGAAAACGTCTGGTCAATGGTGGGCGAACAACTGGCTCGTCAAGACTCTTGATGAACTGTGGTATCGTGTTGAAGCTGCATAGACAGCTGTACCTGTACACGGCATCCAAGCTCTGTTTGACTCAATGCCCAGGCGTTTCAAGGCCGTTATTACGGCCAGAGGTGGTTGTTCTGGGTACTGA
This sequence comes from Schistocerca cancellata, assembly GCF_023864275.1. Classification (NCBI taxonomy): domain Eukaryota; kingdom Metazoa; phylum Arthropoda; class Insecta; order Orthoptera; family Acrididae; genus Schistocerca; species Schistocerca cancellata. The sequence continues at coordinate 254,369,908 of NC_064630.1, read as the reverse complement.
TTTCTCAGGATCTATGCACCCAAATTGCGTGAAAATGCAATCATATGTCAGTTCTAGTATAATATGTTTCTCCAATGAATACCCGTTTATCATCTGCATTGCTTCTTGGTGTAGCAATTTTAATGGCCAGTAGTGTATAATACGTGCTGACCAAGATACTGAGTGTACTTGGAGATCATTTGCACTCATTCATGGACGTCATGTTCCCAAACACGTTGCTAGACCACAATTGGTTGCAATTGATTTGAAGAACGTTCTGGACAATTCGAGTGAATGGTTAGGCCACCCAGATTCCATCGAACATTTATGGACATAATCGAGAGGTCAGTTCGTGGAAAAAATCCTGCAGTGGTAATATTTTCGCAATTCTGGACGGCTATAGAGACAGCATGTCTCCATATTTCCGCAGGTGATTGCCAACGACTTGTCGAGTCCATTCCAGGTGGAGTTGCTGCAGTGCACCGGGCAAAAGAGATCCGCCACGATGTTAGGAGCTATCCCATGACTTTCGTCACCTCGGTGTACTCTACACCAACGTCCTCAACAGAAATTCTTTGATCGCTCCTTACAGTTTAGATGCGAACAGTAATTTCCGATCATCGGTTCCATGTCAGAACTTTACCTACATCTCCCAGAAGCCTGCAGTAGGGATTGTGCAATACTCTGTAAAGTCGTTCCGCTGCTGTTACGACGGAGGCGGCGTCGTCGTCCTCCGCAGCGGCCTTGACCACCACTCGACATGCAGTCCAGTCAGCAATTAGGCGAGCAGCTGCATACGCCACGCGCCATTCCGCAGTAAACACTCCGCTCGCCGTTTAAGTCTGACTGCCGGAATTACTGCGGCACGTAATCGAGTGCTGTCATCGCTAAACTGGCTGAAAACGCGAGGAAAGCTGTTAACATCCAACGCATACTGGAAAAATTACATCTCCCAACTAAGCCGCTATCACTGAAGCAGCATCTAAACAATCTGGGAGCTTAACTGTGTCAAATGTAGCTGATGTGGCGAAACCCAAAGGTGTACGGTATATTTAAAGCTTGATCTGCTGAATGCATCAAGAAATGCAGGAAATCAGTTTTACAGCTCCATTAAGTCGACGTTACTTTGAGAGGGATGGGGCAGGACATCTGCTTTGGCTTATAGAAGGAACCATCCAAGTATTCACCTTAAGTGAATTAGCGGAATCGTGGATATGAATGAGTGATGTTAAGGGGCCCCGGAACGCCCTATACTTGCAATGTTAAAATAACGCTTATAAATTACATCTTTCCTCACAAAGTATTTGAGGTAGGAAGTTGAACTTTTTACAGATTATTTATTGGAATATGGGCTACAACTTAACACAGGGATTTTGCAAAATTTTAGTTCAGTTATTAAAGATGATTTTTTTTCAATTGTAATGAAAATTCACAACATTTTTTTGCAATTTTTTATTTATATATTCAAAAATATAGTTTTTTGGAAAAAGGCTGTGTTAAATTATGCAGAAGGTACTGTGTAACATTCACTGAAAGTTTGAAACAAATATGTTTGGAAGATCCTTAGAAAACATGTAATTAGTATGAGAAAATAAAAGTTCTGGGAATCGAGCGACAAAGATTGGATTAACTTTTTAGTGCATTCCAGGTCCATAGGATGGATTATCTTCATCCTCTGCAAACTCCTCCTCCAGCTTCCTCTTGTTCCTCCTCCTGTTTATTCTTGCTTGTATTTCTAGACTCTTTACAGCCCTGTCTGCAGCCCGAAGGCGTTCCTTGTCTAAAGCAAGCATCGCTCGTACCATGTTAGAACCTATCTTCATTCCCATATTTCTAAATACCTTGCACCTTACAATGTTCTCCTTTTCTTAAAAGCCTTCAGAAGATTTCTAATAACTTTACTTTTACTCATTATTATACTTCAACAAAACAGAGACTCAAGAAACAGAATTAATTACGAATATTTTCGAGATAACGACAGAGTAAATAAACATGAAACAATCGACAATCACACCAGCGATATATATTGAACCATCACGGGTTAGCCACAACACGTACCTTATCTCACATCACTAAAATGTACCTGATGAACACGGACGTTAATAATAACACCATTTGACAGCAGTTTAACAGCGCCACAGTGGGTCACGCCCATGTAGAACACATTTCAAAAAAAATTTAAAAATAGTTGTAGTCTTCGGAATTGAATAAATTATATATCTATTAAAAGGTAATAGTCTGCAGATTCAGAAAACGCAAAAAAGTAAAAATTGAACTCTTCATGATTTTGAGCCTTTCCGGAGCCCCTTAAGCGGGTGATGTTAAGCAGCCAATCCGTTCTTCTAACAGGTGGAAGCCAGGGAGACAGATTCCGTTCGCTGCAGTCTCAGAAGCATAGCACCCCACCTGTTGTTGTTGTTGTTGTTGTGGTCTTCAGTCCTGAGACTGGTTTGATGCAGCTCTCCATGCTACTCTATCCTGTGCAAGCTTCTTCATCTCCCAGTACCTACTGCAACCTACATCCTTCTGAATCTGCTTAGTGTATTGATCTCTTGGTCTCCCTCTACGATTTTTACCCTCCACGCTGCCCTCCAATGCTAAATTTGTGATCCCTCGATGCCTCAGAACATGTCCTACCAACCGATCCCTTCTTCTAGTCAAGTTGTGCCACAAACTTCTCTTCTCCCCAATCCTATTCAATACCTCCTCATTAGTTACGTGATCTACCCACCTTATCTTCAGCATTCTTCTGTAGCACCACATTTCGAAAGCTTCTATTCTCTTCTTGTCCAAACTAGTTATCGTCCATGTCTCACTTCCATACATGGCTACACTCCATACAAATACTTTCAGAAACGACTTCCTGACACCTAAATCTATATTCGATGTTAACAAATTTCTCTTCTTGAGAAACGCTTTCCTTGCCATTGCCACTCTACATTTTATATCCTCTCTACTTCGACCATCATCAGTTATTTTGCTCCCCAAATAGCAAAACTCCTTTACTACTTTAAGTGTCTCATTTCCTAATCTAATTCCCTCAGCATCACCCGACTTAATTTGACTACATTCCATTATCCTCGTTTTGCTTTTGTTGATGTTCATCTTATATCCTCCTTTCAAGACACTGTCCATTCCGTTCAACTGCTCTTCCAAGTCCTTTGCTGTCTCTGACAGAATTACAATGTCATCGGCGAACCTCAAAGTTTTTACTTCTTCTCCATGAATTTTAATACCTACTCCGAATTTTTCTTTTGTTTCCTTTACTGCTTGCTCAATATACAGATTGAATAACATCGGGGAGAGGCTACAACCCTGTCTCACTCCTTTCCCAACCACTGCTTCCCTTTCATGCCCCTCGACTCTTATAACTGCCATCTGGTTTCTGTACAAATTGTAAATAGCCTTTCGCTCCCTGTATTTTACCCCTGCCACCTTCAGAATTTGAAAGAGAGTATTCCAGTCAACATTGTCAAAAGCTTTCTCTAAGTCTACAAATGCTAGAAACGTAGGTTTGCCTTTTCTTAATCTTTCTTCCAAGATAAGTCGTAAGGTCAGTATTGCCTCACGTGTTCCAACATTTCTACGGAATCCAAACTGATCTTCCCCGAGGTCGGCTTCTACCAGTTTTTCCATTCGTCTGTAAAGAATTCGCGTTAGTATTTTGCAGCTGTGACTTATTAAACTGATAGTTCGGTAACTTTCACATCTGTCAACACCTGCTTTCTTTGGGATTGGAATTATTATATTCTTCTTAAAGTCTGAGGGTATTTCGCCTGTCTCATACATCGTGCTCACCAGATGGTAGAGTTTTGTCATGACTGGCTCTCCTGAGGCCATCAGTAGTTCTAATGGAATGTTGTCTACTCCCGGGGCCTTGTTTTGACTCAGGTTTTTCAGTGCTCTGTCAAACTCTTCACGCAGTATCGTATCTCCCATTTCATCTTCATCTACATCCTCTTCCATTTCCATAATATTGTCCTCCAGTACATCGCCCTTGTATAAACCCTCTATATACTCCTTCCACCTTTCTGCTTTCCCTTCTTTGCTTAGAACTGGGTTGCCATCTGAGCTCTTGATATTCATACAAGTGGTTCTCTTCTCTCCAAAGGTCTCTTTAATTTTCCTGTAGGCAGTATCTATCTTACCCCTAGTGAGACAAGCCTCTACATCCTTACATTTGTCCTCTAGCCATCCCTGCTTAGCCATTTTGCACTTCCTGTCGATTTCATTTTTGAGACGTTTATATTCCTTTTTGCCTGCTTCATTTACTGCATTTTTATATTTTCTCCTTTCATCAATTAAATTCAATATTTCTTCTGCTACCCAAGGATTTCAATTAGCCCGCGTCTTTTTACCTACTTGATCGTCTGCTGCCTTCACCACTTCATCCCTCAGAGTTACCCATTCTTCTTCTACTGTATTTCTTTCCCCCATTCCTGTCAATTGTTCCCTAATGCTCTCCCTGAAACTCTCTACAACCTCTGGTTCTTTCAGTTTATCCAGGTCCCATCTCCTTAAATTCCCACCTTTTTGCAGTTTCTTCAGTTTCAATCTGCAGTTCATAACCAATAGATTGTGGTCAGAATCTACATCTGCCCCAGGAAATGTCTTACAATTTAATACCTGGTTCCTAAATCTCTGTCTTACCATTATATAATCTATCTGAAACCTGTCAGTATCTCCAGGCTTCTTCCATGTATACAGCCTCCTTTCATGATTCTTGAACCAAGTGTTAGCTATGATTAAGTTATGCTCTGTGCAAAATTCTACAAGGCGGCTTCCTCTTTCATTCCTTCGCCCCAATCCATATTCACCTACTATGTTTCCTTCTCTCCCTTTTCCTACTGACGAATTCCAGTCACCCATCACTATTAAATTTTCGTCTCCCTTCACTACCTGAATAATTTCTTTTATCTCGTCATACATTTCATCTATTTCTTCATCATCTGCAGAGCTAGTTGGCATATAAACTTGTACTACTGTAGTAGGCATGGGCTTTGTGTCTATCTTGGCCACAATAATGCGTTCACTATGCTGTTTGTAGTAGCTAACCCGCACTCCTATTTTTTTATTCATTATTAAACCTACTCCTGCATTACCCCTATTTGATTTTGTATTTATAACCCTGTAATCACCTGACCAAAAGTCTTGTTCCTCCTGCCACCGAACTTCACTAATTCCCACTATATCTAACTTTAACCTATCCATCTCCCTTTTTAAATTTTCTAACCTACCTGCCCGATTAAGGGATCTGACATTCCACGCTCCGATTCGTAGAACGCCAGTTTTCTTTCTCCTGATAACGACGTCCTCTTGAGTAGTCCCCGCCCGGAGATCCGAATGGGGGACTATTTTACCTCCGGAATATTTTACCCAAGAGGACGCCATCATCATTTAATTATACAGTAGAGCTGCATGTCCTCGGGAAAAATTACGGCTGTAGTTTCCCCTTGCTTTCAGCCGTTCGCAGTACCAGCACAGCAAGGCCGTTTTGGTTAATGTTACAAGGCCAGATCAGTCAATCATCCAGACTGTTGCCCCTGCAACTACTGAAAAGGCTGCTGCCCCTCTTCAGGAACCACCCCACCTACAAGCAGTTATTTCTTAGCTCGGTCAGTCAAGGTTAACCTTGATATATACAGAAAAGGCCATATCAGAACTATAAAAACCCTGATTTGAATCTATAGTTTGAATGTATTATTCACCAACTGTTTACATGTACACAATCTGATCAAAAGTTTGCCGGCACCTATTAGTGGACACTAATACGTCTTAAAATCTACCGAGGACACTTTCAGTGAGGAGTATGAATGATTGTGCAGGAATGACAGCTAATTCTTCTTCAAGAGCCGAAACCAGAGAAGATAGTGGCGTTGGAAGCTGTGGTCTGGAGCGAAGTCGACATTCTAAACCATCCCAAGGCTATTTCTTCGGGTTCAGGTCGGGATTCGTGGCAAGCCAGTCCATTTAATATATATTATTGTTCACAAAATATTGCCTCATAGATGCTGTTTCATGACAGAGTGCACTGACGTGCTGTGGTTAACGATCGTCATCTGAATTGTTACTCTACTGCACACAGAACACAATGCTGTGAAATTTGTTGCCGGCCGTAGTGGCCAAGGGGTTCTAGGCGCTTCAGTCCGGAACCGCGCGACTGCTACGGTCGCAGGTTCGAATCCTGCCTCTGGCATGTACGTGTGTGATGTCCTTAGGTTAGTTAGGTTTAAGTAGTTCTAAGTTCTAGGGGACTGATGACCTCAGATGTTAACTCCCATAGTGCTCAGAGCCATTTGAACCATTTTTTGAAATTTGTTCATAGGCTTCCGCATTTAACGTTTTCGTAAGTGCAATAAGAATAAGAGGTACCGCGCCATTCTATCCCTTTGACGACGTAGATTAGTGTTCATATTTTAGGTCATGATCTCGCTGTTCCCCAATACTACATTTGTTATGTGTGGTTTACGACTTTTGTACATGAGAAAATTGTGGGCATAATGTTGTTATAAATGCATTTGTAACCTGTAGAGAACGTGTACCCGAGAGGGCATAGTGGAGGCGACAGAACACAGAGAGAGATGGATTGCGGGCAGTAACTGCTGAGTGCAGCGACCTGGCTGTGTGAGGGATCCTGGGAAGCAGCGCTCAGTGGTTCTTACCTGCAGAGGGACTTCTGGCCAAAACTCTCTCCTCCTTCCACTTAGGGTCAGACAGAAGGGCGCCAGTTCGCAAAACATTTGACCTGGGCCAGGTGGCAGTCCATCATGAAGGCAACCAGTTGTCGGAAAATGGTGCAGGAAGTCATTTAAGAGAGGCTACTGTAGACTGAGCTTTCGTGCAATTGGTGGGAAGCTGGGACGATCCGGACAGTCTGGTTGGCGTATAAGTTTAGTGGAGGCAAGACTGTAACCCTCCTGACGATATGAAGTCGCATGGTTCTTTTACCGAGCGGCAAAACCACATATTTCACCGGCATGACTCTCTGGGAAGCTTAAGAGCCATCTTCCAGAAATTAGAAATGGTCAGCCCAGAATGATTAGATTCTCCATAAATGAGGGACTGTGGCCTCATCTAGGCAAAAGTTTTTTGCCAAGACATAGCCATGCTCACGGTGAGAATGACGCACCCATAGTCTAAAATCTTATTTTTTCAGAGAAGAAAGATTTGGAGTCACAGATTGGCTCCTCTCAGGATATGCAAAATGGACACTTGCTCCTCCTCCCCTTCCCTCCCCCCCCCCCCCCCCCCCCGCATGAGAAGTGGAAACCATGGTGCTGTGTCTGGTTTGGCTAATGGGTCAACATAACAGTCAAAAGGGGAGATTCAATGCGTAGAGGATTCGGCTCGGCTAATTCGACTCCCGTACCGAGGCTTGGTGGAAAGTGGTTGTAATTAATTGCCTCTTTTATACTCTGGTCCTCTCCCTGTGGAGAACTTCAGGTGTTTCCCTAGTGGAGGAGGCTTGTGGTCTGTATCTTGCGGTGGGCTAAGAGCCTGTGTCTGTTTACAACTGTACTGACAATGGAACTGCATATCATGTTGGACATATCATGTGTCATGAGGGTGAACGTATTCGTCCTGAGTCGACCGTCTGGTGTTTGACAATTTCAGCACTCTCTGTCGTGCCTGTGAGTGCAATTGGTTCGGCCAGACCAGCGAATGGGTACACCTCACACTGAAATTTGCCAGGATTTCAGGGCTCTGATAGGGAGACTTCCCGTGTTCTGATAATCAGAACGCCAGAACATGTAGCATGCAAATTTTCGTGGGTGCGTCTGAACAGTACAGCTGACACAGCGAACCACTCCTCAGCCACAGAGCCCCATTTTCTGCTGCCGCCTGAATGAACATGGAAGGGTAAAGTATTGCTGCACCAATATAGGGTTGTTAAATGATATCCACAGCTCCCTGTTCTCAGGTGAAACGTAGTTTGTGGTACACTTGATCACAATTAATTCCATTTGTATAGAGTTGAGCCTCACAGAGGATTCGTGTAAACAAAGTCAGACTGCGTGGTAAAAGGGATTCATTCAGGGGAGAATTTGTATAGCTTCCGCCCCAATGTATGCTGTGCCAATCAAACACCATTCCTGTTCTGACTTTCGTTTGTTATTTGTGTGTAAGATTTATCAGCTATTTGTAGTTACAACAGGATTAATAAAAACTGTCACTATTTTGTAAACATAAGTACGCCACTGTTCTCACTCATACTCTCTGGCTTATTCACTGTCTTTATTTCATTGTGGAGGTAAACGGATACACTAGCAATTTAAGGTTCAATCTTATTAAATTAATTAATTTGATTAGTAATTTGAGTTCTCATAGTGACCCCTGGCATGGTCAACAAAAGTACCATGAGTAAAATCACTAATTTATTTATAAAAGTTAAGGGTGTAGCTCGCAATTTGAAGGTTAGTGAGAAGATAATTCTTTTCGTTATGCAAAAATAATACCACTTAGAGTCACGCAGTCATATATTTATGATTAAAGATAGCGACTCTTGCAAGAGGACCACATCCTAACCACGAAATAAACTGCCATACTCTAAAACCACTCCTGTGTACTTTACTGTTGTCACTAGACATGGTGGTAGGTAAGGTTTTCCAAGTATTCACCAAACCCAGATCCTTCATTCGGATTACCACGGGATACAGCGTGATTCACCACTCGTTTCCATTCATCTACTGTCCACTGGCGTTGCTCTTTACACCACTTCAACTGTCACTTAGCACTGAGCACAGAAATATGTGGCTTATGAGGAGATGCTTCACCACTGTACCCCATTATTTTGAACTACCTTCAGACATTCTGCTAGCTGCACCTGAGGTATCACTTTGGAACTTCCTTCTACTGATTTCAAGCGATTTTTTTTACAACTTCCCTCCGCAAAATACGGTAGTCCGTCTCCGACAGTACACGAGATCTGCCTGGTATTGCTTTAGTTGTGGTTTTTCCTTGGCGTTTCTACTTCACCAACGATCGACTTGGACAGCTTTAGAAGGACTGAAATGAACCTGGAGGTATGTTATTCAGGTGACATTCTGTGACAAGTCAACATTCGAACTCACTGAGCTCTTCTGGCGGACCAATTCTGCTGTTACAGATTCTCTGCTGACAACACAATACTCCACACCTCGTTCTATAATGGCGGTTCCGCTTCTCGTTAAAACAGATGGTCAATTCTGCATTACATATGGGTGCTCGAATACTTTTGATAAGTTTTCAGCAATCACATTTTTGTGTTGTAATCAAAGGCAACGAGTGCAATGTTTTGGATCACCAGTTTTCTATGGTTAATAAAAACATGGATTAAGAAAATAATTTCGTCTCACAGTTGGAAAAGCAATGTTGGGTGAGACGAACGAGAGAGAGAGAGAGAGAGAGAGAGAGAGAGAGAGGGAGAGGGAGAGAAATGCGTTGAATGAGAAGTGACAGTGTAACTTGGTTGTGTGTCAGCCAGCCTGTAATGTGGGCGTGGCAGATCTTCCACTCCAGTGAATATTTAAGGCCACTCGAACATTGAACGTTTGTGACTACATTAGTTGCTCTTATTGCTGCCCTAAGCGCCGGTAGTCGTAGTACCAGACTCACAACATGGAGCCTAGCACGGAGCCCATTATGGTAGACGCTGACTACCCATTTGGCTCGTTAGGTATTGAGCACTCCAGAAAATCAAACAAAAACGAAAGTGAGAGTGGGTAATCCTGCTGGGGCCTGTTTAAGGACTCGGTCCCAGCAAACACTACGGCTTACTGACATTGTTTGTGGTATTGTCACTTCGAATGGAGATTCCTATTAAAAAATTCTTCAAGCAACTGTTGAAGGAATTTTACGGACCAGTTAGATTGCCATTGCCTGGCTGGCCATAACTGTCAACTATCTGTCAATAGAGGTATCCTTATGCTCATGGAATCGTAGTTCATACAAATGAAGTTACATGACGACCACTGTTCAAAAATGGTCCAAATGGCTCTGAGCACTATGCGTCTTAACTTCTGAGGTCATCAGCCGCCTAGAACTTAGAACTAATTAAACCTAACTAACCTAAGGACATCACACACATCCATGCCCGAGGCAGGATTCGAAACTGCGACCGTAGCGGTCGCTTGGTTCCAGACTGTAACGCCTAGAACCGCACGGCCACTAGGGCCGGCGGCCACTGTTAACTTGATGAAAATTGCTAATTGCAAACTGAGTATTGCTACATTAAAATTACCATCATAGTGAAAATACTGCCGTCCCAAAGCAACAATTTAAACCAATTTCCTTCCCTTTCTGTAGCCTCGAGGGTATATAGGAAATCGTAGGGCAAAATTCTGAATACGTTAACTACCAACACATTTGTTAAATGAAGTGTCATACTTGATCAGCTCCATCGCCGAATGGTTAGTGTCAGTGCCTTCTGTGCGGAAGGAACCTGGTTCGATTTTTTGTGAGTTATAGAGGTCTGGAACGACGTCAACTGTGAAATTTTTAGTGTGGGTGCGATTTGAGCTGTTTGGCAACTGAAGAAAACTTCATCTGCCAAGCTGGCTAAAAAAGCATTTTATTGGATAACCGGTTTCGGCAGAGCTATGCTGAGATCATAGGATCTTACGCTTTAAAATACTACGAAATATTGTCCATCAATTTTGCAAGTGTGCTGTGCGAAACAGCTTGCAAAACTGACGGACAATACGTATTAATATTTAAAACGATAAAGGATGACAGCCAAAACAGTTGCAGGATAAAAATTTATTAAAATTCTAAACCAATTTTTATCCTGCAACTGTTTTGGCTGTCATCCTTTATCGTGAAGAATTTCAAAAGTTGTAATATTTTAAAGCTTAAGATCCGGTGACGACAGCATACCACTGTCGAATCCTGTCATCCAATAAAATGCTTCTATAGCGATCTTGGCTTGTGAAGTTTTCTTCAGTTACCATCTGCCTCGCGAGGTCAAATGAGGAGCTGCTTGACTAGAGAGTGAGCAGCGTCATCAGAATTCAGCTACCGGCATTGCTGGCCGGAGGGACTGGCGACACGCTGCTCACATCATAGAACGCGCCTCGTGTTGCCTTGCAGTGGTGCAGTGCAGATGTTGCACCGCGCGACGGCCGCACTGCTGCTGCTGCTGCTGCGGCTGAATGCGCGCTGGGGCCGGCAGACAGCGGGCTATCTCATCTCCGGCCGGCGGCGCTGTGGATGCAGCCCGCGGTGCGTGTCTTGTATTACGGCTGCGGCCAGGGATGGATGTCCCACGTCAGCACCAGCAACGCTCAGAAGCTAAGTCCCGTCAAGAGTCTCACCCGAGTCCTTGTCCTGGCGTCTCCACGTAAAGTGTCTGCTCTCGAGTCTCGTAGTGAAATGTCACCTTCAGTGAGCCGAAATCAAGCACCCCGCACTAGGATGATTTCTCTATGGGCGTGCGTAAGCATCCAATTTGACAAATTTGCCACCTCATGTTTTTTTGGCGCCAATCGAATTATTTTACCGCCACAATTACGCACCTACATCTACATACATACTTCGCAAGCTACCGTACAGTGCGTGACGGAGGGTACTTTCTACCACAACTAGTCATTTCCCTTCGTGTTCAACATGCAAACAGAGCGAAGGAAAAACCACTGTCTTTATACACTATTGGCCAATAAAATTGCTACACCAAGAAGAAATGCAGATGATAAACGGGTATTCATTGGACAAATATATTATACTAGAACTGACATGTGATTACATTTTCACGCAGTTTGGGTGCATAGATCCTGAGAAATCAGTACCCAGAACAACCACCTCTGGCCGTAATAACGGCCTTGATACGAATGGGCATTGAGTCAAACAGAGTTTGGATGGCGTTCGCAGGTACAGCTGCCCATTCAGCTTCAACACGATACCACAGTTCATCAAGAGTAGTGACTGGCGTATTGTGACGAGCCAGTTGCTCTGCCATCATTGAGCAGACGTTTTCAATTGGTGAGAGATCTGGAGAATGTGCTGGCCAGGGCAAAAAAAAAAAAAAAAAATGGCTCTGAGCACTATGGGACTTAACAGCTATGGTCATCAGTCCCCTAGAACTTAGAACTACTTAAACCTAACTAACCTAAGGACAGCACACAACACCCAGCCATCACGAGGCAGAGAAAATCCCTGACCCCGCCGGGAATCGAACCCGGGAACCCGGGCGTGGGAAGCGAGAACGCTACCGCACGACCACGAGATGCGGGCTGCTGGCCATGGCAGCAGTCGAACATTTTCTGTATCCAGAAAGGCCCGTACAGGACCTGCAACATGCGGTTGTACATTATCCTGCTGAAATGTAGGGTTTCGCAGGGATCGAATGAAGGGTAGAGCCACGGGTCGTAACACATCTGAAATGTAACGTCCACTGTGCAAAGTGCATTCAATGCGAACAAGAGGTGACCGAAACGTGGCACCCCTTACCATCATGCCGGGTGATACGCCAGTATGGCGATGACGAATACACGCTTCCAAGGTTCGTTCACCGCGATGTCGCCAAACACGGATGCGACCATCATGATACTGTAATCAGAACCTTGCATTCATCCGAAAAATGACTTTTTGCCTTTTGGTGCACCCAGGTTCGTCGTTGAGTACACCATCGCAGGCGCTCCTGTCTGTGATGCAGCGTCAAGGGTAACCGCAGCCATGGTATCCGAGCTGATAGTCCATGCTGCTGCAAACGTCGTCGCACTGTTCTTGCAGATGGTAGTTGTCTTGTAAACGTCCCCATCTGTTGACTCATGGATCGAGACGTGGCTGCACGGTTCTTTACAGCCATGTGGATAAGATGCCTGTCATCTCGACTGCTAGTGATACGAGGCCTTTGGGATCCAGCACGGCGTTTCGTATTACCCTCTTGAACCCACCGATTCCATATTCTGCTAACAGACATTGGATCTCGACCAACGCGAGCAGCAATGTCGCGATACGATAAACCGCAATCGCGATAGGCTACAATCCGACCTTTATCAAAGTCGGAAACGTGATGGTGCGCATTTCTCCTCCTTACACGACGCATCACAACAACGTTTCACCAGGCAACGCCAGTCAACTGCTGTTTGTGTATGAGAAATCGGTTGGAAACTTTCCTCATGTCAGCACGTTGTAGGTGTCGCCCCCGGCGCCAGCCTTGTGTGAATGCTCTGAAAAGCTAATCATTTGCATATCACGGCATCTTCTTCCTGTCGGTTAAATTTCGCGTCTGTAGCACGTCATCTTCGTGGTGATCTCCGTGCGATCATTATTTTCTCTTATTATCTGTTCGTGGTCCTTAAACGAGATGTACTTTGGGGACAATAGGTCAGTTCTGTAGTCAGCCTCAGTTGCCAGTTCTCTAAATTTTTTCAGTAGCTTTCCCTCGAAGAGAACGGCATCTCCCTTCTGTGGATTCCCATTTGAGTTCTCGAAGCATCTCCGTAATGTTTGCGTCTTGAACGAACATACCGGTAACAAACCTAGCAGTCCGCATCTGCTTCTGGCTCTTCGTTTAACCCGACATGGTGCAGATCCCAAACAATGGGGCATTATTCGAGAATGTGTCGTGTTAACGTCCTATATGCGGTCTTCTTTACAGGTAAAACGCACTTTCTGAAAGCTCTCCCAATAAACCAAAGTAGACAATTCATTTTCCCTACCACACTCCTCATATGCTCGTTCCATTTCTTATCGCTTTGCAACTTACGCCTAGGAATGAAATAGAAGGGACTCTGTCAAGTGGTACAATACTAATGCTGTATTCGAACATTGCGGGATTGTTTTTCCAACTCAACTGCGTTAACTTACATTTTTCTACATTTAGATCTAGCTGTCATTCGTCACACGAACTAGAAATTTTGTCTAAATCTTCCGGTATCCTCCTACAATCATTCAACGTCGATACCTTCCCGTACAGCACAGCTTCATCAGCACACAGTCTCAGATTGATTCTCACTCTGTTCGTCAGATCATTTATGTGTGTAAAGAGTAATAGCTGCCCTGGATCGCTACCGACGATACCCTTCTCTGATAAACAGTCGCCTCGGTGGACAATTTACTGGGCACTGTTACTCAAAAGGTATTCAAACCACTCACATGTCTGGGGACGTGTCCTGTATGCTCGTACCTTTGTTAACAGCCTGCAGTGGGGCACCACGCCAAACGCTTTTCGGAAATATGGCAGTATGGAATCTGCCTCTTGCCTTTCATCCATGGTTGCAGTATATCATGTGACAAAAGAGAAGGCTAAGATTCGTACGACCGATGCTTTCTAAAAACGTGCTGATTTGTGGACAGAAGTTTTTCTGTCTCAAGGAAATTTATTATTCCTGTGGTAAAATAGCAAACACAACCGCCGAGATAATTATTTAGTTATAGTAAGAAGGAATTGTTTCACTTGGCAAGTTGTGCCTTCACTGTGAACTGTTAACGTCCCGTGTCCCGTGAACATATCCTCTTGTCTTGTATGCTTTCGTATAGCGCTTATACAAGCCTACACTCCAGGCTAACAGTATGCTTTTAGCTCCACTTGTTCGGACACAGTATGGAGGCTGCGGCGTCCCTTCACCTCTGACTGACAGCAGTACAGGTGCCTGGCCTGCGGGTATTGTACCTGATGAACATGCTCAGCATCCCCTCTGGCCGATATGTTACAACCGGAACACGCAGCAGGTTCTAAGTATCCACGAGTATCGTAAATGTCAATGACGTCCTCGGTGCTAACCACCATCAGTATTTCTTCTTAGCTTCATTAGGGAACAAGTGTAGGCAACATGTGCGGCACGCACGATGTTGCAGTTGCTTGCATGTTAGTGGTGAAATTCAAAGCGAGTCGTGGTTTTCATAGAGAGTGAATATGGTTTCACCAACATTAGCCCTCTCCGCACTGAGCCTTCTTACAGAAGCGTCAGTGTCCTTCGATCGCGTTTCCGAAGGCATAAATTCGATGACCTTGCCTGTGCTAGGAGGCTCACTTCTTCCACGTGACTTCTGAGCCCATTAATGTTTCACTGCAGTAGGGGAGTTGCTTGGTACTGACATTTGTCTTTCCCTTTTCTCGTTACTGAGGATCTCACAATGACTCGAATAACTGCTCAGGGTCTATTTTGGCTCCCGCAAACAGACAAAAACTTTCTAAATATGTCGTCGCCAGAAAGCAACAATGTCTTTCAATTTGACAGCTTCATATGTATTTTCTGCTGATTTTTCTATCTTTAGTCACGAGTCTCTGTTTTAGTAGATAGAGGACCACTTATTTGACTTGAGGTTTTAATGCAGTATGCACCAGAGCTTACACGTTGTCTGGAACATCAGTCATTATTATTTGAACTAGCGTTAATTTAAGTGAGGTCTTACTTGGTACGGTACATTTGAAGATGCCTTTACTTGTACGATCGAGAACAATTACAATTTAAAATGGATCCAAAACATGTAAACAAACTAAAGAAGCCGTTTAGATTAGCATGTTCTTCACTTAAAATACCTGCAATTTTATTCAGTTTAATGAAATACCTTATGTACTTTCTACTACCAGTTCTGGGGCAATGCAGTGGAAGTAAAGAAATTATTCCTTCGGCCAGAGAGGACATAAAGAAAACTTTTTACAGTAGGCACCTGAACTTAATGCAAAGCTCTGAAGAGAAGTTAATCTTGGAAGTTTTACTTTGAGTTCTCAGCGCCGATACTCGTAGTAGTATTTTTTAACAACAGGCAAAAGCATTCTCAGATGACTTGTGAATCACAGTGAGTGCAGGAGTGCTAGTTCTGCAAGGTTCGCAGGAGAGCTTCTGTTAAGTCTGGAAGGTAGGAGACGAGGTACTGGCAGAAATAGAGCTGTGAGGGCGGGGCGTGAGTCGTGCTTGGGTAACTCAGCTGGTAGAACACTTGCCCGAGAAAGGCAAATGTCCCGAGTTCGAATCTCGGTCCGGCACACAGTTTTAATCTGCCAGGAAGTTTCAATATTAATAATGACAGTGGAATAACAAGAGACCTGCAAGAAAAGGACATAAATCACTAACGTACATAAATTTGTACATACAATAAATATGTTTCAGATTTAACTTTCTTAATTAAGCTTAAATTTCAGTTCAAAATGAATATTTTGTTTCTGGCAAAAGAAAAAAAAATTAAAAACCCGTGTAATAAAGTACTGGCCTCTTTGTGTAGTATTGTAACAGTGTAACAATTATTGCACTATTTGAAATAAAATCGCCATAACTTCTGAACGCTTTGCGTTAGGGCGTTCAAACTGCACGATTGGCCACGGGGCATGTTGGGAATTAGTATGCGATGTGTGGTTTGGTTTAGCGACGAAGCCCGTTTTCATTTGGATGGGTAAACAGGCAACAGTCCGGAAGTACGCATAAAATATCATCCGAAATTGTGCTAAACGCATTCTCTGAAAATTATTTCAAGCAGTTAGTTCATGAGCTCACGCGAATAGTAAACGGTTGTGAAAACACACTTGACCTCTTAGCAATAAATAATCCTGAGTTAATAACGAGCATCAAAACCGATTCAGGGATTAGTGAACACAGAGTTGTCATAGCGAGACTGAATATTGTAATCCCCAAATCCTCGAAAAGTAAGCGAAAAATATACCTATTCAAAAAAGCAGATAAAATTCAATTGACGCCTTCCTAAGAAACAATCTTCACTCATTCCAAATTAATAAATAAGTGTAGACCAGATGTGGCTTAAATTCAAAGAAATAGTATCGGCAGCAATTGAGAGATTTATAAGGTGGTTCGATGAACCGTCTGCCAGGCACTTGAATGTGATTCGCAGAGTATCCATGTAAAAAAATAAAATAAATAAATAAATAAATAAAAGAAAATTTAGTCCGTCCACCGTTCGCTGCTTTTGTCGAAAATGATAAATTGTTGACTACTACAAGAAAAAGCCAATATTCTCCTAGTGATTCTAATTTTTTGAAACCCTGCTTAAATTTGTGTCGCAATCGGGGACATTACAACCATTTGGAGATTTGAAATAGTCAGAGCTAAAGGGTGAAAACTGAGGTTGAAAAACGCTGTTTTTCGCGTTAATTTTTTCGTTTTCACGGGCTGCAAGCAGATATAGGTATATTATGTAGACACACTCAACAGATCAGCTACTTCCTATTTTAATGTATACTATGAATGAACTGTTGCTAAATTTTTAATTTATTACTGTTATTGTAATTTCCGCTCTATTTTAATACGTTGTAGAAGTGGGAGACAAATTCTTAATCTCTTAAAGCAAATAAACATTGTGCGTTATTGCTACGTCACTTCGTAAGAATATTTCCAGGCTTGGGTTGGTACCATATTGAAATACAACGGATGCGCATCGACGACAGCGGAAAAAGACGCACAGGAACTGGGACATTATTATCTCAGCAATGCTCTGTCAATCCTTATGCCATGTACGAGTATTTGTTGCTTGTTTCTGTCGGTATTGTATTTAAAAAAGCACTGTTGGCTTTTCCCATTTTCTGTAATAACGCAATATTTCACGTTAATGCAAATTTTACGAATAAAAATTACTCACTTTTTAAAAGAGCTTTACTCGAAACGGGAAATTTTAGCGCTGCTGCTATGGGTAATTAATGTTACGGTTCTTTTACGCGGTTATTAATAAACAACAACAAACACCTGTTATACCCGATACCAAACAAATACCGAAATATACCGGTTATTCAGAACTAAAATAGCGGTATCGATTCTAACCCGTCGGTTTTCCCGATGCCTGCCATTGATCTCACTCCAGTGCGCCGTAAATACGAATACACCCTTTCACATATGGCCAGCTCCACAGCACGCTTTGGGGTGAGAAGATTGGACGTGAACATGCACATACGATAGCTATGGGCACCTGCTGCATCGCCTGACAGTTACCTCGGCATCGTCAGCTGGCGCCAACAGGCAGGCGAGGCTGGAGCCCGCGACGCCGTCGACGGCCGCGTCGTCAACGACGCCTGCCAACTCCATGCGTCGCGGCGCGAATGGGTCGGGTGCCGGCGCGCGACTGGCCGCTGGCTGAGATAACGGCCCCCGTCTAACGAGATCAATTGTCGGGAAAGGGGGGGGGGGAGGGACTGCTCCCGCCGCTGCATCTGCCTGACAGTGGGCACACACTGCCGAAATGCAGCGTGTGCTCACTGGAGTATTCGTAACGAGAGCGTTCGTAATATCGTGACAATATTCCTCTTCTTAATCTTATCCCTTGTGCTGGAGATAACCGAGAGTGAGTTAATGCAGATGTGTGTACATACAGGGTTGTCCCAAGTAACTCTGCCACCCATTTTATTTCCAAAATGAAACAAAATGTGGAAAACGCAATTGGTCAGGAATGCATGTATGTTATTGCTCACACAATGAGCAGGGATGCATCGTCCATAAAGGTGAACGAACCACGTTTTGAACACAAAGTTAGGTTTTTTAAATGGCAATGTATGTTTTTTTTACATAAAAGAACTAGAGGTACATTTAGTGATAACAGATTTGGTTTCACTGTTTTAAACTGCATACACTCGGAAATATTAGACTTTAAAGAGTGGCAACGGTACAGCAGTTTCTGCCTTAATGCGCTGGAGAACGGTTGCCTGCAGTGTCCTGACATGTCCTCACACAATGTACAGGAAAAAAATCACTTTGAACACAAAGTTACGTTTATTTAAATGACGAATGTATGTTTTACTGCAGAAACGAAAATAAAAACTGTAGGTACAATTTTGTAATAAGTCGTGGTTCAAATGTCTTAAAAACAATTGTTAGTGGCACATAACCTACAGGAACTTAAGTTTAGCGCGTGATACTCAGCACGGAAAACGCTTTCGCAAATAACCAGGAACGTCACGTTCGACGAACCTGCGTCACCTCAGCGGATAGTCGAAGTGCCCACTTCCTGCATCAGTACACTTGTGGAGACAGTGAGCAAATGAGGGTTGCACAGATTGTAGTGTTTCCTCGGATACTGTCGCTCACGCAGTGGTAATGCGTTGTTGCATATCCTCTGGTGTTGCTGGGGGTTCGTGGTACACACACTCTTTCACTGCACCCCGGAGAAAGAGGTCTAATGGCGTCACATCGGGGAACCAGACTGGCCAGCTCAACGGATCTCCCCACCCTATCCATCTATTTGGGAATATTACAGCCACAGATTCCTAAGAAAAAAGTGCGTAGTGTGCGGAGCATCCATTTTGCTGTAACAACGCTGATAGACGTTCCAATTCCATGTTCTCCACGGGAAGGAGTAGACTGTCTTGCAGAAATCATGCATATTGCCGCCCGATTAATGGCCCCTGGTAAAAATAGGGAACAACAATACGGGTGCCAGTGATGCCCCATCAAACCTTGACACAACACTGCAGTTGATGAGCAACCACACGAAGACAGTGGAGATTTTGCATGGACCAGTAGTGCACGTTTCGCAGATTCACACGACCACGATGTGTAAAGGAAGCTCCATCGCCCGCATCTCGTGGTCGTGCGGTAGCGTTCTCGCTTCCCACGCCCGGGTTCCCGGGTTCGATTCCCGGCGGGGTCAGGGATTTTCTCTGCCTCGTGATGGCTGGGTGTTGTGTGATGTCCTTAGGTTAGTCAGGTTTAAGTAGTTCTAAGTTCTAGGGGACTGATGACCATAGATGTTAAGTCCCATAGTGCTCAGAGCCATTTGAACCATTTGAAGCTCCATCCGTAAACAACGTATCATGTACGAACTCAGGATGACTTTGCAACTGCTGAGGTGCAAAACAACAGAATTGAATGCAGGATTCAGTCCTTCGTAAAGTGAGATATGATACGTATGCCTTTGCAAAATTTTCCACGGACCATTATGGCTTATTGCAGAACTGTGCGCAATGGGTCGTACACTCACCTCAGGATTGTGCGCTACAGCAGCCAGAACAGAAATTTAGTTGTCATTTTTATTTTGTTCTATTTGTATGTTGACAATTTCTGGGCACCCAGCTCCCTGTTCCCATGAGATTTGTGCAAGTGTTCGGAACGGTACGATGGGAAGAATGCCGTAGATCTGGCTAGCGTTCAGCGCACACTGCTACAGCTATTGTTGCTTTCTGCGACATTCGCCGTAAATTAACATCATGTCTAGTTTTTCTTCATTGTTGAAAACCGGAATGTCGGCAACACAGCCGGAAATTTCATAAGCCACAACAAAACAGGTAAAGCTCTTCCTAAACGTACGTGAAATGTGTCACAGAGTATTTTCGTTTTTGACAGCAGGCCCAAGCAGGAGACATAGTAAGTTGAACAGTGAAGGCAGAACGTGCGTACTGACAGTGGTCTGTTTTACAGTAGTTTGCAGGACAGTGCAGGCACCCTTGACCTGCGAATTACGGCAGGAATCAAGGCATCATTTCCGTCCTTTAAAGTTTCAGAATTTATGAAGTTTAGGACAGTGAAACCAAGTCTGCCATCACTAGTTGTACCTCTAGTTTCCATTTGTGTAGAAAAACTCACGCCCCGTCCTCACAGCTTTACTTCTGCCAGTACCTCGCCTCCTACCTTCCAAACTTCACAGGAGCTCTCCTGCAAACCTCACAGAACTGGCGCTTCCTGCACTCGCTGTGCAATTGACATGTCATCTGAGATTGCTTTTGCCTGTTGTTAAAAAATACTACTACGAGTACCGGCGCTGAGAACTCAAAGTAAAACTTCCAAGATTAACTTCTCTTCAGAGCTTTGCATTAAGTTCAGGTGCCTACTGTAAAAAGTTTTCTTTATGTCCTCTCTGGCCGAAGGAATAATTTCTTTACTTCCACTGCTTTGCTCCAGAACTGGTAGTAGAAAGTACATAAGGTATTTCATTAAACTGAATAAAATTACAGGTGTTTTAAGTGAAGAACATGCTAATCTAAACGGCTTCTTTAGTTTGTTTACATGTTTTGGATCCATTTTAAATTGTAATTGTTCTCGATCGTACAAGTGAAGGCATCTTCAAATGTACCGTACCAAGTAAGACCTCACCTAAATTAACGCTAGTTCAAATAATAATGACTGATGTCCCAGACAACGTGTAAGCTCTGGTGCATACTGCATTAAAACCTCAAGTCAGATAAGTGGTCCTCTATCTACTAAAACAGAGACTCGTGACTAAAGATAGAAAAATCAGCAGAAAATACATATGAAGCTGTCAAATTGAAAGACATTGTTGCTTTCTGGCGACGACATATTTAGAAAGTTTTTTTCTGTTTGCGGGAGCCAAAATAGACCCTGAGCAGTTATTCGAGTAATTGTGAGATCCTGTGATGAAAGTGATGTTCGTTGACCATAGATTACACATTCCTGGTCGGCCGCTGTGGCCGAGCGGTTCTAGGCGCTTCAATTCGGAACCGCACTGCTGCTACGGTCTCAGTTTCGAATCCTGCCTCCGGCATGGATGTGTGTGATGTACTTAGGTTAGTTAGGTTTAAATAGTTCTAAGTCTGGGGGACTGATGACCTCAGATGTTAAGTCCCATAGTGCTCAGAGCCATTTGATTTGAACACATTCCTGGTCATTGTATGAGCCGCTGACGTAGCCGCATCCCTGCACAATTGTATTTTTCACATTTTGTTACTTTTCGGAAATATGTGACGTGGCAGAGTTAGCTGGGAATCCTGTAAAAGGTCACAATTTGTCTAAATATGCTATCTTAAAATTCCCATTGTAATAATTTTAGTCCATGTGCTTCCACCTTCAGTTGATTGGGACCATACAGCTCTCTCATATTATGTTTTTGTGTGCTACAATGTGTAACATAGCAAATTATTACGAGTTGTCATCTTGCATTGGAAGCGTGGCTTGCCGTGGTGCCGGGAGGAGAGCACATTTTGGTTCTGACGCTGGCACAGCCGACTCTGCTCCTGGGCCGAACGGGCCGTGTACTTGACTAACGCTGCGTGCAATACGTTACGCATACGCTCTATGAATCTGAAGAAGTGCTATTAAATATTAATCAAAAAAATGGTTCAAATGGTTCTGAGCACTATGGGACTTAACAGCTAAGGTCATCAGTCCCCTAGAACTTTGAACTACCTAAACCTAACTAACCTAAGGACAGCACACAACACCCAGTCATCACGAGGCAGAGAAAATCCCTGACCCCCCCCCCCCCCCCCCCCCCCCCGGGAATCGAACCCGGGAACCCGGGCGTGGGAAGCGAGAACGCTACCGCACGACCACGAGCTGCGGACAAATATTAATCGATCTTGTTCATACTTAGTATACCAAATTCTATGCATAAAACAACCACAATGTTAAAATTTCAAATCAATAGCTTCAGTACATTTGGAGATAAAAAGTTTTACCTAAAGTACATAATAACCGTGCTTCCATTGTGAAACTGAGTTAGGGAGTGTAATGTATTCATCTATCGTTTCAACTGGAACTGTAACCAAGAGGACAGGTTCTTAGTTCATATATTACTTGCCTCGAGATGGCTGGGTGTTTGTTTTGTCCTCATCATATCATCATCATTCATGAATATCGCGTGATTGGGCTGAGCAACGGTTGGGAATTTGTACGGGTGCTGATAGCCGCGCATTTGAGCGCCCCACAAACCAAACATCATCATCATCATCATCAGGTTCATATATTCTAATTTTCTGGAATTTTCTGTAGCTTCATTACCACATATTCCCGACGTAATTAAAAGTATTTTGGAACATTATTATTACAGCGTGTTTTAGTTGTGTGAGTATTTTGGAGAGACTGAGAGAGTTCATGGAGGACGTATGCAAAATGAGAATGTGGTATTATATTAATACTATGTAAATGTATGCGTGGGAAAGTTGTTATGCAATAGGGGAATTTGTTATGTGTGTTGAATTTGTAAAAGGCAGCCGGAAGGGGCGTTAAGTATTAAATTTATTAGTTCAAAAAATGGTTCAAATGGCTCTGACCACTATGGGACTCAACTTCTGAGATCTTTAGTCCCCTAGAACTTAGAACTAGTTGAACCTAACCAATCTAAGAACATCACACACATCCATGCCCGAGGCAGGATTCGAACCTGCGACCGTAGCGGTCTCGCGGTTCCAGACTGCAGCGCCTAGAACCACACGGCCACTTCGGCCGGCAAATTTATTAGTAATTTATTTTTTGGAAAGAAATCGTATTTTATTTTTCATTAAAATTTATTCAGTTTCAGAATTACGAAATTTCTAGTTTAAATTACTTGTGGTAATGTGACCGACTGTCATTAGAAATGCCGTGAATATACGTAGAAGTGATCAAGGCGATCTGATTGGCTGCTTATACAGCGTGACAGTCACTGAACTATATGAAAAAAACGTAAATTAGTTACTAATTGCGGCGTGAACGCTCTTTATTCAACATGTAAACGTCACTACAGATATTCAGATTTTGGTTTTGGCACGTTCGATATGCCTGCCATCATTGGCGATGATGTGACGCAGACGAATAGCGAAATTCTGCTTGACGCGCTGAAGTGTCGAAATATCGACGCTGTCGATGTCCTCCTGAATGCTTGTTTTCAGCTCAGCAATGGTTTTGTGGTTATTGCTGTACACCTTGTCTTTAATACACTCCTGGAAATGGAAAAAAGAACACATTGACACCGGTGTGTCAGACCCACCATACTTGCTCCGGACACTGCGAGAGGGCTGTACAAGCAATGATCACATGCACGGCACAGCGGACACACCAGGAACCGCGGTGTTGGCCGTCGAATGGCGCTAGCTGCGCAGCATTTGTGCACCGTCGCCGTCAGTGTCAGCCAGTTTGCCGTGGCATACGGAGCTCCATCGCAGTCTTTAACACTGGTAGCATGCCGCGACAGCGTGGACGTGAACCGTATGTGCAGTTGACGGACTTTGAGCGAGGGCGTATAGTGGGCATGCGGGGCGCCGGGTGGACGTACCGCCGAATTGCTCAACACGTGGCGCGTGAGGTCTCCACAGTACATCGATGTTGTCGCCAGTGGTCGGCGGAAGGTGCACGTGCCCGTCGACCTGGGACCGGACCGCAGCGACGCACGGATGCACGCCAAGACCGTAGGATCCTACGCAGTGCCGTAGGGGACCGCACCGCCACTTCCCAGCAAATTAGGGACACTGTTGCTCCTGGGGTATCGGCGAGGACCATTCGCAACCGTCTCCATGAAGCTGGGCTACGGTCCCGCACACCGTTAGGCCGTCTTCCGCTCACGCCCCAACATCGTGCAGCCCGCCTCCAGTGGTGTCGCGACAGGCGTGAATGGAGGGACGAATGGAGACGTGTCGTCTTCAGCGATGAGAGTCGCTTCTGCCTTGGTGCCAATGATGGTCGTATGCGTGTTTGGCGCCGTGCAGGTGAGCGCCACAATCAGGACTGCATACGACCGAGGCACACAGGGCCAACACCCGGCATCATGGTGTGGGGAGCGATCTCCTACACTGGCCGTACACCACTGGTGATCGTCGAGGGGACACTGAATAGTGCACGGTACATCCAAACCGTCATCGAACCCATCGTTCTACCATTCCTAGACCGCCAAGGGAACTTGCTGTTCCAACAGGACAATGCACGTCCGCATGTATCCCGTGCCACCCAACGTGCTCTAGAAGGTGTAAGTCAACTACCCTGGCCAGCAAGATCTCCGGATCTGTCCCCCATTGAGCATGTTTGGGACTGGATGAAGCGTCGTCTCACGCGGTCTGCACGTCCAGCACGAACGCTGGTCCAACTGAGGCGCCAGGTGGAAATGGCATGGCAAGCCGTTCCACAGGACTACATCCAGCATCTCTACGATCGTCTCCATGGGAGAATAGCAGCCTGCATTGCTGCGAAAGGTGGATATACACTGTACTAGTGCCGACATTGTGCATGCTCTGTTGCCTGTGTCTATGTGCCTGTGGTTCTGTCAGTGTGATCATGTGATGTATCTGACCCCAGGAATGTGTCAATAAAGTTTCCCCTTCCTGGGACAATGAATTCACGGTGTTCTTCTTTCAATTTCCAGGAGTGTATTTCCCCACAAGAGGCATTCGCATGTGTTCAGATCCGGAGAATATGGCGGCCAATCGAGGCCCATATCAGTGGCCTCTGGGTACCCCAGGCCCGGAATGCTGTCCCCAATGTTCTCCTCCAGGACATCAAACAATCTCCTGCTTAGAAGTGGTCGCGCTCGGTCTTGCATGAACCACATCTTGTCGAAATTAGGGTCACTTTGGATAATCTAGGTGAAATCATCTTCCAAGAACTTCACGTACCGTTCGGTAGCCACCGTGCCATCAATGGATAACGCATCGATTATTCCGTGGCTGGACGTTGCACACCACGCAATCACCCGTTGAGGGTGAAGAGACTTCTCGATCGCGAAATGAGAATTCTCAGTCCCCCGAATGCGCCAATTTTGCTTATTGACTAAGCCATCCAAATGAAAGTGGGCTTCGTCGCTAAACCAAACCATGCATGCGAATACTTAATCCCATCATGCTCCGTGCAGTTTGAACGTCCTAACGCAAACCGTTCAGAAGTTACGTTTTGTTTCATATAGTTCAATAAATGTCACCCTGTACTAGCCAACAGGAACTGAGCATTTTTCCGCTCGTTTGAGCAGGGCTTTGAGACGTCATGGCGAGCACTTCTTTACAAGAAGCGTACTGAACGACTGACTGTGTCAACTCGCAAGTAGTCGTGGGTGAGTGAATGCTTAGGACGTTCTGGCTGCTTTCGGGTGTGAACAGAACTACTTAAACCTAACTAACCTAAGGACATCACACACATCCATGCCCGACGCAGGATTCGAACCTGCGACCGTAGCGGTCGCTCTGTTCCAGACTGTAGCGCCTAGAACCGCACGGCCACTCCGGCCGGCACTTATAACAGAGACAGTAACATTGTATAATTAACGCCAGGATATTAAATACAGACTTGATAGCCATGTTCTGTGTTTCTAAAGACAATAAACCAAATTAAAGGAAGTTTTAAACTTTTTTTTCAAACGAGTCATGTTTGAATCCCGAACACCCGATAGTTTAACATACTTTCAGCTACTGCCCATGGAGTGGAGTTATGTGGCCTCTGCTTGGTAGGTATTTAATCGAATTTTCGTCAACGGGGCTTTTGTCGTCTAAACCAGTGTCTACCATCGCAGAGTGATGGGGCAGACAACCTGAAACCTATCCAGGTCGATGGAGTGTTTGAAGCATAGTGAGTGAGCAACCCTCCCCGCCGCAAGAAAAACGATGTTATACGGAGTACAACTAAATTGTATCCTAATGAAAACAGGCATGGAATGCTATGTGAATAAGAAGTAGGATTTATGATTAAATTGGCATCTTTCTGGATATATTTCACGGTATCGTATCTTATAAAGTTTCTCTTTCAGTTGCAAGAGGGGAATATTTATCTTTTCTAATGTGCATGTTTAAAAAAAGTTTAAGCTCAGCAGTATTTTCGATGTTTGAAGCTATTTTGTTTCCTGTTTAGAATTCCTTTCGTTGAAAACGACTGTAATCTAATGACTGGCAACAGTTGGACATTTACACATGTAAATTAGTTCACATTTCCAGTGATGATGTCAAACGAAAATAAATAAATAAATAAAAGAAACGAGTTAATTGTAAGGGGGTTGGGGTAAGTTTCGATAACAAAATGGATGAAGTAAATATAGTTACTTGAATGTAAAATTTCCGAAGCTTGCAATGGGGCAAAGCATCTTCTCGTATTGATCTACGTTTGTTTCGACAGGATTCAGTAATACAGAACTATGATCTTCATTTGTAGCTTTACGATAGTAAGAAAATCTTTCATCTAAATAAAACTGCAGAATCCGAAACAATACCAAACATTTGGTCCAAAAATAAGAGATTTGTAATGATAAGCACGCCCAGGCGTTTCTGCCTGCAACAGACCTGGCGTTTGCCATGCCTAGCTGACGTGACGTCACGAACAAGAGCCGAGGCCTTCCTTTGAGTCGGTGTTGGTAGAAGGCAGAAATATAAATGCTGTCAATTCTAGATATCATTGCATTAACATGCAGTTTACATAATGATTTCCAATTATTTCCTTTGTAAAGTTTTTATTTAACTGAATTCCCAGAGATAACGAAAAACGTGGAAATCTGTTACAAGGAACCACTACTGGCTATAGGAGGAAAACTTTAGCAGGTGTCAGACAAACGTCTCTCGCGGCTATTAGAGGACTATCCTCCGGTTCCTGAAGCGGAAAACGGCATGACGTGCCACCACAGTAAGACTATCCCATAAAATTACGGCCATGGTGCTCCACCATCACCATGGTGCGTCAGGAGAAAATGTTGAAAAACTGCCATGATTTTCATACCACCATACTTCAAAGAGATACCGGGCCTCGAGAATCAATTTGCAGTTTTCGGTAAGCTTTGGTAAGGAATTGTAAATGTATTTTGTACGGCACTAGTACCTGCCAAAGTTCGTGATGAACATAAAGGTCAACAGGAAGATAATACATATTTCTTGGAACAAGGGATAAACTTGAATTAAGGCCTCTATATCCTCGGTGATTCCTAAACTGCAAATGCGGGAATTCATTTGGAGCTCCTTAGTAGCGTACCGGTGGAATTGGCAGGCGGGAGTGGCTAGGAGCTAAAAATGAAGTGCCGAACCGAGCGGGAAGCAAACAGCGCCCTCTGCAGCTGCTACGAGTCAGTGACACACTGGCACAGACGAGCGACATCAGCGAAGCTGCAGCAAGTCCCGAAGGAGAATCATCTTACCGTTCTGGCTGGGCAAAGTCTGCAACATCGGGAGGTGGCATACACTTCTCGTATGCGTGAGATGAAGCACGTTCAAACACCAGTTGATAGCATCACCGCAGTTCTCACATTAGGCTATACTGTTTATAGAAGCATCATAGATTTCTTAAGATGTTGTAACTTTGTTATGACGACCGGTGGAGAGTAAGTTAGCTGTTATACGTGGAATAACATCAGCCCTAACGTGTCTACATGTCTGGGCAAGCACAGCCCATGATGGGCGGCCTCCGTCCAACCTGTCCCAATGCACGATGCGGCAGGACACACAGTCTCGCTGCCATGCATTGCATGCGGAGGAGTGTGGGCAAGAGCGCGCATCTATGCATCATGCTACTGAGGTAGCTATGCATTATCCAGTGTATACATTATGTATACAGCAGTGGTTGGGAAAGGAGAGAGACAGGGTTGTAGCCTCTCCCCGATGTTATTCAATCTGTACATTGAGCAAGCAGTAAAGGAAACAAAAGAAAAATTCGGAGTAGGTATTAAAATCCATGGAGAAGAAATAAAAACTTTGAGGTTCGCCGATAACATTGTAATTCTGTCAGAGACAGCAAAGGACTTGGAAGAGCAGTTGAACGGAATGGACAGTGTCTTGAAAGGAGGATATAAGATGAACATCAACAAAAGCAAAACGAGGATAATGTAATGTAGTAAAGGAGTTTTGCTATTTAGGGAGTAAAATACTGATGATGGTCGAAGTAGAGAGGATATAAAATGCAGACTGGCAATGGCAGGGAAATCGTTTCTGAAGAAGAGAAATTTGTTAACATCGAGTATAGATTTAAATGTCAGGAAGTCGTTTCTGAAAGTATTTGTATGGAGTGTAGCCATGTATGGAAGTGAAACATGGACGATGACTAGTTTGGACAAGAAGAGAATAGAAACTTTCGAAATGTGGTGCTACAGAAGAATGCTGAAGATAAGGTGGGTAGATCACGTAACTAATGAGGAGGTATTGAATAGGATTGGGGAGAAAAGAAGTTTGTGGCACAACTTGACTACAAGAAGGGACCGGTTGGTAGGACATGTTTTAAGGCATCAAGGCATCACAAATTTAGCATTGGAGGGCAGAGTGGAGGGTAAAAATCGTAGAGGGAGACCAAGAGATGAATGCACTAAGCAGATTCAGAAGGATGTAGGTTGCAGTAGGTACTGGGAGATGAAGCTTGCACAGGATAGAGTAGCATGGAGAGCTGCATCAAACCAGTCTCAGGACTGAAGACCACAACAACAACAACAACAACAACATTATGTAACAAATTTAGTAACTTTTTAACGTGGTTATGTTCACCGAGGTAAAAAAAATTCTATTCCCTCATAGGGCCGGGCTACTTTTTTTTTTATTTTCTAAAGTAATCTTTGTTCTTCCTCAGGGTTCAAGCTATCTCCATACTAAATTTCCTTAAAATTGGTCCAGCGGCTTAGTTGTGAAAACGTAACAGACAGAGTTACTTAAGCATTTATAGTATTAGTGTGAAAGAAGGGATTAAACACATTCAAGATTGTACAGGCATTCATTACGTGGAATCGTATTACGTAGAACATATCAACCAATGGAAGCATTTTCACAGATATGATGGTTCAAATGGCTCTGAGCACTATGGGACTCAACTGCTGTGGTTATAAGTCCCCTAGAACTTAGAACTACTTAAACCTAACTAACCTAAGGACAGCACACAACACCCAGCCATCACGAGGCAGAGAAAATCCCTGACCCCGCCGGGAATCGAACCCGGGAACCCGGGTGTGGGAAGCGAGAACGGTACCGCACGACCACGAGATGCGGGCACAGATATGATAAAGATTTTTTAAAGAGTAACTAAGTTTCTCTGACTCGCGTTATAGTCTTCAAATCAATAAATATCTTGTAATTTCAAAAGTAGCTAGTGTTCTTCATCAGCGTTCAAGCTATGTCCATACCAAATTTCATCAAAATAGGTTCAGCATTTTAGTTGCGAAAAGATAACAGACAAACATACTTTCACCTTTGTAAGTTTTTTTCATAAAAAGTATTAAAATGAAGAAAGGATAAAGAAAAGTTCCAGTCAGATTAGTATAGTCATCTTATTTGTATTATTGCATCTACAGTTGTGACAAGCATGTTGTGTAATCTATGCAGCATTGCACGAGTCAGGATCATACTGATCGTAGAAACATGGACAACACCACCTGTCGCGACATACAGCTGGTGTAATGAACGGCGAATTTTTGCAAGTACATGGATTTTTTCAATGTGTCTATTGCAAAACAAACTTGCCTTACAATCATAAACGATTTTCGGTCGTCACACAGTATGGAAGCGTTGCACTGAATGTTGGTGCGGGTAACTCACAAAAAGAAATAGTACCGACAGCGAAATTTGATCCTGAGAGCTCCGCTTATGAAACTAAGCGCTTACTCGCTCGTCTGCTGACTCCGTGAACAGCAGCGACCCTACAAAGCGTACAGCGAAAGCACGCCTATAATTTTCAAATTCGATGTTCTCTAAAACGAATGAGTGTTTTGTCTTCTCGTTAACACACATTAAAGTCCTAGTCGTGCCGTACACACCCTGTCCATACGAATCAAATGGGTGAGGGGAAGATTTACAGAATGCAGTACACAAATGAGGACACATTAGTTCTGTGAGTTGCCGAAACCAGCAAATGTGAAAGTGAAATAAAGACTTTTCTTTGGCATAGATTGACGTTTACGTTTGTACCATTTTAACGTACTCTGGCACATTAGAAGCTCTGCTGATCCAAGATAACATAATAACGTGCTCTCAGTTACTTACTGAATTCTCTAGATTGCTCTTAACACCAAAGAGCTCTCAGTAGAAGAGATGTGTTTCACACTGCTGAAGATGAACAGGTGCTGGTAGCCTTAAGGTATGCATTTTTGTGCCCTTGTCTACTGGACTTTTTTTCCTTGTTTTGGTTCATACTACCACCTCTCAAAATATGGAGCAGTTTTTCTTAACACCCTGTATATGCCGCAGTGTAACATCGATCGCTCTCATCGTTGAACTACTGGCTATTGTCCGTGTTTTGCTGTTCCTGTAAACGCTAACAGCTAAACCGGATACAACACTAGACTAATGTGCTACCGCTCTATCAAATGGTTCAAATGGCTCTGAGCTCTATGGGACTTAACATCTGTGGTCATCAGTCCCCTAGAACTTAGAACTACTTAAACCTAACTAACCTAAGGACATCACACACATCCATGCCCGAGGCAGGATTCGAACCTGCGACCGTAGCGGTCACGCGGTTCCAGACTGAAGCGCCTATAAACGCATGGCCACACCGGCCGGCTACGCTCTATCAAATGGACACATAAAAACACCTCGGCACAGGCTTGTAGCGACTAACAAACCCACGTTTTCCTACGATTACAGGTGTCGTACGGAAAACATGGTCATCAATGTTTGTTTGTATTGGCTTTAACTAAGAACCACAAAAACTAAATTGCAGATATCAGCCGAAACATCTGAGGAATAACGCCTGATGAGTCTTAGAATTTTTCTAAAAGTTGTGTGATATTACTACTGCGGGGAAAATAAAGGAAAATAAAAGACCTCTACTAGTATAGTTGAAGAATCTCTGTTCATTAATACTTTCAAAATAATGAGCGATTCGTTCAAGACAAAATTAATTGTGGAAATGTCCTAGTGTCACTGGACGTGAAAGATGGCAGTTGTAAAGCAAAACGCGCCTACGTGACACAACAGCTTCCGTAATCACGGGTTTGCTGAGCGTCTCATAAAAGTCACTTCAGGTGGTGGTATATAATTCACCGTCTCGTGCACTAATGCTGCTCTCTCTCTTTATTAGTCGAACAACTTCTTAGCAGACAACGCAGAGTTTCAGCCGACATTCTTACCTGTAATTCCGTAACCAGAAGCCAACCATATTAATTGGCGTCTTATTAAAAGGTGGTATGGCCAAGATGTAACGTCTCGTCGATGCCGAGGTCATTAGAGATGCAGTGCGAGCTCTGTTTGACAATGAGAGGGCAAGGAAGCGGCCGTTGAGGAGCCATCGCAGCGTTTTCCTGCTGTGACTTAGCGGAATCAGGGACGGAGTTCGTATCTCGCTTCTGCGGCGTCGCGCCGGCCTACCTATTTAATGGGAAATGTGAACACAAGTTGTGAAATAAGAGTTTGGCTTCATTCCGAATCACACTGATTTGATGAAGTTCTCTTGGCGTTGTGGCGTTCCGCTTCTGCGCGCTCCTTTAGCCTTGTGCTGCCTGGATGGTTGTAATCATAAACGGCCGCTTGGAATAGCATTTCGGTAATCTTGGCAGATGCGAGCCAAGCGTGGGATACGTGGAGTATTACGTCATACTCCTCCCTCAGCACCACTGTTTACGCATCTGCTGGCAACGGATCGCTACTCAGCAAGAACGACTCAACTGGAAATACCCCAAATGTGTTACTTACACACATGTTAAATGAAAGGTGCTCAAGAGCGTTGGCGGGACAAAAAACAGTAGACGAAGTGAATGTACGATCTGTTACATTCACTGCCACCAACATGTTAAATCGTCACTTTACTTTACAGATGATAACACATTTTCTTACATAGTAACTGGTAACGGTGGTGGTAACTACCTAACTGAAGCAGTAACACATGTACAAACCAGTATTCCATCACCGCATATGTCGTGCAGGAGTGTTGCCATTATGAGTGGTCCTCAACCGGTCGGTAGGCCACCCTGACGTCATTTGTAAACATACACATAGTTACCAGGAGCGTTACTTACTGGCAGAATCCCATTACCTACGGGTAAAACAACACACTCGAAAGTTTTGCAGCATTGTAGAATTTCAGAACATGGTTTTTGCTCGCGTATCATGTCGTTTCTGGAAACCCAGAGTCTACTCTGTAGGAATCAACATGGATTCCGGAAACAGCGATCGTGTGAGACCCAACTCGCTTTATTTGTTCATGAGACCCAGAAAATATTAGATACAGGCTCCCAGGTAGATACTATTTTCCTTGACTTCCGGAAGGCGTTCGATACAGTTCCGCACTGTCGCATGATAAAGTAAGAGCCTACGGAATATCAGACCAGCTGTGTGGCTGGATTGAAGAGTTTTTAGCAAACAGAACACAGCATGTTGTTATCAATGGAGAGACGTCTACAGACGTTAAAGTAACCTCTGGCGTGCCACAGGGGAGTGTTATGGGACCATTGCTTTTCACAATATATATAAATGACCTAGTAGATAGTGTCGGAAGTTCCATGCGGCTTTTCGCGGATGATGCTGTAGTATACAGAGAAGGTGCAGCATTAGAAAATTGTAGCGAAATGCAGGAAGATCTGCAGTGGATAGGCACTTGGTGCAGGGAGTGGCAACTGACCCTTAACATAGACAAATGTAATGTATTGCGAATACATAGAAAGAAGGATCCTTTATTGTATGATTATATGATAGCGGAACAAACACTGGTAGCAGTTACTTCTGTAAAATATCTGGGAGTATGCGTGCGGAACGATTTGAAGTAGAATGATCATATAAAATTAATTGTTGGTAAGGCGGGTACCAGGTTGAGATTCATTGGGAGAGTCCTTAGAAAACGTAGTCCATCAACAAAGGAGGTGGTTTACAAAACACTCGTTCGACCTATACTTGAGTATTGCTCATCAGTGTGGGACCAATACCAGGTCGGGTTTACGGAGGAGATAGAGAAGATCCAAAGAAGAGCGGCGCGTTTCGTCACAGGGTTATTTGGTAACCGTGATAGCGTTACGGAGATTTTTAGCAAACTCAAGTGGCAGACTCTGCAAGAGAGGCACTCTGCATCGCGGTGTAGCTTGCTCGCCAGGTTTCGAGAGCGTGCGTTTCTGGATGAGGTATCGAATATATTGCTTCCCCCTACTTATACCTCCCGAGGAGATCACGAATGTAAAATTAGAGAGATTCAAGCGCGCACGGAGGCTTTCCGACAGTCGTTCTTCCCGCGAACCATACGCGACTGGAACAGAAAAGGAAGGTAATGACAGTGGCACGTAGACTGTCCTCCGCCACACCGTTGGGTGGCTTGCGGAGTATAAATGTAGATGTAGATGTAGATTTCAGTTGAAATTGAAGCACGAGTAGAAATGTGTTAAAAACGTCTGTGGAACGATACACTGAATATCCATCAAGCCTCGAAGAACAATCGCAACCAATGATCGGATCCGCATTGTCACGTTACGCGCAGAAGGCTTGTCAACCAGAGAAGTTGATCGACGCGTGCACCGGAGCCCGCCACGTAGTACGGACATAGAATCTGTTCCAGCTGAAAATTGGTTTTGAGGGTTGCATCGCATGGATTGTCCACTTTTGACAGATGTATAGGATGGGCGATATCAACGACTCTTTAGTATAAGGAGCCATGGGCTGAGAGCTCCAGAGCTGAATTCGGGGTTCGAAGAGGCTACAGGACGGCAAGTATCGTATCCAGTTGAAGGAGGCGATTCTCCATTTCCGACGATGATGACGAGCAACATGTCTTACATCACAATGCCACGGACTCTATTACAGATGGGCAAGAAATCATGTAGAATGGAAGATGCAGGAGTGGGCTCGGGTGTTGTTTACGGACGAAAATCATATCCGTTTGTACCCTGATAATCGCAGACAACGTGTTTGGAGACAATCCGCTAATATCTAACACCTTCAACACTGTCTCCCACATGTGCGACTAAGTGGCGATGGTGTGATGTTCCGCGGGTGGCATTACATAGGTCCGCCGCACACCGCTCGTGGATGTTGAGGTCAATTTCACTCTCCACGATGCAGGGACGAGAGTCTGGAACCAACAGTGGGTCGTATCGCCAAGATTTTGATGACAATTTGAACTTGACTGATCATAACTCGCGTGCTCATCGTGCTGTTCTCGTGAACACATTCCTTCAGCACACGAGGGTCAGCCGAATACAGTAGCCTGCCTTTTCCCCAGACATGAATCTAGTTGGAGATGTGTGGGATCAATTGAAAGGAGCTTCTTTTCCGACAACAACCAATTACTTTGCGCGCCTTACGCAGAATTGCCGTTGAAAAATGGGGCAATTTGGACCAGGACTGGCTTGATGATCTCATCGATGGTATGTCAAGATGGATTCCAGCTTGCATCCGAGCAAGAGGTCGGTTCGCCAGGTACTAACGTTGCTCATGAGTGTTCTGAAAAACCCTCCATGGGAAAAAAGACGATTTCGTTGTTATACAAAAGTTTTTACTTAATTTTTTAAATTTGATGATCTGAACGTAATGTAAATGAACATATACACGTGACTCAACGAAAATGTTTATTTTTTGTGCCAATCATTTCGAAATAAAGGGTCGGATGCAAAAGTTTTGTTGATATGTGTATGTCTTGTGGCGAATGCTACAAAGAAAATAAGGTTATTTATTGCAATTAGTACCATTTCTTATCCTCGCTACTCGCTTGCTAGAACAGCCTATAGATCTTGCCTGCAGCGTCTAGTGGCGCTCGGGGAAGAGATTCAAGTGCATCTATTGTCTGCCTGTAACACGATGGTGGGCAGAAAACGCCTACCAACAGGGTAGCGCGCCGATGAGGGGGCGCAGATGAAGCGACGCGGAGAGATACTGAATAATCCTTTCACAGACACTGTTTGCTCTTTATTGTTTCTTTACTAACATGATCAGTTTCGAGGTACTCAGTCTCATATCTAATGAAGGATGGCCAAAAATTGGACGAAGTGGTACAGTACAGGAGAACGTGGTACTTTTTAATGTTCTGAACATCATGAAAGTCCATGTATGAAAACGAACTGCATGCCACGCCTTCAAACTGTTTGAGTGTTTGTAATGCACACTTCATGAAGCTTTTAATATATAGAATTTTGTTCGTGGTTGGAATATACAAAAATATACAAAAAAAGCACACTCTACTGCACTGTACCAGGTACCATTTTCTTCCGTTTTTGATCATTCGACAATATGATCTACGTAACATGTAGTAATGAGAATGAATGTGATGAATAATTACAGGACGTGTTGAGGTGAAAGAAAAATCCACTGAGTACACAATTTTCATTGAAATTAAATCAAAGACGATAGTCTTGAGGATCAGCGGACATGAGACTAGCGACAAATTTAACATAAAACTAGGACGCATATTGTAGATAAACTGAAGTAATTTTACTACGTCTAAAGCTATGGTTCCCAATTTTTCTTAGACCATAACCCCTGAATGTAATCATACATTAGCCAGTACGTCCGCCTTCCCCCGCACTCCACCCCCACTCCCTGCCATGTCTTGACCACACTCCCTCCCCCACATTATCACCAACTTTACCACCTAACTAAACTGTGGAATGAAAGACTTTCCTTGGAACAGTTTTATTTTTTAGATGATGAAAGATCAGTGGTATTTAGTTTGTATGTATGTGTATGTGTGTGTGTGTGTGTGTGTGTGTGGGTGGTTGTGTATGTGTTTATTTAGATTGGATGACGAAGGAATTCGTAGTGCATCACAAGTACTACCCACAACTCCTTCTTAGAAAAGAAGAGGGGCCGACACTTGTTACACAGAACAAGCTTACCTTGCATTACTCCTCTCCGCTGCGGCACTTGCTTGACCTGCACAGTGCAACCCCATTTAAAAATCAAACAAGTTCAGGTGTGTGCACTGTACTTACTGTTCGTAAATCACTTCATTTCTGCACTCTTTACTTTTGAAATGGCAGAAATTGAATGACTTCAGGTTGTTAATACTTCGTGTCTAGCCACGCTAATAATAATAATATAAATAATAGTAATAAAAGTGTGTACAGCACTGTAGCACCCTTTATGTAATTACTGCAGTGTCGTTCTCTCAATTAATTCATTTATCTGTTTCGAAGGTAGTGTCTACACTTGTAAAAGACATTTTCTCGAGATATTTAGCATTTGTTACGTATGTGTCTCACATTTATCATGAGCGATGTACTGGACAAAGCACAACATATGTGTGTAGTGGGTGGACTATGTGAGGGGCCTGTAACGTCCACCGCATTAATGCTACTAACTGAGAAAAGGTAATTATTTATAACTTATATAATCAGTAATAGAGTCTTACAAAATTCTAATAATAGTAATGATTTTTTTAAAATAATTTAATTTTGTGACTGAAACAGAATCGAAATTTTTTACCCCGCAGAAAATTTCATTTTATCCCTGAGGGGGTTATTACTGCAAGGTTGGGAAGCAACCAACAACGTATAGAGACAAAGCAATAAGTACGTAAGGAGCAGTCTAACACAAGCAAGGAGGGTATTCCTTGCTAAAGGAGACCTAGTAATATGAAACGTAGGCCTGAATTTGAGAAAGAAATTTCCCAGAATACACCTCTCGATGAAAGCACCGCATGTAAGTGACCGAAGCGAATGTCGGTAAAGAGAAACG
Source organism: Schistocerca cancellata (assembly GCF_023864275.1). Classification (NCBI taxonomy): domain Eukaryota; kingdom Metazoa; phylum Arthropoda; class Insecta; order Orthoptera; family Acrididae; genus Schistocerca; species Schistocerca cancellata. The sequence goes on along the minus strand of NC_064630.1, from coordinate 254,332,842 downwards.
AAGCTTTGAAATGTGGTGCTAAAGGACTCTGGAACTGAGTGGGCTAGTTACGTAAGGGACGACGAGTATCTCTATGAAACAGGGGAGGAAAGGAGTATGTGCGAATCATGGGAAAGACCAGGATGGTAGAATGATCGTTAACACTTTGAGGAATAACTAGAGGGAGTCGTAGAGGCCAAAAAATGAAGGGTAATGTAAAAATTGGAATATCTTTAAAAGTTAAGGCATTGTGTGCAAGAGTTACTCTGAGATGACGAGGCAGGAAATCGTGGCTGCCCACGTTGTTGTAGAATTTTAGAACATGTCTTTTGCTCGAGTATCATGTCGTTTTTGGAAACTCAGAATCTACTATGTAGGAATCAACATGGATTCCGGAAACAGCGATCGTGTGAAACCCAACTCGCTTTATTTGTTCATGAGACCCAGAAAATATTAGATACAGGCTCCCAGGTAGATGCCATTTTCCTTGACTTCCGGAAGGCGTTCGATACAGTTCCGCACTGTCGCCTGATAAACAAAGTAAGAGCCTACGGAATATCAGACCAGCTGTGTGGCTGGATTGAAGAGTTTTTAGCAAACAGAACACAGCATGTTGTTCTCAATGGAGAGACATCTACAGACGTTAAAGTAACCTCTGGCGTGCCACAGGGGAGTGTTATGGGACCATTGCTTTTCACAATATATATAAATGACCTAGTAGATAGTGTCGGAAGTTCCATGCGGCTTTTCGCGGATGATGCTGTAGTATACAGAGAAGTTGCAGCATTAGAAAATTGTAGCGAAATGCAGGAAGATCTGCAGCGGATAGGCACTTGGTGCAGGGAGTGGCAACTGACCCTTAACATAGACAAATGTAATGTATTGCGAATACATAGAAAGAAGGATCCTTTATTGTATGATTATATGATAGCGGAACAAACACTGGTAGCAGTTACTTCTGTAAAATATCTGGGAGTATGCGTGCGGAACGATTTGAAGTGGAATGATCATATAAAATTAATTGTTGGTAAGGCGGGTACCAGGTTGAGATTCATTGGGAGAGTCCTTAGAAAATGTAGTCCATCAACAAAGGAGGTGGCTTACAAAACACTCGTTCGACCTATACTTGAGTATTGCTCATCAGTGTGGGATCCGTACCAGATCGGGTTGACGGAGGAGATAGAGAAGATCCAAAGAAGAGCGGCGCGTTTCGTCACAGGGTTATTTGGTAACCGTGATAGCGTTACGGAGATGTTTAACAAACTCAAGTGGCAGACTCTGCAAGAGAGGCGCTCTGCATCGCGGTGTAGCTTGCTCGCCAGGTTTCGAGAGGGTGCATTTCTGGATGAGGTATCGAATATATTGCTTCCCCCTACTTATACCTCCCGAGGAGATCACGAATGTAAAATTAGAGAGATTAGAGCGCGCACAGCGGCTTTCAGACAGTCGTTCTTCCCGCGAACCATACGCGACTGGAACAGGAAAGGGAGATAATGACAGTGGCACGTAAAGTGCCCTCCGCCACACACCGTTGGGTGGCTTGCGGAGTATAAATGTAGATGTAGATGTAGATGTAAAACCAGTCAAAAGACCGATAGAAGAAAATCTCGAAACCGATCCTGTGATTAAATAAACAGAAAAACTAACAGTCGCAGTGTGAGGACTATTCAGCACATTCCTGAACTCTTTACTCTGGTCGAAGGACTGCTAATAACGTCCATTTTTAATGGGAACATTTTGTTTACCACGAGACTAGAGTAACGGTAGACTAGAATGACTAAGGAAATTCATTGTGTCAGAACTAATTCTACTCTTGGAGGAGAACTTCCTGATAGTTCTGGACTGCGTATGTGGATTTGGAACTCTAACACAGACACCTGTCTTCTAAGCCGAGTGTCTTCCTGACAAGGGAAAGGCCTCAGAGACGGCCAATCGATTCGTCACGTATTTGGCAGGTCGCTTGTGTACAACCTAAGATAAAAGACTCTTAAGATCGTTTGGCTCAAAACTCCCAGTTTTTGAGAAAATACCCATGAAGTTCAAGATGCGCAGTCGATTCAGAATTGCCAAGAGCTACAAGTAAGTGGTAGTTCAGCATTTTTTATCAATATATATGGGGTTCGCAAGCGCATTTTTTCCTAGAAGTCGGGATAACTTTTTTGACTGCCGTTTATGTACCTATCAGGTAAGAACTGTTCAACGAAAGTGCCCCTGGCGTAATATCTAAGGATTCTGGCTACGGAACCGAGAACTTGTGTTTGATTCCCAGTCGCAGTCTGCAGGTTTCTTTTTTATTTGTATTTTTTCCGTTTCGGAACTTGTAGGCACAGGAGAGTTTATACCGTAAGTAAAGCAATAAGGTATAATAACAAGGTAGACAAATGAATTTCTCAAACAACTTGAGTTAGTAAATTAGTAAAATTTTGATCCTGGTCGCTTTACAATGACATTTTCATTTACTCTGTCACATGTCCCCAACTTCCTTCGAACAACTAGAAGCATGGTATCTGTAGTATAAATATTCGAAGCAAATATACTTGAGGCACCAAGAACATGTAACGAATACAGTCTTCTCGCAATTACATTGTTCTTTCGGAAGATTCGGAATAAACAATTTTCGTTTACATTTAAAAATGTTTCGTTTTCGGAAATTAATTTCTGTAATTCTGAAGCCTTGAAATTCACTTTTTAACTTGGCGATAAAAATAAATATCACCTGCCTGGCACATAGGTATGAAGTTTGGCAGAATTGCTTCTACCGTGCAAGTCGGTTGATGCTCGTCAATTATAACCATGTTATCATACATGGCGGAGTTTGTTTGTCCGCCCCAGAAATCCAATATAAGACAGAACTTGTTATCAGCAATGTATGGTTTTCAGATGTCGTCAAGATATGTTTTCTGAACTAAATTCTCGTATTTCCCTGATTTCCAGCAATTGAAGTAAACATTTTTTAACGAGTCAGTTGAAGGATTGGCCTCTTCCATACTCCGAGGACCAAGTTAATCACAAGTTTCTTGTAAGCGCAGGAATATCTTAAGCAACAATTTTCCAGACACTATGATGGAATATTGCATCGTCTACAAATACGTTATTTTATGCACATTACCAACTGCGACAAAGGTTAATTTTTCTGCCGTATGACACAAAGTGTACCGAATGTTCGTCTTCACAGCTATCTTATTCCGAATTGTTTTCATACAAAGAGCTTAAGATTATCATTCATTACTAATCCAAGTAGTTTGAGAAATTTATTTGCTTGTTTTGTTATTATTTCTTATTGAAATACATACCTTACTATGCCTCCTATTCCAACCAGTCTCGACGTGAAGAAAAAACATGAAAAAAATAACTGCAGACTGCAAATAATGACCACTAGTTCTCTGCTTCCAAGCCAGATGCCTTGGTAGCTACACCAGCGGCGATTTCGGTTAACAGTTCACAGCTAATCGGTAGAAAGTGGCATTCGAAAAAGTTTATAAGTACGATTTCTGGGAAAATAAGCATTTGTGGACTCCATTACCTATCGCTCCTTTCAGTTCTGAGTCGACAGTTATCGTGAAATTTAGGGATAGTTTTCTCAAAAACAGAAGGTCTTCGGCCAAAATAATCTGTCTTCCCTTTAAGGTTGTACACAAGAGACCAGCCAAATACAAGCCGTATCGGTTTGGCCGTGCTTGAGGCCTTCCCCTTGCAAGTTGAGCTGCCCTCACCACTTGTCTAGCAGTACTAATCTTCTTTTTTATGGTGATCTGAAGAGGCGTTCTGCTGATGCTGTGGCCCTAGCTATCATTGGGAAAAAAGGTTGAATGCTGTTGCTAGCGGATCGAATTTCAAGCACGGTATTATTCTGTGAGACGATTTTAATTCTGCAGTATTTAGGCCGCTGCGTCGGACACTTTGTCGCGTGCGGTACAACTGGCGGAAGACGAAAACAGAATTGCAGAAACAGATTTTTACTGTCGTGTTTACATGTTAGGCCTGAGTCGATTTTGCTACCTCAAACAAATACTATTTTCCTAGCGTCAATTGTTTTCCCCGAATGGCGTTTGTAAATCAGCTGGTCCGATTTGTTCAGCACTTCAGATGTGAAATTATCAGTTTTTATTTGTTTATAAATGGGATACCACACAGTCTCCTTACACATGTTTGTATACTCGTAACGAGGAGGAGGAAGAGGGTTTTGCTCCAGAAGAGACCCTTAAAAGTTTTACCCATGCAAATTAATGTATGAGGAATTGTTTTATTAAACCCAATGAGAACAAACAGTTTGTAGAAATAAAAGCGATGCGATCATCGGCCGATCATTGTTGTACTCCATCGTTTTGTAGACGGCGAAAGACTATAATACAATTATCTGAATAAAAAGACATTTATTTTTATTGGAAACGATAACCTATGTCACAAAAAGGGAGGGTAGTTGCAGTACCTTACCAACTTGACAGGAATGCAGTGTCGTACAAAGCAGGTCATTTTTGCTGATTCAGAAAATTTACCAGCATTGATGTGTCTCATTCCATGCAACGAAGCTAAAATTTGCTTCTCTTCGTTAAAATGAATGGAATGAATAGTATTCTGGGTAGTCCAGTATTGGCATTTTTTCTTCGTTCCACACAAAATAACTTTTTCGACTCTTTAAAAACCAAGTCGCCACCTGACAATCCATTCACGACTGAAATGCAATAAAGTGTTTACATGGAAAGAACATCGATTTTGGAGACTGAAATTCGCAGTCGACTCACGTTTATAGAGTCGATAACCAGAAGCGGTATCGGGAAATCGGTTTACGGAAAATTGGACTGGGCACATCCGTAAACGCGGTGGCTGAGTCGATTCTGACTGACCGAGTGCTAGTCGTTGGAGGTAGCCTCATTTGTGGATGCTACTGAGAAGGGCAGACATCACGACAGCACTAGTGTAGCAGAGGTGACATTACGACTCGGCCCACAGGGACTGGACTCGTCCGTGGACCAAGCAATGACATCTAAACTTAATCCAGCAAGCCAAACGGCAGACCCCCGATAAACACGACGAACAATCGGTCTCTGTGAGACAGCGCAGCTCGCAAGTTTAAATTAAGACCAAGACCAGCCTGGGGACGCAGCTTTGACTGAGCTAACTTGTTGGCAATAGATTTCAGCGGGTGAGACACAACACATCCCAGAACATTTGTTTTAAATCACCCACACTTTTGGTATTTATTCCATATATTATGCACAGATAGAAACATGAAATTATAGACATACACCGAGGTGGCAAAACTCATGGGATATCTTCTGGTACAGTGTCGGCCCGCCTTTTCCCCGGCGTAGCGCAGCAACACGATGTGGCAGGGACTCAAGTCCCCTGCAGAAATATTGAGCCATGCTGCGTCTATAGCCATTCATAATTACAAAAGTGTTGCCAGTGCACCGTTTTGTGCACGAACTGACCTCTCAACAGCGTCAAATTAAGGTTAGATGGGATTCATTTCGGGCGATCTGCGTGGCAAAAGCATTTGCTCCAATTTTCCTGAATGTTCTTCAAACCAGTCGCGAACAGTTGTGCCATGGTGACATGGCGCATTGTCATCCATAAGAATTCCGTCGTCATTAGGGAACATGCCGTCGTCATTAGGGAACATGAAGCCCATGAATGGCTGAAAATGATCTCAAAGTAGCCGAGCGTAACCACTTACAGGCAATGGTCAGTTCAGTTGGACCAGAAGACCCAGTCCATTCCATGTAAACACAGACCACACCATTATGGAGCAGACAGCTTTCACAGTGCCTTGTTTACAATTTGGATCCATGGCTTCTTGGGGTCTGAAACACATTGGAAACCTACCATCAGCTCTTACCAACTGAAACTGGAACTCATCTGACCAGGTCACGGTTTTCCGGTCATCAAGGACCTAACCGGAAAGCTGCTGGATGAGCAAAGGCACTCGCGTTGGTCGTCTGCTGCTATAGCCCATTAAACCCAAATTTCACCGCACTGTCCTAACGGATACGTTCGTCGTATGTCCCACAATGATATATCTGGTTATTTCACACAGTGTTGCTTGTCTGTAAGCACTGACAGCTCAACGCAAACAGCGCCGGTCTCGGCTGTTAAATGAAGGACGTCGGCCACTGCGTTGTCCGTGGTGAGAGGTAATGCCTGAAATTTGGTATTCTCGGCACACTCTTGACGCTGTGGATCTCGGAATATAGAATTTCCTAACGATATCCGAAATGGAATGTCCGCTAGCAAACCGCTTCAAAGCCTGTCAATTTCCGTCATGCCGCCAGAATCACATTAGAAACCTTTTCACACGAATCATCTCAGTACGCGAAACTACTGCCATCTGTACATATGCATATCGATACCTCACGACTTTTGTCAGCTCACTATATTATCGGTAGTGTTGCTGCGCCTATATAGGAAAAAAATCGATCTTTCGATGTAAAATTCCGTCTTGTCTGTCGAGAGTAACGCTGAGAGATATTATGTCGGTATGTGGATGCCTCGTGGAGTCCGTTATATGTTAAGCAACTCTGTGAACTTCCCTGTAATGTCTCAATGGCCAGAGCTGGCTTCCGCGAACCACTAAGGATATACAGCTTCTATCAGAGGCCTCTAGGTATTGCAGAGGGAACTTCGTGCATAAAATTTTGATAGTGGACCATTGCCTTGAAAAGTACCGTTTGGATATAAATTAAGTTTCACTGTCGGATTACTTTCAAATCTCGCGTTCCACAGTACGCACACAGTGGAGGCAACGAGCCTTGTGACCTGTGTGCTCTACATGAGCCTATGGCGTGGGAAATGATGCAAGTACTCGTCGTTGGGTTCTCTTCTGCGTTACGGACGACGCCCCCTTCAAAGACGAAAGTGCGGTACGTCCGTGGGGCACCACTACCAATCTTCCCAGTTCAGAACGTAACACGTTCTCCCAACCGTTTTTGCAGTCGGACGAGTACGTTATGTGATATCACGGAGGACAGACGACGGTGCCCTCTTCTCAGTTGGTGTGCGTTCCTGAATCGGGAGTTTTGAAATATACTTTATATCCAAACGGTACATTTTCGGACATGGGTCCCTTATAAAAACTTGATCCATCCCTAGAAGTCTGAGATGAGAACACCCTGTACATAGGCGCTATCAAGTTAATGTTGCACTTTTTTGTCACAGGTGCACTGGAGTTTACATCACTTGACATCGCCGAAGCAAGCACATCGATCAGTCGATCCGTGCTGTTCCCAACACCTGCGACACATTCAGAACCTTGATTAAAACAAATCAATGGTTGCTGAGCACAGCCTCACAAGCAGACTAACGTTTATGTTGATGAAACAAAAGTTAGTTTGGTAGCACTATTATCCAAGATGCCATAGAGAACAGAATTTCAACCCATGTGGTCCAGAATGAAAACTTTTTCGAGACTTTAGTTTTGCCTTACATACTACTGAGGACAGCACGAGAAAAGAGCACCCATGATGACTTTTGTGAAAGATGTCACATAAGAGTGGGTGCTGAAATGTAATGTCTTCGGATTTTCTATGCGAAAACTTTTCAAGGTTTTTAAGTAAAAGCCAGCCGCTGTAGGCGAGCGGTTCTAGGCGCTTCAGTCCGGAACCGTGCGACTGCTACGGTCGCAGGTTCGAATTCTGCCTCGGGCTTGGATGTGTGTGATGTCCTTAGGTTAGTTAGGTTTCAGTAGTTCTAAGTTCTATGGGACTGACGACTTCAGATGTTAAGTCCCATAGTGCTCAGAGCCATTTGAACCATTTTTTTAAATAAAACAAATGCTATTAACGTCCTACATCTTCATTTTTCATGTCTACAGCCCTCTGCCGCTAGAGGGCTCCCAACTATATCGTGTAACATGGCGGTGTGTATCGTAATTATGTCGGTGCGCGGGAAACAGTGTGCTGTAATCTAGTTTAGAATTCGAGGAGTCCGTTGGTACAAGGAAGACCCTCTCCTTCAGCATGTCAATGCCAGACAACACACAAGCGCTGCGGCATCTGCAACAGTCCGACGCCTTGGGTTCACTGTCATCGCTCGTCCTCCTCACAGTTCCGATTTGGCCCCATCCGATTTTGACCTGTTTCCAAAACTTAAAGAGCACATTCGATGACTTAATTCGACTACATTCCATTATCCTCGTTTTGCTTTTGTTGATGTTCAATTTATACCCTCCTTTCAAGACACTGTCCATTCCGTTCAAATGCTCTTCCAAGTCCTTTGCTGTCTCTGACAGAATTACAATGTCATCGGCAAACCTCAAAGTTTATATTTCTTCTCCGTGGATTTTAATGCCTACTCCGATCTTTTCTTTTGTTTCCTTTACTGCTTGCTCAATATACAGATTGAATAACATCGGGGAGAGGCTACAACCCTGTCTCACTTCCTTCCCAACCACTGCTTCCCTTTCATGTCCCTCGACTCTTATAACTGCCATCTGGTTTCTGTACAAATTGTAATTAGCCTTTCGCTCCCTGTATTTTAAAGTATGTTAAAAAACTTTAATAGTTTTCACATAAAAAATTCAAAGGCACTACTATTCAGCACGCCCTCTACTTCCTGTTAAGTGATGTTTCAGCTCTGAATGTGCTCTAAGATGCTTTTACAAATAGATGTGAGTGATACAGAACGGTAGTTGTTTGGATCCGTTCCATTTTCTTTTTTGTAGGTGGGCGTGACCTGACTTTTTCTGCTTAAGGATTCTGCTACAAGAATCCGGGGCGGAGCTAATTTAGTTGCAAATTCAGATTCACTCAACTTGTCACCACTGTAATCGAATGTACGAGGGGCTTCTATAAGTGACGCAACACATTTGTTTCTCCAAGCAAGTTCGCTCTATTCAGGCTTCCAATCTGCCATATTATTCCGATTTCTTTCGTCTATAAAACTCTATATTTCAACATAATCGCCGTCCAATGTGACGGCCTTACGCCACCTCAGTGGGAGGGCCTGTATGCTCGCATGGTACTGTACTACTGGTCGAATTCCGAGCCGTTTTGCTGCATCAATAATCTCTCTAAAATTTTCTCGTCCATGCTCGTGACACGCAAGCAATTCCGCACGGATGGTCCTTCGTTACTCTTTATGGTCTTCTGTAAGGTGGCGAGGAACCCAGAGGGCACATACTTTTAAGTACCCGAAATGGTGGACGAGTGTGTCAGCACTACCAACAAAGACGTCCAATTGAGCAGCGAGGTGTTTGATTGTGATCTGTCAATCACCACGAATGAGAGTGTCCGCACGTTCTAACATTGCAGGAGTCACAGCTGTGTGCGTCTGGCCGGCACGCGAGAGATCGGAAAGGTTTGCGCGACCTTGTTGCTTTTGTTCAGTGAAAGACCTCCGTAGACATTCTGCAAGGATCTATGAATATCTGCGATGCTATCGTTTTCCGCCAAAAGAAATTCAGTGACAGCTCTACGTCACGAATGCATCTCCGTTTCAGGCGCCCTTCTGAAGGCTATGTATAGTGCCGCCACCTGTCGGTGCGTTACAAGAGCTGGAACGGGAATATTCCACGGAGTCCCACAACAAATTCCACATTTTTTTCAACCGAAATTGACGGAGATAAGAAACGTATTGTAGCACTTATTGAATGCCTTTCATATAAAATCAGATAGCATCAGCAACCAAATCGATCCTCGAAATTTAATGTTAGGCTTTCGGTTGACAAGAAAAACACTAGAGCACTAGGTAATACGTGGCCCGCCCCTGTGATAGCCCCCCCCCCCCTTCCTCCCCTCAATATGCCTTAGGATTTGGTGCGTTATTTTCGTCTCTAATCTCTAGTGTAGTGTTTGAGTGTTCAGTGTAGTGTGCCCCGTTTTACAGTGTTGCGAACGGAAACCATACTGAGGCGTGTGTTTTTTTTTTTTTTTTTTTTTAATTGTGCCTGTGTACTTACTGTATGTCTTCGTTAGCATCGTCAACCCCTTGTTTATTCTATTTTAATTTCCGCAACTTTTCCGCCACTTCACTGTTTTTAACAAAGTCACCGTTTTATCACCTTTATTATCTTGTTTGATATCTTCCCATTATGTTTTTTAAGCTCTTCTATCGGCTGTAGAGCGGCGTATTAAGCTGCTGTTAGCCCGACCACCACTCTTTAGGGGAGGGGGGGGGAATCGAATTTGAATAAAGAAAAAAAATGTGATATGCTGCCCTGTGTCGCGTGTAGAGAGCATCCCCCATGTGCTGGAACAAGTTCAGCGTCTATCACCAGCAAACCCTAGACCTGCTACCGGCAGGGCACGGTTCCAAGGCGAGCCTTTTATTTCTGAGGCTGTCACACGCACACACACAAACACACACACACACACACACACACACACACACACCTCTACCTAAGTGTGCGCGCCTGCCTGGCCCACCATCTGGACGACTGGGCAGAAGCATTCGTTATCTCGCCGGAAGGTCAACTCTGGCGTCAGTGTCGCATACTCGACCTCGATAGGCCCCTGTTGACCTGTTTCTCCGCCAACCCGTTCCATCCAGGAAACTAATAGCATCCACGTGGACGACCTTCACCCTTATTCGTCGACAAATAAAGCATCATAAGAATGTGTGAGTAGGTGTGCTAACTATTTCTGGCGGAGTTCGTTTTCGTTATTCTCTTATCCCGATTTTTTGTGCTTGTTTCTGCGTGTAGTGCCTCCTTTTTTTCAGAATTATTTTTTTTATTTTTACATGGCTTCCTGTTTTCCAGCTATTTAGATAACTATAAGGGTTATTCAATAACAAGCGGATTCATTTTAAAATATGTATAACGAGACAGGAATACAACAATTATTTATATTTGAGCGTAATCCCCCTCAAGTTCTATGCACGTATGCCAGTGTCGGACAAGATTCTTAATTCTACATTCAAAAGTTTCTTGGCGGCATCTGCGCAACCAGTTATGCACTCCTGTCTGGACTTACTTATCATCAGCGAACCTTGAGCCACTAAGGGCTTCTTTCAGTGGGTTAAAATGCACCAAAGTTTCATTTCCCTTTACATTACGATGAAGAAATGTTTCCCCTCCAGTCTCGTACTGTCTCAAAAGCTGCCGGTACACACCCTTGCGCCTCTCTTTCATTTCTTATTTCAAATGTTTCGGAACCCACTTCACACATTGTCTTTAGGAACAATATGATGGGCTGACCCGACACTAACGATCATCGTCGCTGCAAAATTAGGGATTGTAGCACCCCTGTTTTGTCGTGTCAGCACATCAGCTGTCGCAGTATTGTTCTCTGTGACTACGCAGAGCGTCTTGGTGGCGTCGAACCTTCGACACTTGTTACACCTCATTTGAACTTATCTACCCATTCGTACACTTATGTTCAACTTAAATAACTTTCACCACACTGCATTGCCATCCGACGACGAATTTTGATTCGATTCAACCCTTCAGTTAACAGAAATCTAATGGAACTGCGCTGCCCCACGTTTAGTGCAAATTTGCAGGACTGCTGCTATCTTGTTTCACTGATTCCCAGCATCAAGTTCACGGGTCAGGGGTGCCGATCTGATAACAATTCTAGCACACAAAAAATAACAAAGTACAAAGTTTGTCGAAGTTTTGTATTTTTATACATGTTCTCCGGTTATTTATTGAATGGATGATGTGTAGTGTCATTTAGTTTGTTGCGCCTGCTCGTATAGGCTAAAGCGCAGCGCGCTAGCTTACACTGAACGTGGTTGAGTATTGTCCTGCAATAGGAAGGACGGGTCCTGCAAAAAGTGTCATCACTTCTGTCACTATGCTGTTCATTTTTGAAACACAACCCACGACCAACTTAGAGACAGAAGTGATGACACTTTCTGCAGGACCTGACCATCATTTTGCAGGACAATGCTCAAGCACGTACAGTGCAAGCTGTTACTGATTTCTTTGACTGATGGGGCTGCATACCACCTACAGCACTCCCCTGAGCTAAGCCCTCGTAAGTTCAACTAGATTTCTAAACTGAAGGAAACACTTCACGGCATTCGCTTCAGAACTGCTACAAATTCGTCGGACAATAGACCGCGCCGCTCGAACTGTCAACACAACTGGCACCGATAAAAGTATCCTACGACTTGCACATCGCTGGCAACGGGTTATACACAATGCTGGTGACTACTTTGAAGGTCAGTAAAATTTTGAAACACGTATCTATTTTGTACGAGCTGTAAATAAATAGTTGCCACCATTAAAGTTCCAACCCTCGTAAATGTCTTACTTTCTTTGACGAGTGAAAATAGCGTTCTTGTGCTGAGGATATCCATAACCGACAATCATGTAAGTTTTTTGCGTTCATCATTAGAGATAAACAATAATAAAAATAAGGAATAATACTGCGAATTTACGTTATCGTTTAGTCATAATTGTTCCAGCATTTGGAATCTTCACCTAGCAGACACAGTAGCAAGCATCGAATTGAGAGACGCACCACAAGGACAGTGACATAGCGAGTGAGATCCTCCAGTCCAATTACAGCTGACGGCGGTTCAAATCCCCGTTCGATCGTGCGTATTAACGTTGTCATAACACCTCAGGGTAAATGGCGGAATGGTTCCACTGAAACGTTCATGGGCGATTTGCTTCCATATACTTCAACGATCCGAGCTTGTGCAAAGGGCGTTAAGCACTAATGTCAGCCGGCCGTTGTGGCCGACCGGTTCTAGGCGCTTCAGTCCGGAATCGAGCGACTGCTACGGTCACGGGTTCGAATCCTGCCTCGGGCATGGCTGTGTGTGATGTCCTTAGGTTAGTTAGGTTTAAGTAGTTCTAAGTCCTAGGGGACTGATGACCTCAGATGTTAAGTCCTATAGTGCTCAGAGCCATTTGAACCACTAATGTCACTTCTTGAGAATTCCCTATACGTGAGTGTAACAGGTGCCCAGGGAACTTAAATGGAAACCTCTAAAAGAAAGGCAACATCTTTCCGGGTAAATGTAGAAAAGCTGTAATCGAGGATGTGTGCAACAGGTCTAGCTCTAGTTGGCATGATAAAAGTAATAGAGATCATGGCGCGTGCTGTGTACACTATTGAACAGGGTGGAGGGAAACATGTCTGAGCGGGCTAGGGGCCATAGAATCGAATAAAACTTTCCACACAACCACAGGTCGGAAACGCGCTTTTGTGGAGCTACTACCATAAAACTACAGCCAGAGCAGCTACGATTGGGTGGAAGTTCGTACGATAAACGAACGAGTCCGGGTTTGTATAGCAGTGCGGTTTTGTCGGATTAAGCTGCTGATGTGTTATGTCTATTATCTTAATAAATTAATAGCATTACGGTGGTTAAACTGTATTTATGGTAATAGAGGGGCTTTGGCCGGTATACATCATATAATATTTGCTTCTAACGTAAGCAGCCACAAGTAGGGACTGCTTTGACTGTTCAGCTGGAACGATTGTTTTCAGCTAATGGAATTATTAACCGCATTCAGGGTTACAGGTATTAGCTGGGGCAAGCTAATTTAGATGCACACAAATTAAGCCTCCAACAATGTTTTCTTAGTGCAGTGCTAAGTTATCCTGAATTAGTAAAATATCTTCATTGAGAGAAGGGAAACCGCACAGCTGACGTAAGTCACTGTATTAATAAACGCAACAGATACACATAACAGTACTTTAGTCATCAATAATATATTCTCGTTCACTATTTACAATAGTCTGTCAACGCTGGATTAACCTTGAGAATCGGCGATTGTAGAAATCACGAGGTTTTGAGGCGTAGAACTCGCCAGGCCACGTTCGGAGCGCATTTTCATCCGGAAAGGAAGTTTCTTGAATGTTGTTCGATAGAGAGAGGAAAAAGTGAAAATCTGACTGCGGAAGATCAGATGAATAGGGTGCGTGCAGAATGACTTGCTAACTGAACTACTTTATAGTGTTTTTGTGAGTCTAGCAGAATGCCGGTGGGCGTTATCGTGGAGAAGCATGACTTCATGTAATTTTTGCGGTAGTTGTTCTAGGATTATGTCTGCAGGACGTCTCAGTTGTTGACAGTAAATGTCAGCAGTGATGGCTACACCTCTGGGAGCAATTCTTATTACACCACACTGCCGCTGTTCCACCAGGTGCATAACATTATTTTTTTTGCGGATGCGCTCAGATCTTTGTACAGCGAGCTGTTGCTTTCTTTGGGTCAACCATTCCTTTCTTTCCCTTATGTTTGTATTGAGACACCATTTTCAGCAACGATACAGAACAAGACACGTCGATGCTGTTCACTAGGCAACTGATTACCAGCAAGCAGAGATGGACATACGATGTGATTTTGGCTTAGTGTATGTGGTACTCATACACCAGTTTTTTGAACTCTTGCCATTGCATGAGAATGTAGCACGATTGTCGAATGATCACAGTTCATCACTGGAGAGTCACTAATGTCATGCGATCCGCCTTAGAACGAGACCATTCCCTTGCCGAGCTCTGTCCAGTGGCATTATACCCATACACGACGCAAATGTTTCTCTCTGCTGTCACCTGTCTTTTGAACTGAAACAGAAGAATATGTCGGAAATGTTCAGATTTCTCCACTTGGCGCTCTATTTTCTAGCGTCCACAGCTCTGCTGACTACAAATGACAAAATGATAACATGTAAACTCAAATAGCAACAGTGAACTTCAACCAAAAAATGACAATCGACAAAGAAACCCATAGCAACCGGAATAGCAACATGCAAAACAAAAACGCTACAAACGTATGCACCCACCTAAGAACATCTTTAACGAGAACAGAGAAGCTCGTTTCCTTGCTCCAGACGGCCCCTCTCTTCACGGAACAGGGACAGCAGTTCTGCCGCATCGGAGGGAGAAGGTAGGAAGCCAAGAGAGAGGAGCGACTGGTTGGCTCAGATGTTTCTCCCGGAGAAATACGCACACCGCGGATCGGACTCATGGACTGCCAACAAGCTTGTCCACAAGAGCATATTGTACTCCTCAGGAAGTAATGGTCTAATAATGAATACTTTAAGCAATACTTCGTAATTATTCTTCGTTATGCAATGTAGAACTTTGTAGAAACGATCTGGAGTATTGCCCTCTCCGTAGGAACAGTGTGAGATATTGTTTTAGCTACTCGTAAATCCTGTGTTTTCACCATCCTGTTCTGAAATCTTTGCCATATTTTAAAGGAATGCGCAGTGTTTCAGGACATGCTGTCCATAATAGCCTGTATACAGGAAATTTGCTCCACATCGAGGTTCCGCTGCAACCTTTACGAATAGGAGTGCGATGGTACCGAATCTCTCAACGTGGGTAGACAGGTGCTGCCTGTGACGTCACACAGCACTGTGCCAAACTTCGGCGGACCGCGTAATTGCGTCCCCAGAGCTGTGGCAAGCGGGAAGTTCGCAGTTTGCCAAGCACACGCGTCTACAAACAATACGCCTCTGTGAACTGTACGCATAATCCTTAAAACAACATTCGGCTTTAGTGCCCAAAACAGTTGAAGTTACCACGTCTCTCATAACTTTGTTTATCTGATCTTGCCTGTCTTATGCAGAACAAGTTTTGATTAAAATACCTTTTTCTTAAATCACTTACATTCTCACACTAGACATTTTCTAAATACTTTGAGAACTGCATAATCTGTACTACGTCGTTTAACATTTTCGGTAACAACTGTTAAATATATAAAGTAAAGACTATTGGAAACAACGACTATCTGGTTATGGAATAGTTCTTCGCAGCCTGAGAGACGAGACGCTATCCTCCTAACTGGTATCGGAACGTGACACTGTACCTTCACACGCAGATTCCTTCTGCAAAGGGAAGTGGTGGGATCCTGATACCAGTATGGTACACTCTGACAAGTTGCATATTTCTTTGGCAAGCTGCATTATGCCTACTAGGACCTCATATCGTATTATTTGATGCAGACAATAGTGGTCCACACAGACCTCTTAGCCGGCATCCACGACCCCCACCGTGCAGTAGAATTGTGCTACGTAGCTGAAGCCAGGGCACCGTTGTCCACGTAGAACCTTGTGGAGGTGGGGCTGCGTGGAATTTTTTGTCTACTTTTTGGTATTATTAATTACTTATTTACAGCAATTATACTTATTTTTAAAGAAAAATACATGAATTTGGCATTAGGATATTATAAATTTATGGCATAATTTAAGACGAGAATAAAAAGAAGACAGGAAAGAGTAGATATAGATGTCAATTTGCCAAAACCAGTTGGGGATGGGGACTTGGCATTGCACTTCAAGCCGGATGGGGTGGCCGAGCGGTTCTAGGCGCTACAGTCTGGAACCGCGCGACCGCGACGGTCGCAGGTTCGAATCCTGCCTCGGGCATGGATGTGTGTGATGTCCTTAGGTTAGTTAGGTTTAAGTAGTTCTAAGTTCTAGGGGACTGATGACCTCAGATGTTAAGTCCCATAGTGCTCAGAGCCATTTTTTTTGCACTGCAATTCCAGGGTCCCCGAGTGGTGCTACCTATGCTAGTGTTACCCGCATGAACGTTACTCCTCCGGAAAACTCTATTTGTTCAGTTCATGCGCATCTAGTCTAACACACTGACAGGATGCACATACTTGCTATGGATGCATGCTTACACTCTATTTTCGGAGAAGACAATTGAAGTATCAAAAGCCACAGACGACTTAAGCCCATCTACGTTAGCAACAAAAAAATTAGGGACCTCCTGGAGTCCAACAAAAACGCTGGGATTTTAAGAGGTCATCTGCGAGTGCGGAGTATAGATAGGAGAGGCAGGTCGACCTACCATCAAACGGCTACAGCAGCACGAGCATCACATACGGCAAGGGCAACATTAATGGTGGTGACCCAACACCAAAATGAATGTGATATACAGGGTGAGCCACCTAACGTTACCGCTGGATATATTTCGTAAACCACATCAAATACTGACGAACCGATTCTACAGACCGAACGTGAGGAGATGGGCTAGTGTAATTGTTTAATACAAACCATACAAAAATGCACGGAAGTATGTTTTTTAACACAAACCTACGTTTTTTTAAATGGAACCACGTTAGTTTTGTTAGCGCATCTGAACATATAAACAAATACGTAATCAGTGCCGTTTGTTGCATTGTAAAATGTTAATTACATCCGGAGATATTGTAACCTAAAGTTGACGCTTGAAAGCTACGACGTTCAGTTGCGTGTTGTAACAAACACGGGCCACGGTCGGCGAGCAGCATCTGCGGGGACATGTTTACGATGACGCCCGTGTTTCTCCTGATCTTACACCTCTGGACTTCTTTCTGTGGGGTACGTTAAAGGAGAATGTGTACCGTGATGTGCCTACAACCCCAGAGGATATGAAACAACGTATTGTGGCAGCCTGCGGCGACATTACACCAGATGTACTGCGGCGTGTACGACATTCCTTACGCCAGATATTGCAATTGTGTGCAGCAAATGATGGCCACCACATTGAACATCTATTGGCCTGACATGTCGGGACACACTCTATTCCACTCCGTAATTGAAAACGGAAACCACGTGTGTACGTGTATATCACCCCTCATGGTAATATACATCTGCGTCAGTGAAAAAGACCAATAAAAAGATGTTAGCATATGGACGTAATGTGCTGTTCCAGTCTCTTCTGTACCTAAGGTCCATCACCGTTCCCTTTGGATCCCTACGTAATTCGGTGCTCTCCGATACACACGATCGAACGGCGGAGGAGTGGTACTCAAGTGTCAACTTTAGGCTTCAATATCTCCGGATGTAATTAACATTTTACAATGCAACAAACGGCACTGATTACGCATTACGCATTAACGGGGTTCCATTTAAAAAAAAGTAGGTTTGTGTTAAAAAACATACTTCCGTGCATTTTTGTATGGTTTGTATTAAACAATTACACTAGCCCCTCTCCTCACGTTCGGTCTGTGGAATCGATTCGTCAGTATTTGATGTGGTTTACGAAATATATCCAGCGGTAACGTTAGGCTGCTCACCCTGTATAGTCAAGGGGCGTATCTACGCGAACCACGATTGTCGTTATAGGTTTTTCATTGCCTTGAGTGCCAGCAGAACATCTGCTGTTTTCCTCTCCACCCCAGACTTCCAACTGAAAGACGAATTTTTTAAAATCTCATTTTAAGTAAGAACTGGGGCGAGTGGCGAGAGTACGTCAGAAATGCATTACCTTGGCTAGAACTATTACATGGTCTGGAGAATGTCATTTGCAATAGCGTCCGAAATGTTCTTTCAACTTTTTAGACGCAGCCACAGTTCAGATGAATTTTATGGAATTTCTAAATTTCTTTAAATGCCAACATTTTTGGTTAGGCCGTTATTGCTATCGAATGAAACAAGTTCACTGTTACTAGTCATCATTTATTTGTTATCACAATGCTTGTCAGAGATTTAAACCTCCGTCATGAGGTGGATGTTTGTGGATCAATTTGGCGTTCATGTGTAGCATTACAACTTTTGGGTAACCTTTGGCACTGCGTAATAGAGAGAGAGAGAGAGAGAGAGAGAGAGAGAGAGAGAGAGAGATAGAGATAGAGAGAGAGATAGAGAGAGAGAAAAGTACATGGCTCATAGTTTTGTGGAGGTCTTTGACTAACAGGAAGAACGAAAACACGAATGTGAAAGTAAAATAAAAATAATATTAAAAATGTCTCCAGTGGTCATACTTCCTTTTCCTGTCGTGTTAAATGACATATGCCATCACGCTTACTAAGGAAAACATCATCTCAGAGCGAGTGTCGAAGAGGTGATCTTTGGTTGCATAGAGGAACAGAAGTGTCAGTACAAATATCTCCAGTGGTCACAAATTCTTTTCTATCAAGATTACATAATCTGGTATTTGTACACATTAAAATAATCAGGATGACATCTCGGAAACATTAATAGTTTATGTTCCCAACAGTGGCAAAATTGATATGTAAACAACAGTTTAGTTATTATCACTATATTACATTGGCAGTGCGTATGTGTTTTCTGTTCAAGTTCTCACTTAACATTTAAATTATTAGGAATAAGAGGGTAGTTCGTTATTTTTAAATTTACAATTGCAGCGTGCTGAGCCCACCGAACACTTCTTTCAAGACACGATTTTTATAGCTATTTGCAATACTACACCTTTTTAGAAATTTTTATTACATTTCTGTCGTAATTCTTAAGATGTAGCTGCAGTGATTTTAACACGTTTGGTGCCCCCGTCGCACCAGGTGTGGTAGCTAGAGGAGCGGCAGGTGGCCTACACCACGCCTAGCGTGTTCTGACTGTCCGTGCCGTCTAGTCTACAGTATGTTTTCTTTACTGTGACCGGGCACGTCAGTTGCAGTTTAGTTGTTGTTTTATCTTTCTACCATTCTGTGGTGAAACTTGTGCGGATAAGTGCATTTGTTTTTAATTTATCGTTCTTTATCTATGAAATAATTATTTTCACCGTAATTACACAAAATTTTATTTTTTTAGAAATGTATCTAAACAGGCGTGGACTTAGAGGAAATTATTTGCTGTTGAAGGTAAACTTCGTGTGTAATTGCGTTGTAAATAATTATTTTGTAGATAAAGGAGGATAAAGTAAAAACAAATGCACTTCACGTACCTGCACAAGTTTCACCATAGAATGGTAGAAACCTAAACCAACAACTAAGTTGCAACTGACGTGCCCGGGCACGGACTGAGACATATCCGACCAACACAGTAAACAAAACATACTATAGACTAGACGGCTCCGATAGTCAGAACACGGTGACCTGCTGCTCCCCGAGCTACTACTCTTGCGCGGTGGGGGAACCGAACGTGTTGACGACATGATTGTGCTAGCGATCACATTAACAACAACAGTTTGTGGATTAGAGCCTCATACATATATGTGTAAGCTAAGCAGGTTACTGTATGTTGAGTGGTGGAAGGTGAGGCATAACAATATTATCGATTTTCTCTCTTCTTCCATTCGTCTATTAACCGAGAGAAAATAACTATATACCGCGGTACGTGCCATTATCTGTCTTATCTCATGCTCTGAGAACTGCCATTCATTACACCAAGTGATAGGTTTGTCCAAGTCTTTATACATTTTCAAACGGTCCAACATCGATACTTTTCTGTAGACGACAGGATCGTCTGCGAACAATTTGATGGAGCATTAGCTCCATACTTAACAGTTAAATACAACCGTTTGCTCGATGAAAGATCCGTACCCAAAGACTGGAAAGTTGCACAGGTCGCACCAATATTCAAGAAAAGTAGTAGGAGTAATCTACTAAATTACAGGCCCATATCGTTAATGTCGGTATGCAGCAGGATTCTGGAATATATATTCTATTCGAACATTATGAATTACCTCGAAGAAAACGATCTATTGACACACAGTCAAAATGTGTTTAGAAAACATCATTCCTGTGAAGCACAACTAGCTCTTTATTGACATGAGGTGTTGAGTGCTTTTGACAAGGGATTTCAGATCGATTCCGTATTTCTGGCTTTCCGGAAGGCTTTTTTGACACTGTACCACACAAGCTGCTGGTAATGAAATTGCGTGCTTAAGGAATATCGTGTCAGTTATGTGACTGGATTTGTGATTTCATGTGAGAGAGGTCAAGGTTCGTTGTAACTGACGGAAAGTCATCGAGTAAAACAGAAGTGATTTCTGGCGTTCCCAAGGTAGTGTTATAGGACCTTTGCTGTTCCTTATCTATATAAACGATTTGGGAGACAATTTGACCAGCCGTCTTCGGTTGTTTGCAGATGATGCTGTCGTTTATCGACTAATAAAGTCATCAGAAGATCAAAACAAACTGCAAAACGATTTAGAAAAAATATCGGAATGGTGCGAAAAGTGGCAGTTGACCCTAAATAACGAAAAGTGTGAGGTCATCCACATTAGTGCTAAAAGGAATTCGTTAAACTTCGGTTACACGATAAATCAGTCTAATCTAAAAGCCGTAAATTCAACTAAATACCTAGGTATTACAATTACGAACAACTTAAGTTGGAAGCAACACATAGAAAATGTTGTGGGGAACGCTAACTAAAGACTGCGTTTTATTGGCAGGACACTTAGAAAATATAAGAGACCCACTAAGGAGACTGCCTACACTACACTTGTCCGTCCTCTTTTAGAATACTGTTGCGCGGTGTGGGATCCTTACCAGATATGACTGACGAAGTACATCGAAAAAGTTCAAAGAAAGGCAGCACGTTTTGTATTATCGCGAAATATGGGAGAGAGTGTCACAGAAATGATACAGGATTTGGGTTGGACATCATTAAAAGAAAGGCGTTTTTCGTTGCGACGGAATCTTCTCACGAAATTCCAATCACCAACTTTCTCCTCAGAGTGCGAAATTATTTTGTTGACACCGACCTACATAGGGAGGAACGATCACCAAGATAAAATAAGGGAAATCAGATCTCGTACGGAAAGATATAGGTGTTCATTCTTCCCGCGCGCTATACGAGTTTGGAATAATAGAGAATTGCGAAGGTGGTTCGATGAACCCTCTGCCAGGCGCTTAAATGTGATTTGCAGGGTATCCATGTAGATGTAGATCTAGACTGCAGCGAACAGTTTGATGGGGCTGCTGACCTTATCTGATAAATCTTTTGTGTACATTGAGAATACTGTAGGTCCTAGTACGCTTCATTGTTGTGACGTACTGATAAGGGAACTTCCCCATCGCATCCCCCTCAGATTTAGTTATAAGTTGGCACAGTGGATAGGCCTTGAAAAACTGGACACAGACCAATCGAGAAAACAGGAAGAAGTTGTGTGGAACTATGGAAAAAATAAGCAAAATATACAAACTGAGTAGTCAATGCGCAAGATAGGCAAATAGGCAACATCAAGGACAGTGTCAGATCAGGAGCGCTGTGGTCCCGTGGTTAGCGTGAGCAGCTGCGGAACGAGAAGTCCTTGGTTCAAGTTATCCCTCGGGTGAAAAGTTTACTTTCCTTATTTTCTCGAAGTTATGATCTATCCGTTCGTTCTTTGACGTCTCTGCTCACTGTAATAAGTTTAGTGTCTGTGTTTTGCGACTGCACCGCAAAACCGTGCGATTACTAGACTACAGGACGTGCCTCTCAAATGGGAACCGAAAACATTTGATCGCAAGGTCATAGGTCAACCGATTCCTCCACAGGAAAACACGTCTGATATATTCTATACGACACTGGAGACAGCATGTGCGTCACATGACAGGAATATGTTGTCGACCCACCCAACTTGTACACTTGGCGAATGGGTAAAAAGATTCTTCTACCTTGCCCGATTTAGGTTTTCTTGTGAATGTGATAATCACTCCCAAAAAAGTGATGAAAACATAAGAGTTTGTCACATAAACTGCAACAAATGAATGCAACAGTTTCACAGTCGCACAGTTTTCCCTGTGGTCTGTCAAAACATATGTTTTTAACGTTTTAAAATTTTTCCGTTTGTAGCCCGCAAATCCTGCGTATGTCCAAGCAAATCTGTATTCTTGATGTTACCTATCTTGCACATGGACTACTCAGTTTGTATATTTTGCTTATTTCTTTCATAGTTCCACACAACTTCTTCCTGCCCGCATCTCGTGGTCGTGCGGTAGCGTTCTCGCTTTCCACGCCCGGGTTCCCGGGTTCGATTCCCGGCGGGGTCGGGGATTTTCTCTGCCTCGTGATGGCTGGGTGTTGTGTGCCGTCCTTAGGTTAGTTAGGTTTAAGTAGTTCTAAGTTCTAGGGGACTGATGACCATAGATGTTAAGTCCCTATAGTGCTCAGAGCCATCCACACAACTTCTTCCTGTTTTCTCGATTGATCTGTGTCCAGTTTTTCAAGGCCTATCCACTGTGCCAGCTTATAACTAAATCTGAGGGGGGTGCGATGGGGAGGTTCCCTTGTGAGTTCTGTTCATTGGGTGGATTGTATGTCTGTCTGTGTAATCTATACACCAAGTGTGTCAGGCGTGTAGATTTTCATTTAGTCACTCATAGAGTGCGGTGGGTGGCAGGTATTTTGTGGAGAACTTGGCAGGCGGAGGTGAAAGGGGTGTGCCAGTGCGGGTGAAACGGGCGCCGAGCTGTGCCATTGTTTGGAGCGTGCAGGGGCCACGCGGGGACGCGAGGTCTGCCAAGGAGCGCGGCGGCCGCCTGCCTCGAGTGAGCCAGCCTGCAGCCGGAGAGCTGCATAACACGCAGGGCGCCTCGGCTTGATTTAGACTCGAGCTGTGCCTGCCCCACATGCTGCCCCACATGCTGCGCCTACAGGTCTCACACACTCAAGCTTGTCGGGATCAACCAAACGTTCTGCTCGTCGCATACCGTTGAATCAGGTACTTCGGACCAACCATCATTTGTCTATGGGAAATAAACGAAATTCTTACAGTTTTACTACACATACGGCTGGCCGCTGTGACCGAGCGGTTCTAGACGCTTCTGTCCGGAACCGCGCTGCTGCTACGGTCGCAGGTTCGAATCCTGCCTCGGGCATGGGTGTGTGATGTCCTTAGGTTAGTTAGGTTTAAGTAGTTCTACGTCTAGGAGACTGATGACCTCAGATGTTGAGTCCCATAGTGCTTAGAGCCATTTGATTTGAACACTTTCCTGCTCATTGTATGAGCCCCTGACGTAGGTGCATCCCTGCCCAATTGTATTTTTCACATTTTGTTTCTTTTCGGAAATATGTGACGTGGAAGAGTTAGAGGGGACGCCTGTAAAATATCACAATTTGTCTAAAAATGTTATCGGGAATACTGAAGAATGCGATACAACCTCTCGACTGTGGAAAATGACGTCACAAGTTACTACAGATAATGCAGTGCAAAGACATAGACGAATGTTGAGAAACGGAGCAATGTCGTACAGAGGAAACAGCTCCTGGACATATACCAGGTACATCCATATTTCGAACGTAACGTTTCAAAATGGTTCAAATGACTCTGAGCACTATGGGACTTAACATAGGAGGTCATCAGTCCCCAAGAACTTAGAACTACCTAAATCTAACTGAATTAAGGACATCACGCATATCCATGCCCGAGGCAGGATTCGAACCTGCGACCGTAACAGTTTCATGGTTCCGGACTGAAGCGCCTAGAACCGCTCGGCCACTGCGGGAGGCTAACGTTACATATACAGCTTTTTTGCAGTAGAATGTCCTGGTATCCTAGTCTTCAGTTCGTGTATATAGTTCAGCTGAAGGGTAGGATACAAGTGCTAGGTCGGCCGGAGTGGCCGAGCGGTTCTAGGCTATACAGTCTGGAAGTGCGCGACCGCTCCGGTCGCAGGTTCGAATCCTGCCTCGGGCATAGATGTGTGTGATGTCCTTAGGTAAGTTAGGTTTAAGTAGTTCTAAGTTCTAGGGGACTAATGACCTCAGATGTTAAGTCCGATAGTGCTCAGAACCATTTGAACCATACAAGTGCTAGCGAAAGCAAAAGAAAAAGCGACGTACATAACACTGACACGGAATACCTTACTTGCATATATAGGTTGTATCCTGTACTTCAGTTCACATACATAGATCAACGGAAGTGATGATGATGATGTTTGGTTTGTGGGGCGCTCAACTGCGTGGTTATCAGCGCCCGTACAATTTCCCAACCTTTACTCAGTCCAATTTCGCCACTTTCTTGGATGATGATGAAATGATGAGGACAACACAAACACCCAGTCATCTCGAGGCAGGTGAAAATCCCTGACCCCGCCGGGAATCGAACCCGGGACCCCGTGCTCGGGAAGCGAGAACGCTACCGCGAGACCACGAGCGGCGGACGATCAACGGAAGTACAGGATCTGTTGCTTTTCTGACCTTTACTAGTACTAGTATCAAGTGAAGAATAGGATACTAGTACTGCCGAAGAGGAAAAAGGCTACAAACGTGAAATTTGTATCCCATACTTCAGTTGACCTATATAGGTGAACTGAAGGATGGAATCCTAATACTAGCGAAGACGAAAAAATGCAACAAACATAAAACTTGTATCCTCTACTTCAGTTGACCTAGGTACTAATAGTAGCGAAGGCGAAAAATCGTCAAAGGCCAAATCTGTATTCTGTACTTCAGTTGCCCTATATCGAATACTAGTACTAGCGAAACCGAAAAATGTGAGAAACGTAAAATTTGTATCCTGCACTTCAGTTGACATATGTAGGTGAACTGAGGTATACGATACTAATACTAGCGAAGACGAAAAAAGGCAACGAACGTAAAATTTCTATTGCGTACTTCAGATGACCTATGTAAGTTGACCTATATAGGTCAACTGAAGAAAATACTAGTACTAGCGAAAATAGGCATCAAACGTAAAATTTGTATCCTTACTTCAGTTGATCTATGTATGTGAACTGAAGAACAGGATTGTAGTACTAGTGAAGGCGAAGAAAGCGACGTACATAAAATTTGTATCCCGTACTTCAGTTGACCTATATAGGTCAACTGAAGAATAGGATACAACCTTCGTAGTTCAACTGAGTTACAAGATGCCATTTTTATGTATGTCGCTTCTTTTTTTGCTTTCGCTAGTACGAGTATCTTATTCTTCAGTTGACCTACATAGTACGGGATATGACTCAATTTCAGATGAAACAACAGATGAAGGTATACTTCAAAATGTGTATAGAAACGATTTGAATTTATCACAAGCGATAAAAAGCATATACAATATTTATTACTTAATAACACGTTCATTTATTTTTATTTACGATTATGGCACTTTGCCACTGAAGATAACCCATTTGTTATTTACGGCTCGAAAATAAACAAACTGATATCTGTTACTAAAATATGACGTCATTGGTAAAAGTCGATGAGTTGTATCCCACACCAAAGCAAATATGTGACTGCACATCTTCACAATTATACAAAATGACGCACTCACTTTTGAAGTGTGCAATATACCATTCAAAAATTTACGATTGAAAGAAAAAGTGAAACAATACCTGAGATAAAATGTAATTCTCAGCACTCTGCGGAATATTGTACGAATGAAACGTTTCAGGTTATAACATGTTGTATCAAAAATGATATACCGCAAACCACAGGCCTACCGCTAGTTGCTCTAGCCGGAGGACAAAACTGTGTCGGTGTGAGTGTCCAGTCAGTGCTCAGCTCAGTAAACGTCAGCGTGCTTCTATCTTCTGCTTTTACATCATACATTCTACGCGCGTGTATAGCAGGAATTATGATGGATAAGTTCCGTGAGTTAATCTCCCCAAGCGCAATAGGAAAAAACAGCAGCAATTGTTTTGACGTTTCCTTGGAAGCAATGTTTTGAAACCAAACAGCTGTGTTAAGCGAAGCAGGAAATGAAAATAACTCGATTCATGCAGATAGTTTCTCATGTTAAGTGAACCTTCCGTCGATTCTTGGTAGAACAAAATTATAATAAATGAAAAGTGCTAGTTTGCTTTTGTTCCACAGTATTATTTTGTGTTAACCGATTTTTGGCTTAAAGGCCACCTTCAGACGTTACTGCCGTTTGTCACCAAAGAAGTTACAGTCTTTATAAACGTCATTGGAAAAGACGTTACACATCCAGATTGAAGCAGAAACGTACAGTAAATAACATCTTTGACAGTGTGGTGGTAATACAATGTAGAAAGTAAAAAGCTGAACAGTGAATAAATATAAACAGAGTAAACAGGAAAAACTTTAACATATAACAAGACAGGAAACCTACATAACAGCTTATATTAAACAACAAAGGCAATAAAATAAAATAAAATTAGTACTTGAGAAGGCTACGTCAGAATGTATAAAACATGGAGAATGATACACAAACCAAATGAAAGAAGAAAGATTATCAATGTAACTACAGAATAAATGAGGAACTTAAGCAATATCAATAAGATAAACAGAAATTAATAAACGCAGGAACATGGAGCAGTATCAGGGAACAAACAGTAAATTACATCTTTGAAGGTGTGGCGGTACTGTATTTTAAAAGTAAAAAGTTGAACAATGTACATGTAAAAAAGAGTAAACACGAAAAACATTAACACTATACTCAAAACACTGCCTATGTAACAGTTTGCATTAATTAAATGGATCAAGTAAAATAAAAACAGTACTTGATGAGACAACTATAAGAGGTATTAAACATGGAAAGTAATAAAAGTACCAGTTAAAAGAAAGATTTAACATTTGTAACTAAAGTCTATATGGATTACGTAGACAATTTCAGTAAAATAAAAGAATTCAATGAATACAGAAAAATGGGGGAATATGTAGGAACAGACAGTGTGGGAAGTAATGAAAAACTGAGAGGATTATGTGAAGTTTAGGAAAGGGTAAGTGTTAAGCCCTTCCCCATGAACCATGGACCTTGCCGTTGGTGGGGAGGCTTGCGTGCCTCAGCGGTACAGATGGCCGTACCGTAGGTGCAACCACAACGGAGGGGTATCTGTTGAGAGGAGAGACAAACGTGTGGTTCCTGAAGAGGGGCAGCAGCCTTTTCAGTAGTTGCAGGGGCAACAGTCTGGATGATTGACTGACCTGGCCTTGCAACATTAACCAAAACGGCCTTGCTGTGCTGGTACTGCGAACGGCTGAAAGCAAGGGGAAACTACGGCCGTAATTTTTCCCGTGGGCATGCAGCTTTACTGTATGGATAACTGATGATGGCGTCCTCTTGGGTAAAATATTCCGGAGGTAAAATAGTCCCCCATTCGGATCTCCGGGCGGGGACTACTCAAGAGGACGTCGTTATCAGGAAAAAGAAAACTGGCGTTCTATACGGATCGGAGCGTGGAACGTCAGATCCCTTAACCGGGCAGGTAGATTAGAAAATTTAAAAAGGGAAATGGATAGGTCAAAGTTAGATATAGTGGGAATTAGTGAAGTTCGGTGGCACGAGGAACAAGACTTTTGGTCAGGTGAATACAGGGTTGTAAACACAAAGTCAAATAGGGGTAATGCAGGAATAGGTTTAATAATGAATAAAAAATAGGAGTGTGGGTAAGCTACTACAATCAGCATTGTGGCCAAGATAGAAACGAAGCCCACGCCTACTACAGTAGTACAAGTATGTATACCAACTAGCTCTGCAGATGATGAAGAAATTGAAGAAATGTATGATGAGATAAAAGAAATTATTCAGGTAGTGAAGGGAGACGAAAATTTAATAGTCATGGGTGACTGGAATTCGAGAGTAGGAAAAGGGAGAGAAGGAAACATAGTAGGTGAATATGGATTGGGGCTAAGAAATGAAAGAGGAAGCCGCCTGGTAGAGTTTTGCACAGAGCATAACTTAATCATAGCTAATACTTGGTTCAAGAATCATGAAAGAAGGTTGTATACATGGAAGAATTCTGGAGATACTAGAAGATATCAGATAGATTATATAATGGTAAGACCGAGATTTAGGAACCAGGTTTTAAATTGTAAGACATTTCCAGAGGCAGATGTGGACTCTGCCCACAATCTATTGGTTATGAACTGTAGATTAAAACTGAAGAAACTTGCAAAAAGGTGGGAATTTAAGGTGACTGGACCTGAATAAACTGATTAAACCAGAGGTTGTCCAGAGTTTCAGGGAGAGCATAAGGGAACATTTGACAGGAATGGAGGAAAGAAGTACAGTAGAAGAAGAATGGATAGCTCTGAGGGATGAAGTAGTGAAGGCAGCAGAAGACCAAGTAGGTAAAAAGACGAGGGCTAGTAGAACTCTTTGGGTAACAGAAGAAATATTGAACTTAATTGATGAAAGGAGAAAATATAAAAATGCAGTAAATGAAGCAGGCAAAAAGAAATACAGACATCTCAAAAATGAGATCGACAGGAAGTGCAAAATGGCTAAGCAGGGATGGCTAGAGGACAAATGTAAGGATGTAGAGTCTTATCTCACTAGGGGTAAGATAGATACTGCCTACAGGAAAATTAAATAGACCTTTGGAGCAAAGAGAACCACTTGTATGAATATCAAGAGCTCAGATGGAAACCCAGTTCTAAGCAAAGAAGGGAAAGCAGAAAGATGGAAGGAGTATATAGAGGGTCTATACAAGGGCGATGTACTTGAGGACAATATTATGGAAATGGAAGAGGATGTAGATGAAGATGAAATGGGAGATACGAAACTGCGTGAAAAGTTTGACAGAGCACTGAAAGAGCTGAGTCGAAACAAGGCCCCGGGAGTAGACAACATTCCATTAGAACTACTGACGGCCTTGGGAGGGCCAGTCCTGACAAAACTCTACCATCTGGTGAGCAAGATGTATGAGACAGGCGAAATACCCTCAGACTTCAAGAAGAATATAATAATTCCAATCCCAAAGAAAGCAGGTGTTGAGAGATGTGAAAATTACCGAACTATCAGTTTAATAAGTCACAGCTGCAAAATACTAACGCGAATTCTTTACAGACGTATGGAAAAACTGGTAGAAGATCAGTTTGGACTCCGTAGAAATGTTGGAACACGTGAGGCAATACTGACCTTACGACTTATCTTAGAAGAAACATTAAGGAAAGGCAAACCTACGTTTCTAGCATTTGTAGACTTAGAGAAAGGTTTTGACAATGTTGACTGGAATATTCTCTTTCAAATTCTAAAGGTGGAAGGGGTAAAATACAGGGAGCGAAAGGCTATTTACAATTTGTACAGAAACCAGATGGCAGTTGTAAGAGTCGAGGGACAGGAAAGGGAAGCAGTGGTTGGGAAGGGATTTGAACAGGGTTGTAGCCTCTCCCCGATGTTATTCAATCTGTATATTGAGCAAGCAGTAAAGGAAACAAAAGAAAAATTCGGAGTAGGTATTAAAATCCACGGAGAAGAAATAAAAACTTTGAGGTTCGCCGATGACATTGTAATTCTATCAGAGACAGCAAAGGACTTGGAAGAGCAGTTGAACGGAATGGACAGTGTCTTGAAAGGAGGATATAAGATGAACATCAACAAAAGCAAAACGAGGATAATGGAATGTAGTCGAATTAAGTCGGGTGATGCTGAGGGAATTAGATTAGGAAATGAGACACTTAAAGTAGTAAAGGAATTTTGCTATTTGGGGAGCAAAATAACTGATGATGGTCGAAGTAGAGAAGATATAAAATGTAGACTGGCAATGGCAAGGAAAGCGTTTCTGAAGAAGAGAAATTTGTTAACATCGAGTATAGATTTAAGTGTCAGAAAGTCGTTTCTGAAAGTATTTGTGTGGAGTGTGGCCATGTATGGAAGTGAAACATGGACGATAAATAGTTTGGACAAGAAGAGATTAGAAGCTTTCGAAATGTGGTGCTACAGAAGAATGCTGAAGATTAGATGGGTAGATCACATAACTAATGAGGAGGTATTCAATAGAATTGGGGAGAAGAGGAGTATGTGGCACAACTTGACAAAAAGAAGGGACCGGTTAGTAGGACATGTTCTGAGGCATCGGGATCATCAATTTAGCATTGGAGGGCAGCGTGGAGGGTAAAAATCGTAGAGGGAGACCAAGAGATGAATACACTAAGCAGATTCAGAAGGATGTGGATTGCAGTAAATACTGGGAGATGAAGAAGCTTGCACAGGATAGAGTAGCATGGAGAGCTGCATCAAACCACTCTCAGGACTGAAGACCACCACAACAACAACAAGTGTTAAGCTGTGTCTGGTCATTTAAGATTAGAACTGGGCTGTGAGCTAATGTTTGTTAATTTCCAGGGCTTCCAGCAGATTGCGTTTTCGGCCTTAGTTTCTCATACAAGTCGATATTCGAATTAATCAAAAGAGAAAAAAACTGATTCCAGATTTTTACTACCAAAATGAAATATTTCAGCCAAATGTCATTGTTGCAATTTTGCAGTAAATGCTTTTGTTTTGGTTCGACTATCCCTGCGCCAGCGCATTTCACTCAGCGACTCGCGTTTCGAGTTGGTTCTGCTGAAAGTTGGCCTTCAACTTCAGTGTAACAGATACGAAATGAAATATGAGACGTGCCATTATGCCGTAATGTTCGCCTGTGCTCTAAATAATGGTGAAGAGCCACGATTTCAAAACACTGGACCTCAGCTGAAGGATGCCATCACCTGGCAGTCGGCGTCGAGCTGAGTTTCACAGATATGTGTGCCACACGTGTTGCATCAGTGCATCCACTCACATAATTTTGCGGTGATTTCAGTCATTTTAAATTTTCAGCCAATGTCAATGTTATTTCCTGATTTTACTATGCAAGTGCGAAGTAAACATACATTACGAAAAGTCTGTATAAAACCTTTTCGGATTTCAACTGGTTTTACTCGTGACGACGACGGCAGAGACAGCCGTTGAAAGATAGAGAAATTTTTTCGAATTGACGCGGCTTGAAAACCGAAAAGCTTTTATACAGACATGCCGCGACGAAATATTCTTAGGACGTTTTACGAAAAGTTTTATTTTGAATTAATAGTAGGTAATAGCAGAACGAAATACTCTCAAAACAACGTGAGCAGCCGTGGACCTGCACTACTAGATTAACAATGCTTTCAGATGTGTGTAAAAAAAAAAAGCATGCAATGAAATTCGTAAAAAGAGTCTAAAATTTAAAGCAGCCTGCGGGAAAAATAGAAAAAAAAAAAGCCGCGAAAGAGAAAACCTTTAGATAAAATTTTACGGTCATGGCAGTGTTAGTTGTTCTCTTGGATCTGGAACCTGACGTTCCGAGCAAAAGTTTATGAGATAATCCAGGTTACCGAAATGAGACTTCTCCATAGTATTAAAGGATGCACCAGAGAAGATCACTTCAGCAAAGAAGACACTATGAATGAATTACAAGTTGATTGAATGCGCAATAAAATAGATCGAAACAGTATCTGGTGGTGGTCACATGTAGCGAAATTGCGTGAAAATAGACTGTAAAACAAATTCTTGGTTAGAAACGCAAAAGAACAAGACAAAGCGGAAGACCACAGGAGAAATGGTGGACCTTGACTGGAACAGGTGAAATCACCTAATCCGTTACCGAGAGAGGTGGTGCAGAGGTTAGACTGGATTCGCATTCCGGAGGACGAAGGTTCAAACCCACGTCCGGCCATCCTGATTTAGGTTTTCCGTGATTTTCCTAAATCGCTTCAGGCAAATGCCGGGATGATTCCTATGAAACGGCACGGCCAACTTTTTTCTCCATCCCAAATCCGATGGGACCGATAAGCTCGCTGTTTGGTCACCTCCCCCAAATCAGTCAACTAATCAACCTAATCCATGTAGGGAGGAGAAGGAGAAAAAGAAGAAAAGACGAAAACGACATGTGTATATTCATAGCGGCTCATGTGCTTGTCAAATAAACGCTATGTAGATCTCTATGTGAATAAGTCGAAAATACTGTCGTTATTAATTAAAATTCGCACTTTCTCAGTGATTTAGTGTTGTGCGATCATTCGTAGCTCCGTACACAGCAATGCTCATGGATCCACGTAGGGCCTGGCTTGGCTTAGGAACAGCGAGCAGCACCAGTAGCAGCAGCAGCAGCAGCAGCAGGAAAGGAACACCGGCGTGTGACGGCCGCTCTACTCTGCTTCCGGCCTGTAGACGTGAATCCAGCCACGGCTGCTGCGTACGTTTCCACGGAGCATGCGATACGCAGCGCTGCTGGACTATACGGCTTCCCAGCGGTCTGCCCTCTACGGGCCGTTAGCAGAGCAGGTGGTTTCGTGAAGTCGGGCTGACCCACCACACAGACAGACCGGCTCCCAGAGGGCGGCTGCACCTCAGTCCTTGCCAGGAGCGATTAGACCAGTCATTCCCAGTCTAGAGGTTGCAGCCATTTCAAGCGAAAATGACGTTTCCTGAGAGGCGGAATAAAAATAGTTCCACTATGCTTCACTCATCGAAGTGAATCACATTTGTTACGCTCTGTTGGGCTCGCAGCACAGTATACGTCAGTATAAGACATATGGAAAATTAATTTTCCAAAACTGGCTGCAGTAAGGTAATATTTCTTTTAAATATTTTACGCGACAGGCTTGTTTCTACTTATTGCCATTATCAAGTGACCTGCGACTAGCAGGATTATCTGTAAGTAAATCGTGGATATTTTATGTTTACATTTGCGTTGGTACTTATGTCTAGTTGGAAATGACGACATATTGTATCTATAATAAAGTCTTTCTGTCATGTCTTGGTAAGTATAACACTTATTGTAGTTACGAAACATAAAAATACATTTTCATCAGATGTTTTGACAGTTCAGTCTTGAAAGTCCTTTACTATGATGCTATATGTTTACAAAGTGTATACAGTTCACCAGTGATGATGTTACATTTCGTTGTTCTTATTTTACTTTAAATTTTATCTATGATCTATGCAAGTTTTGTTTACCATACGACTATTTCTTTTCGTATTCTATCTTATCAATAAGATTTTCGAGGTAGTATTTATGTTTAAAATCTGTATATTCATTTAAAATTTCTTGTGGATATTTTGTGTGAATATAAATTTCCAGTTATTCAAGAATGTTATAGTAAGTACTTTCGGTATTTTGCATAAAATTTCTAACGCAGTTTCAGTTTTCTCTGTTTTGTGGTGTTGAGTTTTCAGATGTAAATAGAATCTTGACAGATTACTATCACTGTCTCTGGTGTTTTCTTTAAATCTGATTTTAAAATTCTATTTGGCCTATTTACGTATAAACTGCTGCTATCATCATAGGTGATTTTGTATATTCCAGAAGTGGCATATTCTGAGAGTTTGGTTGTGCTTCAAAGTAATTTCGTTATAAGATTGTTATTTGTACGGAAAGCCAAATAGTGCATTTATCTTATTTGATATTTGTTCTAGGTAAGTTGTAGGTATGTGGGTTTTTCTACATTTTGTTAAGGTTTCTCCGGTAAGATGTATGTAATTATGTAACGTGATGTGTTTGGTTTTGTATGTTTTTATATAATTTTGTTACTATATCTGGATCAAAATCATTTTTAGGGTATGTAACAGAGTGTTTTTAGTTTTTTTTATATAGCTGGTTGTTCTAGAGGTAAGTTGATTATTCTGTTAATCATGGAGTAGAAGAAAGTATGATTTTGTGTTTACTATGTCATTTGTGGTGGTCGGTTTTCTGTGAATTGTGTGGCGGTTGTATCTCTGGTAATTTTCGGGTCACGGTATTTATTTATTGTATTTATTGAAGTGTCTATTTCCAATTCCATAGCAAATTTGATGTTGGGATGGAGGTTGTTCAGTGCCTGATGGATATTACTGATGTCTGTATGGTTTCCATCAATCAGCATAACGTGTCATCTACATATCTATAATAGGACATGATTTTATTAAATATTGGCCACTGTGAATGGAAAAATTTTTCTTCAAATATGTTGAGAAATGTATTTACAATTGTGCCAGCTACACAGTTTCCCATAGGTATACCATCTGCTCGGCTGTACATTTTTCCATGGAATTCAAAATAATTTTGTGATAAAGTCGTTTTAAGGCGATCTATGATTTCGTAATCTCCTGCAATAGCAATTTTCCTATACTGAACTCAAAGATTTTGAGTATAAATACTGTCTCTAAAACTTTATTGACATAATAGAATAGGAAAAGGAATAGTCATATGGTAAACAAAAGTTACACAGACCATAGATAATATTTAAAGGAAAAGAAGAACAATGAAATGTAACAGCATCTCTGATAAGCTGTACATAATTTCTAAACATAAAGTCATAGTAAAGAACTGAAAAAACTGAACTGTCAAAATATGCGAAAAAACGTATTTTTACTTTTCGTGACTACAAGAAGTATTATATTTACCAAGACATCAAAGGAAGACTTTGCTGTAGATGCAATACGTCATCACTTCATACTAGATGTTAGCACCAACACAGATGTGAACATTAATTTTCATATTTGTTTCTGTTATCACTAGTTTGTCAGAGTTTCATATTACTGAATATTCAAGTGCTAACATTAGGGCATGACGCGTTGCGGCGACTTCTGAAACTGATGTGCGATCACGAGCGGCGTTGTTTGAAGTTCGCTCTGTCAGCGATGACAGCCATTCTTTCTCCAGCCACTTGTTCGCTTACTTTTGACTTCGGGTCGCAATCACTCGTGTATGGGGCAGATAAAGAACTTAAGGTATGGTACAACAAAAGGTACGCTCTGCCACACACTTTGCAGCAATTCGGAGAGGATACATGAAGTAGAAAACGTAGAAAAGAAACTATCGAGAAATACTCTTTTTTTTTAAAAAAAATGATAGACTCTTTTCTACATAAAAGAGCGAAGAAAAAATAATTTAAGTACATCTATTTTGGTCATTAAGCACAAGCATTCCATCAGTAGTTTACATTTTAACATGGATGTTCATCCTTGTATAGGGTGATTTTGCTAAATGGGGACAAACAGCAAGAAACGATCACTAGGAGTATAAGGAGCGAAGAACGTCGTATGGACATATTGCCGGATGTGCTTTCCAAGGGAGGTACACCCACTTTAAGATGGAGATAAAAGATATTTGACCGTGTAGACTTCAGTGACTGAAAGATCACACCAGGAGCAAGTGAGAAAGTTTGTCTGTTCAGCATTGTAACTTAACACTCAAGAGGCCTAAACAGGCTGCCTTACTACTACACTTCACAGGTTCCTAACGACAGTCCAGCGTGCACGACATAAGGTTACTACTTACATATAGCGTTCAAAAGAATTAACGCTAGGTAAATAAGATTGCTAGTTATCAACCAGTTTCGTCCTTTAACTGGGGCTTAACCAATGCAGGGCTGAAGTTCAGGACGCTTCAGTGTTTCCAGAACTTCTAATGAGGCTCGGTGCAAGCTACGACAAATGGCCGTTCGCAGGTGAATTACGCCAGCACATCTCATCACTAATAAATTCTGTAAGCCGCTGTTGCTACGATTTGCAATCTGACCAGCATGTGCCTGAGTTCTAACGTCATTTTCAGTTGACTAAGAAATATTTGCTGCGCAAAGACTCTAGACTTAAAATAGGTCTATCAAGCAGAAGGGGCAGCTGTTTCGTGAAATGTGTGTTGACAAGTAATTACTGTTATTTGAAAAAACGTTAAGATAATGACTCAAATCACTATAACTTAGACGGGGGAAAATAAACTTACGAGAATGGTAAGAACGAAAACAAAGGCGAGCAAACAAATTAACTTGGCTTACTATGTAAAATGTTAGAGACCAGATCGAGTATAAACTTTGTTAGAAATAAGCTGAACAACTCTCATTATTTCATTATTACTTGGTGTGACAAAAACCCAGCAAAGACATGTGAATTTGATTTGCTTGAGCACCATTTAAATATTAGTTACCTTACGCCATTAAAAAAAAAGATCTTTTTTTACGATCTATCGTTTTATTACGTGCTAAAGGTTTTTGGGGTATTAAGGGATCATGTTCTCTGAAAGGTTGGGAGCACTGGAATAGACGTCGCTAAGAGGATTCAACCTTATTTCGTCGCGACAGAACGATTGTTGACACAAAATAAACTCAGAAACGAATGACAGTAGCTAGGACTAAACTGCTGTCCCTGCCAGTGTAACGATCACGGCTGCATGCTAACTACTCCTCAGTCCTGTACAGGGACGGAGTAGCTACCAATAAAAATTTCTGTCGTTCTGGTAAAACACATACCGCATTATCATAAGTCGAGAGTCAACTTTTCCGTGGGAATACATTTTTTTAGATGAATTTTTAAACAAGTCATATTCGGAACGACCGTTCAAATAGATAAACGGGAATACCCGGCCGTCACAAAATACTTTGTTTTGGGAAATTTACTGCCAGCAGGAATTCAGCTAATATTTTTAAGTCCACCTCTCAATTTTCAACAAATAAAAAATCTGTTACCTGGTCGTACTTTTCTTGAAAATGATACCACTAAAGACACTCCGAAAACTGAAACCGCAGATGAAACCACCGAGAAAGTGCGTAATATGTTGTTGGGCGATTATTGATTATTGATTTCAAAGCTAAGGTTAAATAAATAATTGACGAACTGTTATCATATTCAGTCTGTGTGCCAGATTTAAAAGCCTCCGACTGCCCCCAAATTCTATGATTTACGAAATCTGTGGCTGAAAGCAAAAGTTGAGTTTTGCGAACATTCAAAACAAGCTCTGGACAAAATGAGTTGAAGTAAGATAGACTGCTATTGCGGTCTTCAGTCCGAAGACTGTTTTGATGCACCTCTCCACGCTAGTGTAACCTGCGCAGACCTCTTCAGCTGTAAATAACTGCCGCAACCTACATCCATTTGAACCTACTTCTGTAGTCAAGTGTTCCTCACCATCCACAATGTTTATACCTCACACTTGCCTCCATCAGCACACGTACATATTCTTTATTCCTCAGAACGTATCCTATGAAGATATCCGTTATTTTAGTCACATTGTGCCATAAATTTATTCTCTCCCCGGTTCAGTTCAGTACCTCTTAATTAATCTCCCTATACAATGCTCAGAATTCTGCAGTAACGTCACGTTTCAAAAGCTTGTACTCTCGTCTCATCTTGTCCTGATATTACATCCATATAAGTCTACATTCCAAACACTTCAAGAAAAGATTTCAGAGCACTTAAATTTTTATTTGGTGTGAACACATTTCTGCTTGTCAGAAAGGTCATTCTTTTTATTTACGGCCTACTTTTTATATCATCCTTCCTTCTACCATCGCCTGCTACGTTTAGTGTCTCACTTCGTAATCTAAGTCCCTCAGCATCAACTTACGTGTTTCGAGCAGATTCAGTTACCTCTGTTTCACTTTTGTTTATATTCATATTGGAACCTCTTTTTGAGACAGTAACCGTTCCGTTAAAGTCATCTTCATCGCAATCTCGGATAGAATTAGAGCGTCATCTGTAAAGCTTCCAATTTTTATTTCTTCATCTTGACTTTTTAGCTATTGTCAAGTGTGTCTTGGGTTTCCTTCACAGTTTGTTCTCCATAGAGACTAAATAACATCGAGGATAGGCTACCACGCTGTCTAGCTCCTTTCTCGACTACTGACTCTTGGTATCTGTAGAAGTTAAAGATAACTTCCCGCTCGCCGCGTTTTATGCCTGATATCAAAGAATGTATTCGTCTACGTCGACCAAATCTTTTGTCTAAATCTATATACATGGAACACGTGAGGCAATACTGACCTTACGACTTATCTTAGAAGAAAGATTAAGGAAAGACAAACCTACGTTCCTAGCATTTGTAGACTTAGAGAAAGATTTTGACAATGTTGACTGGAATACTCTCTTTCAAATTCTAAAGGTGGCAGGGGTAAAATACAGGGAGCGAAAGGCTATTTACAATTTGTATAGAAACCAGATGGCAGTTATAAGAGTCGAGGGGCATGAAAGAGAAGCAGTGGTTGGGAAGGGAGTAAGACAGGGTTGTAGCCTCTCCCCGATGCTATTCAATCTGTATATTGAGCAAGCAGTAAAGGAAACAAAAGAAAAATTCGGAGTAGGTATTAAAATCCATGGAGAAGAAATAAAAACGTTGAGGTTCACCGATGACATTGTAATTCTGTCGGAGACAGCAAAGGACTTGGAAGAGCAGTTGAACGGAATGGATAGTGTCTTGAAGGGAGGATAATGGAATGTAGTCGAATTATGTCGGGTGATGTTGAGGTTATTAGATTAGGAAATGAGACACTTAAAGTAGTAAAGGAGTTTTGCTATTTGGGGAGCAAAATAACTGATGATGGTCGAAGTAGAGAGGATATAAAATGTAGACTGGCAATGGCAAGGAAAGTGTTTCTGAAGAAGAGAAATTTGTTAACATCGAATATAGATTTAAGTGTTAGGAAGTCATTTCTGAAAGTATTTGTATGGAGTGTAGCCATGTATGGAAGTGAAACATGGACGGTAAATAGTTTGGATAAGAAGAGAATAGAAGCTTTCGAAATGTGGTGCTACAGAAGAATGCTGAAGATTAGATGGGTAGATCACATAACTAATGAGGAAGTATTGAATAGGATTGGGGAGAAGAGAAGTTTGTGGCACAACTTGACCAGAAGAACGGATCGGTTGGTAGGACATGTTCTGAGGCATCAAGGGATCACCAATTTAGTATTGGGGGGCAGCGTGGAGGGTAAAAATCGTAGGGGGAGACCAAGAGATGAATACACTAAGCAGATTCAGAAAGATGTAGGTTGCAGTAGGTACTGGGAGATGAAGAAGTTTGCACAGGATAGAGTAGCATGGAGAGCTGCATCAAACCAGTCTCAGGACTGAAGACCACAACAACAACAATATACATGGCAAATCAGAAATCCACCGATAAACATACAACGGTTGCTCAGGGGTACCGTCTGAGTATTTTGGTAAAAGAAGTCTGTGGTCTCCGGCGGCTTGTTACGGAGTAATAACATTGTTGTATTGGCTGTTGTGCGAGCGGTTCTAGGCGCTTCAGTCTGGAACAGCACGACCACTACGGTCGCAGGTTCGAATCCTGCCTCGGGTATGGATGTGTGTGATGTCCTTAGGTTACTTAGATTTAAGTAGTTCTAAGTTCTCAGGGACTGGTGACCTCAGATGTTAAGTCCCATAGTGCTCAGAGCCACTTGAACCATTTTGTTGTGCGAGTCAGAACCAACACGAACAAGAGAGGAGGTAAGTTGCGATGGACGGTACAAGGAATCCAAAATGATATGGACATAATACTTTCAGGTTAATAGAACACATTATTTCTAAAAAGTAAAGAAACTTAACTTCTCGTTATGAGGTGGCTTGATCTGCTTCCTGTGTCTCCTACATGCAATTACTTTTACACGCTGTTACTACTTGCAGAACGTAGGATAATTATCGT
Organism: Schistocerca cancellata; assembly: GCF_023864275.1. Classification (NCBI taxonomy): domain Eukaryota; kingdom Metazoa; phylum Arthropoda; class Insecta; order Orthoptera; family Acrididae; genus Schistocerca; species Schistocerca cancellata. The sequence goes on along the minus strand of NC_064630.1, from coordinate 254,293,263 downwards.
CTTCTTATTATGTTATGTTATATTACGTTAACCGGGGACCTAGAAACGACGGAGAGGCTCCATCCCCGCCGCAGCCACAACCCCGCGAAGACTACACCAGTCAACTTTATCCCTCCGCCGCTCCACACCGAACCCAGGGTTATTGTGCGGTTCGGCCCCCGGTGGACCCCCCCCCCCTCCAGGGAACGTCTCACACCAAACGAGTGTAACCCCTATGTTTGCGTGGTAGAGTAATGGTGGTGAACGCGTACGTGGAGAACTTGTTTGAGCAGCAATCGCCGACAAAATGTAGCTGAGGTGGAATAAGGGGAACCAGGTCGCATTCGCCGAGGCAGGTGGAAAACCGGCTAAAAACCATCGACAGATTGGCCGGCTCACCGGACCTCGACACAAGTCCACCGGACGGATTCGTGCCGGGGACCAGGCGCTCCTTCTCGCTCCGGAAAGCCGTGCGTTGGACCGCTCGGCTAACCGGGCGGGCTATCGTCTTCCTATTAGTCAGTACTGTTGCTCTCGAAGTCTGTAACGGAACTGCACCCTCCAGCGATGGGAGGCTGTTGAAATCAGCGTTGACAGGGGGCGCTGTTCTCTGTCTTCCTGGGGGTGTGGCGCTGTCCGCTCTTTACATTGGCGCGCGGGTCAGCGCTTTCTTGATGCCGTTTCGCGGCGCTGCCCTGGTCGATGTGCAGTCGATGCTACGGACTGCACAATAATGTAATTATAATTTATTCGGTTCGGCACCGCAGTCACCCTTGTTTCCGTGAAAACGTCTTCACAACAGCTGAAGAAGCCTGTGATAAGAAATAACCAAAACGTACAACACACAACAGCGTAATGAGACAACCCTCAGATGAAACATGTACACTTTTATCACAGTGTGTTTAGTCTGCTCTGTCAGTGTACAATACTGCACTTGACAAACGCAGAACTGAACCTTACGGCTATTGTTCAAAATTTCGAACGCAATGATCATGGCAGTGTGTACAGTGGCGCACCAATCGAGTGTCTTACAAACTCAAGAATTCCAGGCATTAAGGATACTACTTGCGCTGCCGTGATACTCCTAGCATCGAGGTCCGTGTGAGTAACGACCAGAGTCTCGTAATCTAGGCTCCTCACATGCCTCCAAGGAGAAGAAGTCCATTAGTGTTATGTCTGGCTTTCGAGTTGACCACAGAACAGGAGCACCGCTGATGAAGCATTGTCGTCCAAACTGTACTTCAATGTGGTTCCTATCATCGAGTGCAAAGTGTGCTGGCGCCATGTCAATTTGAAACTGCATATCCTGAGCGACTGGAAACAAGACAAACGTTGTGCATACCGTCTATATTTGCACTGCTGTGCAATATTTTCAATGCAATATAAATACAAATATACACTGTCCAGTCACCTTAACGTGACCACCTGTCAAAAGCCTCAGTACCCACTTTTGGCAGCACTGTCATGCAGGAAGAGAGTCTGTCATGCAGGAAGAGAGTCACTGTGGTCCTGGAAGACACCAATAGGGATGTGGAGCCATGCTGCCTACAGTGCCGTGGCCAGGTGCGCTACGTTTCTCGGTTGAGGATCCATGGCACAAAAAGCCCAATCGAGGTGCTCCCACATGTTTTCGATTGGGTTTCAATCCGGGCAAAAGTGAAGTGAGCGAATGGCATCATTGGCCGGGTGGCCCCTATTCAGGGAAGTTTGGCCGCCAAGTGCAAGTCTTATTTCATTCGACGCCACACTGGGCGACTTGCGCGCCGGTGATGAGGATGAAAAGATGATGAGGTCAACTCAACAGCCAGTCCCCGAGCTGAGAAAATCGCCAACCCGGCGGGGAATCTAACCCAGGCCCGCTTGCATGGGATGCGAGCACGTTACCACCTAGCTAAGCAGGCGGACTTCAATCCGGAGAGTCTGGCGGTCATGGGAGTACAATAAACTCATCCTGGTGCACTTCGAGCCATGTACGTGCACTGCAAGCTCAGTGACACGGTGCATTGTCTTCCTAGTAGATGTCATTGTGCCAAGGAAAGACAAACTGCATGTAGGGGTGAACATGGTTCCCGAGGGTAGATTCATACTTGTGTTGATTCATTGTGCCCTCCATAATGACGAGGTAATCCAGACAACGCCCTCTGGCCTGGACCCTTCTAACGATTATTGCAATATGTTTATTTTCAGACGTTTCACACCAGCGTCCATCTGTCTGATGGAGCATAAAATACGATTTATCTGAAAAGGCCACTTGCCGCCACTCAGCTGATGTCCAGATGCCGTACTGGTGTGCAAATTCCAGCCTTCGTCGCCGATGAACAACAATCAGCATGGATGCATGACGGGGCGCCTGCTGCCGTGGCCTATACGCAGCAACATTCGCTGGACGGTCGTTGACGAGACACTGTTGGTAGCCCCTTGGTTCATCCGGGTGGTCAATTGCTCAATAGTTGCTCGTCTATCGCCCCATGTAATCTATGACCCGGGGTGAACCACAGTTGCTTCGATGAAGGTTTTGAATAGCGCCATTTTGCCATGCAGGGTATACTTTAACCATCGGGGCAAGCGAACAGTTTATTGCTAGTCGTTTCGGAGACGCTTCCACCATTGGCCCAAAAGCCAATGATCATGCCCCTGTGGACGTCACATAAATCGCCTTGTTACCGCATTGCGACGACGACTGCACTGTTTTCTGTCCCCCCCCCCCCCCCCTGCCGACAACTTTTATGTACTATCCATTGCTAGTCTGCCAGTGACAGTGTCTATCACACAATTCAACAAAATATGACGTTTTAATTTCACAGAACGGGCATATGATTAGTGAAACCGAACACTTCAAATTTCTAGGTGTTCAGATAGACAGTAAACTGTCGTGGAGAACCCACGTTCAGGATCTTGTTCAAAGAATTAATACTGTCATTTTTACTATTCGAACGGTATCAGAAGTGAGTGATCATTCGACACGAAAACTAGTCTTCTTTTTTTTATTTTCATTCGCTTATGTCGTACGATATTATATTTTGGGGCAACTCTTCCCATTCTAAAAGGATATTTTTGGCTCAGAAACGGGCTGTTCGGGAAATAAGTGGTGTAAGTTCACGAACCTCTTGTCGACCCCTGTTCACGAGTCTGGGTATTTTGACATTGGCCTCATATAAATATTCTTTACTGTCATTTCTTGTTAACAATATTAGATTATTCCCAAGAATAAGCAGCTTTTACTCTGTTAATACTCGGCAGAAATCAAACCTGCATTTGGATCGGACTTTCTTAGCTCTTGTGCAAAAAGGTGTGCAGTATACTGGTGCATCCATTTTCAATAAGCTACCACTCGAATTCGAAAATCTTAGCAGTAATCCACGCGCTTTCAAACTGATGAGTTTCCTCATTGGTCACTCCTTCTGTCGAAGAGTTCCTTGAAAAATTAAGCTCATTCTTATTGTATTGTTGATTGCGTTTATTTAAACTTATGGTCTGAATTTTTTCGGATTCATAAACATTTATTTTTATCTGTTATTACTTTTATGTTGTAATTGCATGTGCTGACACGTTCCGTGACCTTGGAGTTTTGCTCCTCAATTTGTTCCTACGGAACTTGACGTGTAAATAAAAACAAAATAATTGAATAAAATAAAATAAAAATAAAAAAATCTGCCGTCTGTGAGTGGTTACTGCACATTGACTGAGGGGTGGTCACATTAATATGACTGAACAGTGTAATTTAAGATATTCCTGAATTTTTCATGAACTATGTACAACTACCCAGCAAGAACTCGTTAGATATTATATAAAGAAATCGAGCCTTTTCAATGTGCGGCCTAGAGGTTTTCATCTTGCTCCTGATATGAAGGACTTTCGATGCTACGGAGAGAAACTAGCGGCAAATCGGAGCTTTGAATCAGTACATAGCGATCTGAACGTTATTAGATTGGTTTTCTCCCTCCTCAAAGTCTGCCTCATAGGATCCCCAGTGACCCGCTTAGCTGGCAGCGACTCTGGTGGCCGTGTTCCCCCGGCGGGCTCGTGCCAGAGGAGGCAGCCCCTGCCTGAGGTGTCGGCCCACACAGCCCCTGCCAGACGCGACATGTGGGCACCCCACCCTCACACGGCCCTCCATAATGCAGGCGGGCGGCGAGAAACGCTCGCGGGCGACAATGGGCCGCATTGTGCTTCCGATCCCCTGCCTGGCGCCCTCTTAAACATTAAACCGCCGCCAGCACGTGGCTCCCCACGGCTTTCCTCGGCTCTACTACGTGCCTCTATCAAGACTCAGGAAATTAGTCTGCTGCCGTATAAGGGGCGGTATCCGTCACGCCAAACAGAAGATAAACCAAATGCGGTGGACTTTCTGAAAGTTCTCAGCCTAATGTAGAGACAGCTTGAATATGAGCAAATTACAATCAGCTTAGCAAAAGTTCGAACTTTAGGAGGCATATGGTGAAGTTTTGCCACTTAACATACACGTACTTGTTTTCAGCGATCGACAATCAGCTGCAAAGTTTTTCGTTAAAGAGTGATAAAACTTCTTCATTAATTTTGATGAAGCACATAAGTTTTAAGAACTTTTGCCCTGACAAAAGTATAAAAGGAGTTATATCCTATATCAAAGGATTTGCCTCCTACCGCCTCCTACACTGAGGTGACAGAAGTCATGTGATAGCGATATGCTCCCTGTAACACAAATGTATGGGAAAAATTGTAGGACACATTCCTCACACATAGATAAGAGATTATGTTATCTGACCAAGGGTCTGGAAATGCTTTGTTTGTATGTTACAACTCATTTTCTCCAGCTCATTAATCATGGGAAACACATATGGACAGAACGCACCATCATACCACATTCCCTCCTCTTTCTTACATGAGATATTCAATGTACTCTCCGTGGGCACTGATACATGCATCAACTCGCCGTCGTACTGAATCTCGGATGTGCTGATGCATCCCTGGAGTATTGCGTGTGGTTTACTGCCTTCCAAAATAAGGTCACGGGACTCCTGAACTAGGGTTCCATACACAGGAGCTCTCAACCGCCCCCACAAATAAATGTCCAGTAGGTTTAGGTCCTGAGAGGATAGGGGCCAGGCAATAAAAGATTTGGTGACACATGGATAGATAGAGATGGACCAATTGGCCGGCCTACACCCTCTCTGGATCTAAACCCACTGGACTTTGTGGAGATATTTGAAAGCTCTTGTGTATGGAACTCCAGTACAAGGTTTTCAGAGTCTCCGTGCTACGAAACCACACGTAAGACTCCAGGGATACATCAGCGCAGCCTGCAAAGGCGGGCTGATGCGTGTATCAAGGCCCATACAGGGCATACTGAATATCTCCTGTCAGAACGAGTTCCATGTAGTATGCTGGTGCATTCTGTTCATGTTCAGTAAAGAGTTGCACAAGATGATTTGTAACATGGAAACAAGGCGTTTCCAGACCTTTGGTCATATAACATAATTTCATCGTCTATGTGTGAGAAATGTGTCCTGCAATTTGTGCAGTGCATTTTTGTTACACCCTGTATACAGATCGAGGTAGTATCGCGTACACAAGATATAAAAGGGCAGTGAGTTGTCATCTGTATTCAGGCGAGTCATGTGAAAAGGTTTCCAACGTTATTATGGCCGCACGACGGGAAGTAACAGATTCTGAACGCGGAATGGGAGACGGAGCTAGACACATGGGACATCGCTTTTCGGAAATCGTAAGGGAATTTAATATTCTGAGATTCACACTGTCAGTGTTGTGCCGAGAATATCAAATTTCAGCCTTATCTCTCACCACAGACAATGCAGGGGCCAGCGGCCTTCACTTAACGACCGAGAGGAGCAGCTTCTGTGTGGAGTTGTCAGTGATAACAGACAAGCAATACTGCGTAAAATAACCGCGGAAATCAGTGTGGAACGTACTACGAACGTATCATTTAGGACAATGTGGCGGAATTTTGCGTTAATGGGCTATGGCAGCAGACGACCGAGGCGAGTGCCTTTGCTAAGAGGACGACATCGCCTGCATCACTTCTCCTTGGCTCGTGACCATATCGGTTGGATCCCAGAAGACTGGAAAGCCGTGGCCTGATCATATGAGTACTGATTTCAGTTGGTAAGAGCTGATGATAAACTGTGGGATAGACCCCACGAAGCCATGGGTCCAAGTTGTCAACAAGGCATTGCGTCCATGTGGTGGTGCCATAATAGTGCGGTCTGTGTTTACGTGGATTGGGCTGGATCATCTGGTCCAACTGAATCGATCATTGACTGAAAATGTTTATGCTCGGCTACACTGAGACCATTTTCAGTCTTTCATGCGCTTCGTGTTACTGAACAACGATGGAATTTTTATGGATGACTATGCGTCGTGTCACCGGACTACAGTTATTTGCGATTGGTGTGAAGAACGTTCTGGACAATTCGAGCAAATGGTTTCGCCATGCAGTTCGCCCGAAAGGAATCCAATCGAACATTTATGAGACACAATGGAGAGGTATAACCGTGCACAAAATCGTGCACCGGCAACATTTTCGCAATTATGGGTGGCTTCAGAGGCAGCAAGGTACAATATTTCTACAGGAGACTTCCAACGACTTGTTGAGTCCATGCCATGTTGAGTTGCTGCACTGTGCCGAGCGAAAGGAGGTCCGGCACGGTATTAGGAGGTATCCCACGACTTTTGTTACCTCAGTGTATTTACATTGTCAAGAAACTGGCTGCAGAATTTAAGCGAGCACTTGCATTCACTGAAGTAGTCGGTCAGTCAGAACGTCAATACTATATGTCTAGCTGCGATTGTATCAAATTAAAGTTACGTGAAGGCGACGACATTACAAGGCTATCAGCATGCGATTTTCGAAGGAATTCACCGGGCGTTTTGTGCTGGTAAAGGCATCCGCTCGATAACTATCACATTTGTTAACTTTCGTTCATAAATCCATTCGAAAAACATTCCGGGAGAGACGTTTGTACTGCTTGACACATACAGTATTTCTCTTGAAAATCTACGACGCAAGACTTCGTATTGACACGTCAGAAACGAACAGACAATCGAAACAATGGTCAACAAAAGAAGAAAGCGTTTCAGCGAAAGCAAAATCGGTGGTAACCTATCTGTTGGAAAAAAAAGTTATGGACACTGTGTTCTGTGATTTTTATGTAGTCTATTCAAAAACCAGGGCAGTCTGTGAGGAGTGTTCCGCTTCGGTGCTGAAGGTTGTTGTTCACGATAAACGTCCGCATATTGAAAGAATAACGCTCTGTTCTATCACGACAACGCGCCCTCAGATGCGTGTCTGATTGTTGCTGCAGAGCTGCGTAAACCGTCGCCTCCCAGCTGCCTCCAGATTTATCCAGATTGTATACACGATAGTATCTACATCTACATCTACGTGATTACTCTGAAATTCACATTTAAGTGCTTGGCAGGGGGTTCATCGAACCACAATCATACTATCTCTCTACCATTCCACTCCCGAACCGCGCGGGAAAAACGAACACCTAAACCTTTCTGCTCGAGCTCTGATTTCTCTTATTTTATTTTGATGATCATTCCTACCTATGTAGGTTGGGATCTACAAAATATTTTCGCATTCGGAAGAGAAAGTTGGTGACTGAAATTTCGTAAATAGATCTCGCCGCGACGAAAAACGTCTTTGCTTTAATGACTTCCATCCCAACTCGCGTATCATATCTGCCACACTCTCTCCCCTATTACGTGATAATACAAAACGAGCTGCCCTTTTTTGCACCCTTTCGATATCCTCCGTCAATCCCACCTGGTAAGGATCCCACACCGCGCAGCAATATTCTAACAGAGGTCGAACGAGTGTAGTGTAAGCTGTCTCTTTAGTGGACTTGTTGCATCTTCCAAGTGTCCTGCCAATGAAACGCAACCTTTGGCTCGCCTTCCCCTCGATATTATCTATGTGGTCTTTCCAACTGAAGTCGTTCGTAATTTTAACACCCAGGTACTTAGTTGAATTGACAGCCTTGAGAACTGTACTATTTATCGAGTAATCGAATTCCAACGGATTTCTTTTGGAACTCATGTGGATCACCTCACACTTTTCGTTACTTAGCGTCAACTGCCACCTGCCACACCATACAGCAATCTTTTCTAAATCGCCTTGCAACTGATACTGGTCTTCGGATGACCTTACTAGACGGTAAATTACAGCATCATCTGCGAACAACCTAAGAGATTCAGATTGTCGCCCAGGTCATTTATATAGATCAGGAACAGCAGAGTTGGGTTGGGTTGGGTTGTTTTGGGGAAGGAGACCAGACAGCGAGGTCATCGGTCTCATCAGATTAGGGAAGGACGGGGAAAGAAGTCGGCCGTGCCCTTTGAAAGGAACCATCCCGGCATTTGCCTGGAGCGATTTAGGGAAATCACGGAAAACCTAAATCAGGATGGCCGGACGCGGGATTGAACCGTCGTCCTCCCGAATGCAAGTCCTCAGGAGCAGCAGAGGTCCTAGGATGCTTACCTGGGGAACACCTGATATCACTTCAGTTTTACTCGATGATTTGCCGTCTTTGCTGAAGACTGCAACAACGGAGACAGATCAAATGTTTCCATTCGTACGGGTAGAGAATTCAGGACGAAGAAAATCTTGTCGGTGTTGGGCCATCTACTTTAGGACTTCTCTATTGATTTGACGATGATCCAAATTTCATGACCAACCTAAACGGTTTTCTTGACATTCCAGCGACTGGTCTTGTCTCTCTAATGTACTATATTGAAGTGGAGATTCAATATGATAGACAGTCAGATTTTATGCCCATCTTTCGATTTATTGGTTGTCTTTTTCTGCACTGCAGTAAGCGTGCAGCTACTTCACACACAGACAAACACACACACAACAACAACAACAATGGAGATCGTAAGGGGACGGGATGTACACCACTGACTTAGTTGGCAGTTGGCAGTCACAAGACGTAAGCCCGTAGTGAATACACATTTAGACAGCAGCAGTGCTGTAGCCGTCGAGTCAATCCACCTGCTTGCGACTCAAGACTACACTGACGATTAAGCGGTAACTGACCCGCAAGGCAACTAGAAACTAATTATGTAATCAAAGAAGAGTCTTAAGGGGTAGTCTGATGTGATTGTGTTCTAAACCGTCTACACTCGAACTGCGAGATGGAATAAAGATATCGAAAATAACAGCAGTATCGTCACGAGGAGACACAACTATGGCTGACGTATGGTCGTTTACACCAAGTTCTAATCTGCTTTCTCTCAATTGGCAGGCGTTCACTGCCCCCGGAACAGCATGTGGCAGGCGATATGATGTACCTCGTTAGTAAAAGGAGTAGGGCTCCTGACGAGTTAAAATAGAACGTTTATCAACAACCGCTTTCACAGCTAAGAAAAAGTCACAGAAGCACGACGCATTAGAAAACAATCTTTGGTTTCTCATATTCGGGTTCCTAGCTTGAATATATTTTCTGAAAGTGAAAACCATTTTGTACAGCAAACTGATGTCGGAAAACATTGTTCACATGAACTGAATCATTACTAGCTAGAGAAGCTGGTCCAGAAATCACATATTGATCTAAAAAGGTATCAAAAGATTTTAATTCAAACCAAATTAGTTCGACGAAAAGATGCAATGCAAAGCCTACTCCGTTGTGCATGTATGGTCGACATACGGTGCGAGGAGTTTCCCACGACAAGGTTTCAGTTGTACTGAGGGGGCTTACACAGAAGCCCTGAAGTCGTCTCATCAGTTTGGAAATAAAAGAGGTAACGATTTGTTTTCGCTGAATGTAGTGATTTGTCTGCGAATGCTCTGAACCGAAATGAAGATTTAACAGTTCTTCCGCCAAAGAAGATTTACGCTAATGAAGCCGTTAACTTTGAACAAACGTGTAGCTACTGCGTTATCGAACTTGTTGCGTAAATGACTGTACTTCGGTTTCTTCGCGTCGGAGGACACAGTCAATACCTTTAAGCGGCGGCTCAATCAACAGGTTACCGGCGATGCGAGGCCATGCTGACCGCGGAATGAAGTTTTTGCACAGTGGCTGGCGCTGTTTTTAAAAAGCGTCACGGACCCATATGCAAAAAGATCTACTACACGTTCCACGCGTTTATATTGAGTTAGCGTGATACAGAAATTCAGTAGAAAGGTGCCTAAACTATAATTTGTCATTCTTAATGGAAACGTTCTTTTCTTTTTGCTCGGAAGTTCCTGTAAATTTACATTGTGAACATGATGAAACATCACGGAGATATTTACTATTGAAATTACGGGACAGCACAACATATTACATCCCCCCACATACACCTCACATATTGACCACGAGGAGAAAATTCGAGAAATTAGAGCCAATACGGAGGCTTACCGACAATCATTCTTCGCAAGCACTATTCGCGAGTGGAACAGGGTTGGAGGGATCAGATAGTGATACCGAAAGTACCCTCCGCCACACATCATTAGGTGGCTTGCGGAGTATGATGTAGATCAACTATTATTTATGTGGTAGCAGTTGGCACTGTTAGTAACAAAAGAGATAGTAATATAATAGCTGAATGTTTCAGATTCATTGGTAGAAGCAAGAGAATTCTTTCGTTTGGTAGACGGTGATTGGCCTCGTGCTACAATGGATCGATAACTACTAATGGATCACACTGAAACTGAACCGCACAACACGATTGCCTTGGCTGCTGTGAAAGAACACACAAGTGGATGGTGTACACATGTTAAATGCTCGGATCACTAGCCACCACAGTGCTTTATTGGCTTGGATAGTCTCGTGTGAAATTACTAGGGATAAAATCAGTGAAGCAATGTGTTGGTACGTCTAAATCATAAGAGAAAGCAAAGCATTTAAATATTTTCTGGAAGAAACTATCAGATGTTGAAAAACTTCCGTAATTTCTCAGAAGCTAATTAACAGCATAAGCGGGAATAATTTCTCCTTGATTTTGTTACCACGTTTTCTTTCGTAGAGAAACACATTTGAACAGGTAGCTTATAACGATTGATCGTTACAGAGAGCGCCAGAAAAGTAGTACATGCGTTATTAACCAAATATATCTGTATTTCTGATATTAATAATGCGAAAGTTGGTTACGTAAACGAATATACGGAAGAAGCTAGATCTTCTAGACTAATCTTAATTTGTCTACTGCTCCAACGATGTACATACATATTAGCAGTCCAGTTATGACAGTTCACACATGCTGTATACGTAAGAAGAAATCGAACAATTACCAACAGACCAGCGATATGAAATTTGATCTGCATTTCCGTTGATGTTAAGAACCACTGTATGCTTTATGTGGAGAATAATTTCACATCTCGGTAGAGCTTTTGGGATGTCTGTTTGCGTATATATTTAGCGGAGAGGTACGAACGCTGCGTCCTCATTTATGGCACATAGTGCTGCATCTCAGGAGGCCATACGTAATATGATGCCCTTGTTCCGAAACTGAACGTTATTGCAGGTCACACCAAAACGCTTGTGTCTGCAATAGCTCGCCGGTAAATGCTGTTCACATGCAGGCTGCTGACCTCTGCTTGAACTCAGTGGTGGCGATAAAAATATCGGAGACGCAGCACTGAAACACGACAAAGCACGTGGCCACAGCTGAAAGACGTGATTTAATAGATAAGATCTCTTTCATTTTAATTACCTAGCTACTGTTTACTTGGAACAGAAAATAGGTTTGAAGAATACCTGAAAAAATCAGAGCAGAGAGAAAACAGCTTTGAACAACGAGATTAGCTGTAGGTAATTTTCCACAAAATAGATGTCTAATTCTGTCTTTGAATACGACGCCTTGTTATGTATTATGACAGAAATACTTTAATTTCTCCCGACGAAAAGATTTTCTGTAACTGCACTTATATTGTTTTGTTAGTGGACTCGCCTTTTGCATCTCTTTGCTGCATATATGTTTGTTGTCGCCACAATTTCGTAAATGCGGACGTCCGTAATAAAATCTGCCGAAATATTCGAGTTACACTGATTATGGAGCACTGTGAGGCAGCGTGTACCCCTGTTGTCTGGAACCGCGCGACTGCTACGGTCGTAGGTTCGAATCCTGCCTCGGGCATGGGTGTGTGTGATGTCCTTAGGTTAGTTAGGTTTAAGTAGTTCTAATTTCTAGGGGACTGATGACTTCAGCCGTTAAGTCCCATAGTGCTCAGAGCCATTTTGAACCCCTGTTGTCAGAGTGGTTCAAATGGCTCTAAGCACTATGGGACTTAACTTCTGAGGTCATCAGTCCCCTAGAACTTAGAACTACTTAAACCTAACTAACCTAAGGACACCACACACATCTATGCCCAAGGCAGGATTCGAACCTACGACCGTAGCGGTCGCGCAATTCCAGACTGTAGCGCCTAGAACGGCTCGGCCACTCCGGGCGGCTGTCAGAGTGGGGGAACCTGATAATACCAAGGTCACCATCGCGATGGATCTTACATTTTCATGCCTTGGGCTACACACCAATTTCTTCTTCATCTCTGACTTGCGATTCGCAGGGACTTTAGTCAGAGTTTGGAGGAAGAGATTATTCTCGTTCACTTTCGTTAATTAACTATCCATGAATCTTAGTGTTCTAAAAAAAGAGACAGTTCGGAATGTCTTCGCCACACACATGTCAAGCGGCTGTCACAAGCAAGTAACACCGAAAAGGACACGATCACTCACTCACGCCTAAACACTTAGGCTGCTATGATACAGAGCAAACCATTTGCGCTGTGAGATGATGAAAGCTGGTACTATATCACGAATCGTATTGAATTGCTCGCGACAGCAGGACAACAGCCGAAAGTAAGAAACAAAAACAGCGTCTCGGGCGTCGTCTGATGACACTGGAACCAAAGGTGAAAGTCACCATCACGAGGTTCGACCTTGGAGCAGAAGGTTTAAACCTCCAGCTGTGGCCAACGATGATCGCGCCACTGCTACAGCGTGTTGAGAGACGTGTCACAATGGAAGGCTACGGCCGCACACATCGTGGAGTTGCCCATCAGACGAGACACACACACACTTACACAGAGACAGAGGCTGTGGTACTCACGTAGGCGGTCGTCCTGTAGGAGGCAGACATGTCTGCGTGTGCATGGCCGCTGGCGCGCCGCGCACTGCCGACCGACGCCCGGCGGCCGCAGACGCAGACGCCGGCGCCGCTGCTGCCCCCTGGCGGCCGCTTATTTTGAGCGCCGCGACGCCGGCCGACCCGGCGCTCAGCTGACAGCGGCGACGGCGAAACCAGACACCAGCCGGCAGCAGACAGGGGCGCGGCGCGGCCTTCGGCCATTCATCCGGCCCGCTCCCTGCCGTCTAGTGTACTGGGACAGCGTGCGCCACTCACAGCAGCGGGGAGGTCGAGGGCCAGCGTCCCGACCGCGTCAAGGTCATCCGAGGCCAAGCAGTGCTCTGTTTACGTGCCAGGCGTAAGATGCGAGCGACACAGACAATCGTTTTTGCAGCAGTTATGTCTCTGCAAGTAGTGCCGCCACTGTACTTACTTCGAGTAATCCCGCATATGCACTACTGGCCATTAAAATTGCTACACCAAGAAGAAATGCAGATGATAAAGGGCGTATTCATTGGACAAATATGTTATACTAGAACTGACATGTGATTACATTTTCACGCAATTTGGGTGCATAGATACTGAGAAATCAGTACCCAGAACAACCACCTCTGGCCGTAATAACGGCCTTGATACGCCTGGGCAATGAGTCAAACAGTGCTTGGATGGCGTGTACAGGTACAGCTGCCCATGCAGCTTCAACACGATGCCACAGTTCATCAGGAGTAGTGATTGGCGTATTGTGACGAGCCAGGTGCTCGGCCACCATTGACCAGACGTTTTCACTTGGTGAGAGATCTGGAGAATGTGCTGACCAGGGCAGCAGTCGAACATTGTCTGTACCCAGGAAGGCCCGTACAGGACCTGCAACATGCGGGGATAGAATGAAGGGTAGAGGCACGGGTCGTACCACATCCGAAATGTAACGTCCACTGTTCAAAGTGCCGTCAATGCGAACAAGAGGTGACCGAGACGTGTAACCAATGGCACCCCATACCATCACGTAAGGTCATACGCCAGTATGGCGATGATGAATACACGCTTCCAATGTGCGTTCACCGCGATGTCGCCAAACACGGATGCGACCATCATGATGCTGTAAACAGAACCTGAATTAATCCGAAAAAATGACATTTTGCCATTCGTGCACCCATGTTCGTCGTTGAGTACACCATTGCAGGCGCTCCTGTCTGTGATGCACCGTCAAGGGTAACCGCAGCCATGGTCTCCGAGCTGACAATCGATGCTGCTGCAAACGTCGTCGAACCGTTCGTGCAGATGGTTGTTGTCTTGCAAACGTCCCCATCTGTGGACTCAAGGATCGAGACGTGGCTGCACGATCCGTTACAGCCATGCGGATAACATGCCTGTCATCTCGACTGCTAGTGATACGAGGCCGTTGGGATCGAGCACGGCGTTCCGTATTACCCTCCTGAACCCACCGATTCCATATTCTGCTAACAGTCATAGGATCTCGACCAACGCGAGCAGCAATGTCGCGATACGATAAACCGCAATCGCGATAAGCTACAATCCGACCTTTATCAAAGTCGGAAACGTGATGGTACGCATTTTTCGTCGTTACACGAGGCATCACAACAGCGTTTCACCAGGAAACGCCGGTCAACTGCAGTTTGTGTATGAGAAATCGGTTGGAAACTTTCCTCATGGCAGCACGTTGTAAGTGTCGTCACCGGCGCCAACCTCGTGTGAATGCTCTGAAAAGCTAATCATTTTCATATCACAGTATGTTCTTCCTGTCGGTTAAATTTCGCATCTGTAGCACGTCATCTTCGTCGTGCAGCAATTTTAATGGCCAGTAGTGTACTTAAGAGATTTTTAAATTCTTACAAGATATCTTTGTAGTAATAACGTTTACTGTGACCTACGTTAATCGTAGTTTCATGTTAATATGTATTTAATTTGTGTAGTTATTTCAATTTACGCACTGAACATCTGTACGAGTGGCTTGCAGTGAGTAATGCAACAAGTGATGCGACACTTTTTTTCTAGGCCAATTTCGATTGGCATAATACGGAATTTGTTATGGAGCATCGTTGAATATTCCTGCTTCAGCTCCCATAGTTTCATGGAGTTCCAGTAGGGCGGCGCACTTCGTAGCCTTCAAAACGGCGTCTTAACGGAGGTGTGTCCCAGGCCGAGACTTGTCATTGAGTTTCTTTTGGCGAAAACCAGAGCATTGCAGATATTCACAAGCCCTTGCACAATATCTACGGATATCTGGCAGTGAACAAAAGCATTGTGAGTCGTTGGGGGAAGAGTCGGTTATCTTCGCATCAAGATCGCGTAAACCTGTGTGATCTCCCGCGTGCCGGCCAGCCGCAATATTGGAACGTGCGGACACTCTCATTCGAGGTGATCCACGGAGCACAACCAAACACCTCGCTGCTCAAATGGCCGTCTCCGTTGGTAGTGTTGACACACTCGTCCACCGAGGGGAGGTCACAAAACTTTATTGGACTCTTCTTCCCCATACACTCGACAGCCCTGATCTCGCACATTCCAATTTCCATCTGTTTGGCCCAATGAGGGATGCATTCTGCTGGGAGCAGTACGTGGATGATGGGGAGGTTATTGATGCAGCAAGACGTTGGCTCCGACGGCGAACAGGTGAGGGCGGGCATACGCGCCTTCCCAGTAAGCTGGCGTATCGGTTCCAGGCGCTT
This sequence comes from Schistocerca cancellata, assembly GCF_023864275.1. Taxonomy (NCBI): domain Eukaryota; kingdom Metazoa; phylum Arthropoda; class Insecta; order Orthoptera; family Acrididae; genus Schistocerca; species Schistocerca cancellata. Next base: position 254,277,544 of record NC_064630.1, on the reverse strand, counting down.
CAGTCCGGAACCGTGCGGCTGCTACGGTCGCATGTTCGAATCCTGCCTCGGGCATGGATGTGTGTGATGTCCTTAGGTTAGTTAGGTTTAAGCAGTTCTAAGTCTAGGGGACTGATGACCTCAGATCTTAAGTCCCATAGTGCTTAGAGTCATTTGAACCATTTTTAAGGTGTATAGCTATCGTACTGAACAGAGATTATGTTGAAAATTTAAGTTTTGTTGCCAGATGAGTCTGGAATAACATGGTATAATGTAATCCTGATAAAACCAACCTGCATTCAGAAAAAAAGGTCGTGCACTACTCATTGAATACTTGTATTGTTCTCATCCTTTTATTTTTATTTCGTAAATATGTGGCCGCCAGAAACATTAACTCTGTTAAACTACCGTGTAAAATTTTACACAGCACGTGAAACAGCTTTGTGAAACGCGCACTTGTATGTTTTCCTTTAATTTACCAGAACGTATTGCAAAAAATCTTACATTAATGTCAATTAACAGCTAGATTATAAAGCATTTGATAGAACTTCTATCTGTATCTTCTCATATTATGCCAACAATTTTCTTTTTGTACTGTATTAACTTATTCACCTTTCAGTTGACTATATGGCTGTTAGTTACTGAAGGCCAAATAAAAAATAAAATAAACATTAAAATGTACCTGGAGATGTTTACTGGGACAAATGTGCTACACACACACACACACACACACACACACACATACATACACACGCACATACACGCTACGGTAAACCTGTGACATTATCATCTTCATCTGTAACTGTGACATCAGAAGAAAGCGCTTTGGACATGATATACCTGTTATTTACTTTAAAAAGCCGAAAAATCTCGAAAGAACTCCATTCACTTAATGGCTTCCAGCACTAAAACATATTTCACCTGAGGTAATGCGGAAGGAAGCTGTGTTAGATGTGCGTATAAGAAGATACTGGACGACCTAGAGCTTCTCATTCATGACTATATCCCAAGTGCTACATCTGACAGGCTAAAATGTAGACAAACAACAACAAAAACTGCTGCTGGAGAATTGCATATTCACCTAAGTGGGACCAAATGTGCATCCAGCAAGCACAACCAAGAGAACAAACCGAGCTACACACACCCCATCATAAGCCAGTAGGCTTCGATTTGTCCCGACGTAAGCGGACAAGGGAAATAAATTTGCACAAGCCATGCAACATGCAAGGACCTCATTTTCAAGTGGAAAAAAGTGACTGACGCATGTGTCACTTGGGGCATGACACTGCAAGCTATCCGACGCACTGAGCAGGAGTGTACTTTAACATCAATACACTGTTATTGTACAATCCAGTCAGGTGTTTAACTGATCTTATGTAATTCACATAATCGATTCCGAAATTTCATAATTTCATCTTCATAAGTGCTTGTGGTAGTCCAACTCAATCGAAATACGTATGTAAATTGATTCAAAACGTTACGTAAAATGGTCCGAAACGTAACCACAATGAAAATCAGTAGTGCTACTGTAACTATAAAATATCAGTTACTGTGTGCTCCCATATGATGGTCAAACATACAGTAGCCGAAATTTCACGCATGCCCAATGAAATCTAAGTGAGGTATCAAGATGCTGTTGACTGGATCGACAAATTGAATATAATTGTATGAATTACTGCAACATTTTTGGGAAGTATTTGCACTCTAGGTATTAACTACTTTTCATTGGTACCATTGCTTCATATCTGCATAAATTGAGACAGATCCGTCAGAACCATCTCGTATACAGATTTCTGCTCACGCAGAACCGTCCTGTTTTGTGTTACCATATTGCGATATCGATTTCTGAAGGTAATATACCTCTCGGAAGGAAGGTGAGTCTTCTTATTCCCGACATTTACTTTTGTATTTGTGAACCTGTGTCCTTTCCGTATCTTTCGCTTGCTATTTCATCTAGTGTGTGAAATTAAGAAGGCTAAAATTGAGATTCCTAAAGGTGGCTGGCATCTATCGTCTACCAGTGAATTTCTAGTTTCAGAAGGATATCGGTTGCATTAGTTACTCGGAGATGAAGAGGCTTGCATAGGATAGAGTAGCATGGAGAGCTGCTTCAAACCAGTCTCTGGAATTGAGACCACAACAACAACAGTGGTAGCTTAGACAGAAAGGTAGGGAGGTTTAACTTGACTGTCGAGGCAGGTGTCTGAGCAGCGTGTAGCTGTCATATTGACAAGAGGGTTGTATTATCGCAAAATAGGGGAGATAGTGTCACAGACATGATTTGTGGAGTGGAAATCATTAAAACAAAGGCGTTTTTCGTTGCGACGGGATCTTTTTATGAAATTTCAGTCATCAGTTTTCTCCTCCGATTGCGAAAACATTCTGTTGGCACCGACCTACACAGGGAGAAATGATCATCACGATAAAATAAGAGAAATCATGGCTCGCACAAAAAAATTTATCTCGCGTGCCATTTGAGAGTGAAACGGTAGAGAGACAGCTTGAAGGTGGTTCACTTGTAAGTAGGCTGTTTAGGTTCTTATATCTATGTAAGTAGGCTGTTTAGGTTCTTATATTGGTAACGCCGCCGCCACGTAGCGCTCTCTGTATGAAAATCACTGGCTGTGCTGTGTGCAGTCTGTGGCTAGTTTGCATTGTTGTCTGCCATTGTAGTGTTGGGCAGCGGCAGCTGGATGTGAACAGCGCGTAGCGTTGCGCAGTTGGAGGTGAGCCGCCAGCAGTGGTGGATGTGTGGAAGGAAATGGCGGAGTTTTGAAATTACATATATTATGACTTTTGATGATATTAAGGTAAATACATTGTTTGTTCTCTATTAAAATCTTTCATTTGCTAACTATCCCTATCAGTAGTTAGTGCCTTCCGTAGTTTGAATCTTTTATTTAGCTGGCAGTAGTGGCGCTCGCTGTATTGCAGTAGTTCGAGTAACGAAGATTTTTGGTGAGGTAAGTGATTTGTGAAACGTATAGGTTAATGTTAGTCAGGGCCATTCTTTTGTAGGGATTATTGAAAGTCAGATTGCGTTGCGCTAAAAAATATTGTGTGTCAGTTTAAGCACAGTCGTGTATAAATTGTTCAAAGGGGACCTTTCATATGTCGACCCTTAGCCGAGGATACTTCACTGGAATATTCTGATATTTTCTTCTAGTTTGTGTAATTAGTGTAGCTTTTGTTTATTGCCAGCGCGTAATTATAGAGAGAATTTCCATTGTAGTTGTAGTTTTTCATTGTTGTACAGTAAAACAGTTGTGGCATGCATGTAGATTTGCACCAAGTATTTCGCAGCTGCGCTTGCAATTAACGAGATATTATTTTCAGTGCTATGTTAATGTGTTCTCTTATTTTTGCTCTTCAAATTGTGCTTTTCTGTGTTATCGTGTGAAATATTGTGACAATAATGGCGTGTGAAAAACGTAACACTAGGCTCCAAAGTAAACTGAGAAATGACAGTGAAGACGAAAGCAGTGTGTTAACGCCACCATGTAATGAATTAACTAATATTCAAAGTAGTAATTTGGTAACTGTGCATAGGGAAATGGAGCGGGCGTCAAATATGGTGTAGACAGTGAAACAGGTAGTAAACAGGGAAGCATTATCGATCGATCGGTCGGCAACATCTCGCCTCAGGAATCGGGAATGACAGAACACAATATTGCAAATACTGTAGACTCAGGTTTTGGGTTCTCACCATTTTCTCAAATGAGTCAAGACACATTTTCTGCTTGTCAAAATGTGAATGTTGCCGGTGCAAATTCACTGCTGAAAAGCACTGAGGAACATGTTTCAGACACCAGTGCATTGTTATTACAGTTAATGCAACAAATGGGACAAAGGCTACAAAAGTTAGACACAACGCTTGAACAAAATCAGAAACAAATGGGACAAAATCTTCAAACGTTAGACACAATGGAACAAAATCAGAGACAAACACAGCAACAGTTAGACACAATGGAACAAAATCTTCAAAAGTTAGACACAATGGAACAAAAGCTTCAAAAGTTAGACTCAGTGGAACATAAGCTTGAACAAACACGTGAAGATTTAACTACTGAGTTACATAACATTGAATCGAAATGTCAAAAAGTCTGTAATGATGTAAAAACACAAATTTGTGAGCATTTTCAACCTATTTTTTCGCGGCATGAAAATGCATTACGGAATCACGAAGCAGCCATAAAAGAACTCCAAACTATTGTTAATGAAAATCACGACACCTTGCAAGCTAAAATTGACTCAGTTGCATCTGCCGATTCGGTTACACAACTTCCAAAAACTCAAGAAAACTTAAAGGACACAGTAGATACGATTTCAACACAAATGGACACTCTGAAACTTGGTTCAGAAAAACACACTGAGGAAATAAGTACACTATCGGAGAAAGTAGCAGAACTTTCGGATCAGTTCACTAACTTATCTGCAAAGGTAGATGATGATCTGAATGACACAAGACCTGTAGCCATAACTGACACAGAAGAGTGCGAACAAATTAGGAAATTCAAACAAAATCAGAATCAAATTAATACGCAACACCAAAGAGAAATCCGGGAAGTACAAGATCAGCTGACACAGGTACACAAGAATTACGTATTTCAGAGGCCACTCGCGCTCCAATACGGGAAGAGGGACATAGAAATATGGAACAGCCACAAAATAATAACACAGGGCACTTCGGAAATTATGAAAGAAATTGGCAAGGTACACCGAATTTTGAGATCGAACCGCCGACACGACGAACGAATGACCGATATGTGACTTGCTGACACGATGATTTTGACTATAAGCTGTTAATTACTACACGTAAATTCAAAACGTTTAAGAATTCTGCCAACGACATTCATCCACAAGCGTGGCTTCATCAATTCTCTCATTGTTTTCCTCCCAACTGGTCATTGGAACACAGGTTAGAATTTATGTGTGGCTACTTGGAGAATGAACCAGCTGTAAGAATGCGATCGGTCGTTCACGATTGTCACAGTGAAGGAGATTTTTATCATGCCTTCCTCTCAGCATATTGGTCTCAAGCTACACAAGACCGAGTAAAACATAGCATCATAATGATGAAACATTTCGAACAATCTGAATTTTCCAGTCTTGTGAAATATTTTGAAGACATGTTGCAAAAGAATCAGTACCTGTCAAACCCATACAGCCCCTCAGAACTCATCCATATTTGCTTAATCAAACTGCCTGAACATTTACGACATATTATTTTAGCAGGACGTTGCAAAGACGACATTGAAGCTTTTCAGGGACTGTTACAAGAACTAGAAATTGACACTGACAATCGTTTAACGCGAAAACAGGAACACAACTACAGGTCACATCCGTCGCAATTCCGCGATGAAAGAAATAATAACTGGACACGACAAGGCTATTCTCACAACACAAATCGTGACCAAAACAGACACCACCCGTATGACAACCGATGGCAGAGCAGTAATAATTACAGGGAAAGATCACCTCTCCGCAGTAGTGACTATCTCAGAGACAATCAGAGAAACAGACAATATGGGAACCAAAATAATTATTATCAAGGGAGACAGAATAACTTTAGACACAACGGTCCAGCGCACAGTTACGATTCAGGGAGAAATCTCCACCACGTGACCGACAAGAAAGAAACTATGCAACCTACCGACATGACGACAGACGATATGATCGTAACGACAGACCTGAATTGCATCAGAACTGACGGGATTCAAACAGAGTAGGGCCCTCTCGGCAAGGCGAATTTGTAGAAGTTAGGCCTCCAAATCCCAATAACGACGCGCGCCAACAAAGGAACAGACAATGACTTGCACCACAGGCTGCCGCGTGCGCCGGCTGGCTCAGAGAAAAATAACATAGACGCTAACCTTGAGAAAAATTCCAGTATTCTTTACCGACAGATACCACGTGATAATTGCGTTAAAGTTGAAACTCTGCGTACTAGGAAGAGTAAAGGTTTACACCACATTTCACATGTAAAACCGTTTATTGAAAAATAATCTGCTTTTTAACTTTGTCTTTGCCATAAAACGTTTCGCTTCACATTTCTAGTATGCATTGTTACACTTAGAAACTGTTATCATGCAACTATGTTTTAAAGTTAACTATCCAGTCAAGAACCTAGGGAACTTAGACAGTAATTACCACTGCATTGTTATAGTGAACAGACGACACAGTGTTGTTATTTGTACATTCTTCCTTGTTAGTTGCACGATTACGTAACAATTATAAGGCTCACATACTTAGAACATTTACCAGTACTGCTAAAGAGATTTTAATGCAACATTTTGGTTCACTTGAAAATACATTCAGGATTTAAAGTACTTTCTGTGAGATACCAGATGACATAGTGGTTAGTTTATGTGACAGCTACACGATTATATCACGACGTTACTAATGAGTGACAATTTACAATGTTGCTTTTGCGGTGTATCTGTTTTATATCTGCACAGTTTTTCTGTATTATTCTGGAAAGGAAAACATGTTTTAGTAGTAACTTTTGTGGTATAGCTACAAGGAGACAGCCTTTTCCGTAGCACAACAATACGTTACAGCACAGTACTTTCATCATCACAACAATAAGCATAACTAAGATATCTCTACGCAAAGCATTTCACTTTTGTTTATCATTAGGTAAGTACATTGGCTTCTGCAGAACTTAGCTTTCGGAGGACAATAACTACGACACTTCCACAGAGATTATCTTACAGCAAGACGCACATTTAGCGCTACAGTACACGTATTTGAGTGATTAATTTTATACTTAAAACACTTATTTTTAAAGATATTTGAAGTACAATGATACAAAGGTTTTCCGTAATACATTTCATTCCATTGCTGTAATCTGTAACACCTGAGGGTATAATTACATTAATCCTCAGGGGGGTACACGCTTACTTTGTGTATCATGTGTTTGGCAAGCACAAGGAGCCCTAGCTAATATGGTATTTGCTTATTCAACTTTACACATCGGTACCATATTCCTCTAACACGTAAATTACACAGCTATCTGAGAATTTAACTGAGAGACAAAAAATTTTTTTACTACATCAGTGACACATGTTTACGCAATTACACAGTTGGATAACTTCACACTTATGAAATTGTATTTTGTCTGTACTTTGTGAACTGTTCATATTTTTTCGGACCCATTTTGATATTATGAGAGCTTTGAATGATATATTTGGTATGGGATCACGATTTTTAAAGAACGTTTGAGGCAGATGACACTTTTGACATGAGCAGAGAATTTTTTTTAGGTTTTGAAATTATTGGAGGAAGCTACGACGATTTTGAGATTTGACTGAGGTATTATGATGTTATTATTACGATGACGATGTGTATTATGCTGCTGAGGTATGTTTATGATCAATAAGCTGCTGCTATATGAGGAATTTGATTATGCTATGTATTTATTATGGTGAAATATTGAAGTGTCGTCGCAAGATTGACGTGTCGACGAATATATATATGTGTAATAAGGTAAGGAGTAATTAATAGTGGTTAGGGACTCTGATTTGTGAAAAAGGATGTTGGAAACCAAGAATCGTACTTTAAAAGTTATGAAATGTGTGTAAATGCGTGAATGTATCACAATGCTGGCGAAAATTTTTTGAACACTGTTACATTTATAGTATTTTGCTTCTACACATTTGCAAGGCAAATTTTCGACCTGTGAAATTTTCATATGAGACTGTCACTGTAGCAGAAACTGCTGTCGTAAATATTTCCATAAGAAAGTTAAGTGACCACCTGCACGTGCGTCGTGGGCACCCAGGTGTGTCAGACGCCTGGAGAACAAGCCATTAGAGTGCGTGCCTTTTCAGAGGCACAGGTAGAAAACAAAAAAAAGGGAGGCCATTATCCTCGCTTTTGACATTCCTTTGTAGAAAGCACCGCAAATACGACACGCTTACATCTGCACACCTGATTATGACAAGTATCTTTCTACAAGAGTTGAGAGCTACTGACTTACGAAATGCCACATAGCTGTTGAATGATGTTTTTATGCTTGGGTTTGCGTAATTGCTTATTTCATTTGATATCTGTTTTCCAGCTGTGTTGCAGCATTGGTTTTATAAAATAAACTTATATGCATTTGCTAATGTGAACACTTTCTGTCAACAGATCTATTAAATAATTATTTTATGATCCACATTCTTCGAAAAAGGAGCTCTTGGAATGGAAAGAACAATAAGAAGGGACTTATAACAGTAACTTCATATATAATTTTCTTTTCGAGTACTAGGTAATTTTTTGTAGAATTAGTTTTTGTGGTGCACCACTTTAATTACATAGATATTAAGATGTGAATAGACATTTCCCTTATCTGCATTGTTGTCTTTACTGTAATATTTTTTTGCTTGAGCTATGTCATGTTTAGGTATAAGTTACTGCTGTTTGCCAGGCATAGTGTTACTGAATTTGACTTTGTGTTACTCTGCTAAGCCTGTTTTACTACTAATTTATTTTTCTTGTTTGCTGCTCATTGCCTTATATTAGTTGTAATATTGTTGATTACTTTGCCAATTTGAATTTTTTTGTCATTGCTGTTCATGTTAATTGTTTTGTGCTGCTGCATTGCCTCGTCCCTTAGTGTAGCATCTGAGCTCAGTAGATTGAAGTTAGCTTAAGAGGGGGTAGCCTATAAGAGAATGAGTTGCGATGAATTTGAAGAAATGCACTGAGAGGTTATACGAGAAAAATACAGAAAGCATGCTTGGATAGGATTTTTTTGGCTGGAGCAAATATCGAAATAAGACGAGAGATCTATGGAATGAAGTTTTGGGTTGGACTGCAGTACCAAATGTTACACTGAAAACGAACCCTGTCCTTTCCTTTTGTGTTATCCCACTATGTGTTTGTGTACCCTTGTGTATTTGTTTTCTTCTTGTCTCTGTGTAGTTTCATAGAATTTTTTTTCTTCTAATACTAAGCTACATTCACTATGATGAGGAATACTGTTATCCTCAAATACACTCCTGGAAATGGAAAAAAGAACACATTGACACCGGTGTGTCAGACCCACCATACTTGCTCCGGACACTGCGAGAGGGCTGTACAAGCAATGATCACACGTACGGCACAGCGGACACACCAGGAACCGCGGTGTTGGCCGTCGAATGGCGCTAGCTGCGCAGCATTTGTGCACTGCCGCCGTCAGTGTCAGCCAGTTTGCCGTGGCATACGGAGCTCCATCGCAGTCTTTAACACTGGTAGCATGCCGCGACAGCGTGGCCGAGAACCGTATGTGCAGTTGACGGACTTTGAGCGAGGGCGTATAGTGGGCATGCGGCAGGCCGGGTGGACGTACCGCTGAATTGCTCAACACGTGGGGCGTGAGGTCTCCACAGTACATCGATGTTGTCGCCAGTGGTCGGCGGAAGGTGCACGTGCCCGTCGACCTGGGACCGGACCGCAGCGACGCACGGATGCACGCCAAGACCGTAGGATCCTACGCAGTGCCGTAGGGGACCGCACCGCCACTTCCCAGCAAATTAGGGACACTGTTGCTCCTGGGGTATCGGCGAGGACCATTCGCAACCGTCTCCATGAAGCTGGGCTACGGTCCCGCACACCGTTAGGCAGTCATCCGCTCACGCCCCAACATCGTGCAGCCCGCCTCCAGTGGTGTCGCGACGGGCGTGAATGGAGGGACGAATGGAGACGTGTCGTCTTCAGCGATGAGAGTCGCTTCTGCCTTGGTGCCAATGATGGTCGTATGCGTGTTTGGCGCCGTGCAGGTGAGCGCCACAATCAGGACTGCATACGACCGAGGCACACAGGGCCAACACCCGGCATCATGGTGTGGGGAGCGATCTCTTACACTGGCCGTACACCACTGGTGATCGTCGAGGGGACACTGAATAGTGCACGGTACATCCTAACCGTCATCGAACCCATCGTTCTACCATTCCTAGACCGGCAAGGGAACTTGCTGTTCCAACAGGACAATGCACGTCCGCATGTATCCCGTGCCACCCAACGTGCTCTAGAAGGTGTAAGTCAACTACCCTGGCCAGCAAGATCTCCGGATCTGTCCCCCATTGAGCATTTTTGGGATTGGATGAAGCGTCGTCTCACGCGGTCTGCACGTCCAGCACGAACGCTGGTCCAACTGAGGCGCCAGGTGGAAATGGCATGGCAAGCCGTTCCACAGGACTACATCCAGCATCTCTACGATCGTCTCCATGGGAGAATAGCAGCCTGCATTGCTGTGAAAGGTGGATATACACTGTACTAGTGCCGACATTGTGCATGCTCTGTTGCCTGTGTCTATGTGCCTGTGGTTCTGTCAGTGTGATCATGTGACGTATCTGACCCCAGGAATGTGTCAATAAAGTTTCCCCTTCCTGGGACAATGAATTCACGGTGTTCTTATTTCAATTTCCAGGAGTGTATATATTTGTTGGAACTGGTTGTCATACGAATAAGGTACTCTTTTCTAAATACATTGTTTGCTCTTCAACAAAATCTTTCTTTTGATAACCATATGCCTTCTAGTAGTTAGACTCTATATCAGTCAGAATCTTTTTATTTAGCTAGCTGTAGTTGCTGCTTGCTGTAATTGCTGTAGTTCGTGATATGAACATTTTCTGTGAGGTAAGTGACTTATAAAAAAAATGGGGTTCGTGATTTGATTGAAATGAGTTTAGGCAATTAACATAGTTGAAGGTAGTTTCATATTTCTTTAAATTCATATTTTTTGATTGTTAGAATTTCTTGCAATTTAGGGCTATTCCTTTATGTTAATTACTGGAAGTCAAGTTGTCACTGTTTAGCTGTCAGATTGCGTTGGGCTTGTATATTGTGGGTAATAAATGAATAGATTAAGCTTGAGTTGTCTTTGTCAGGGAAAATTCTGTAGGTCGGTGTTTAAATGAGAAAAATAAGTAAAGACATAGTTTCAGTTTCTCCTCGCTATAATTGCTCTTTATCAACTCGTTTAAACCTTGCACTATTGTTACTACTTCTGAGCGCGTTGAGTTCAACGCCTTTTGCTTATTGGTATAGTCTGTTGAGACTTTCCTTAGCTCCGCAGTCATTAACTCAGTCCTCTCATTGTGAAACTTGCGTACTTGTTCCCCGTTGGCTGTGATAGCCATCTGCTGTAGTTCTCAGTCTGCTGTAGTTCTCAGTCTACCTTGAATTTTGGACAATTTCATATTAATTAAGGTCATTGTCAAGGTTTCTGTTGCTTAGTAGTAGTAGAAGGGTTTTGTGGGCGCACGACAGCAAGGTCTTCAGCGCTTCTGTTGCTTAGTACCCAGTCGGGAGTCACATTTAAATTGCATGTCCTCCCAACTTATCTTGCTTTTTGAGCAACTGTACTTTTATTAAGGGTCATTAGCGATGTTTCTGTTGGTGCGTTCTAGTTGGGAGCCACATTTCAATTGTATACCTTCCCGGTCTTGTCTATTCTTTGGGGGACTGGATATTTTATTGTTTAAGGGATTTTTATTAAGGCTTATACATTGTTAAGGGCTTTCCAACAGCCACAATCAATGCGTGACTTGTTATCCTTCCTATATTTTGGTTGAGTGTTATGCACTTGTGTAAGAGTTACCCAAGCTTGGAAATTGTTAGTACATTTAGTGCCTGCCATTGTAATTCATTTTGATGATAAAATTGTTTGTTGAACACCGTTGCAGCCACGCCTAGCTGGTATGACTTTCTTCTTGTTTTGGGAGCTGTATATTTCCGTTTTCAAACCCTAGTCTTGGTGTTATAAATTGTTAAAATTTATTTTAATGAATGGAGCCTGTTCAAGTCTTTTTCAAATTGTGAGCGTTGTGGTTTTTTAGCAAGGTTTTGTTAAATTGTAATGATAATATTGTTGTTCAGCAATAAAGTGTATTCCATGAAACAACAAATGAAGATATATGTGGCTCCACCGTCCATGTGTTTTCCTTAAAGTTATACCAACCCTAGGTGTGAGGTATCAACGGTATGAATCTTGGGTACGGCTGCTTACTGGCTGTTTTGTTCCATGGACGAAGATAACTTTTGCAGTTAAATATTAGTTGCTTCACACGGATATCGTACATGAGAATATAGTGGATGAAATATGAACACTGAAATGAATAACAAAATTTACAAAGCGACTACTATCGCAGACATTGGGCACATTTTCCTGTTCTTGTCCGTTCTTTCAGAGAGTAGTAGCCTGTGTTGCCCCTGCCACCGGTGGCAAGTGTCCGCCGCCCTCCTGCTACTCCTACTTGGCGGTCACGGCTGTGCTCTGGATAGCGCATAGCTGTCCGTTCTCTCTGACTGCCCGTCCCACAAGACGTATCTGCAACAGGTGCCAGCTCACACCGGTACATTAACTTGGCCCCAGCCGTTGCGCGAGACAACACAAACTATTTTTACGGCGTTGAAGGAATATCAAGTGATCACCTGCTTTGTAGCTACAAAGAGGCGAAAATACAGTGATTAGAGTTAAATAAATGTCATCATAGGACAGATGAAGGAAGAACAGGAGTTAACGTCCTGTCACCGACAAGGTCATCAGAGACGGACGTAAAAGGATCTGGGGAAGGGTATCGCAGCGTTCTTTTCAAAGCAACTGTCAGAACTTATTTTAAACGATCTAAAGAAACTAAGAGGGTAGTCCCAAAAGTAAGGTCTCCTATTTTTTATAAGTACATAGACCTGTTTATTCCTACAGTGGTTTACATCAATTTAAAACTTGAACATTTAGCTATTTTTCGACATAATCACCATTTCTGTCGATGCATTTTTGTAGACGCTGTGGCAGTTTCTGTATGCCCGTGTCATACCATGTCGCCGCCATGCTGTTCAGAAAGTTATGAACCTCTTCTTTCACCTCGTCGTCGGAGCTGAATCGCTTTCCGGCCAAATGTTCTTTTAACCTAGGGAACAATTGATAGCCACTGGGCGCCAAGTCAGGACTATAGGGTGGGTAGGTGGGTGATTAGAAACTGTTGCAAGCGAGCAACGGTTTGCCGGGTGACCAACTGCCACACAAACAGAGTTCTGTGCTTATAAAAAATAGGAGACTTTACTTTTGGGATTACCCTCGTACTAGAAACCCAAATCTGGATGGCCGGAAGTCGAATGTGGATTTGAACGGTGTACTCTCGAATTCGAGTCCAGTGTCTATCCACTGCGCCACTTATCTCGATTATTTTGCTCAAAACAAGGTTATTGAAACACCTGAGTTACAAGTTCACATAGATCTCTTCGCCAGTCTACTTTCACTAGACTCGTGGAAACGTGCCAAAACAACAAAATGGTTCAAATGGCTATAAGCACTATGGGACTTAACATCTGAGGTCATCAGTCCCCTAGACTTAGAACTACTTAAACCTAACTAACCTAATCACACACATCCATGCCGGAGGCAGGATTAAAACCTGCAACCATAGCAGCCGCGTGGTCCCGGACTGAAGCGCCTAGAAACGGTCGACCACAGCGGCCGATCAAAACAACACAACGTTGAGGCTCACAAGAAACCACGTACACTTACGTGGCTAGTAACGTAACGTATCATCAAAAGAAGCAGACTAAACATATTTAGAGATAGACAGTAATGGCAGAGCAGACATGATCAGGGCTGAAACGGCGATAATCGATTGATGCTTAAATTTATCGGGTATTATAGGGTTAATGCAAACAGTCATTAATGATAGTATTGCAGAATGCTAACTGTCGTAAAACAGAAAAGTGTATACCATAATTAGATAGATTAAATGTAATAGCTCTTCGCTGCATGGTTTTCATCCATGGAATGAATTACTCCTATCGTGTCTCCTATCGTGTCTTCATCCTAGAAGTACGAGGAGCGTTCAGTTAGATAATGCAACACATTTTCTTCTGAAAGCAAGTTGATTTTATTCAGGATCCCAATGCACGATTCTATTCTCCACTCTTTTTTGCTACAAAACCCTACTTTTCAACATAATCTCCTTTCAATGAGCCGACATTACGCCACCTTACTGGGAAGGTCTGTATGCCCGCTTGGTACCACTCTACTGGTCGACGTCAGCGCCAAGGTCTTGCTGCACCAATAATCTCCACATCATCCACGTATCCCTCATTGGGCCGAACAGATGAAAACCGGAAGGTGTGAGATTCAGGCTGTAGGGTGGATGAGGAAGGACAGTTCAATGAAGCTTTGTGAGCTCCTCTCGGGCTCCTGCTTTGTCATGGAGCAGGCATTGTGTACCCCAACTTATAGACGAGTGTATCAGCACTACCAAGAGAGACGTCCAGTTGAGCAGCGAGATGTTTGTTTGTGATCCGTTGATAACCTCGAATGAGACATACGAGAGTGAGTCAAATGAAAAACTTGAATTTGTAATAACAAATCGAAACTTCGCGTAGTTATCCTGTAAGTTGGTAATCGTGCTACAAACAGCCTGCAGAATGGCCTGTAGGTGGCAGCATAGTGCAGATGCACGCATACCATCGCAGTATCAGTATAAAGATGGCCGCCCCACTTGCGACTTGCACCAGGGAAGAACAGCGTTCTGTTATTCTGTTTTTGCGTACTGAGGGTGTGAAACCTATTGAAATTCATCGATGAATGAAGGGGAGTACAGTGATGCATGTTTGTCACAGCAGCAAGTCTACGAATGGAGCAGGAAGTTCGCAAATGGTGTGACTTCAGTGGAAGACGCTCCTCGTCCAAGTCAGGCACAACGAGTTGTGACTCCACAGAACATTGCAGCAGTTGAAACCATAGTGAAGGAAAACCGCCGAGTGACACTGAATGACATTGCAGCATGTTTACAGATTAGTCATGGATCAGAACACCAGATTGTGCGTGATGTGCTCCAGTTTCACAAAGTGTCTGCAATATTGGTGCCACGACAGCTGACACCTGAAACGAGAGAACGACGTGTTGCTGCTTGTGAAGAACTACTTCGGCGCTTTGAACGTGAAGGTGATGGCTTCCTTGCAAGAAGCGTTACTGGGGGCGAAACCTGGGTTCACTCCCACCAACCGGAATCGAAGAGAGCGAGAAAGGAATGGAGTTATTCCTCATCACCAAGTGATTTCCATATGTTTGGACCACTCAAAGACGCAATGGGAGGAAAGAAGTTCCTTTATGATGAAGAGGTACGCCATACGGTGCATGAGTGGTTGCACGGACTACCAAAAGAATTTTTTTCTGAAGGAATTTATGCACTTTGTAAGCGCCGGAGGACTTGCATTGAGCGTGGGGGAGATTATGTTGAAAAGTGATACAGTTTTGTACCACTTCTGCACAATAAATAATATTTAAAAAAATATTTAAGGTTTTCTTTTGACTCACCCTCGTACGATAATGCAGTGCCTATGTTATTCCGAATTTGCGATGCAACGTTCCTTCGAACATGCTTGCAAGTTCGAAGGGAAGGCACTGCGGCGACTTCAGCCATTATGAAATACATGAATCCTATATTATGGAATGACGACAACGGAAATTTGTGCCGGACC
This sequence comes from Schistocerca cancellata, assembly GCF_023864275.1. Taxonomy (NCBI): domain Eukaryota; kingdom Metazoa; phylum Arthropoda; class Insecta; order Orthoptera; family Acrididae; genus Schistocerca; species Schistocerca cancellata. Next base: position 254,262,112 of record NC_064630.1, on the reverse strand, counting down.
GGGACTCGAACTCGGATTTCCTGCTTATCGCAAGCGGTCGCCTTACCACCCTTTTTTCCCTTGGGGAAGTTCTCTGCCAACTTTTTTTTTTCCTCTGACCACTTGTTGTTCGCTTTACATATTTATTTAGTTTTTTTAAACATGATAACGTAATATAAACTTTATTTACAAATAAACAATACACCAAATCAGCATAATGTCAGCTTAATGTCAGTGGGGGAAACTTGACTGTTCCTGTTAAGCAGATGGAAGGTAGGGATGAAGGGGATACGAGTACGTGGAGGTCACCTCCAGCTCGACGGCAGTGCCGGAGTGGTCGGTGGTCGACCACGCGAGGCCTGGCCACTGCGTCCCCAGCACTACCAACCAGCCGGAAGACGACAAGAAGGGACAGCCAGATAAGGAGATACTTAACCGTAACCATGAAATTTCATCGTGTGACACGCCAGTGGTAGGTATATGAGACGGGATAGAAAACAAGGACAGTGCGATATCAGGCACTGCGCCCGGGGCTTGAAATAACGTGAGGGAAGTGTTAATAGTGCACCTCGACAGCAGTAGACCCAGCCATGTCAGGTACACTCCAGCTCAGCGAAGGGTCGCGCAAAACCTCACAGAGGTAACTGGCGAAATTAGCGTGGTAGCGTGGACGTCGTTCAGTCACCGCACGCCCATTCTGTAGGAGGGTCCAAAGACCGAGCCGCGATTAATCCCCGACTCTGTGAAGGTAGGCGACTGTCCATCCTTTGCCCAGACTATCGCATGAGTCTTGGCTTCACGGACACACACGTCCTCCGGGCGAATGAAGCGTATGGTTCGACAACAGATAGAAGGCACAAAGGGAACAGGCGACCATTTACCGCCTTAGTGTCCAGACTTCACGAACAAAGGCGCAATTCAGACGACGGGCGTCATCGTCGACCGAGTGACAAGTGGAGCATGAACCGCATGTAAACGCTGGTTAGTAACGAATTTTCCACAAGCAGTGCGATATCATGACATCCGGCCTGATGTTGGGAGGTATGGCCGATGAAGTTGAGCCACACTGACGTCCACCTCGTTAATGGAAGCTTAATCTCAACGATGTTGCAAGGTACTCCGCGCAGTAATTGAATGTAGAAATCCTTCGGATGTGGGGTACGCGTACGTGAGTGGCCAGGGCGGCATAGCTAAGGTCCACAAAAAGACAGACGCGCAAATAGAGGCGCAACTTATTATACCGACAGTGGCGGGGAGATGTAGGCAGGCGTGTAAATGTCAAGAGTTGTCGCGTGGGTGAGTTCCCCGTGACCGATCACTGGTGTTCAGATATAAAGCCAGCGCACGACACCGAACGTTTGTGAGTCCAAGTCCCCTGGCTTTCTGAGGGAGGGTGAGTGTTTCATATTTGACCTTAAAAATGTTATCAGCAGTCAGGATGTAGCCCAACTCGACCGGCAGGCTGCGACCAATTGCAAGAGACGTTGGAAGGACCAGTGCTATACCTGTATGTACTAGCTTGGAAACTACATGCACATTCAGATATTCCACACGTTCAAAAGCATCAAGCCAACAGAGGCGGTGGTACCGAAGAGTCATGCAGGTGACTTGGAGGGCGCGCCGGAAGTTAACCACTGCGGTGCGACGGGTGGTGGACGTACAGACAGTGTCAGGGAATCTGAAACTCTGGAAGAAGGACAGCCGCCTGTTCTTCTCGAGTGAGCCGCGGCCAGTTGCCATCGCTGTAGATATGATAACACTCAAAGCACTGCCTGCCACGTCCCCGTACACAGAGATCAGATCAGGTTTACTTGTGGCCTCTTCCTGTGAACGTACCAGCAGCAACAGGTAGTCTGCATAGGCACGACAGCGGAACGTGAATTACCACAGAGTGAATCATGAAAAGCGCGTCACGAGGCTCCCAGGGTGAGAGCGTAGAGGAGCGTTTATAGCGGTAATTCCTGACGTAAGGAACGGCAAACTGGGTTCGGTCAGATAATAGCACCATTAGCCTAGAAAAGGGAGTGAGCGCTGGCGTAGAGACGTTGTAGAGTGCCAGTGACGGTGGCCGGTAAGCCCACCCGCCTCAAGACGGCGAAGAGGTAACCATGTCGCACCTGATCAAAAACACTGTGAAAATCGACGGCCAGTACAGCTGCACGTAGCTGCTAGAGCAATCACATCTCGACGTTCACCAGTGGCCGTGTGGGCAATGACGGATCCATCTGGCGTCTTTTGTCCTGTGGATAGTATACTCTGAAGGATCCAACGGCATCGTGTTGCCAAAATATGTGAAAATAAGATGTAGTCGGCACTGAGTAAGGTAAGGGGGCGGTAATGGACAGCTGTATTTCCCCGCTATGGCTTATGAACTGAGATGATAATGCCTTTGACAAATGACGGCGGAGCCCTGGAGGCTGTTGTCAACAGTCCACGGAACATCACAGCCAGCTTCGGCGCCTTCAAATCCTGGAAATCCCGATAATATTACAGTGGGGGGCCATCCACGTCAGGCGACTTGTTTAGAGCACCCTTCGCTATCGCATCCTTCACGTCATCACAGGTGATGTCCTCCATCAGGGTTTCTGCTTCGATGCCCGAGATGGTACGAGTGATGTGGGACAAAACCGGCTCCTAATCATGAACATCATGTTGTTCGCATTACATTTGAATTTTGAATTTGATTTGTTGCTAATTAGGAGACCTGTTGCCTTACATTTTATAACAGGTCGTTCATTTTACTGCTTTTCTGTAGATTACAAAACATATTCCGTATTACAAACAGCAATTATTGCTTTCAGCAATTGCAATGGAAGTAAAAGTATATTAAAAATAAATGAGAAACTAAAATAAAAACACAAAAAATTCAGATTTTAAGAAGATATGATGGTGGGAAATAGGAAAGACTTGGATAGAAAGAGAGAGAGAAATGTTATCTTATCTGAGGCACTCTGATTTGGAAGCCTGGGAACTACTTCGAGCCTTGCAGTCCTGGTTCACTACAGTTTAATTTACGTATTAATATTTGTAAACACTATTTACTATATGTGTCCTGAATTTTACCTGTTATGTTGCTTATATACTACGTATTCAGTTACAAGTGTTACATCCCAACAGCGGTATAATGACCACGGGATGGATATTCCTGCTGTACATACTTAAGCTAGAACAGGTTTACAGGGTTGACTGTATTACAATGTTTGTTCTAATACAGTTTAATTATTCTACATGTTGTGTAAGGTTGTCTGTGGTACGTGATGGTGAAAGTGTTCGCTGTTTGAGTGTGTGTGTGTGTGTGTGTGTTTCGCTACTGCTGTTTATGTTGGTGTGCGACTTGGAACTGCTGTCTTCGTTTGTGTTGCAGTGTTCTGTTATACGGCCAAGTCTGTCTGCATTCGTCATGTAATGTCCTTGAGACATAATCAGGGAATTTATTTGTTATCTCCCTCTCATCTTTGTCTCTTATTGCCTGTATCATGTCATTGTTGTACTGCGTTGGTGTCGGTTTGCTCCTCTGAAACTGTGACAGTGAAAAAGCATGTGTTCTGGGGACCAATATTCCCCATATGTACACTTGATAGCAAAAATAGTGGGTCACTGCCGAATACAACCAACATAACGTAGCTGTATTGCAGGTCCTCTAAACACCAAAACCCCGTGGGGTACAGACGTTTGACTACACACAATGGGTACCGCAAGAGACTACTAAGAGACCAAAGGTCTTTATGGCAGTCAGTCTAAGCGTCAACTAATATCGTCATACAAAACATATTAGAAAACACGTTCTTAGCGATGAGACACCCCATAACACTCATAAACTAACCTTAATTACAAAGAGTGACATTCCAAAAGTTCTGAGAAAACGGATTATTTTACATATATCGTACAGTAATCCTTAGTCAAAATTAAATACTTGAGACAATATATGAAGTTACAAAGCTGTACAGCAATTGGAAAAACGTTTTTCGCTCTTTAAAAGGTTTTACATCCAAGTGCTGAAGGTCGCTCAACGGCGAGTGGCTCTGGAAACTGGATATTGGACGAACCAGTAGAAAAACGCGATTAACGGCAACAAGCACTCTAAGGAAATCTCAACATTAACAGCGAATCACCAGTAATATCATTGTTCTCGTAACACATCAACAGCTACGTGTACACAAATTTGAACTTTAAATGACATGACCAACGTCGTCCTTCTGGACCTGGCTTCAAACCCAGCACCTATAGCCATCGCTAAGTAAGCTAAGCTTTGATTGTGTCTTATTGAGACCGGATCGCTAGGCATAAAGAACGTGAAGTATAGACGTTTGCACCAGTATCAGTTATCAATTCAGACCCTGAAAATAAATGACGAAAATGTTTGTACTGAACTGGGAATCCTGTCATAACAGTTACCGTCCTGGGAACTACCCAAACGACGTTTAATATGGTGTCATTCACAAGGAACAAGGTATGCTCATGTTTAAAATTGAAATGCCATCATATAAAGCTTGTGACAGGGATGCGAACCCAGCACCTAATCGGATTGTTAACGAAGTACAGTCATGCTCAAAAGTATCCGAACTACCTGGATTGCATTTCGCCTGATTCCCATGCAACCCACATAATACAGCTGTCTAGCAGGTACTCTAATCGCTCCTTGATACAGTCGTTTGACTGTTGAAAATAGTTCCAACAAGTCACCACTAGAAAACACTGCTCTGTATCGCAATAACTCAGGATGTAAAGTAGTACTACGATACTAAAAATATCAGGAAACACCTCATCACAGATAATACTGTCCTTAAGGCTTGTAAGCTCGCATTTATTGCAATAACTGACATACTTGAAATGTTAGCACTCTCATTATTACGTCAGATAGGTAATGCACGTAGTAAGTTCGTCGTATTCATGATTTCCTCATCAAAGTAACATACCATACTTTATATTTAACACAAAATGTCATTAATAATTTACGTTATTCACGAGCAGCTAGTTGAGAATATGTATGAACTTCAAATGACACGACGAACCGACTCGTTCTGCATATGGATTCAAACCCAGATCATGCAAACTAAGATTTCGTGACTGACGGAAATTAACAGTCATTCCTGACTAGGCATAAAGAGACTGATATACCTAAATTTTGGACAGCATCAGTTACCAAATATCAACTTTAAATTACATAACGTAACATTTTTAACGGACGCGAATTCCTACCCAGCATCTATTGTCCCTGTTAACGAACTACGAGAGATGTTAAATACTGCTTCTTCACAAGTAACTTACTTGAAATGCAGTGAGGTGAAGCTTTGTGTTGGACAGCGATTCGAACCCAGAACCTAATCGGATTGTCATCGAAGCACAATCAACTTTGACATATCGGATTTTCTCGGCAGTAGCTAGATGTATTAAATGAAATGACGAGACGAAACATTAATTTTTTCTTCCCAGGACTCCAACCCGGCACGTATCGCTGTTATATTCTAGAGAAAAGGAACGTTAAGTATGGGTTTGTCACACCAGCAGCGACATGTGAGCATGTTTGAACTAGAAATAATATGACGAAGTGTTCAGTGCTGACTGAGAATCGAACCCCAAACATATCGTTGTTGACTACACACAAAGAGACGACACTTACCGAATTTTTCTCCACCAGCAGATCGGAAGAGAACTTCGGCTTTCTACAGTGCTGTGAGATAATGCATATGGCCGGATATAGACTTCTGAGAGACAGACAGTTACAGCACTTCTCTTGCCCTGCACGATGGTTTCAACGAACAGATAGCGCAATAGAGTAGCTCAAATGGAAAGGAACATTTCCTATTTAAATTTCTGCATCCTACACTGTTGGCAATTCTGTGTAGGTGGCAGTTACGTTATTTTATTTCGGTGATTACAAAATAGAGTCGAATGTATGCACTGGGTAGCCCAGGCAGCTAGTTCATGGCGATTCGGTCAACCAAGTAAATGAATGTACTGAACATCCTACAAACCACTACAGGGAGCCTGTGTGTCAGAATTCTCATCTTGTGTGCCGCAACGGTGTTATGATAGAGAAATGAGTCGTAGAGAAGAGGGTTTGGTGGTCTGTTGGACTGATGATAGTTTCATATGACGATGGTCTCGGTTCGATTCCAACTTCTGCAGATGTTTTTTTATGGGGAGAGGCAGATTCTATTCTCTTCTGGCTACGCTAAGTGAAGAAGGTATAATGGCATTGTGTCTGAAAATCACATTTAACATGATATTCCTTCTCTACCAAGTAGACGTTAGGTGGAACCACAATAAAGTAAGGAGTGGCGACATGTAGAAACTCTATCACCAGTAACCTTTCTTATACTAGTTATTTATTTATAGTGACGAAACAAACCCTGTGTATGGTCTCAGGACAGTTATTCCATCTTTTATTTGAGCTTCTGTATGTCGATAAAATTGGTTCTGAACTGGGAATGCAACTCAGACCGCCCTTAACGCGGAATTTGATCCCTTCGTGACAATACAGCTCGACTACAATTTGTTGTTTGTTCAAAACTGCAGATTCCTCAACATCTCCACATATTGCGCATGAATGGGTTTGAATGCTGGCCCAGCACTAAACTTTTCACTATGTATTACCAAGCTCTAGCATGAGAACACCTATTTTTATTTTTAATGCATTTTCATTCGTTGTCAACACTAACGATATCTGACGTTTTTGACTCCCAGTGAGACACAGAACTATTTGCGAGATCACTGTAAGTACAAGGATGTTATTCCGAGCTGTTGGTGGAGAAAAATTCTGTAAGTGTCGTCTCTTTGTGTGTAGTCAACAACGATATGTTTGGGGTTCGATTCTCAGTCAGCACTGAACACTTCGTCATATTATTTCTAGTTCAAACATGCTCATATGTCGCTGCTGATGTGACAAACCCATACTTAACGTTCCTTTTCTCTAGAATATAACAGCGATACGTGCCGGGTTGGAGTCCTGGGAAGGAAAAATTAATGTTTCGTCTCGTCATTTCATTTAATACATCTAGCTACTGCCGAGAAAATCCGATATGTCAAAGTTGATTGTGCTTCGATAACAATCCGATTAGGTTCTGGGTTCGAATCGCTGTCCAACACGAAGCTTCACCTCACTGCATTTCAAGTAAGTTACTTGTGAAGAAGCTGTATTTAACATCTCTCGTAGTTCGTTAACAGGGACAATAGATGCTGGGTAGGAATTCGCGTCCGTTAAAAATGTTACGTTATGTAAATTAAAGTTGATATTTTCTAACTGATACTGTCCAAAATTTAGGTATATCACTCTCTTTATGCCTAGTCAGGAATGGCTGTTAATTTCCGTCAACCACGAAATCTTAGCCTGCATGATTAGTTCAAATGGCTCTGAGCACTATGGAACGCAACATCTGAGGTCATCAGTCCCCTAGAACCAAGAACTACTCAAACCTAACTAACCTAAGGACATCACACACATCCATGCCCGAGGCAGGATTCGTACCTGCGACCGTAGCAGTCACGCGGTTCCGGACTGAAGTGCCTAGAACCGCACGGGCACCGCGGCCTAGCCTGCATGACTTGGGTTTGAATTCATATGCAGAACGAGGTGGTTCGTCGTGTCAATTGAAGTTCATACATATTCTCAACTAGCTGCTCGTGAATAACGTAAATTTTTAATGACGTTTTGTGTTAAATAACAGGTATGGTATGCTACTTTGAAGAGAAAATCATGAATACGACGAACTTACTACGTGCATTACCTATCTGACGTAATAATGAGAGGGCTAACATTTCAATTATGTCATTTATTGCAATAAATGTGAGCTTACAAGCCTTAAGTACAGTCTTATCTGTGATGAGGTGTTCCCTGATATTTATAGTATCGTGGTATTACTTTACATCTTGAGTTATTGCGATACAGAGCAGTGTTTTCTAGTGGTGATTTGTTGGAACCATTTTCAATAGTCAAACGACTGTACCAAGGAGCGATTAGAGGACCTGCTAGACAGCTGCGTTATGTAGGTCGCATGGGAATCAGGTGAAATGCAATTTAGGTCGTTCGGATACTTTTGAGCACGACTGTACATAAAATCAGAACTTAAATATAAAATGTTTTCACCAATAGCGGATTGCTGGTACCTTAATTGACGTTAGAATTGTTTTTACCTGACTGGGATTCGAACCCAGTATCTAGCACCGTCGTTTTCTAGCCAGGAACAGATGATAAATAGCTATTGTTGGTTCACCAGTAGCGAGATGGGGGCATGTTTAACTAGACATAAGGCGACGAATAGTTCTGTGCTGAATGGAATTCAAACCCCGCACACGTGGTCGTGAAGAAACTTTAACTATCAAATTCTTTTTCAATAATAGCTAGGAATGGCATGTTTGTACTTTCAATGATGTGATGGAAAATACTCTGCTGGCTAGAAGTTGAATCCACAACATGTCGTCGTTGGTGATCACAACGAAACAACGTCAAACCCAAATCCGTTTTCACCAGTGGGATGGAGAGGAATGTTTGAACTTGAAAAGATGTAAGGAAACGTTTGATCTTGTAATGTTGTGATAATGTTGTGATAAAAAGCTCATCATGTGGCTGTGAGTTGAAACGAACACGTTACAGCTGACAACGCACGAAGAGACGTTGAAAATGCAACTATGTTTCACCAGTAGTTCGGAGTGCACATGCTAGGGCTTGAAATGAAATTTGAATATTTTGTGCTGATCAGGATTCGAAACCAGATAGGTGCCTTTCGAGGACGCGTAGAAGAGTTTGCAATCTTCGGGAACACAGTGATATCGAATTCTAATCCCAGCCCAGCACCACAATTTTCAACGTCTCAGTTTCAAATAAAGTGCCTTGTGAACTTACATGGCCATTGGTTCATTAAATGAAATACGTTTTCTAGTTTACGATGGCTTGCTGGTGACAGAGTCTCTGCCTTACGGGGTTTCTCCACCTGTCACAGCTCAAACGAATGCCCAGTCGGCAGCGAAGGGATGTTATCTTTACTGCGGATATTGAACTACGGAGCTTACTGGCGTTCTGCATTTGGCGTTACTAGGGGTGAAGGAGAGCTCCTTGTGTGTGTTAAAAATCTACGCCTGACGTGAGATGTGAAACAACACGTTTTACACATCAATACAAGATTAATCCACCAGACCACAGAACCCCCTGCCAAGCAGATAATTATGAATTGCAGAGTATTCACTTAGATGTAGATGTCAAGGGACGCGTAACAGGAAGGAGGGCGGGATCTGGGAATGGATAGAAGTGCAAAATATAAGCGTGAAATGCTTGCAAAGTATTGCTTACTTAGATGTGCGCCACAATTCGTTTCATCTTAGGACCGAGAGATAAGGAAGGACTGTTCTCAGAACGAAGAATGGGTTATAGGGAAGGGGAGATCTAAGAATACGGTTTCATAGGTGGTGAGAGGAATGATAGAGAGTAAAGACAGCAGCAATTAAAAGAGAAAATGTAGCGTCATTGGAAACAGCTAGATTTGTTTATAAAGTTTTGGGGGAGTGTAATAGAAGGGCACTTGCGGCGATAGTGTCAGAGAGAGAGTATGAGAGAGAACAGAAGAGATATTAACAACGAGTAAACATAAATGTTCAAATGTGTGTGAAATCTTATGGGACTTAACTGCTAAGGTCATCAGTCCCTAAGACACTACTTAACCTAAATTATCCTAAGGACAAACATACACACCCATGCACGAGGGAGGTCTCGAACCTCCGCCGGGACCAGCCTCGCAGTCCATGACTGCCGCGCCACAGACCGCTCGGCTAATCCCGCGCGGCGAGTAAACATAATATGAAATCGTTGGCGTATTGTGTGGAGGACGGAGGGTGTATTCATGGATGGAGGGGAAGAGAGAGACGTATTTGAAATAACAAAAACTACTGTGACAGAGTCAATCTACGCTGATTGGTTTGTATGTATGTAGACAGGGTATAAATGAAATCAAAATAGAATACTTCACAAACTGTCTATTCAAAAGAAACCCACTTGAATTAAAAGGGCAACGCAAAGGAAAGCTGACCCATATTGTATCTTCCACTAGCTCCCAATGAGGAAAAATGACGAAAAAGAAGACATAACAAAACATTTTAAGAATCCTTCATTATTTTGTACTTCTATCACGCGTCTTGGCATAGAATGTATAAGCCGTCGGACGTAACAGCCTGAAGAAGCAACTTCCTCCCAGGCTTCCAGGACGCAGTCCCAAAGAGAGTCCGTAGTAGTTAGTTGGTTTCGTGGCCAGTTCTCTGTTAATGTTCTGGCGATCTCAGCCCTCATGTTTTCCATGGAGTTCATATTAGCCGCCCATGGCGGCCAGTCCATGACGTTGACGCCAATCGTGGAGAGCCGCTGCTGAACAAGTGCAGACTTGTGAATGGGAGAATGGTCCTCTTCCAATGTGACGTCCCCTTCTGCGTTCGAACTGACGGAAGCATCACATTTTCCAATATGTGGGCATACTGCGCGCTGTCCAGAGTTCCTTCTATCCTGTGAAGAATTCCCGCCCCTCTCGCAGAATTCCAACCCCAGCAGGTAACAGATAGCCGGCCACTTCTTCTCGTCGTGGTTACATATTTGCGTCGATGGCGGGTCCCTTGCGGCCTGTAAACGATTCGTGGACCGTCGTTATTGGTGGAAAACACCTTCTCATCGGTGAAAATGACGTTGTCCCACGACGCCCTCAGATTCTTCTTCATGTGCCGTCTCCTCTAAGAAGGTTGGCTGTCATCATGGCAATTTCTGATCTTGATTTGGCTGATCTAAGGAGTTCTGACGTTGAGCGTTCAATCCAGGATGTCCGTCTTCTACCCCTCGTTCTCTTCCCACAAATTTTCCCTTCTAGTATTATTTGCAATATTTTGTAATTTACTCCCCTAATAACATGGCCTAAATATTGTAGCTTCCTTACTTTAATAGTTTTAATTAATTATTTTTCCTTTCCCATTCTTCTTAGGACATCTTGATTAGTAATCCTCGACACCCAACTAATTCTAAGTATTCTTCTATATGCCCACATTTCAAAAGCTTCTAAACTGTTCATGTCCTTCTTTTTCAATGTCCACGCTTCCATTCTGTATAGTAATTTTGAGAATACATAGCATCTTAGCAACCTCATTTTTGTGTTTAAACAAATGTCTCTCGAACAGAATGCATTTTTCATCTTATTAAAGATACTTCTGGCCTGTCCTATTCTCGATTTAATTTCTTCTGAGCTTTCAATCTCCTCATTTACAATTGTTCCGAGATATTTAAATTTACGTACTTGATCGACTGTTTCCCTATTGATTGTAAGATTTTCTTGTTGGTGTGTTTTAGATATCACCATGAACTTAGTCTTGCTTACGTTAAGAGTCAAGCCAAATTCTTCACTTTTTTCTGCGACTTTGTCAAGAAGTAATTGTAGATCTTTGAGATTTCCAGCTAGTAGTGCAGTGTCATCAGCAAACCTAACATTGTTAATGTTTAGCCCATTCACTTTAATGCCAGCTATTTCATCTGATAGAGCTGCCTGGAATATGTCTTCTGAATACATATTAAACAATAAGGGTGAGAGAACGCAACCTTGTCTCACACCCCTCTTTATTTCTATATCATTCGATAACTCATTTTCTACCTTCACGGTTGCGGTTTGATTGTAGTAGAGGTTATATATAATGCGGATGTCTTTCTTATCAAGTGTTTTCTTTTCTAACAATTCTATGAGATGATCATGACGAACTTTGTCAAATGCTTTATTATAATCCAGGAAGCACACATATAGTGGCTGATTAACCTCCATACATCGTTGCGCTAATATGTTAAAAGCAAACAATGCTTCTCTTGTACCGAGGGAACTTCTAAAACCGAATTGTGTTTCACTTATACCTTCTTCTACTTTTTTGTATATTCGTTGGTGTATAACTTTTAGAAATATCTTTAAGGTGTGACTCGTTAAGCTTATTGTACGGTGATCATTACAAGTTTTGGCATTAGCCTTTTTGGGTAATGTAACAAAGGTAGATGTCAACCAATCCCTAGGAATAATTCCCGAATTATAAATATCATTAAACAATTGTACAAATATATCTATATGGTCTATTCCTATGAGTTTCAGGATGTCATTTGGTATCTTATCCGGTCCATGGGCTTTTCCTGTCTTTGATTTGTTGATAACATGTAATATTTCTTCTTTCGATATGCTTGGTCCTCGTTCTCCGATCATGTTATCATAAAATTTTTGATCTTTTCTTGTATCTTCAAATAGTTCTTTGACATATTCTGTCCACCTGTCCAGTTTACCTTTAACATCAGGAATTATTTTGTCATTTTTATCTAACAATAAACTTGTACTTTTCTTTTTATTAAGTCCAGCTAAATCTTTAACTTTTTTGTGTAAGTTGAAACTATCATGTCTTGTTTCATAACTCTCAATTTCAGAGCATTGTTCCTTGTACCATTCTTCTTTTGCTCGCCGTGTTTCTTTTCGTATTTCTGCATGTAATCTTTTATACTCACTTTCATCTCTATTTTTAAGTATTCTTCTTTGTTCCATCAATTGTAATATCTTCTCTGTCATCCACTTCTTTTTCATGTTGTCGTGTTTGGTCGCCATTGTGTTTTTACATGCATTATTTAATGTGTCTTTTATAAGTTCCCATTTGCCATCAATGTCTTCTGTTTGATTATTCTTTATCCTAACTCAGATGGAGCTCCGCAAATGCTAGCCGGTATAAAACGTTGTCTTCGCTGACCTCTTGTTTCACGGCGGATCGTCGTGCATGCAGTCCACCGTCCGTCAGCCTTCGGCGAATCGTGTCACTGGAGCCTGGGAATTTGGTCTCCCGCCGCAACTGCTTCGCGCTCAGAATGGGATTTTCTCTGCTCCTAGACACTAGGTCCCTGTCTTCCTGCTGTGAGATCACCCTCTTCCTGCCTCAGCCAGGAGCCCTGTTGGTGGTGCCTCTTTCAAGGCAGATCCTCCATCTCGTTGCAGTGGTATATGGCACGCCATACCGTCTGCCAGCTACTCTGATGGAACATCCTCCTTCCTCAATGAGAGCAACGACTCTACCTCGGCCGGCCGGAGTGGCTGGGCGGTTCTAGGAGCTTCAGTCTGGAACCGCGCGACCGCTACGGTCGCAGGTTCCAATCCTGCTTCGGGCATGGCTGTGTGTGATGTCCTTAGGTTAGTTAGGTTTAAGTAGTTCTAAGTTCTAGGGGACTGATGACTTCAGATGTTAAGTCACATAGTGCTCAGAGCCATTTGAACCATTTTTTGACTCTACCTCGAATAGACCTCTCCCAGTGAGCCATTACGGCAGACAGCCTGATGTGGATTTCTGCTTGCCGCTCTTATACTGATTCCAGGAGAGGAGGTAAACATATTTACGTCAAACGGAGCGGCAGAGGCAGAGGCATGCGGCGCAGCCGTGCTGGCTCGTTCCGGGATGTTGGCCCACCAACGCCACCGCCAGCTCGCTCACTTGCGTCTCGCCTCGGCCAGCCTGGATGGCCCGTAGCTCTCGAGCCGCGGCTAGTACAGACCCGGGCCGCATGGCCACGATCACCCCCTGAAGGATCAAAAGTTACACCTAACCTACCCAAGTCTGTAGTACAAACTAACGCAGCTACAGCTATTATGCTGTAACATGTGCAGGCACACGTACAGGTGACGATTTATTCAAATATTTGACGAACAATACTTTCAAAAATACATTCATTTTAAACATAGCTACCACAAAATACACTCCTGGAAATGGAAAAACACATTGACACCGGTGTGTCAGACCCACCATACTTGCTCCGGACACTGCGAGAGGGCTGTACAAGCAATGATCACACGCACGGCACAGCGGACACACCAGGAACCGCGGTGTTGGCCGTCGAATGGCGCTAGCTGCGCAGCATTTGTGCACCGCCGCCGTCAGTGTCAGCCAGTTTGCCGTGGCATACGGAGCTCCATCGCAGTCTTTAACACTGGTAGCATGCCGCGACAGCGTGGACGTGAACCGTATGTGCAGTTGACGGACTTTGAGCGAGGGCGTATAGTGGGCATGCGGGAGGCCGGGTGGACGTACCGCCGAATTGCTCAACACGTGGGGCGTGAGGTCTCCACAGTACATCGATGTTGTCGCCAGTGGTCGGCGGAAGGTGCACGTGCCCGTCGACCTGGGACCGGACCGCAGCGACGCACGGATGCACGCCAAGACCGTAGGATCCTACGCAGTGCCGTAGGGGACCGCACCGCCACTTCCCAGCAAATTAGGGACACTGTTGCTCCTGGGGTATCGGCGAGGACCATTCGCAACCGTCTCCATGAAGCTGGGCTACGGTCCCGCACACCGTTAGGCCGTCTTCCGCTCACGCCCCAACACCGTGCAGCCCGCCTCCAGTGGTGTCGCGACAGGCGTGAATGGAGGGACGAATGGAGACGTGTCGTCTTCAGCGATGAGAGTCGCTTCTGCCTTGGTGCCAATGATGGTCGTATGCGTGTTTGGCGCCGTGCAGGTGAGCGCCACAATCAGGACTGCATACGACCGAGGCACACAGGGCCAACACCCGGCATCATGGTGTGGGGAGCGATCTCCGACACTGGCCGTACACCACTGGTGATCGTCGAGGGGACACTGAATAGTGCACGGTACATCCAAACCGTCATCGAACCCATCGTTCTACCATTCCTAGACCGGCAAGGGAACTTGCTGTTCCAACAGGACAATGCACGTCCGCATGTATCCCGTGCCACCCAACGTGCTCTAGAAGGTGTAAGTCAACTACCCTGGCCAGCAAGATCTCCGGATCTGTCGCCCATTGAGCATGTTTGGGATTGGATGAAGCGTCGTCTCACGCGGTCTGCGCGTCCAGCACGAACGCTGGTCCAACTGAGGCGCCAGGTGGAAATGACATGGCAAGCCGTTCCACAGGACTACATCCAGCATCTCTACGATCGTCTCCATGGGAGAATAGCAGCCTGCATTGCAGTGAAAGGTGGATATACACTGTACTAGTGCCGACATTGTGCATGCTCTGTTGCCTGTGTCTATGTGCCTGTGGTTCTGTCAGTGTGATCATGTGATGTATCTGACCCCAGGAATGTGTCAATAAAGTTTCCCCTTCCTGGGACAATGAATTCACGGTGTTCTTATTTCAATTTCCAGGAGTGTATTTCACCTAGGTAGCAATGGTATGACGCAGGAAACTATACTTTCTTGTAAGCGCTGTGCATTAGATGTAGCCTTAAGAAAACCTGTATTCAACCACGACAACTAAGCGGAATGTATAAGTAAACAGGTTTGGCGGCAGCTTCTCCAAATAATAGTATATATTTAGTATATAATACACGTTTAGTGCACTTATAACATGTACTCAGTGTCTCTGAAACAATACGTGCTGCACGATGGAAATTACTTTCTGCTGAGGCACTTCATTTACATCTCAATGATACACAACTAGAGAACATTGCTCTTTACGGTAGTCAGTCCACTTGTAAATTAACATCATGATATCGCAGTATTAGGCAACACGTTACTAGGGATGAGTAAGGCCTTAAGGTTGGCAACTAAACATGCTACTCCTAGCTACTACTGAATATGATGTTGATTATTAACGTGTCTTCATAATCATGTGTGCGGCGTTCGATTCTTAGTCATCGTCTGTCCCTGGTTAGACGACGACGGCAGTAGGCGCCGGGTTCGAATCCCACTCAAGCAATACAACTTCAGTCGTCATTTAAGGTTCCAACCCCACTACTGGTGACAAACTGTGATACCTACATTCTGCTTTTACGTACTTATTGAACAATCCGATTAGGTGCTGGGTTAGCATCCTTGTCCCCAGCCTTACATGACGGCATTTCAATTTTAAACAAGTGCATCCTTCATTCCTTGACAATGCTACACTATACAACGTCTTTCGAGGTTAATTACGAAGTAGGTATTTGCCATGTTAGGGTTCCTGCTTTCGTACAAACATTATCGTCATTTACGTTCAAGTTGAGAATTGTTAACTGATACTGGTGCAAACGTCAATATTTGACGTCTCTTTCTGCCTAGTGATCGAGTCTCGATAAGGCACAAAGCTTTGCTTGGTTAACAATGGCTTTACTTTCTGGGTTTGCATCCGGATCCAGAACGAAGACATTGGTCATGTCATTTAAAGTACAACTTCGTGTACAAGTAACTGTTGATGAGTAATGTGACAATGATATTACTTGTGATTCGCAGTTAATGTTGGGATTTCTGTAGAGTGGTTGTCACCGTTAATCACGTTTTCTTTTAACTGCTTAGTATTACATAAAGTTGATGTGAAACCATTCCCCGTTGAACGTTGAACGACTTTCAGCATGTGTTGGGTAAACCTTTTAGACAGCAAATAACTTGTTTCTAATTGCCATACAACTTTATAAATCCATATACTGTCTCAAATATTTAATTGTGCCTAAGGATTACTGAACGATTTAGGTGACAAAACTAGTTGTCCCATAACATTTGAAATGTCACTTATTGTAATTAAGTTTAGTTTACAAACGTTAAGGACTGTCTGATCTCCTCTGTATTATCATGGTGTTACCTTACATCTGGACGGACTGTCATAAAGACTGGTGTTCTCTAGTAGTTTCTAGCGGAACCCATTGTGTATCTTACAACGACTGTACTGTGGAGGGTTACGACTATGTGCAACACAGATGTGCTATGTTGGCTGCATATATTCAGGTGCAGCCTACACGTTGGAATTCAGGGGTGACCCACTTTTTTTGCTGTCGAGTGTACAACTAGCACTCTGGCTGCAGCCAACGCTGTGTAAGTGCGCAGGTAAGGGCCGCTCCCTGCTGACTGGGAAAAAGATATACCCTACGGTCGCTTGACTCTCATTCCCTTTGTCAGGTGTTCATCCACCATTTAACGAGTTGGCGCTTGTCGTTGATGTCCTCTCCGGTAATCTCGATTACCTTATCCTGTCTCCCCCTCTTCAGCCAGTACACTGCAGCCCAAAGGCGAATAGTTATGTCGATAGGGATGGTCCCAAGCACCACGCAGAGTGATTCCGCTGACGTGGTGTTGAAAGCTCCTGACAGTCTTACCACGGCACTTCTCTGCCCTCGCCGCGTGATGTTCCTATTCGTCACCAGACGTACTCGATTGAGCTATGCAGTGGCTGAAAAACAGACTCATAGAGCGCACAATGTTGAGTTCTCAATGTGCGTTATGGTACCCTGAAGTGTGTTACGTTCAGTCTGGCCAGCTTCTACATAATCTTGGCAGTCCTGTCAGTCCTTGTTCTGATTTGTGCGTCAAAGAACATCGTTCGTCGAGATGCACACCAAGATATTGTGCTTTCCGCACACTAATGTCGTGTAGTTTTATGGTCGGATCACTTTGTAGCGTTCCATTGAGTAGAATATGAACTGTTTTGTGTAAAGCCAGCTGAGGTTTATTATGTTTGCACCAATGGCTGATACTCGTGAGTAACAGTGTTGACCGGTGTTCGAGTTGCGCTCTTGAGTCCACGGAGATCACCACCAGGAGGTCAACTGCGTATGCTATCGTCCCGTTCACACGGTTATCGCCATCCAGTTGATGTGAGAGAGGTTCGAAGGCTCTATCCCAAAAGACGCGGTCACGGATTGTTCCTTGAAATCAATCTTCGGCCATTCTTTTAATCACTTTCTTACTTCCCGTGTGCCTTTCGTCCAGTCCGAAAGGCAATCGTTGAGGGCCTTAGGTACTTGCAGCTCTCTGAGTCTTGTAAACATTGCGGTCCACCAGAGAGTATGGAAGACCCCCAAAATGTCTATGAGAAAACCAGCTGTGTATTTGCTTTCTACGTTATTAACAGTGGTTAATACCTAATTTAGAGCGTCATCTATAGGTTTTGCGCCCTGAAACCGAATCTGTGTGGACTAAGGCCAAGGAGCTCCCTGTGCGATTCCAAGCGATCGCACAGAAGTCGGTCCTGGACCTTGGTTAAGGTATTAATTAAGCATATATGCCTTTACGTTTTTGTATCTCAGGTATCCTTATCCTCTGGTCTTTTAATTACGACGGCATTTGCTATTTTTCAGACAACAGGCACCCGTTCCAGCCTTAGCGCTTCGTTGAGTAGATCCGTCAGGCATGGAACTATCTGTGTAACTACAATTTTCGCTATCTCGGAGTGGATACCATCTGCACACCAAGATATTGTGTTTTCCGCACACTAATTTCGTGTAGTTTTATGGTCTGATTACTTTGTAGCGTTCCATTGAGTAGTATATGAACTGTTTTGTGTAAAGCCAGCTGAAGTTTACTATGTTTTCACCAATGGCTGATACTCTTTTGTTCTTTAGTTTGGAAATCGCAAGGGCAGCCTCTTCATATGCAAAGAGAATAATGTCGACACTATTTTCATAGCAAGAAGTCATTAAGGCTCGCTGTACAGTATGAATTTGTCCATTCGATTGTTGCTTGTCACCGAGGAGGATTTGTTTAGCAGAAATTCCTCAGAACTTCTCCATCCCTCTGTTGTGATCCTGTCATCCCGTCTCAGCGTTCTTAAGACTAGTGGCGTCTTCAGACGCTCCGTTTGTATTATGAAGGGTTCCCCCCAAATGTTGGTTTGGAGCTTTTTCTGCACGTGTGTGTTCCAATGTTCTTCTCGTTTTTTTTGTAACTCTTGTTTGTAGCGCTGTTTTGCTTCACTGAATTGTGCGAGTTTTCACTCTTTGATACTATTTCAGTTTGTTTCTTACATCTTTGCGCATCCCTGTTAGCTTTCTAGTCAATTGTATGTTTAGCCTTCCTCCTGCTTCTGGCGTTAGGAACTTACTTATTCTGTATAAGAAACATTAGTCAATAATAATAGTGATGCTGTCACTGTTGGTTCAAAAACGGTTCAAATGGCTCTGAGCACTATGGGACTTAACATCTGTGGTCATCAGTCCCCCAGAACTTAGAACTACTTAAACCTAACTAACCTAAGGACATCACACACATCCATGCCCGAGGCAGGATTCGAACCTGCGACCGTAGCAGTCGCGCGGCTCCGGACTGAGCTCCTAGAACCGCGAGACCACCGCGGCCGGCTGTCACTGTTGGTAATATTTACTGGCAAAATGCAACCAAATGCCAGATTGCTTACTTACTGCTATCCTGTGTGGCCGTTTTTTACTAAGACTTGAAAAGAAAGATTATTAATTGATCACCGATGCGTCGGTTCTCGATTGTGTTCAGGAGACGTACAGATTGATTGCGCGAATAATTGACCTTTTGACCCGGATTGCCTTCACGCAATCAGAATCTTCGATGAAAATACGTAAGGGACCCATTTGAATATAAATATGGAAATGAAAGCAAATTAGTGGAATTTCGTAAGAGAAAGATTAACAGATCGGTAGTTGAACATATTAGTGGTCTTCCGAATACAATCGAGACACCGCGATAAAGATCGAACCTGTAACAAAGCTCATATATAATTTGAACATCGTTTTTGGTTAGCAAAAGACAAGAATAAGAAGAAAATTACTGCATCGTAAAATATTAATATATTTTGAACAAATTGGCTTTAAACTACTAGACATTGACAAATACACAATAGATTCATGACTTACATCTGATATTTCTTCTGTGCATGGCGCAGTCGAATAATCGCTGCTTTGTCAGTCCGTTCCTTCGTAAAATTAAATGTCCTTGCGTGTGCGTAAGTACATTGTATCCTCACCCGAGTTACCGAAATGTTTGGTCGTCGTTTCACATAGTTTTTACACAAAATAAAAATATAACTTGTAGCAATGCTGTATAGTACCTCTTAATATGTCGGCGACCAAAAGTACAAGGGATAATGAAGTCTCTAGAATATTTCTTAACAAAAGATAGATTGTTCTTTCTTCTGTTTCGCAGCTTCTTGCTATCAAGCGCTGCGGCAATGATTTTATGCATCTGCGCCCAGCGGGTCATAGTGTTTATTCAGAGTATTTAAACGCCGGACGCGCGTCTTGGTATAGGCGCACATTAAAAAAAATATTTCGTCTCTTTACTCTCGCACTGTGATGCTTAGCATCTTTACGAACTACAGCTCGTTGGCTGTCCTTTTCTTTTATAACAAATATCTCATACTCAAGGATATATGAAATACAATAATATTACATGCTTCAGTGATCGGAATTGTAGCTGTTTGCGCCTTCTGTAGCAAGTCAGTCAAATTATGCGCTTTATAATCCGTTGACCCCTCAAATGCATGTAGGTGAAAGGTCTCAATCATCTGTCTTATTTTGCCCAGTCCGCCTTATGAAATAACAATCGTTGATGTCTGTCCTGTGTAGGTGTGTATATCTGTGTGTTGATGCTCATGAGGATAGAGTTGTGGTCGCTACGCGTAGCGCCATCCATGACCTCCCACCCCGTTATAAGTGGCAGTGCATTTGCATTTGCAATTATTATGTCAATCCTGCTGTTGGTTCCCGATGGCGCAATGTAGGTGGGTGGCTGATTCAGACTGTTGGCGATGTAGAAGTTGTGTTCATTTAGCACCTCATGGGCTTGATGCCCCCGGTTGCCCGTTGTGTCGGAGTGCCATATAGCCGACCTAGCATTTATGTCTGCAGCTACTAGTAAATTTCTGTTATTGACATATTCGACAACGTCTCTGATGTAACTGATATATGGTTCAATGTCGTGCAAGTACAGCGCGTATAATGACGCAATAATCCACTTCTTGCCTCCGTGCACTACTTCCATTATTGCGACGTGTTCGGTAAACGAATGAGCTATCTGTGTAACTGTAAGGTTTCGATTTGTGACAACGATCGCAATCTTCACATTGGATGTACTTTTTACGATGATTTGTTTGTGATCAAAACCTTCTGGCTTGCCGCGTCTGGTGCAGTATTCCTGCAAGAAGACTATGTTAGCATGCACCTCATCCACTAGTCTAGGTAGCTGCAGCTAGTATCTGATTGTTTGCATTCAGTTGTAAGAGTTTCATGGATGTCGGGTTTATACAAAAATTTGGATTATTCTTGATCGTAATCGAAGTACAGGGCTATTACAAATGATTGAAGCGATTTCATAAATTCACTGTAGCTCCATTCATTGACATATGGTCATGAGACATTACAGATACGTAGAAAAACTCATAAAGTTTTGTTCGACTGAAGCCGCACTTCAGGTTTCTGCCGCCAGAGCGCTCGAGAGCACAGTGAGACAAAATGGCGACAGGAGCCGAGAAAGCGTATGTCGTGCTTGAAATGCACTCACATCAGTCAGTCATAACAGTGCAACGACACTTCAGGACGAAGTTCAACAAAGATCCACCAACTGCTAACTCCATTCGGCGATGGTATGCGCAGTTTAAAGCTTCTGGATGCCTCTGTAAGGGGAAATCAACGGGTCGGCCTGCAGTGAGCGAAGAAACGGTTGAACGCGTGCGGGCAAGTTTCACGGATAGTGATGTGAAAGATTCAGTGTTTAAACCTCCTCTACCAAGAAACGTGCCAGAACTGCGAGCTCGCATCAACAATGCTTTCGAACTCATTGATGGGGACATGCTACGCCGAGTGTGAGAGGAACTTGATTATCGGCTTGATGTCTGCCGAATCACTAAAGGGGCACATATCGAACATTTGTGAATGTCTAAAAAAACTTTTTGAGTTTTTGTATGTGTGTGCAAAGCATTGTGAAAATATCTCAAATAATAAAGTTATTGTAGAGCTGTGAAATCGCTTCAATCATTTGTAATAACCCGTATACTCGTCCATGGGGCCTCTCAATGTCTTTGTATACATGTTCTAGAATGAGCTTTTCACCCCTTCTACTGTAAGCTTTGTGCAGTAGCGCAGTCAGTTTTTTAATGTCTGTCGGTATATTGGCTGATTTCACGGTCGTCGGGTATCAGATTATGGCACCTTTCGAGTTGCCAGTTCTATTAACAAGTCACAATTCCGTTTGGAAGATGTACCTGTTTTCTAGCCTCGTAAGATGTATATTTTTTTCCAGCTTTAAAATGTCATTTGTCCTCCAAGTTCTGTGTTCTTTGTCGGGATCTGATTGTTCTCTCGTTGTGTGTTCGGGTTGCGTGTGTGTTGTGAGTGTCTGTATTTCCTGTTCTGTCTCATTTTCCTGTTTGCGTTCGAGTTTATATGGCTGACGTTGTGTTGGGTTATCTGTTTGTGTTCGTTTGGAATCCTCAAATTTTCACTTTTTCCGTTCCATGCAGTTCATCATCATGCGTTGTGATATTGTGTGCTGTGTTATTTATGTTTTTGAACCCCTCTGAGATGAACGTCACTGGTTTCACGTAGGTTTTGCACTTTTCGGTGTTGTATACACTGTTGTGTTTCAGTGTGTCATGTTTGTGTTCTGTCACGGTGCTTTTCTTGTGTATCCTTTGGTGTCTGTGCAAGTTTCGTAATCTATATAGTTATTATTCTTGTTTGTGGTGTCTACGCTTTCCACAATCATTAATAACTAATTCTATTTGTAATTCTTCTATTTTTAACAAAAAGCATGTCTGCATGGTAGCTCATTGGTACATTTCACGTTTTTGGTGCCTGGCTACCTCATAGTCCGTGCCATCTTGCATGCACAGTAGGTCGATGTGTTCCGTTTTCTGTAACTAATGACGCTGAAATGCGTCGCTGGCAACCAATGACAGGAGGATTTCAGAATCATCGAACGTGTCCGGGAGGAGACCTATTTGTTGCCGCCATGCAACTGAGGGGCGTCATGGCCTCGCCATGGTAGCTGGAGACTCGTGTTTCCGGCGGTGAATGTCTTTGTGTGCTCTGTCGAGATATGTAGAATGAAGGTCCTCTTGACATGTAGTGCTCCTAGTAGACATAGTTTTGATAATTGTAGTCTGTATTAGCGATCAGTTTTTCAAGTTCTGTTTGTATGTGGGTCACTCCAGATCACTTCCTTTGTTGCAAGTACGCAACCAACCACCTTTGCACCGCAATCGGTTTCCTAGTTTGGCGCATTGTAGCGGACTGCTGCGTCTCGCCTACAGCGTTTAACTGGGTGTCCTAAGTCATGGCAAGTGTAGCATTCCTGCACCATATGAAGTTGTTTATTCCAAGTGCTTCGAAATCGATGTATACCGGTTCTCTTTGCGTAAGGACCTACCACATTCGAAAGCTAAACTCAATAATATTCTTCACAGTACGCTTGTTTTCCGGTCCTATATTACATTTAAGCTTCACTTCTTCGTCAGACATTTCTCTGGAGACGTCCTCATTGAGATTAATCTCGAACCGTTCCTCCATGGAATTCTTGTCTGAAATGGACGTGGAAACATTGTATATGGCCATTAGCGGTCTGTTTCTTCGGACCTCTTCGCGTTTGATGACCTTTAACAGCGATGTTTTCTCTACGATTTTCATGGCATCCGTCTTCGTCTCAGTTTCGATAACAACTGTGTTTATTGTTGATCTGATCCACTTTATTTTGATTTTGTCTTGACCTTGATTAATCATTTTAGTTAATGTCTCTCGTACCGCCCGTGTATCCTGATTGTTTGTTGGCTTAAAAATCAGAACACTTGTTTTGTTTGCCTTTAATTTCTCAATTTTACTAACCATTTCGGTTTTCGGTTTCGTGACACTTGGAGCAGAACCTACATTGGCATACGTTGGGACATTTGACATTTCCGTCAGAGCTTGTAATTCTCTTCTTTGAGTGCCTTGATTTCCGATTCCAGTTCGGAAAATTCTGAATGATTCCTCTCTCAGTCTTCCATTTTTCACTCTTAATTTCTCGTTGTTACCTGAGAGTTTGGCCTGACCAAGAACAAGTGGCCAAATGTTTTTATCTAACATATGCTGTGATTGTTGAGAAAACAGTTTTTGTTTTAATTCTGGTTGGAAGTCTGCTAGAATATCATCAACAGTTTCTATTAGTTTTCCCTCCACCCTTGATCGTCACGGCGTAGCCTCCTCCCTTGAGCTTGTTGCTCCGGTCAGTGTGTTGTTCTCACCGTCTGCCGTGTGTGTTATGTTCATACTCGGGGATCGGCTCGCGCCATCGCTATTTGCAGCGGTTGCCTCCAGCTTAAACCAAGTTACTTCATCCACTGTCTGTGTATTAACGCGGGCGTGGAGCTAAACGTAGTGGACAATCTAATGCTTGTGTTCCTAGTACCTCACTGTGTGACGTAACTACAGCTCACACCAGACAGAAATCGCTGAGCAACAGCCACACTGTGACGCTTGCTGCCGCAGTGTATAAACACAGTCTTTAAAAAGTCACTCTTTGGGTGAGAATACTTGAGTGCTGCTTTTTGTAGGCTACGCCTCAAAGTAGCGCTGAAACCGCGTTTCTTGAATCGCCTGCGGCTGTTAGCAACGTCTAGGCAGCTGGCAGCGAGGAACGCCTGACGCAGCGCTGAAGTTGGCTGGAGTGCTGCTCCTTCGGGTTCAGCTGACAATGCGCGACGCGTGATCTAGCTCAAGCCGACTCGCACCAAGACCAGCGGGAGGCCGATGATCTCCCCACTCTAGGGTTACCGATTGCAATTCAAAACTCGTAGTGGTAGATGTGGCGAAAGTGTTCCACAAAGCCAGCCAAGATATCTGTCTGGTTGGTGGCCCGCACATGTGACGAGCTCCGAGACCCATTGTTGCCGGCGATGCTTCCTGTCAATCACGATGCGGTGCATTGAGGGGTTTTCCTGCTATGCCATATATCGACGGCGAATTCTCACGACCGCGCCCTGCAATCTGCGACTTGTCAGTGCAATTATGTGCAGTGCAATTATGTTGCGATCCATCTAAATGGCGGGAGAGAGTGGTTGCAAATAAAGGTCACAATGCACAGTGAAGTAGAAGTCCGTTGAATGGCGGTTGCATGCAGACACTTCCCTGCCGAACTGCATCAAGACTGTCCGTATCGCAGGCTTGGCGCATTCCAGTCACCAGTCGTCGTGTACGAAGGACGCCGGCATTCGCAGGCTGTCCAAAACCCCGGTACTCGCCGCTTACTGTAAGGATTCTTAAGGTATGTGGTGTTTAATTTTCACGGCCCACGACTGCACCACATCGCCTGCCGTGGGAGGAGGATGGTCCTGACGTATTCTCAGTGGTCCGGTCTATATCTTGGATAGCATCGACTATCCCCCGGCAGGCGTAAATCCTATCCAGGCGCCTCGCAGAGTGGCCCGCGTGATAGCTATATCCTTGTCCACCACCATGGTGGATCTCGCTGACGACAAAGCACAGTTCCTGGCAAGGGTTGAAGTCGCCGCCAAGCAGATAATGTTCTTAGCGGTCAAGAAAGAGGGGAGTAAAATCGAGCTCTGCCCCTTCCGCGGCCAGACCCAGACGGGGTGTACACATTTACAATGTGGCTGCCCATCATGGTAAGTGCCACGCCCCTCCGCGTCCAAGGTAGTCACCGGGAGAAGCGTAAGAGGCGTAACTGGCCGTAACCGTCAGGTTGACCAAATGCGCCTCCTGAAGCAGCGCGTCGTCAGTTTCTGAAGCCCAAATTATTTCCCGCAGGAATTGAAGTTTCACCCGGGTACTAGTGTTGTTGATGTTAATCGTAGCTACACGGTATGTGAAACTGTAGACTGCCGCGGGTGAGAATTCCGCCGGTAGACAAAAGACGGGCGACAGTCGGTAGCGCTGCTCGCTGGGTGTCCCTGGAATGCACTGCTGCTGTCATGTGGTTATTGCTCCGCCGCGGGTGCCGCAGGCAACTACGTGGGGTCCGGTGCTTTCCCGACGTCGTCGCTCCATGCTGATTTCGTCGGCGCCTCAGATGTGTTCATACGATCCAAGGTAAACACTGCCGAGCCATCAGTGGGGCGGACTTACTCCAGATCTTCGGTTTGCCCAGGCATTTGTCAGTGCTGGTTCGTCTGCCGAAGTAACATCGTGGTCCTCTTCATCTTGAGAAAACACCGATGTGTCACCACGTCCATCGGTCACTGAACCACGGATGCGAGACAGAGCATTATAGGAAGACGGGTGGGAATCCCGACGTTCCGACACAAAAGCCCTCGTAAGAAAAATAGGTGTTGGAAGTTCCATCGAAGCGTCTAGAACGGCGTAGGCCTCGATGATGATTGTTCAAACGTCACGTTTTGTCGTTTCTCATGGTCAACGGTTTTGTTCTTGCTCTCTGTTCGGCCAATCCTGCCAACATCGTGGAGTAGTGGCATCGCTCCTGTTTAAATGTTGAGTGATTCGCCGATAACTCCAACTGCCTTCTTTCATGCACTTGTCTACGAAGCATAGTTACTGTTCAACTGAGTGCATGGAATGAAATTTGCAATGATCTACGCCCTGGTATCGGCATGTCCCCTTTTTATTATCCTCGCCAGATGCGCCGTGAAATTGGCTGCAGTGTGACATTCATCCATCGGCCGCCAAAGTTTACAATTTTGCGTTTGCCGTCGATACCTGTATGAGTATCAGTTGGTAACCAATTTACATAGCTCTTTCGTGGTGTCTCATCTCTTTTTTCTTTTCTGTCAGAGTGGATTTAATGTGCAAATACGGCCCTGCGGACAATGAATCTTTACATTACCATCGGAAACAATAGAAAAAAGAAAATGACCTCATATAGATATTGAGCAGTGGCGGGACTGGCGCCCGTAGTATCTCTGACAAGAGTACGATCGATTTCCTAGTGCAGAGGTTTGTCTTTGGGCTTGGGCCGGCTCGAGGTAAAGGGAGTAACGACTGCGAGTAGGGGTTGAGGGGAGGGGGGGGAGGGACACAACGCTGAGAGAACGGATCGCGGTGGTGTGCGAGTCGGCGATTGGCGGGTGGACAGAAGCGAAGGCGGCGTGCCTGAGGCCGGGCGGCCGTTGTCACGTGGTTGTACTGGAGTCGGCGGAAGTTGGCTGGCGCTGTGAATTCCCGTGCCTCCTTGGAGGGACACGCTGTTATGCTCTTGCAAAGTTATGGTCTGGTATCTTCGCAAAATCGCCCCAGCATCAAGACAACCAGTTAAGTACGCTAATTACTAAGAGCGCTTAGTTAATTGTAATTGTGATCGCTTTGGTACACTAAGGTGTTGCACGACGTGTGATGTTATGTTTGTTCCATTTCATTTGAGGTGTAATAAAAAACTTTTAAATGAAACCAAAGACCTAACATTTCTCACGTTAAAGACGACTGTAAAATTGGAAGTAAATCCGGTTCTCCACGATCTGAAAAGCCACGTAATTTACAATCACGTAAACGCATCGCAGATTAGGAGACCCAGCAACAAACTTTCCATAATCCAGAACGAAGTCGGATGAATGTGCTTAACTACACTATCACAAGATAAAACGTCATATCCTGTTTAAAATCCCCATCCGGCCATCCATAATTAGGCTTTGCCTGATATACTCGAATGACTTTAAGCAAATTCTAGGAAAACGACTAGGCCGTTTCCCTTCCCCGTCCCTCCCCAATCCGAGTTTGTGTCCCGTCTGTAACGGGACGTTAAGCCGATATCGTCCCCGTTTCCTTTCATGTCTCTTGACGAGGTGACACATTTTCGCTGAATAAAACTCTGCCACCCGAGGTTACAATCAGCCAGTCACTCTATCAGACATTCGTTGAATATTTGTAATATTATTTATAATCTCCTTGAAAATAATATAGCCTACATGTGAGTTTCATTCCTGGTCTATTTCCCTGAAGTAACGCAAAGGACCAAATTTAAATTCTAGTTGTTCTTCGATTTTTCGTTGCATTTCCGATAATCCTATTACGTACCATTTTATGTTATTTATCTTCTTTTCCAGCTCTCTTAACCTTTATTCGGTTTCCAAATCTCTATAATGTATTTCTCCTAAAAAAAGTTGAAGAGTCAGTTGACTTCATAAGGTCCAAGTTTTTGTACTCATATTTAGCCCAAGTTACTGTTGCTACGTGAGGAACATTAGTGTTCCAAGATGGAGGAGCACAAACCTGGGCGGGCCCTGCGGTCTAAAGCTGCTGCCAAAGCGCCTTCAGCCCAAGATTCCGGATGTTCTTCGCCTCGTTCGTAATGCGACATCCTAGGAAGTGGCAGGTGGCGGTAGTTCTGTGACAAAGTGCCCTGGCCTGCCAGCACCCAAAGTTTGGCGAGACACTGAGTAGTGCGAAACAAATGGTTTCAGTCCAGGCAATGGTGCTTATCATTCCCAGAACCTGGGATCAACACGACCAGTTCCCGCATTAATCACGAGCAAGACAGGCCTCAGGACAATTTCGTCAGTTACCAGTAAGCCAGTCTTTGTATACTTGGTAATGCGTTTAGAACTAGAGGATTGCAGATACTGACTTTTCACATCAACTGGA
Source organism: Schistocerca cancellata (assembly GCF_023864275.1). NCBI lineage: Eukaryota > Metazoa > Arthropoda > Insecta > Orthoptera > Acrididae > Schistocerca > Schistocerca cancellata. Next base: position 254,233,904 of record NC_064630.1, on the reverse strand, counting down.
GTGAGGTTGGTGAACAGCGCGTTCATATTCTTCGCAATAAAACTATCCATCGAGATGGTTGGTCCCAACTGAAGTACAACGTCAACGTCTGGACTAGACATTACGATCTACTTCTAGTATTTTCGATCCCATCAATCCTCGCTAAGATGAAATCAAGGCTCCGTCTACAGGTTTTATTACAGCTACGCTAAATGAGTAAATAATGCATCGTGTCGCTAAAAGGACTTAAACTGAGTGTAAAAGAGGTGTGGAATACTTTGAGAGGTGGTATACTCATCGAAACGAGAAAAAAGTCCAATTGACATGAGTTTAGAAATGAATGCTTTCTGAGACGTGAACGCTCGCTCATGGGAGCTGAAAGACGTTTGGTTTTGCGTATGGGGACAAACGTTGCGATGGCGTCCCGTCAGCAGGATTAACAGAGCGCTTTGAGGAACAGATACTTTGCAGTCACTCGTGTGGTTCACGTTGTATTGTGCTGTAGGCTTAGTCGTGTCAGTGTGTGCTATTTTACTGTAAAGCACAATTCTGTCTTACCCACATACGCGTTTTCTTATGATATTATTGTGCTTTAGTACTTAAGAATGGTTCAGACAACATATTTTCAACACTTTCCGTCAATGAAAACCCACTACCACACAGGTGATGTGGCAGATATGACTTTCTACTATAGTTTAATACTTGGAAGTAGTCCGCAAGTCCGTGTCAACTATTTTGAAAAATATCCTTGTGGAAGGGTACTATCTCATAAGCTGTTTGGTACACTTTTCAAATATCTTACTGTCTCAAGTTCTCTACCATTTCAAAACGTAAACAGTGGACGGCTGTATTCAGACCGCACACCTGAAATGGTTCACGTTTAGCAGAGGAAAATCCTGGCACCAGTGAGCGGCAGTCAACAGCAGCAGAGGCCTCAAGACCACCGAGGCAACCTCTTGTTCTTTCAGTGACTCCTATAAAAGCGTGGTGGTGATCTCAAATTTTATACACTGACGGAGGGGGCGGGGGAGAGTTTCACAACAAATGGATTTATGAATTTTAAGAATCGGAATGTGTGGGCTAATGAAAAACCCTACGAAATTTCAGTAAAAATTCATCAGCACCGTTTCTCAGAAAATTAACTGGTAGATGATGATGGCGACAGAACAATACGGAAATAATGTTCTACCACAGAAATTAAAGTGAGCTCATTATCAGAACTTCCTCGTTAACGTATTATCTACCTTTCGGGAAGACGTACGATGTGAACGAAAACACAACGACGCAGTAGCACAACTTAGCAACAGTGTGCGTGAACATCTGACGCTCACGTTTCGGATGCCGTAGATTGACCATGGAGGCCCAAGAAGTTGCTCTCATCGCTTCCGAGACCTTAGTCCCATAGACTTTTGGCTATGTGGATACTAAAAGGAATAAGTCTACGCCTCCCCATTTGACGATGTGCAAACACCGTTGGATCGAGTCTTCTATACATGTCAGCACATACAATCGGCTCATTTACAAAGAGAAAGAGAGATGTTCCTTACCCAAAGCGCAGAAGGAAGCATTGCTATGAATGAACCTGACGTTGAGCGGCTCCGATGACCAGCTGTTGGAATCCCAGCAGCTATCCATGTTTAGAGGACTTACTTTTCTTGTTGCGATAGGCACTACCACCTCTGAAAAGTTTTTGTTAACACCGCATATGCAGCGTGAGTGAATCACAGAGCGCTCAGTGATTTTCAGTGCTAGATTCTACAAAAATAGATGTTATGCATCACGGAAACAATAATACGCTGTTGTGCGAAACGTAAGAGCGAAAGGAACTTTATCACGATGTTACTGCGAAGTAACGTAGGTTGATGAAACTTAGACCATGCATAGAAATAACTGAAAGAAATATGCAGTGAGACGAACAAGTATGACACTTTTACTAAAAGAAAATAATTACACTGATGTCAAGACGATTTATGGTGGTCTGCTGAACATTAAAAGAGATAGGAATAATTCTTAATAGGGTGTGTGCTCAACACTCACTATGCCCATACAACATTATGCCTCCCCACAGCATAACACCAGAACCATCAAAACGATCATGTCGACAATGTTTTTTGGTGTATTACGTGGATCTGTTGCTCGCCACATGAGGATAAGTACATGGTCGTGTTGGTGGTCCAGGTGTCATGGTGTGGGGACTGACTCTTTGAACACTACTCCCTCATAGGTCAACTTTGACAATGGGTGACAATGTGCGACCGCATCGAACAGCGCAAGTGCGGCAGCTCTTGTAACGACAGGGTATTCGGCGAATGGACCAAAGGGGCGTTGCCCCAGACTTAAAACCCATAGAGTTGTAGTGGGATGTGCTGGGAAGACGTGTTGCAGCACGATCATGCACCAACGACCATCGGCAGCTGGTGGACGAACACATTAACACTTAGGCGGCCAGTATGAGAGCACGCTGCAGAGCGTGCAGTAGCGACCATGGTCAACACACGAGGTGCGACAATAAATTAATGAGACTGATTTTCCTTGGAAGATGTGGCAACCCTGAAGGCTTGCATAGGCACAATATCTTTGACCTTAGTCTGCATGTAGTCCAAGCGGCCCATCGATGCAACTGCTCAGTCGTGAGTTGTGCTGTAATAAATTAACACGTTTTTGTCTCTCTCGTCACGGAAATGGAACCGCATAATATTGCACAACGGTATGCCATTTCTTTTTTGCGTTAAATTGGGTGAAAACACGACGACAACTTACGGTAAGCTTCAGAAGGCTTTTGGAGAGGAAGTTATGTCAAGAGCTCAAGTTTTTCGTTGGCATAAAATGTTTAGTGAAGGTAGAACCAATGTTGAAGATGAAGACCACAGTGGACGACTATCAACATCACGGACGGATGTCAACTTGGCCAGGGTGCGTGAACTCGTACGATCTGATCAAAGATTATCCGTGAAAATGATTGCAGAAGAACTGAACATCAGTCGAGAAACGGTTCGTCTAATAATAACTGAAGATCTTGGTATGAGAAAGATTTGTGCTAAAATGGTCCCCAAAATTGTCACACCACAACAGCGAGAAACACGGAAAAATGTGGCAGCCGATCTGTTAGAGCAAACGGAAATCAATCCAGAATTGTTGAGCCATGTTATCACTGGTAATGAAAGTGGTTTTTTTCAGTACGATCCAGAGACAAAACGTCAAAGTTCGCAATGATGCTCAAAGGGATCATCCAGACCAAAAAAAGCTCTCATGTCTAAGTCAAAAGTGAAATGCATGCTTGTGTGCTTCTTTGATTCCAAGGGAATTGTTCATAAAGAGTGGGCGCCTCCTGGACAAACAGTTAACCAATATTACTACAAGGAAATTTTAGAAAGACTTCGTAAAAGAGATCCTCGTGCCCTTGCCAACATTGCTGATAATTGGATTCTGCATCAAGATAATGCGCCATCCCATACTGCCCCGTCAGTACAGCAATTTTTAACCTCAAAACAAAATTCACTACTACCACAGCCACCTTATTCACCAGATATCGCTCCGTGCGACTTTTTTCTATTTCCAAGAGTCAAAACGGCGGTCAAGGGACACCATTTTCAAACAACACAAGATGCCAAAAAAGTTGTGACGAAGGTCTTGGAGGAAATTACAGAAGATGAGTTCCAGAAATGTTACCATCAATGGCAGAAGCGCTGGAAAAAGTGTGTGCAATCAGAAGGGAACTACTTTGAAGGAGACAACACTAAACTTGACTAAAGCGGTAAGCAACATCTTTTTTCACATCAGTCTCATTACTTTAATGCCGCACCTCGTACACCCTATTAAGAACCATGACCAGTCTTTTGTAATGAATCGCGGTGACTTCACAGTGATTATTGTCTTTGAATACAAGTATCATTTCTGTTCGTCTCATTGCGTATTTCTTTCAGTTACCTTCTACAGTATATTGCAGCAGTTCTTTCTATATATGATCCAAGATTCATTGAGCTATGTAATATATATCATCTAACGAGGATAGCGCTGAAATAACACATATTCCTGCTTTCTAACAAATGTTTTCCCTTCATAGCGGATGACAACGCAGCAAAATACACTATTTGATCAAAGCTATCCGGACAACTATTATTAGCCATTAATAGAGTATGTGTCCATCCTTCACGTTTATGTCGGCTTCAGTTGTGCTGGGGACACTTTCAGTGAGGTGCCTGAGTGTCTGTGGAGGAAAGGCAGCCCATTCTTCCTCAGCTGCCAAAACCGTAGAAAGTATTGATCTTGGCCAGTGGAGTGCGGTCGACGTTCTACGTCACGCCAAATGTGTTCCATTGGGTTAAGTTCGGGAATCTGGGCAGCCAAGTTCATTTTGGTAGTTTTATTATACACAACCCATTTCCTCGCACATTTTGCTTTATCGTGGGGTGGATTGTCATGCTGATACAAAGAATTATCTTCTCCAAACTATTCCTGTACTGCATACAACATAAAACGCTACAGCGTGTGTTCATATCCTTCCGCATTTAGCAATTTCTTAAGTGCAATAAGGAGACAACAGCCTAACCGCGAACCACACCGTGACACCATGTCCTCTGCACTTCAGTGTTGGCACTTCACAAAATAGTAGGTAGCGTGCACAGGCATTCCCCACACCCAAATCCTTCCGTCGGATTGCGACAGTGTATACCGTCATTTATTACTCCAAATCACTGGTTTGTATTCGTCGACTGTCCACTGGCGTAGCTCCTTACACCACCTTAAACGTCGCTTAGCACTGACTGCAGAATTGTGTGACCTGTGAGGAGCTGCTCGACCATTTTACACCGTTCTTTTTAATCTTTTTAATTTCCTACGCGTAGCCATTGTGCTAGCACTCACGAGTGATTCGCTCCGTTGTTTCATGTGATTTTTTTACAACCACCGTCTGCAGTATTCAGAATGAGATTTTCACTCTGCAGCGGAGTGTGCGCTGACTTGAAACTTCCTGGCAGATTAAAACTGTGTGCCGGACCGAGACTCGAACTCGGAACCTTTGCCTTTCGCGGGCATGTGCTCTGCCATCCGAGCTACCCTAGCACGACTCACGCCGTGTCCTCACAGCTTTACTTCTGCCAGTACCTCGTCTCCTACCTTCCAAAGTTCAGACAAGCTCTCCAGCGAACCTTACAGAACTAGCACGGCCCGGCACACAGTTTTAATCTGCCAGGAAGTTTCATATCAGCGCACACTCCGCTGCAGAGTGAAAATCTCATTCTGGAAACATCCCCCAGGCTGTGGCTAAGCCATGTCTCCGCAACATCTTTTGTTCCAGGAGTGCTAGTTCTGCAAGATTCACAGAAGCGCTTCTGTGTAGCTTGGAAGATAGGAGACGAGGTGCTGGGTGAAGTAAAGCTGTGAGGACGGGGCGTGAGTCGTGCTTGGGTAGCTCAGATGGCGCCAGCACGGTAGCTCAGCGTGTTCGGTCAGAGGGTTAGCTTTTTTTTTTTTTTGGTCATCAGTCTACTGACTGGTTTGCTGCGGCCCGCCACGAATTCCTTTCCTGTGCTAACCTCTTCATCTCAGAGTAGCACTTGCAACCTACGCCCTCAATTATTTGCTTGACGTATCCCAATCTCTGTCTTCCTCTGCAGTTTTTGCCCTCTACAGCTCCCTCTAGTACCATGGAAGTCTTTCCCTCATGTCTTAGCAGATGTCCTATCATCCTGTCCCTTCTCGTTATCAGTGTTTTCCACATATTCCTTTCCTCTCCGATTCTGCGTAGAACCTCCTCATTCCTTACCTTATCAGTCCACCTAATTTTCAACATTCGTCTATAGCACCACATCTCAAATGCTTCGATTTTCTTCTGTTACGGTTTTCCCACAGTCTATGTTTCACTACCATACAATGCTGTACTCCAGACGTACATCCTCAGAAATTTCTTCCTCAAATTAAGGCCGGTATTTGATATTAGTAGACTTCTCTTGGCCAGAAATGCCTTTTTTTGCCATAGCGAGTCTGCTTTTGATGTCCTCCTTGCTCCGTCCGTCATTGGTTATTTTGCTGCCTAGGTAGCAGAATTCCTTAACTTCATTGACTTCGTGACCATCAATCTTGATGTTAAGTTTCTCGCTGTTCTCATTTCTACTACTTCTTATTACCTTCGTCTTTCTCCGATTTACTCTCAAACCATACTGTCTACTCATTAGACTGTTCATTCCGTTCAGTAGATCATTTAATTCTTCTTCACTTTCACTCAGGATAGCAATGTCATCAGCGAATCGTATCATTGATATCCTTTCACCTTGTATTTTAATTCCACTCCTGAACCTTTCTTTTATTTCCATCATTGCTTCCTCGATGTACAAATTGAAGAGTAGGGGCGAAAGGCTACAGCCTTGTCTTACACCCTTCTTAATACGAGCACTTCGTTCTTGATCGTCCACTCTTATTATTCCCTCTTGGTTGTTGTACGTACTGTATATGACCCGTCTCTCCCTATAGCTTACCCCTACTTTTTTCAGAATATCGAACATCTTGCACCATTTTATATTGTCGAACGCTTTTTCCAGGTCGACAAATCCTACGAAAGTGTCTTGATTTTTCTTTAGCCTTGCTTCCATTATTAGCCGTAACGTCAGAATTCCCTCTCTCGTCCCTTTACTTTTCCTAAAGCCAAACTGATCGTCACCTAGAGCATTCTCAATTTTCTTTTCCATTCTTCTGTATATTATTCTTGTAAGCAGCTTCGATGCATGAGCTGTTAAGCTGATTGTGCGATAATTCTCGCACTTGTCAGCTCTTGCCGTCTTCGGAATTGTGTGGATGATGCTTTTCCGAAAGTCAGATGGTATATCGCCAGCTTCATACACTCCTGGAAATTGAAATAAGAACAACGTGAATTCATTGTCCCAGGAAGGGGAAACTTTATTGACACATTCCTGGGGTCAGATACATCACATGATCACACTGACAGAACCACAGGCACATAGACACAGGCAACAGAGCATGCACAATGTCGGCACTAGTGCAGTGTATATCCACCTTTCGCAGCAATGCAGGCTGCTATTCTCCCATGGAGACGATCGTAGAGATGCTGGATGTAGTCCTGTGGAACGGCTTGCCATGCCATTTCCACCTGGCGCCTCAGTTGGACCAGCTTTCGTGCTGGACGTGCAGACCGCGTGAGACGACGCTTCATCCAGTCCCAAACATGCTCAATGGGGGACAGATCCGGAGATCTTGCTGGCCAGGGTAGTTGACTTACACCTTCTAGAGCACGTTGGGTGGCACGGGATACATGCGGACGTGCATTGTCCTGTTGGAACAGCAAGTTCCCTTGCCGGTCTAGGAATGGTAGAACGATGGGTTCGATGACGGTTTGGATGTACCGTGCACTATTCAGTGTCCTCTCGACGATCACCAGTGGTGTACGGCCAGTGTAGGAGATCGCTCCCCACACCATGATGCCGGGTGTTGGCCCTGTGTGCCTCGGTCGTATGCAGTCCTGATTGTGGCGCTCACCTGCACGGCGCCAAACACGCATACGACCATCATTGGCACCAAGGCAGAAGCGACTCTCATCGCTGAAGACGACACGTCTCCATTCGTCCCTCCATTCACGCCTGTCGCGACACCACTGGAGGCGGGCTGCACGATGTTGGGGCGTGAGCGGAAGACGGCCTAACGGTGTGCGGGACCGTAGCCCAGCTTCATGGAGACGGTTGCGAATGGTCCTCGCCGATACCCCAGGAGCAACAGTGTCCCTAATTTGCTGGGAAGTGGCGGTGCGGTCCCCTACGGCACTGCGTAGGATCCTACGGTCTTGGCGTGCATCCGTGCGTCGCTGCGGTCCGGTCCCAGGTCGACGGGCACGTGCACCTTCCGCCGACCACTGGCGACAACACCGATGTACTGTGGAGACCTCACGCCCCACGTGTTGATCAATTCGGCGGTACGTCCACCCGGCCTCCCGCATGCCCACAATACGCCCTCGCTCAAAGTCCGTCAACTGCACATACGGTTCACGTCCACGCTGTCGCGGCATGCTACCAGTGTTAAAGACTGCGATGGAGCTCCGTATGCCACGGCAAACTGGCTGACACTGACGGCGGCGGTGCACAAATGCTGCGCAGCTAGCGCCATTCGACGGCCAACACCGCGGTTCCTGGTGTGTCCGCTGTGCCGTGCGTGTGATCATTGCTTGTACAGCCCTCTCGCAGTGTCCGGAGCTAGTATGGTGGGTCTGACACACCGGTGTCAATGTGTTCTTTTTTCCATTTCTAGGAGTGTATATTCTACACACCAACGTGAATAGTCGTTTTGTTGCCACTTCCCCCAATGATTTTAGAAAGTCTGATGGAATGTTATCTATCCCTTCTGCCTTATTTCACCATAAGTCCTCCAAAGCTCTTTTAAATTCCGATTCTAATACTGGATCCCCTATCTCTTCTAAATCGACTCCTGTTTCTTCTTCTATCACATCAGACAAATCTTCACCCTCATAGAGGCTTTCAATGTATTCTTTCCACCTATCTGCTCTCTCCTCTGCATTTAACAGTGGAATTCCCGTTGCACTCTTAATGTTACCACCGTTGCTTTTAATGTCACCAAAGGTTGTTTTGACTTTCCTGTATGCTGAGTCTGTCCTTCCGACAATCATATCTTTTTCTATATCTTCACATTTTTCATGCAACCATCTCGTCTTACCTTCCCTGCACTTCTTATTTATTTCATTCCTCAGCGACTTGTATTTCTGTATTCCTGATTTTCCCGGAACATGTTTGTACTTCCTCCTTTCATCAATCAACTGAAGTATTTCTTCTGTTACCCATGGTTTCTTCGCAGCTACTTTCTTTGTACCTATGTTTTCCTTCCCAACATCTGTGATGGCCCTTTTTAGAGATGTTCATTCCTCTTCAACTGTACTGCCTACTGCGCTATTCCATATTGCTGTATCTATAGCGTTAGAGAACTTCAAACGTATATCATCATTCCTTAGTACTTTCGTATCCCACTTCTTTGCGTATTGATTCTTCCTGACTAATGGCTTGAACTTCAGCCTACTCTTCATCACTACTATATTGTGATCTGAGTCTATATCTGCTCCTGGGTACGCCTTACAATCCAGTATTTGATTTCGGAATCTCTGTCTGACCATGATGTAATCTAATTGAAATCTTCCCGTATCTCCCGGCCTTTTCCAAGTATACCTCCTCCTCTTGTGATTCTTGAACAGGGTATTCGCTATTACTATCTGAAACTTGTTACAGAACTCAATTAGTCTTTCTCCTCTTTCATTCCGTGTCCCAAGCCCATATTCTCCTGTAACCTTTTCTTCTACTCCTTCCCCTACAACTGCATTGCAGTCGCCCATGACTATTAGATTTTCGTCCCCCTTTACATACTACATTACCCTTTCAATATCCTCATACACTTTCTCTATCTGTTCATCTTCAGCTTGCGACGTCGGCATGTATACCTGAACTATCGTTGTAGGTGTTGGTCTGCTGTCGATTCTGATTAGAACAACCCGGTCACTGAACTGTTCACAGTAACACACCCTCTGCCCTACCTTCCTATTCATAACGAATCCTACACCTGTTATACCATTATCTGCTGCTGTTGATATTACCCGATACTCATCTGACCAGAAATCCTTGTCTTCCTTCCACTTCACTTCACTGACCCCTACTATATCTAGATTGAGCTTTTGCATTTCCGTTTTCAGATTTTCTAGTTTACCTACCACGTTCAAGCTTCTGACATTCCACGCCCCGACTAGTAGAACTTTATCCTTTCGTTGATTATTCAATCTTTTTCTCATGGTAACCTCCCCCTTGGCAGTCCCCTCCCGGAGATCCGAATGGGGGACTATTCCGGAATCTTTTGCCAAAGGAGAGATCATCATGACACTTCTTCAAATACAGGCCACATGTTCTGTGGATACACGTTACGTGTCTTTAATGCAGTGGTTTCCATTGCCTTCTGCATCCTCATGTCGTTGATCATTGCTGATTCTTCCGCCTTTAGGGGCAATTTCCCACCCGTAGGACAAGAGAGTGCCCTGAACCTCTATCGGCTCCTCCGCCCTCTTTGACAAAGCCGTTGGCAGAATGAGGCTGACTTCTTATGCCGGAAGTCTTCGGCCGCCAATGCTGATTATTTATAAAAATTTAGGCAGTGGCGGGGATCGAACACGGGACCGAAGGCGTTTTGATTATGAATCAAAGACGCTACCCCTTTTTTTGCATTTTGTTCGTTATTGATCGTTGTGTTCGGTCGTTGCGGACGTCGCAAGACATCCTGTTCAAGTTCGGTGGTTGATCCACTCAGTTTTTTATTACAGAGGCCAACTGGCTCTCTGACCGAACATCCCTAGACCACGGGTAGGGTTAGCTACTCTATGTAATAAAAAAACTAAGTGAACGGATCAACGAAGAACCTAAACGGGTGTCATCGGATATCCGCCTCGAACAAATTCAACGATTAATATAGAACAAAATGAGATTAACAACACCAAAAAAAAGATGATAGAACACTTGCCCGCGAAATGTAAAGGTTCCGAGTTCGAGTCTCGGTCCGATAGACAGTTTTAATCTGCCAGGAAGTTCCACCCTCTGCAGTGTTCGACACTCCCTGTCCGGCAGTACACAAGTTCCACCCGGTCTTGGTTTAGCTATGCTTGTTTTTTTCGGGTTTCCATTTCACTGTCACACCATGAAGAGTCGACTTCGTGGGCTTCAGAGGGGTTGAAATGTCGTTTGATGGATTTGTTACTCAGGTGATATCGAATGACTCGTCGATGGTAGAAGTCAGTGAGCTCTCCTGATTGATACATTCTCTCACTGCTTGTCTACTGACAACACGGTACTCCCCGCGTCATTCTGTATTGGCGGGTCCGCCTCTCGTGACATCTAGTGGTCAATTCGGCATTACATGGAGGTGTACAGATACTACTGATCAGATAGTATAATGCTGTGACAGCGTTCATACGCTATTAGGTAATAAAGGTGTAGACCTGCCTGTGCATTTATTTTCGCCAGCAATAGATGTACGCAACCACGCATCGTTCATTGACCGCATCTTTCCAATAAAAGTAGTAAACTGTTTACTCAAAAATGACGGCACTGCATAGTTTCAGCCTAGTTTGTTTTTGGTGTGAGTCGTGGCTGCGCCAGACGAGCGCAGACAGCTTCCGGAAGGCGCCTACAGGTTGAGGCCGGCGCCGCCCTTCTGATCAACACGCGGTGGGCGGCGGCTTGACGTCAGAGGCGGACGTCACCCGCACTAAGCCACACCACGCCACAACACACTGAGCGTTCTTCTGCCTTCCGCTTCTTCACTAGTTGTCAGTCATTCAAGAGCATGCGGTACAATGGCTCGTACAAGCTTGTTGATAGTCCGTGGAATGGGCCGCCAATCATAACCCCCGAATTTAAACACCACACTCCAGGCGCATATATATTGGGTTGATGCATAAGTTTAATAAACACAACAGAGACACGTAACAGAGTCTTCAGTCGCCAATAATACATTCTCCATTATTTACAACAGTCTACCAACGCTGGGGTAACTTTTCGATTCCACGACTGTAGAAATCATGTTGTTTTGGGGAAAAGAACTTGTCGAACCATGTTCGGAGCGCATTTTCATCCTGGAAGGAAGTTTCTTGAAGGTTGTTCGATAGAGAGTGAGAAACGAGAAAATCTGAGGGCGTAAGATCATGTGAATAACGTGGGTGTGGGATGACTCCCCAACCTAACTCCTGTATAGTGTTTTTCATCAGTCTAGCAGAATGCGGGCGAGCGTTATCTTGGAGTAGCATCACTTCACACAGTCTTCTGGGTCGTTGTTCTTGGACTGCGTCTGTAAGGCGTCTCAGTTGTTGACAATGAATGTTAGCAGTGATGCTTACACCTCAGGAAAACAATTCGCAGTACACCACACAGTCGCGCTTCCACTAACTGCAACGTTTTATCTTTTGCGGATGCACGCAAGCCTTTGAATGGGAGTTGCTGCTTTGTTTGGGTACAGCCATTCCCTTCTTTTCCTTGTGTTACCATAAAGACACCATTTCTCGCCACAAGTAACAACATACCGTGTGAATGATCGGTTTTGTTCACGAGACGAGCAAGTAAAGTTGCACATATGGCCACTCGTTGATTTTGGTTTAGTGTAGTGTGTTTACATTTTGCGGCGTGCACTGCAGCTGTAGCGGTTATAAGCTAAGTACTGACAAACTCATTTGTGCTCTGTAATACAGTTATTAAATTTAATAGATTTCAGCGGTGTTGCGTGCCGTTTGTGGCGAAATAACGACTTAATAAACTTTTGTAATAGTTCGCTCGCTGTGTTTTATAGAGTTTTCAGTGTGTTGAAGTCGTTAGTAATTTTCGTGCTTTAGTTTTCAACTGACGTGTATTATTCTTTCTAGTGAAATATTTCAGTAAAATTTTCGTATAGTGTTTTAACTTCGCTTAGTGCTACAGTGGTAGTTTTAATTTATTGGTTGTAGCTAATAATTTTGTGAAGTTTTGCTGGTATTGATATCGGCTGTGTTGTAGTAGTATTAATACAAGTAGCTGCTTTCTTAGTAGGCAGAGAATTTCGAGACCATTATTGTTAGTTCTTAAATAGTTCTACTGGTGTAACTGAACTTTGGTAACGTAGACGTATAGTTTTTTTCAGTAACTGTAAAATTTACCATGAGTGAAAAGTGTGGACTCTGTCGTAGGTTGGTGAGTAATGGATTACGGTGTGGGATTTGTTCAAAGTATTTTCATTGGGGGGAATGCAGTGGGGAATCCAGTGGTCGTTACAATGCGCAAAGGAGGAACTAGATAGGTTGAGGAGGGTGAAGGGTGGTGGGGAATGGGAACTGGCAGTTGGCAAGAAGGTAGCTAGGAAGAGGAGGTACTCAGACAGTTTTACTTTGCATACATGCAATAGATACGACCAACTGTCAGAGTTGAGTGGAGAGGAGCCTCGTGTAGCCGTAGATGTAGGTAACTTGCAGCAGTCCTCAGCAATTAGGAGGCCTAGGTTAGTTGTAAAGTCTAGCAGAAAGAAGGTTCTGCAGCTAGGTAGTTCCCACGGTAGAGGTGTGGACCAGCAGTTGCAGGAAGTGTTGGGGAGTGAGTACCAGGTCACCAGCATTGTGAAGCCTAGTGCAGGGTTGGCTCAGGTGACTGAAAGCATAGGGGAGTTATGTAAGAATTTTACGAAAGAGGATCAGGTAGTGATAGTGGGTGGAGCAGGAAACAGTCTCGATGGGACGGGGAATATGATGTCAGTGGTGACTTGGTTAAGATAGCTACTCAAACTGGTGGTACTAATGTCCATTTCGTGCAACTGTTTCAGCGTCATGATCGGCCTCACCTTAATGCGGCTGTTAGGCGCGTTAATGTGGGGGTGGGGAGGGCACTGATGGCGGAGGGCATGGATCACATCTCAGTGGTGCCAGTTGGGTCTATGAGTAGATGGGGTTTCACTAGGCATGGCCTGCACCTCAGTAGGTACGGGAAGGGGAGGCTGGCTAAGCTTATAGGTGACAGTGTAGTGGGTGGTGGTGGTGGTAGGGGTATCACTCATGGAAAAATTCCTATAGTAGTTGGTGTTAGAGCTGCACCTTTTTTAGACTAAAGTCAGCTGATAGGTATACCTGCTTAAAGGAAGTGCCTCTAACTAAGGGTTCACCTCCAGAGGATGTAATGTTTCCAAGTAGAGAAGGAGTTAGCATATTTCATCAAAATATAAGAGGTACTAGAGATAAAGTTAGTGAACTGCTAATAGTAGCTAACTCTGAAATTATTGGTATATCTGAGCACCACTTAAATAATTTGATAATTCAGATGCTTCCTTTACCAGGCTACAGATTAACTGGCTGTTTCTCAAGGAGTTCCTTTCGGGGTGGGGGAGTGGCTCTGTACGTAAAAAACAGTATTTCATTTGAGAGCATAGACGTATCACGACACTGCACTGAACAGATATTTGAAAGTTGTGCAGCATTAGTTGAATTTAGTGAAACTAAACTTCTAATTGCTGTTGTTTATAGGTCCCCTAACTCCGACTTCAGAGCATTTTTGCTTAAGCTAGTGAGGGTTCTTGATTCACTTTATAGGAAGTACCAGAAAGTAGTTATATGTGGTGACTTCAATATTAATTTTGTACATGATTGTGCAAGAAAAAGGATGTTGGTAGATCTCCTAAATTCATATGATCTGACGCAGACTGTATTTTTTGCAACTAGGGTGCAGGGGAACAGTAGCACAGTCATAGACAATATTTTTATTCATCCTTCATTACTAGATGGGCATTCTGTTAGTAAAAGGGTGAATGGCCTTTCAGACCATGATGCACAAATTAAACACTAAAAGGTTTTTGTACTCTAACCAATGTCGTATTTAATTACAAACTACGTAGGAAAGTTAATCCAACAGCAATAGAGAGTTTTTCGAAACTTGTCAAGGAACAAGAGTGGCAGGATGTTTATAGTGCCGATAATATAGATGATAAATACAATGCTTTCCATAACACATGCTCTTTGAGAGTTGCTTTCCATTAGAACATTCTAAATGGGGTACTAGCAGTAATGGACAGCCCAGTTGGCTGACTAGTGGGATAAGGATATCATGTAGAACAAAGCGGGAATTATATCAAAATGTTAGAAGTAATCACAATCAAGCTACAGTAGCCCATTACAAACAGTATTGTAAGGTGCTTAAAAATGTTGTTAGCAAGGCAAAAATTATGTGGTATGCAAATAAAATGGCTAATTCACAGGATAAAATTAAAGCCATATGGTCAGTTGTGAAGGAAGTGTCTGGTCAGCAGCACAAGGTTGAAGATATAAAGTTAGTTTGCAGTAATAATATTTCTGTTACTGATAAATCAGATATATGTACAGTATTTAACATTTTCTGAGCATTGCTGATGAATTAAATAAAAATTTAGTATCTGCAGGAAATCATATAAATTTCTTAGCAAATGCCTTTCCGAGATTTAGGTCTGAAATACTCCTCTGTGATACAGACAAGAGGGAGATTGAGACAATAATCAAATCACTGAAGACCAAGGACTCTCATGGTTATGATGGAGTGTCTAGTAGAATATTAAAGTACTGTGCTGCACATGTTAGCCCTGTATTTAGCCATATTTGTAATTTTTCCTTTAGGAATGGCCAGTTTCCTGAGCGATTAAAGTACTCATTAGTAAAGCCGCTTTATAAAAAGGCAGAAAGGGATAATGTAGATAATTTTAGACCTATTTCTATGCCATCAGTGTTTGCAAAAGTTATCGAAAAGGCTGTGTATGTAAGGTTAATTGATCATTTTATATCACACGATTTGCTATCAAATGTACAGTTTGGCTTTAGAAGTCGTTTGACAACTGAAAATGCTATATTCTCTTTTCTCTGAGAGGTACTGGATGGGCTAAACAAAAAGTTTCGAACGCTTAGCGTATTTTTTGATTTAACAAAGGCATTTGACTGTGTTGATCACACAATATTGCTCCAGAAGTTGGACCATTATGGAATAAGGGGAGTAGCTCACAATTGGTTCACCTCTTACTTTAGCAACAGGCAGCAAAAGGTCATGTTGATAACGGCTGTGATGTGGAATCTGAGTGGGGTACTGTCAAGTCGGGGGTGCCCCAGGGATCTGTGTTGGGGCCGCTCCTGTTCCTTATTTATATAAATGATATGCCCTCTAGTATTATGGGTAACTCTAAAATATTTCTGTTTGCTGATGACACTAGCTTGGTAGTAAAGGATGTTGTGTGCAACATTGCCTCGATTTCAAGTAGAGAGTACATGACCTCAGGTCATGGCTTGTAGAAAATAAACTAACGTTAAATCACAGTAAGACTCAGTTTTTACAGTTCCTAACACACAATTCAACAAAACCTGACGTTTTAATCTCACAGAACGGGCATATGATTAGTGAAACTGAACAGTTCAAATTCCTAGGTGTTCAGATAGATAGTAAGCTGTCGTGGAAAGCCCACGTTCAGGATCTTGTTCAAAGACTTAATACTGCCATTTTCACTATTCGAACGGTATCGAAAGTGAGTGATATTTCGACACGTAAATTAGTCTACTTTGCTTATTTTCATTCTCTTATGTCGTATGGTATTATGTTTTGGGGTAACTCTTCCAATTCTAGAAGGATATTTTTGGCTCAGAAACGGGCGGTTCGGGCAATAAGTGGTGTGAGTTCACGAACCTCTTGTCGACCTCTTTTCACGAGTCTGGGAATTTTGACATTGGCCTCTCAATATGTATATTCCTTATTGTCGTTTCTTGTTACCAATATTAGTTTATTTCCAAGAATAAGCAGCTTTCACTCGGTTAATACTCGGCAGAAATCAAACCTCCATTTGGATCGGACTACCTTAACTCTTGTGCAAAAAGGTGTGCAGTATATCTACATCTACATTTATACTGCGCAAGCCACCCAACGGTGTGTGGCGGAGGGCACTTTACGTGCCACTGTCATTACCTCCCTTTCCTGTTCCAGTCGCGTATGTTTCGCGGGAAGAACGACTGTCTGAAAGCCTCCGTGCGCGCTCTAATCTCTCTAATGAATCCATTTTCAATAAGCTGCCAGTCGACTTCAAAAATCTTAGCGGTAATCCACGCGCTTTCAAATCGAAACTGAAGAGTTTCCTCATGGGTCACTCCTTCTATTCTGTCGAGGAGTTCCTTGAAAAATTAAGATGATTCTCATTGTATTGCTGATAGCGTTTGCTTAAACTTATGGACTGATTTTCTTTCAGGTTTATGAACATTTATTTTTATCTGTTATTACTTTTTATGTTGTAAGTTCATGTACTGACACGTTCCATGACCTTGGAGATTTGCTCCTCAATTTGGTCCTACGGAACTTCACAAATAAATAAATAAATAAATAAAGCATTTGGTAACCATATACCCGATTTTTGAACCTTTGCCATTGAACGCATATGTCGCACGATGATGGAATGATCACAATTTATCACAGCTGTCCCTTCTCGAGTACAATGGCGTGGATCGTTGTGGATTAATCTGTTTAAATAATCTTCATCATACCTCGAAGGTCTTCCTGAACGTTCCTCCTTAAAACGAGGAAACTATTTTCTTGCTATGTTCTATCCAATGGCATTATCTCCATACACGGCGCAAATATTTCTGGCTGCCTCCGTAGCTGTCACCCCTCTATAGAACTCTGCTGATAGCAGTTTTGAAAAAACACTTTAGCCGTAACTTAACTGTGTTAAATTCTTACACAATACAGAGAAAGTTTGGATACTCAATGTCCTAGTAGAAATGAAAATCTTTAGAAGTCTTCATTCCCATCCACTCGATGAAATTAATGAACGCACTGGCCTGTATCACAAAAGTATTTTAGTAAATTATGGCATTATCCAGGCAAGTTAAAGTGTCAAGGTCCTCTTCACTCTTAATGTTGTGATGGTTCCGTCTCCTTTCTGCTGTTACTTCCCGCTTCTGCAGTTTAAACAGTTCACCAATCTCATGTCTGTTTCATCGGGCAACAGATATTATGAGATTTTTCTAAGTAATGACGCGCAGTATGTGATTTCTCTACTCACACCCATCATTTTTTGTGTGTTTTACACGTTTCAATAGTCTGGTAACATCTGGTGTCCGGTCGTAATGTCCATTTTTTTCGGGTTTTTTAGGTCTCTTTTTATCCTTACGACACAGAAAATTTGGTTCCATGACAACACTGCGGTGAGGATGCTTAACTGATTTTAACTGTAACTAACGTCCTGTTCTCTCTTCATTTACTTTAATTTAGAAATTTTAGCCTTGTAGTTCCTTTTCTGATATTTTAGACTCGAGGATTGCCTCCTGTTCTCGTGTAACACAATATTTTCAGTATTACCATTTACACCAGATGATGGAACTTTAAGTGTTCGGAAACCAGTCGTGTATACAGTTAAAGATTATGGATTAAGCAGCTGTTGTGCGGTTTCTTCATTTTACAAAATTTCTGTGTTGAGTCGTCCCCTCCGAGCTCTCACACACATTGAGGTTAGCACTATTGTTTCCTTCATTACGAGTGCGAAAAACCCAATGTTGCACATTACTGATCTCGATACAGTCATCACCGTACGCAGCTTTCATTCTTCTATGGACTTCAGCTGGAATTATTTTTTCTGCGGTTGGGAACTCGTTTACAGCATCTTTTTTCACGCAGCGATTTACTTACTTTACACACGCTACCCTAGTGGCAAAGGGTTGCAAATTGTGTCAGCGAAGTAGGAATGTCGAGTGAGTAACATGATTGACATGTAATACGTCAAAAGACACTGAGAACAGAATAAAAAATTCGAGGCATAACTTTTCAGCACACCCTTGTAACAGAAGATTCGCAATAGTTGCTTCATATACTTTGTCTCAACTTTTAAACTGCTTATTTTTTTTTCAGAATATAATAAGAACTGTAAAGAATGGAAGGTAACTCCAAATTGGGTACAACAAAGATAACATGGAAGAATAAGTTTCAAGTTTTCAACGCGTAGAAGGGCCTAATGCATGAAGGTGATGGCGATTATGAAATGAAACAATTAACTACAGACTAGGTCTTCAAATTTATTACAAATGTGTGTGAAAGTGGAGATATATATTAATAAAATCTTGCCGGACTTCCAGCTACGTCACGTGGTTAAAATTCCAGGAACTATCGGCTGAACTCTCCTCGGCCATTGTCAAGTGGCAAATGACTGCCTTGTCGCCGTGGCCTCGCCGTTATAAAGCCTCGCTGCTGGCTGTGACGTCATTGGTGCTTTCTTCCACTCGAAAAATGGTAATGTTTTCCTCCCGCGTCCGTCGTACCCACTTCAACCTCGCGATGGCCGGGTCCCAGGCTCTGCGGAACTGTAAACCACCGTCCTTATTGATGGTGTTTCCAGATAATTCTATTTCTATGGCTTCTTTTATAATGCTATTCCAAAATCCTTTTGTCCTCATGATGAAAGACGTTTCGTGGAATAGAAGTTGGCGTTGCGTGTTCTGCCACGGCTGATTTTTCCGGTTAGTGTAAGCATAAGCACCTTCGACGTTGCTCTACAGTGCGCAAAGTTTGCCCGACGTAGTACCAGCCATACTGACATGGTATGCTGTATACTCCAGGGGTTCTGCCGCTAGATCGTCCTTCACAGCGCTCAAGAGCTGACGTACTTTTACTTGAATGCTGATGAAAAGTTGTCTCTTCAGGAGCCGGATATCCTTTCCCGACATTGTCCCACAGAAAGACAAAAACGAAATTTTCGTACTCTCTTCTTCGGTGGTGTTTTTCTTGCGCATATCACCTGAAATAGCCAGTGATACCTGGCCGTGGTTGTAGCCATTTTCCCGGAAGGCTCCTGAGAGGCGATTTAGTTCCAGTGGCAGATTTTGAGCTTCTGAGACGACTTTAGGACAGTGGACGAGGCTTTTCGGAACACCACGTTTTCGTGCCCCATGGTGGTGGCTGAAAGCGTGCAGATACTAATCTGTGTGTATGGGTTTTATGTAAACACTGTTGCTGAGGTGCCCATTGGTTTTCCGGTGAACGAGGACGTCAAGACAGGGAAATGCACCATGTATCTCTACTTCCATCGTAAACCTAATATGGTCATGCATGTCGTTGAGGTGGTCTAAAAATTCTCCAGACGTATCACTTCCATAGGGCCAGACGATAAAAGTGTCGCCGACGTAACGGTAGGAGCAACTTGGCTTATGTGGTGCCATGTCCAAAGAGGCATCTTCAGATTTTTCCATAAAAAGGCTGGCTGTGGACGAAGCTAAAGGACTTTCCATCTCGACGCCGTTCAACTGGTCGAAAGCTTTGCGGCGACAATGGCTCATAAACTTCCTTCCGTTGACGAAGTGGGTGCAGCCGGCGAGGCGAGGCGAGGCATGGCATAGACCGACTGACACGCTTCACAGACACCCAGGCTACCCTAAAGCTGCTAGCCTATGGCGCGATAAACAGAACGCTGAGACCTGTGTGTCTGTCTGTCTGGCCGGCCGTGGTGGCCGTGCGGTTCTAGGCGCTCCAGTCCGGAGCCGCGCTGCTGCTACGGTCGCAGGTTCGAATCCTGCCTCGGGCATGGATGTGTGTGATGTCCTTAGGTTAGGTAGGTTTCAGTAGTTCTAAGTTCTAGGGGACTGATGACCACAGCAGTTGAGTCCCATAGTGCTCAGAGCCATTTTCTGTCTGTCTGTCTCAGTCCTTCCTCCACGGACCTACACCACAGCGCAGCACACCACTCATCGTGACTACGCCGATGATCATCCGCTTGCGGCCAGTTCCTCCATTCATTCAGCCTCGCCGTCGCTTCCTTCTTCCGTGACTAAGCCGCGGTTCTCACTTACGCGATGCGATACGACACGTTGACATAAGGGTCGCATGACGCAACAGTTATCTGTGAGAGACTCGTATTTCCACAGGAGCGATACGACAAGCAACGAGACGCACCAGCCTCACTTGTGGTGTGTCGCTGCCAGCCTGGTCGTCGACAACTTCCGAATAGGTCACGTATTTATTCGAAATTGGAAAGAGGTAAGGCGCTCCTTCCAAGGTTAAAAACAAAATCGATATGTTAGCTACGCTTTGTACACGGCTTTGTGAAACCTAAACGTAAACTGGATCACTACTACATTTTTACTTCAAACTTTTCAAAATAGGCACTCTGCTCTACTAAATTTCGAAGCATCACAATACCAACAAGCAATAGTTAGAAGAAAACCAGTTCATTCTCAAGCTGTGATATGAGATTATTTGACAAAAAATATTTTTTTTTACCATGTAGTGTCGTCCGAATTGTGCAAGAAAGACTGCATAGCAGAGAACACACGAGAATCCCAAAACAGGGGTTTTCGATTTTTACATGAAATGTAAGAGTTTTATTGAGAAAATAACTTCAGAGGCGGATATAGTATTGTTTCATCTACATAAAACAATTTTTAAGGCATATCATATGACTTGAAATTTCGCTCCCATTATACTGTGCAATACAGTTGTGTGGAGCAACTAGTAATCGGTGTTTCGCTGGGCGATACGACTGCGAACTGCATCAGTGTCGTACCGCTGTCACCCCAGTGTGAACCAATTAAGTCGCTTCAACTATGTTTCTAGGTACTCCACGAATTTGGGTTGCTTCTGCATCGTATCACTAGATATGTTGCGTATCCTGCCACCTACTGTATCGTCTCAGGGCCCGCATCTCGTGGTCGTGCGGTAGCGTTCTCGCTTCCCACGCCCGGGTTCCCGGGTTCGATTCCCGGCGGGGTCAGGGATTTTCTCTGCCTCGTGATGGCTGGGTGTTGTGTGCTGTCCTTAGGTTAGTTAGGTTTAAGTATTTCTAAGTTCTAGGGGACTGATGACCATAGCTGTTAAGTCCCATAGTGCTCAGAGCCTTTTATCGTCTCAGGGAGAATCGCACCTAACTTTTACAGTTCGTTTAACTTTCATACCTTTACCAATGCCCCTTACGAAAGTGATCACAGATTGCTCACTGAATTTGACGTTAATGAAGTACAAATATGTTTATCGCAAAGAAAATCTCTTTCTTACATCGGAAGAGATACCTGAAAACAGAGAAAAATTGTCAGTGGTACAAAATTCGTACATTAGAGGCACTTCTCATACCAAATAATGACATGGGATTGATCACATAATACAGGGTGTGTCCACAAACCCCGCTGCCATTTCAGAAAAAAAATAGGAATTTAGAATCAATTAGAGATAGAGAATCGTGCCTTGTAATAAGTTTAGGGGCACTCAAAGTTTTTCCTTGTCATTTGTTGCTGATTTGACTTTAAGCAAATCAAAATAGCAACATATCAGGAGAAGGCGTAATGTGTCATCTGTGATGCATAATCCAAATCCGTGACACCACCGGTACTATGGAATCATCGACGTTAGAAAGGGAGAACATCATGGGCAAACACATGCAAGAAGAACGTGGTTCAAAATGTTTAAAGGCCGAGGTAGTGTCAAAGACCTTCCTCGCTGCATACACATGCAGCGCCCAAAGTTGTAAACTCTTATCTTCGTTCTCTCCTCACGATAGCACTAGGTAAACACATTTAACGTAGTTAATACTTTCTAAGCTAGAAAACCGACGCACCACAAAGGAGTTACGCATATTGGTCACAAATTGAATTTCATACAGTATCCACGAAAAATGCAAAATTGTTAACTCTGGCGACCAATGGATGAATGTATGACGCTGCAGCGTCATTTCACCTCGTAGCTGGAAGGATAGCAAACAGGGAACATGTCGATACCAGGGCATGAAGTCTTTGCGAATTTCATTCTGTCTACGCAGTTGGACGTAGGGAAACAGCTCCTTGACACCTGCACAGCAGGAGGAGACAAGCTGGCGGGGGCTCTATAATGCTCTGTGGAACATTGGCATGGGCATCCATGGGTCCAGTGGAGCTCGTGCAAGGTACCCTGACGGCTAAGGAGTATCGTAAACTGGTTGCAGATCGCGTACATCCCTTCATTACGAACATGTCTCCTGACGTCAGTGGCATTTTTCAAGAAGATAATGCACCATGTCTCAAGGGCAGGAGTGCGATGGAGTGATTCGAGAAATACAATGGCGAGTTTCAATTGATGTGTTCGCCCCCCAACTCGCCAGATATGAACCCAATCGAACACATCTGGGATGTTGTTGAATATGACGTCAGAGCTCATCACACCCCTGCCACCTCTCCTACCCGGAATTTACGGGAATCAGATGACGAGTGCGCAGATGTGGTGCCAACTCCCTGCTGCGACCTACCAAGGCCTCATTCTTACCATGCCATTACGCATGCCGAAGGCAGACATACTGACTGCTAGGTAGGTGCTCATAATGTTCTGGCTGATCAGTGTATGCTGACAATGACCACCTGAAAGAGTTCTTGTTTTCATACGGAACAATGCTCCAGATTCCTGGATATGAGAAGCGTCACAACATTAAGATTTTGGGCTCCAAAAAGCCACACAAAATACGCGAAGCGTGATATTTGGTGTGACCTTATGCATAATAGGGCGATAGACCTATTTTTCTTCGCAGAGAAAACCACAACTGGAAGTGTTTAGACGGCCATGCTTGAACAGTTCCTGCTACCACATACCGAAGAGCTGCAGCCGTCCATGATCTTACAGCATAATGAAGCGCCCCCATATTGGAGAGTGAACGTGCGGGGTGTGCTGAATGACACATTTCCTGAGACGTGGATAGATCGCCATGGTCTCATCGCACAGGCCCTGCGCTCTCCTGATGTCGCGCCTAAAGACTTCTTTCTGTGCGGTTACGTCAAGGGTTGCGTGTACACAACACCAGTCAATGACACAGGAACTGTTCGTGCGCGAAACAATCAAGCACTGTTGATGCTGCGATGCTGACCCTTATGTGGAGGAACTCGATATCGCTTTGATGTTGTACGAACAACGACTGGGACACACATTGAAATTCTGGATTGATAGAAAACAGCTTTGATAATTGCTAAATGATTTGCAACAAACCACGATGCTCGACCTCTAAAAGTTTACAAGTAATGATTTTTGAAATAATATGGGACTTTACGGACACCCTGTAGTCGCCCTGATCACATATTTTCTTTATTGTAGTTGGTTTTGACCCTAAGAAACTCATCTTGAGTGATTCAGTACTCAGTACTGTATTGCATTGAGAACTGGAGCAAAGTGAATTATGCAGTGACTTTCTTTTATGAAGGGGAGAGTTGAAATCAAATATCAATAAAAATTATTATGCGATCAAGATGAATATTTATGCAATGGGTCTAGAACTATGACGCTGCATTGAAAAGTACGGAAATAATGACAATTTTTCTGATTCTGTATATCTGTCGCAGGCCTATAGGGAAACTGGAAGATATGAAAGTGTTTTTGGAAGCGGTAATCAAAAAATAAAGTTCGTTAAATAGCACCCTTCCGTTTTTTCAAAGAGCTTCACCAAAACTCAACCAACATGTATCTCAGTCTGACTGGTCAGCTTGTGCATTTAATCATTGGAATCCAAATGCCATTATACAACGACCCTTGGTGGCTTAGAATTTCTCATTTGATCTAAGATGCTTTCTACTGTCCTGATTCGAGGTGCAGAACGTGGAATCGGGAACTTTAAAATCGCCGCTGTGAATAAATGTTAAGTCTCCCAGTTGGTGGCCAGTTCGCAATTATCTCTCATTTCCTGTTTCCTCCCGCTGACACGCCTAAACACAAACTTGTCTGCTCTGCTTGTTCAATTGACTGAGCTCCATTACAGCCCGTTAGAATGCATCCCACGCCTTTGTGCAGTGCTTTTCTCTCTCTCTCTGTCTGTGTGTGTGTGTGCGTGTTCTGAAATGTGAGTGTCTTCCTCCATCCAGAGCCGACACATTACAATAGCACATCACCAATCCCTGACGCAAACAACATTGTGAACGTAACATTGTATGTTCCATCTGTTCTCTTTAGTTACTCTCGTGACAGCCCGATCTGATCTTCTTGACAATTTTGTCACGCGGCTACGTAAAAAATAAACAACATCATAATTTAACTTTCGGAACGTTCAGCTGAATATTTACGGTAGAGGCAACTTACGTATAGTGTGTTCATTTGAACTGAAGGCACCTGAAAAACTACGCATCGGATTAAAAAAGTGTTAATTTAAATTTCTTTGTTTCGGTTGAGGACATCCAACGATACCATACTCGACCCACCAACCTATCTCGTGCGTGAGTGGTGGGGAAAACTTTGAAATCTTCATTTACAACCCCAGTATTTAATTGCAGATTACGATTGTACACCAAAATCAGTACATACGTTTTGTATGAAGCATTTTTTTCGATTCGTCAAAGATGGCGGTGTAATCGGACGAATAGAAATGAGTACATATTCGTAATTTAGTTAATGCTACTCAATGGACCTAGAATACCCAGTGGCACGTGGGGATCCATGCTGAAAGGATAGGACAGGACAGTATTTCATAACTTCAAATTGGAAACCCCATCCGCAATTTGTACTCCTCCGACAAATCGAACAGGGGACTACTCGACGTGCCACTGTGGCGGTGTAGCGAACTACGACGTATGGTTGAAATGACTCTGAGCACTACGGGACTTAAATTCTGAGGTCATCAGTCTCCTAGAACTTAGAACTAGTTAAACCTAACTAACCTAAGGACATCACACACATCCATGCCCGAGGCAGGATTCGAACCTGCGACCGTAGCGGTCGCGCGGTTCCAGACTGTAGCGCCTAGAACCTCTCGACCACCACGGCCGGCCCCCACGACTTATCATAACAGGCAGTACATTGCTACTGGAGCTCAAGTATCGTGCAGACTTAGAACAGAGAGCGTCTGTAAACATTATAATACTTATGCAGTGTTTACTACGTGCACACCTACCTATCACGTGGAAAGCAGACGTTCAAGTGGACGATGAATGTTGCAGCCAAGGAAGAAAAAACTGAAATGACCCTGATTTACGGAGAATGTAGGACAAATGGCGAGGCTGCTCTTGCCTTGTATCCTGAGAGTTTTCCAGAGAAATCTCCCTCTGGAAGGTTATGAAGGCCTTTCTGTCAGATGACAGCGTACAGACCAGGAAAAGGAAATGAAGCAAACGTGTTACAGGAGAAGCTAATGAAATAGCTGTGCAATACAGCCCAGGGATAAGCTCCCAGCAACTACACCGCGATTCCGGTATGTCCCTAGGTATTATTGTAGCAATACTGCATCGCCGTAAGTATCATCCATACCAGATGTCACTGCATCAAAAACTTCATGGCTACGATTCCCATAACCGAGTAGTGTTTTGTGAATGGGCACGTCAACAAATGCAAGAGACCTCCACGTTCTTTTGGTTGGTTGGTTTGGGGAAGGAGACGAGGCAGCGTGGTCATCGGTCGCATCGGATTAGGGAAGGAGTGGGAAGGAAGTCGGCCGTGCCCTTTCAGAGGAACCATCCCGGCATTTGCCTGGAGTGATTTAGGGAAATCACGGAAAACCTAAATCAGGATGGCCGGACGCGGGATTGAACCGTCGTCCTCCCGAATGCGAGTCCAGTGTCTAACCACTGCGCCACCCCGCTCGGTCCCACGTTCTTTTCAAGGTACTATTTTCCGATGGTTCAACATTCACAAACCATGGTAGCGTTAACTGGCATAATATGTATTGCTGGTGTGCAGACAATTCCCACTGGGTACGCCAAGCTGACCATCAACGTCCTTGGTCTGTTAACGTTTGGTGTGGCATCATAGGGAAAAAAATAATTGGTCCGTATTTCATCGACGGCAAGTTGAATGGACGCAAATATCGAACGGTTTTGGAACAAAGATTACCGGTACTACTGCCGGATGTTTTCCTGGACGTTCGACACCGTATCTGGTTTCAGCATGACGGTTGCGCAACGCAATACGCAATTTATGCACGGGAGGTGTTAGACCGTGGTCGGTAGATCGGCAGAGGTAGTCGTATGGCCCGCTAGGTCGCCGGATTTCTTCTGGGGGGGGGGGGGGTTAAAATATAAGGTGCACCAGCAAGTGCCAACAGGCCATGAAGACATGATCGACGGCATCAAGGAACTCCTGTGCTGACGTTTCCGCAGATATGCTTCTGTTCTGTGTACTGCATTTGAAAAGCGGATCACTGAATGCATCGAAGTTACTGGTACTACTTTTCAACACTTACTCCAATTGGGAAAGTAGAGTAGCGTTTGCCTCGAGCCAGGGCCACAGTGACGCGTCGTCTAGTCCCCTGTTATATGGCGGAGGAATACAGCTTTGCAAACGGGGATTCTAATTAGAATTTATGACATACTGGCCTCTTCTATCCTCGCAGTTTGCAAGTGGGGTCTCACGTGCCATTGGATTTTCAAGAGCCATTGAGTAGCAAGTCATAAATTACGGTTGTGTAGTAGAGTCCTGCATGACCGAGTAAGCGGGCACAAAATACGAGATGGGGCGAGCACACCCTAACTGGATCGGCTACCCGCACTAATTCTTGTGACCGAGCATAGAAGCCGTGACCGAATACGTAGCACGCAACTTCAAACACATTACACGTGTCATTATCCGTGTGAGACTGCAGCCAGTACAAGCTTCTCATTTGTGGTGTGTCTCTCTCTGTAATCATGCTGCGCGAGGAAGCCAGTGCAGTAAGACGTAAGATTGAAATTAATGTTTACACGTTGAAGATACGGGAAGGTCTAAAAAGCCAAGTACGGAGCATATTTTTGGTGGTTGTAGACGAAAACAGTGCTTATACTGGGTACGTATCGTGCGTAAACTGCTCCACATTATTGTGTTTCCAATCGCGAACCACTCTTTTAAAGAAACGCAGTTGCAAGAAACCTCACAAAGATACAGCTCCTTCAGGAATACCGTCAGTAATAAAAAATAGTATTACAGCAAAGTGTGTTGCAATGTGTGCTAAAGATATGAGACCTTTTAATGCTGTTTGTGGTGAAGGTTTCAGAGAACTAGGACAAGAATTAATACATCTAGGTGCGCATTATGGAAAAGTTAACGTGGCAGATACCATGTCACATCCCTCTACTATAAGCAGACATGTCAAAGAACAAGCTGATGCAATACGAAACAGTATAATGCCTTCTGTTATTGCGGAAGTTATTAATAAAACATGTGCTGCGACAGTTGATATGTGGACTGATTCGCATAATCAGATGCACTATTTGACGCTTACATTTCATTACATTAGCACAGATTGGTCTCTTGTGATCAATGTTTTATTTACAACAAAATTCCTGGACGTTAGGAAGACGGGAGTAAATATTATAAAAGAAAGTGCTCTATGAATTTAGCTGTGTAACGTACCCGTTCTTGGAAACGTTACTTTTGTATTAAAAGAAAGAGAGAGAGAGAAAGAGAGAAAGAGAGAAAGAGAGAGAGAGAGGCGTTGCATTTGTACAGTACAGAGCAGCGAGCCGTGGCGAGGCGAGGTGAGACGTCAGCGTTGACCGGTCATGCTCGGTTATCCGCGTGTCCGGAATCCGGACATCAGACATGGGGCGAGTACGTGACCGAGCCGAGTCGTATGGGACCGGACACGAGCTGATCGGTCCCCCCGTCAACAGGCGAGCCGTGACCGGTCAAACATGGAGCGTTGCAGCACTCTATTGTGTAGCACCTCAATTCCTCAGATTACAGCGCCACTTGTGGCGAAACGAAGACAATACTTCAGACAAAACTATGTAATCTGCAATAAAAATCGGGGGTTCCCATTGAAGATTTCAAAGTTATCCCCCGTCACCCACCTACGGTATGGGGTGGGGTGTGGGGGGGAGGGGAGGGGGTAGAATGTGGTATCAGTCTCTGTTCCCCACTGAGATAAACAAATTGGAATTATAAAATTTTTTATCCGATGCGTAGGTTTCGGGATATGTCAATGTCTCCAGTTTAAATGGGTCCGTAAACTCATAGTGCAGTTATGATCGCTTGTAGTGGTACCAGAAATAAAACGGAAGGTTGAAACTTGCGCTGCACTGGACAGGATCGCAAAGAGTTCGTGTAGTACGAGGATGAAGGTGTGCGCGCGCAGGTGATGCAACACGATTTGTGTAGCAGCAGCGGATCAGGTCACATCATTCTAGGTGTGGACGATACACAGGCAAGTTCAGTGTGTCCTGTGGCTTGCTAAATTCGAATCAGTGACCAATGTTCAACGTGAATATCGTCGCGTGTACAACGAAGAGCCACCACATAGAAATAACATTAATCGATGAAATAAGCAGTTAAAAGACACCGGCAATTCGTTGGACAAACTCCGTTTTGTTAAGACTTCCGTTTAGTGACGATTCTGTAGACTCGGTGCGGGGTGGATATCTAAGGAGCCCCAAAAAAATCGGTACGTGCGTGTGTTCGACCATCAGGCCTAAAAAAAGTTTACAGTTCACAATATTTCAAAGACCCAAGCGTTTAGATTTTTTACAGATACGCTTAACGAGATCGACTATGCTAAATGATTTATGAAGAATAGTTTGTTTAGCGATGATGCCACATGTCATGTCCATGGCCATGTTCGTCGTTGTAACGTCAGAATATGGGCTTCTGAAAATCCTCGTGCCTACGTTGGGTACGAACATAACACCTCTAAGGTGGATGTGTGGTGTACTCTTACGATTATATAGTTATAGGTCCATTTTACTTCCCGAATTAGACTGTGAAGTCAAACTACTAACTTGACATGTATGCAGTGCCATAATTTCCAGAAGGTGCTGTCTTTCAACAAGAGGATGCCCCACCGCACTACGCCAACAATGTTAGCGGTTTTCTGGATAAAAAATTTCCCGAGCAGTGGACAGGAAGTGGCGGTTTTAAGCCATGGCTATCACTTCCCGGACCTAACGCTATTGGACTTCTACTTTTGGGGTTATGTGAAGAGACATGTGCACAGTGAACGTACCAACGACGTTCATAATTTAAAAATAGATAATCACAGACGCTGTTCATTCTGTTTCACCAGATGTCCTTACCCGTGTGTGGGAAGAACTAGAATATCGTTTACATGAGTGTTGGGCAACAAATGAGAGCCACATCCAACTGCGCTGAATCACTGCTTTTCTGTGACCAGTTAAAACTGAACCAGGACTTTACGTACGCACTATATATTGTATCTGTCGTGCCCTGCCCACTCTTCTAATATAGGGTGCATAGGACGCTGTTTTCTCGGATAGCTAGACAACAATTCTTGCAAATCTTATTAATGGAGTTTATTACAGTAAATTAAATTGACAATACTTCGTGTATTTACAAATATGGGTTGCAAGCAAATGGCGACATGCAAATAATCAATGTCCTTCAATGTATACAATTTCCATGCAAGTAAATAATACAGTTCACAAGTCACGGCTACAGCGTTTATATCACGGCTAGTCTTCCACTACTTTCTCTGCTGTAGCGTTCCAGGCCAACGTGCCGGGGGTTGATGTAACGCCGCAACAGCAACGACAATTATTCTGTGTACATCGTCAAAGGTCACGTACGGGCGTGGCATATATAATATTTTTCGCTTATCCCCACAGAAGGAAATTCAGAGGGGCTACGTCAAATGACCGTGATGGCCACATCATTGGTCCATCACCTTCTACCCTTCACTGTAGAAATGGTCAGTCCTGATGGTCACAAACATGTAAACCTTCAGTGTGGTTGTGCACCAACGTGCTGGAAGACCATATTTGGTCGAAGGGGAAACGGCTGACGAACAGCAAATTGCTCAAGCGTGTTCAGGTAAACTGAACTAGTAGGGAGCTAGGATAGTGGAATGGTGAGGTGCTGCACGAAAATAAAAAGCAAACAGAAGGAATTAGTATCTGAGTAGTTAGCACAATCAGGGAAGGCAGAAATCTGAATTAATGAGCGCTTCTGTCAACACGACTTCTGTACCAAATGATTTTAATCACCAGATGAGAAAATTAGTATCAAAATTTTAAAACTTTATATACACGGCTGTGAAGCAGAGAAGAGGAACTGTTCATTCACTAATATGCTTACATCATAGAAACAAGAAAATAATGCACACGTCTCTGAAGCAGGCCTCAGTATCAATAAACATAACTTTTATAAAAATCAGTACTTAGAAAAGTTCTCGTCTTTTGGTTCAAAAAATTTCAGCCACATAGATGAAATCAGTGAAACGGAAATGATATTTAATTATTATGAATATTCATAGTAGGCAGTGAATTTAAAATAAGAAACACGTTTGTGTAATAGACTGAGCGATTTACTTTGCACTTTTATGAGCAACGAAATCCGAGGCAACAGAAGAGCCTCAGGAAGAGAAATTCGGTCGACCTCTCAGACAGCTGCTCGATAAATTAAAAAAAAATACACACAGGGTACAAATTAAATTTACACAGCTAATGGATGACAGTGTGCGGACCTCCAATCGCCTCAGAAAGATGAGTGCATCCATAGGCCCGATGGTATCAGATAAGAAAATAAATATAAAGCGCACTTAAGTACAGAATCAGAACACTCACATCTGATCTGTCACCGCAGTACCATGTGATTTTACCTTTAATGTAACTCGGTCGCTGTTAATTACATCTTCATTTGGAGTTCCTGCAAAACACTTCGTAGAACGCTATGTAGCCCTGGAAAGCTTCCAACTCTTCTCCTTTGCGGCTGTTATTGGTGGGTGGAAGGAAAAACGGTATCCACTCTAATTATGAAACAACAACATTTCGTCATTGACTGTCTTGTATTTGTTTCAGTGGCTGTACAATCACGATTACTTCGTAACTTGGAGCATATACAATATAAATTAAATACTACATCCGCTTGAAGGCTCGACAAGAAGTAAGTGACATTTCATTTTAGAGGTTCCTTTGTTGGTTGCTGTTTTTATTCTTGGAGAGGGTGTATGCTCCGTGGCAGTCAAGACACCACCAAGCCCTGACGTCGAAATATAAAAGCAGGTGAAGACGTTTATTCACCGTTGCGCCTTGGCAGCTCCTCTAAATGCACAACTCACCGTTCAACACCGCATAAACGTGAAATAAAACGACCGCGCACAGTATGTTTTTCGCTTCTTATCCCCTAAATAATACTACTTTACTATTTTGTCATGATCATCTTGTCGTGTCATAAATAGGGAGTGGAAAATGCAGCTTGCCTAAACGACATGTAACACTATCGATTACCCCACTAAAAGGAAAGATGTAGGGACACATATTTACTCTGCTAGTTAATAATGAATACTCGTAACATAAAACTATAAAACACATAGTTACTTAATGATAATCGACCATTTTTTAAGGAGAATATACTCCACTTTTAATAACAAGTCACAAGTCTTGTGCTGTCCCATCCATTTACAATTGTCTTTTATTTAGTTGCAGGCAGATTCTACTCTGCAGTATTACCTTACGAGTATTCACTTATATACATCACATTCTGTTTATCTAATGCAGTAACTTTTATGCAATAACCAGTCTTTTTACAAATATCGATGTATCATTTTAATATATACATGGATCTTCTCGACAAGATTTAAATAAAGAAAAAAATGTTAAAACGCCTTATTGTGCTCTTTATTTGATTTCTTTTTGTTTATCTATTACTTGAGAGTTACATTATAAAATTTGAAAAAAGTAATAGTAGTAGAACTGTACTTGGACTTGTTCTAAGCACAGACACTATGTCAAACCTGTATACCATTATAGTCGTATCCACCTTTTCCCCCTCACACAAAAAAGTATGGTACAGGTCATTTCCCTCCAATGGATTCACCTGACCAAGGTATAGACCATCCCCTCCATGGCTTCTTCGCCGATCATCACACCTATCCTACCTATATAAATGGGTACAGGTCATTCCCCACACGGATTTACCTGACGAAGGCGTAGATCATTCCTCCTACGGATCCACCTGTCCTTTTTCATTCCTCCTACGGATCCACCTATCCTTTTCTTCTCCTGCACCTGTTTTGCGATTTTGGGTACGCCCCATGTTAACTTCTTCTGTGAACACAGCTACTAGCCCTTTTCTACAATCTTTATTCTCTTTAAATGAGAAGTTTCTACACAATCATTTCAAGCTGACTTCAACTGATCTTTTAACTTCTTTTTTAATTGTTACTCTTCTTTATAATGTTTATGACACCACTTACACGTAGTTCATACCTCTATGTATTCTGCTTCTGCTTACTGATACATATTTTCTTATCTTTCACTCTCTTAGAACTACTAGATTTAAACAACACTTGACTATTTGAGTATATTCAATGTAGTTCTTATTAATATGCTAGTTGAACGTTAGCATCTCATCTCCTGTTATATATAAAATCCATCATCATTAACATACGTTAATGTTCTGACTCCTAACCAGCATTACATACTTATTGTTGCAGATAAGTTAGCTTGTTGACTCTTTAGCATAGTATCTCTTGTGTTGTTACGTTAGTTAGCACGCCATAAACTTTCATAGTCCTCTGCGTCCCTCATGGGCTCCCTCCCCTACAATATGTGGCGTGACTAACATGTGTCATGTAATCGCCACTTCATAAAATCCTGTCAGTCTGTTATTGTTGTCATACATGAAATACTTTCCAGCACAATCCCGCTGTTGTAGGTTGTAGCTTGAATTAAGTGGACTGCAAAGAGAAGGGAGCCTGCAATAGGAACTTTGCGTATGGACAGTGGGAGGATAGGTTTGTTACTCCTGAGGGAGAAGTAAGGAGAAGAAACAAAGAGACAGGCATGTTAGGATCAAAGAAGAAAAGAAGACAGTACCTCATAGATAAATTCCATTACCACCTCCCATACCAAGGGCCCTATCCAAGGGCCCTAACTGCAATGGTACTTCTCCGTGGCGACAGAGGAAGAATATATTCGGCGTTTCCTATAGAACGACTTTGCCACGGTTTCACTATCGTCGAAAACCCGGAAATTGAGTCTAACAAACTGCTATGAAATGCAGTTGGGTTGGGCTGATTTAGAGGAGGAGACCAAACTGTGAGGTCATCGGTCTCACCGGATTAGGGAAAGATGGGGAAGGAAGTCGGCCGTGCCCTATCAAAGAAACCATCCCGGCATTCGCCTGAAGCGATTTAGGGAAATTATGGAAAACCTAAATCAGGATGGCCAGACGCGGGATTGAACCGTCGTCCTTTCGAACGCAAGTCCAGTGTGCTAACCACTGCGCCACCTCGCTCGGTGAAATGCAGCAGAAAGGGAAGTATTTTCAAGTAAGTCATCTTCAGACTGTCACTATAATAGTTAAAGTCGGTGTGCTCGTCTGTCAGTACTCTATAGAGATGATGCCTCACTAACTCTGAT
Organism: Schistocerca cancellata; assembly: GCF_023864275.1. Lineage (NCBI taxonomy): Eukaryota > Metazoa > Arthropoda > Insecta > Orthoptera > Acrididae > Schistocerca > Schistocerca cancellata. The sequence goes on along the minus strand of NC_064630.1, from coordinate 254,200,168 downwards.
TGACCTCATCTAAAAAAATCACATATAAACCATTACTAGTCTTCTGCAATCAGTTTTATAAAATGTATAAAACCGATAACATTTTACTCGTAATTCTTAAATAGTCTTTTTGCTATGTTCATAATTTATCGAAAGTACATTGTCATTGCTATTTCACTTTTCTACACTTTTATAGTACTATATATTTTTCCATCTCCTATGAGAATAAAACTAAATCGTAACAGTATCATTGAGTCTTTTCTGTGTCTGTGTGTGCAGATTCTCTTGCGGCATCTCTTGAAATTTTTCTGAGTGGGCGTCAGGTGAGAATGACCAGGTAAACGTTTCCAACAAGGATATTCTTAGAAATGTTTTATTCATAATATTTTCCAGAGCTAATCCTATTGACATGAGGGCTAGTTCATTTAGGGCTACATGAAATTCTGGGACTAGTTGTGTCCATCTGGAAAGTTCCTTAAAATTATGACTGATAAGTTGTGGGCCATTGTCCATTAATGGGGGTCATGGTCTTCTCACATCTTGAAGGTAGTCTTGTATACAATGTATTACTGTATTGCTATTTGCTTGTTTAATGGGGTAAAGTTTAATATATTTGACCAACACTCGACTAGCACTAATATGTAAGTAACTCTCCCACAGGAGTAACTGCCCAAATACATCCACAGTAGTTAGATCATGCAAGCCTTTAGGTATTATGGGGTACAGTTTATAGTGCATATGACTATTCTCCTCTTTGACAAGTTGACATGTTGTACATGACTTCAACAAAGCAACTATTTTCCGACTTGTATTTTTAAAATAGTAGTATTTATACATATTTTTAATACACTTTCTAATACCAATATGACCCATATCAGACTTGGTTTCTACACTATGTGGAATAGTTTCCAACCCAGCTGGTCAGGTGTGCTTCTGATCAAATGTGCTCTCCAAAATAATATATCCTTTATTATCATCCACCTTCATGTCTTGTTTTATTTTTAAAGTTAAACTCATTATGTCATTGTTGATGTAGCTTAAACCCAAAAAATGTATTGTGAGAATCACTCCTGACCTTTCAGCTCATACCTTTACTCATACCTACTGGTAATCATGATAATGTATCAGATAATACATTCTGTGATCCCTTTATATAACTAATTTCTATGTGGTATTCCTGTAAGAGTAGGGTCCAACGCATGAGTCGTTGATGTAGTAATCAGCTTTCCATCAGAAATGACAATGCTTGATGATCTATATGGATAATAATCTGTGAACCCCGAATCAGTGTTTTAAATTTTCAGATACTCCATACAGCCGCTAACAGTTCTTTCTCTGTGGCCATGAAATTCGTTTCATGCTCCATTAAGCTTCTTCTAGTGAAAACTATTATCCTATGTTCCCCCACTTCAGGATTCCATTCTCCTTGAAATAATTCTGCCATGACTCTGTATATCGATGCATCTGTTGGCAGCTTAAACGGCTCATTCATTGCAGGATGCCTTAAAACAGGTGTATCTATTGGTGCCTGTTTAATATTTGAAAATGCTTTAACTGTACCATAGAGACCATTGTTTTAAAAGATTTTATAAAAGTAGATCATTCAAGGCTTGCTATTGAACATTCTGATGAAGGAATCCCACAAATTCCAAAAAGGAATGCAACTATTTTACATTCTGAAGTTCTGGACAGACCTTGCTTGATAAGTCTTATTTTCTGTGCTTCTTGTTTTATACCATTCACCACAACGAAATATCCAAGAAATTTTAGTTCTTGCCTTACAAAATGTGATTTTGACAGCTTAATTGCTACCCCCTTTTTATAGAACTTTTTTGTTTTCGTTAACAAATGACAGTATCATTCCCAAGTTTTCAACACTACAAGTGTGTCATCTACATGGATAATCAGTTCTTCTAACAGTTCATTACCTAACACTTCACTGAGTCCTTGTATAAAAATAGATACAGAAATATTTAACTTGATAGGCAGTACTCGAAATTGGTAAGATTTCCGAACAAATACATACACTGTATATTGTTTGGAGTCTTTGTGTAGCTTTACTTGCCAATAATCAGCTGTCAGATCCACTGAGCTTAAGTTTTTAGCCTGTTAGAAACTGTCCAATTATACTTCAATACAAATGTGTCTGTCCCTTTCTGTTTAAATATGTTTATTTAGAGCACAAGCATTCAACACCAAACATACCCCTCGTGTAGCTTTTTTCACAACGAGTGACAGATTGTTACATACAATCAGGCTTCACTTGATAACCTGTTTATCTACCATTTTATTAATTTCATCCTGGATTGCTGCTCTTAAACTTATAGGCACTGGATATGTTTTAGAAAAGAAAGGGTTTGGATCCTTTATCTTAAATTTACGTATATAATCTCCAAAGATTCCTGGGTTGTCAGAAAATACTTTTTTATATTTAGATGGAACAGAGTATAGCACTTGTTGGTGCTGTGCAGTTAATAAGGGTGATTCATACACTTTATTATACATTATACTTTCACTAGTTAACTTCTCATTTGAAGTTACTTCTTGAGATTCTAACAGCATTTCCAATTAAACGCATTTTCTTAACATAAGAGTTGGATTTACCTCAGCATCTGACCTAAATGGTATTATAACACTATTTTCGTTAAAATTACAAAATAGTGCTTTGGTATCAAAATTTACAACCATTTTATACTTTATCAACCAATCCATACCAAGCAACACAGTAAATTTATGTAAGGCACTATCAATACAGTTTGCATAAATTCCTGTTCTCTTATAGATATTCTTGTTTGATGCTTAACAGGCTTACCTTTGGTACCTGTAGTAACTACTATATCATTACATTACTGTAACAGGTAATATAAGAAACAGACATTTATTTTTCATAATATGTACTAATTCTTGTGAAATTAATGAGACTTCACTAACAGGAGCTATATAAATATCTACTGGCTTTCCACAAATTTATATTATACTGTGGGTTTTGGTTGAATATCCTCTCAATCTCCTTCTTCCTCTTCTAGAACTATTCTTTTGTGGGTATTTTATGGGTAAAGAAAACTACCTTTTCGATATATGTGCCTAATATCTGTTTATTGCTTTCTAGATCTTCGCCACTGTTCCAAGATGCTCCCCATTTTCCATAACTATTATTGGGTAATTAATTGTACTTTCAGTGTTCTCTGTTCTCCTTTAACTTATTGGTGCTATGATGTCTTTACTATTAACTGCCGTTTCAGGCGCAAATGCTTGTGAGGATTTGTTGCTATTTTGTAAACTCTCAGATGCACTTCTAGATTTGATTTGCCTATGTATTCAGCAAAGATTTGTATTCTGTTTCTTGACATATTTGTTGGGAATCATCTATTGTCTGTGTCATTATTTCCTCTGTAATCATCTTCCGTATGTTTCTTTCTTTATGTGTTCAAAGCATCTAAACCCTCAACATAAGTTAATAAATCTCTCATATTGGTCAATCCTCTATACCAAACCTCCTTTCATTCATAATATCTTTGTACCTATATTTTGACTAAGTGTGATTCTTCTATCAGGTTATCTAAATACTTAGAATGGATCAAGCCATTCTGTGTACTTCTTATAACTACGTCAAGAGCTCCAATGTCAATTTTTCCTGTGTACTAGCAGACCAGTACTTACTCTTAAATTTTTCTTTAAAGTCCTCCCAATATATAAACTCTTAGAATAGGCAGTTCGCCATTCCACTGCATCTCCCACTAGATAGCTTAAGGCAGAATCTATCTTTTTACCATTTGTCTCAAAAATCGGAAAAATATTCTCAAAAATAGGTTGGGTGAACTTCTCTATGTGGTTTGAATTTCAGGAACTGCTCCGAGTAGTTCATATTATTTCCTAGTAGTAACTCTTGTAGTAAATTACCTGATAACCCAGTACTATTTACAACTGTCTTGCTCATAATTTCCTGCTTAAGACTGTCTAAGCCTCCCATAGTTTCTGTAATTTCTTCTGTTGTTCTACAACATCTTCCTTAGAATGTATGTGTTAGAGGAAGTGTCAGGTGTTCTGGTTATTTCCCCAAATTATTTATATTTTTCCAATGCTGTAATTTGTTCTTTGGTCTCCGAGAGTTGATCCTTAACCTGTTTGAATTCTTTAATGGCAAAATACCTGCATTGTTAATCTTGTCAGCCAATTACTGTAACTGCTCTTTCACTTCTTTGGAACTAAATCACATTGGTTATCTATTTCGCCCAACTCCTTAGGTAACTTTCTCAAAGTATTTTCTAAATTGGTTAACTTAGTTTCTACTACAGTAGTTAATTAATCCTTAGTTACCTCTAACTTAGTGCTTACATCCTTAATTTTCTGTATCAACGCTTCTAACGAGTCGGGAACTTCTGCGGCCATGCTCTATGTGGGTATTGGCATTTAACGCAAATATCCCATTTTCTTTTTTTCACCTCCTACTCAGCTAGGTAAATTGTCACATCACACAGTTTACACTAACACGATAACAATGTCATACTATCTCCACAAAATGTTGTACAGATTTGAATTTTAACAGCTCACGTTTTCTGTCGAATTGCACCCTTGGGTTTCGTAGCTGATGCAACAGTATGTACGATGCGACGCAACGTGGTATGTTGTACCAACTGGCACAGCCGATATCTCGAAAGAACCAATTCGAAGACTGCATTGTGGCGTACTGCGACACCATCGCAATGTTGCTCAACTACTACTGCGTCATCACCGTTGTTAGGATTCGATATCTTCTTCTCTGAACCCATCGAAAAATCTCCTTCGCTGAACCTGCTGAAAATCGTTCACGTTGTAGTTGAAAAAAAAATGCTTTTGTACACATGTCAGCATTATTTTTTGAACACGTGAATTTAATTTCAGTTGACGTATTTGTTAGTCAAGAGTTTTATTACTTGTCCAGAATATATATTGGTTCACTTTCTTCATTTTATTTCGTAAATAGTTTTATAGCAATACGGCTACATACATCCACTTATATCTTCTTTCTCTGTTTGTTTTCTGTTGTTAATGTACAAAATCTTGAAAATTTACAGTTCCCGCCTTCTTTATCTTCTTCCTTCTCACCAGTGCTCCGAGTTCTGATCACTGGGGCCAAAACGAAATGTTTCCGACCCTCTTTTTATGTGTTTGGAGCCTAGTCAGAACATTCACGTTGGATCTGTCACCCGAAGTATCGTGTGATAATTTATCGTTAATGTAACTCGGTAGCCGTAATCTTCTTTATGTCGAAGTTCTGCAAAGCATTATCTCTGTAGAATGTAGCCCTGGAAAGACTTCAAATTTTCTTCTTTGCAGATATTATTGTTGGAAGGAAAAACTTTATCTACTCTAATTATGAAATGACGTCAACATTTCATCACTGTCATGTATTTGTTTCAATGGGTGTACAGATCACGATTACCTCGTAAATTGGAGCACATACAAAATAAATTAAATACAATATTGGGGCCTTCAATGCTCGGCAAAAAGTAAGTAACACTTCCGTTTAGAGCTTCCTTCTTTCGTTACTGTTTTCATTCTTCGAGACGATACCTGTTCCTTGACAGTCAAGACAATGCAAGCCACGACGTCAAAACATAAAAGGCTCCACCCACAGCAGGTGAAGACGTTTACTCGTCATTGAACCTCGCCGATTACTCGAACCGCACACCTTTCCGTTATACGGCATGTAACACTACAATCCTCAATTTCTGGACGGTCACTGCTTCCCGTTCTTAGAGGAACCTCGTAAGACACTGATCGCACATGTAAAGAAATATATTATTATGAAGTAACGCCCGAGCCGACCGTGGTGGCCACGCGGTTCTAGGCGCTGCAGTCCGGAACCACGCGACTGCTACGGTCGCAGGTTCGAATCCTGCCTCTGGCATGGATGTGTGTGATGTCCTTAGGTTAGTTAGGTTTAAATAGTTCTAAGTTTTAGGGGACTGATGACCTCAGATGTTAAGTCCCATAGTGCTCAGAGCCAGCCATGTAACGGCCGATAGGTGTGAAACACAACCAATGTACGGGTGACGCTGTCCTAACTGACCAAAGCTACTAGGCAAACTACCAAAGTCTATTCTTACTTATGGTCGTTTACGCTACCCTGTTGTAGTTGTAGAACTCTACATACTATTTATTTGTAGCCAGAGTCAGCTACCAATCTCTGTACCAGGTAGTGATCCTCTGCAAATCTCACCCCATCTGGTAGCAAGTTTTTAACGATTTAACATCCTAATACACAACTGCATCGTTTAAAAACAGCATCACAGAGCTAGACAATTTATACGGCAACAGGAGGATGCAGGTCAGAACTGCCAAAACACGGGTCGTTAAGCCAGGCCTGGCTCAGCTTACTGTACCGTGGGCTGGTACTGGAGGCGTTAAAGCTGGCAGTGGTCCGCGGCTGTGAACTCCCGCCAAACGTTTTGCGCACTGGATTCCTGCGAGTCGAGGTGGCTGACCGGCGCTGCGCGTTTCCGTATCGGCCCTCTGCTGGCCGGCGGCGTTGGTTTATCATTCGCGCTGTCGGCAACAGCAGCGGCAGCGTGTAGGTAAGCAAATAAAACCGACGTCACGGGAAGCTCTGGCCGCAACTGATCTTTCGCAACAGCGCCTAATAGTCGCGGCGTATCACCAGTTCCTGTGAGCGTGCAGTTGTAAAAAGTCGCTCACTGTTATTCTGTGGTATTACCCTTTTGAAAATGTGCAAACGTCGTCAAACGCAATTTAGTTAATAAGGAAAAGAATTCTTTACATGAGATTTCGATTATTATGAGTTTTTGCAAGTGAAACCACTTATCTCGATATTGTGGATTTTGTCTATTACATTGGTGACCAAGACAGAAAGAAATTAACTACGTTAGCTGCCTTTGGGCATTGTTTGTATCAATGGGTAAGCTGAAAATTTGTGCTGGACGCTACGCCTTCCAGATACAGTGTTCACTACAACCTTACGAGCTATTCTAGCGTGCCTCCCGATGATTTTGCTACTTCCATCACTAGAGTAAAATTGTATTGTTGCAAACTGTTGAGCAGAGCTGACCATTGAAGACCCACTTCTGCTTAGATTTAATAGCAACAGACACTCAGTTTTCTTACGTGGATTCTAAGTTTTGCTTCTGTTGATGGCAACAACGGACACATAACTCCATTGTAATAAATAAATGAATTAAGAGGTCGTTCATGAAAACCACACACAGCTTAAAAGATGCATGAAATTAACAATTATTAAAATGCGACAATGAAATTTTGTATCATGCTTTACATGAAATTAACCCATTCACAATTAAGTTCCGTGGATTGTATATATTCAACTTTTTTATGGCATTTAAAAATTTTATTTTCAAAAAATAAAATACGAGTCTTATGTACTTGTTTCTCAGAAACTATGGAAGAGATATCTACAAATTTTCTCTGTTTAATTTCTGTGGATCCATTAAGCTTCTCCCATGAGTTTCTTTTAATATATCGAATAGGAAAATTTTAATAATGTTTGAATTATTATTCTGTAAATATAAAATAAAATTCATGCGAAATTCCAAAACCTTGCCCCATACCTCAGCTTACACTCAAAATTTCAAAATTTACTCTTGAGACAGCATTTCTTCAATTTTTAGAAGCAAGTGTACATAACTTCATAGTTCTACCCTTCATAGATTCTGAGTAAAAAGTACACAAACTTTAAAAAATACAAGTTCCAAGAAATGCAATTTTAAATTCAACCTAAAGTTTGTTCTTATGTCACCTCTTCGAAGGCCCCAGTTTTGTACTTGCGTTCCTCTTCGCATTCAAGGCTTATCTTCTGGTTTCTTCTTTTCTTCCTTCTTTCCTTTATCGGGTCTTCAACTGACTTTTCAGCTGCAGAAAGGTGCTGTAAATCTATTTTTCTCAGGATATCTTGAGTCTGTCACGGTCGTACTACCCCCATGAACCATGGACCTTGTCGTTGGTGGGGAGGCTTTCGTGCCTCAGCGATACAGATAGCCGTACCGTAGGTGCAACCACAACGGAGGGGTATCTATCGAGAGGCCAGACAAACGTGTGGTTCCTGAAGAGGGGCAGCAGCCGTTTCAGTAGTTGCAGGGGCAACAGTCTGGATGATTGACTGATCTGGCCTTGTAACACTAACCAAAACGGCCTTGCTGTGCTGGTACTGTGAACGGCTGAAAGCAAGGGGAAACTACGGCCGTAATTTTTCTCGAGGGCATGCAGCTTTATTATATGGTTAAATGATGATGGCGTCCTCTTGGGTAAAACATTCCGGAGGTAAAATAGTCCTCCATTCGGATCTCCGGACGGGGACTACTCGAGCGGATGTCGTTATCAGGAGAAAGAAAACTGGCGTTCTACGGATCGGAGCGTGGAATGTCAGAGCCCTTAATCGGGCAGGTAGGTTAGAAAATTTAAAAAGGGAAATGGATAGGTTAAAGTTAAATATATTGGGAATTAGCGAAGTTCGGTGGCAGGAGGAACAAGACTTCTGGTCAGTGACTACAGGGTTATAAACACAAAATCAAATCGGGGTAATGCAGGAGTACGTTTAATAATGAATAGGAAAATAGGAATGCGGGTAAGCTACTACAAACAGCATATTAAACACATTATTGTGGCCAAGATAGATACGAAGCCCACGCCTACCACAGTAGTACAAGTTTATATGCCAACTAGCTCTGCAGATGACGAAGAAATTGAAGAAAAATATGATGAAATAAAAGAAATTATTCAGATAGTGAAGGGAGAAGAAAATTTAATAGTCATGGGTGACTGGAATTCGTCAGTAGGAAAAGGGAGAGAAGGAAATGTAGTAGGTGGATATGGATTGGGGGTAAGAATTGAAAGAGGAAGCCGCCTGGTAGAATTTTGCACAGAGCACAAGCTAATCATAGCTAACACTTGGTTCAAGAGTCATGAAAGAAGATTATATACATGGAAGAAGCCTGGAGATACTGACAGGTTTCAGATAGATTATATAATGGTAAGACAGAGATTTAGGAACCAGGTTTTAAATTGTAAGACATTTTCAGGGGCAGATGTGGACTCTGACCACAATTTATTGGTTATGAACCGTAGATTAAAACTGAAGAAACTTTAAAAAGGTGGGACTGTAAGGAGATGGGACCTGGATAAACTGACTAAACCAGAGGTTGTACAGAGTTTCAGGGAGAGCATAAGGAAAGAATTGACAAGAATGGGGGACAGAAATAGAGTTGAAGAAGAATGGGTAGCTTTGAGGGATGAAGTGGTGAAGGCAGCAGAGGATCAAGTAGGTAACAAGACGAGGGCTAGTAGAAATCCTTGGGTAACACAAGAAATATTGAATTTAATTGATGAAAGGAGAAAATATAAAAATGCAGTAAATGAAGCAGGCAAAAAGGAATACAAACGTCTCAAAAATGAGATCGTCAGGAAGTGCAAAATGGCTAAGCAGGGATGGCTACAGGACAAATGTAAGGATGTAGAGGCTTATCTCACTAGGGGTAAGGTAGATACTGCCTACAGGAAAATTAAAGAGACCTTTGGAGAAAAGAGAGCCACTTGTATGAATATCAAGAGCCCAGATGGAAACCCAGTTCTAAGCAAAGAAGGGAAAACAGAAAGGTGGAAGGAGTATATAGAGGGTCTATACAAGGGCGATGTACTTGAGGACAATATTATGGAAATGGAAGAGAATTTAGATGAAGATGAAATGGGAGATATGATATTGCGTGAAGAGTTTGACATAGCACTGAAAGACCTGAGTCGAAACAAAGCTCCGGGAGTAGACAACATTCCATTAGAACTACTGACGGCCTTGGGAGAGCCAGTCCTGACAAAACTCTACCATCTGGTGAGCAAGATGTATGAGACAGGCGAAATACCCTCAGACTTCAAGAAGAATATAATAATTCCAATCCCAAAGAAAGCAGGTGTTGACAGATGTGAAAATTACCGATCTATCAGTTTAATAAGTCACGGCTGCAAAATACCAACACGAATTCTTTACAAACGAATGGAAAAACTAGAAGCCAACCTCGGGGAAGATCAGTTTGGATTCCGTAGAAATATTGGAACACGTGAGGCAATACTGACCCTACGACTTATCTTAGAAGCTAGATTAAGGAAAGGCAAACCTACTTTCCTAGTATTTGTAGACTTAGAGAAAGCTTTTGACAATGTTGACTGGAATACTCTCTTCCAAATTCTGAAGGTGGCAGGGGTAAACTACAGGGAGCGAAAATATATTTTCAATTTGTACAGAAACAAGATGGCATTTATAAGAGTCGAGGGACATGTAGGGGAAGCAGTGGTTGGGAAGGGAGTGAGACAGGGTTGTAGCCTCTCCCCGATGTTGTTCAATCTGTATATTGAGCAAACAGTAAACGAAACAAAAGAAAAATTCGGCGTAGGTATTAAAATCCATGGAGAAGAAATAAAAACTTTAAGGTTCGCCGATGACATTGTAATTCTGTCAGAGACAGCAAAGGACTTGGAAGAGCAGTTGAACGGAATGGATAGTGTCTTGAAAGCAGGATATAAGATGAACATCAACAAAAGCAAAACAAGGATAATGGAATGTAGTCGAAGTAAATCGGGTGATACTGAGGGAATTAGATTAGGAAATGAGACACTTAAAGTAGTAAAGGAGTTTTGCTATTTGGGGAGCAAAATAACTGATGATGGTCGAAGTAGAGAGGATATAAAATGTAGACTGGCAATGGCAAGGAAAGCATTTCTGAAGAAGAGAAATTTGTTAACAGCGAGTATAGGTCTAAGTGTCAGGAAGAGGTTTCTGAAAGTATTTGTATGGAGTGTAGCCATGTATGGAAGTGAAACATGGACGATAAATAGTCTGGACAAGAAGAGAATAGAAGATTTCGAAATGTGGTGCTACAGAAGAATGCTGAAGATTAGATGGGTAGATCACATAACTAATGAGGAAGTATTGAATAGGAGTGGGGAGAAGAGAAGTTTGTGGCACAACTTGACTAGAAGAAGGGATCGGTTAGTAGGACATGTTCTTAGGCATCAAGGAATTACCAGTTTAGTATTGGAGGGCAGCGAGGAGGGTAAAAATCGTAGAGGGAGACCAAGAGATGAATACACTAACCAGATTCAGAAGGATGTAGGCTGCAGTAGGTACTGGGAGATGAAGAAGCTTGCATAGGATAGAGTAGCATGGAGAGCTGCATCAAACCAGTCTCAGGACTGAAGACCACAACAACAACAATCTTGAGTGAAATTTCCTGTCTTAAAGCGCATTCTGTCTAATACCTTCAATTTCCGTACGCTCCCCATCATTATCTTAAATACAAAAACTGCATCGTAAGTTGCAATTTTGACAACTGCAGCAGACGAAAGTGTAGCCAAATCAGAATTACTTCTTCATAAATAAAGCAGCTGGTTTGTTATTGTTTCTAAGGTACGGAACAGAGTCACCTATAACCTATAAAACCAAAGAGTATAGATTACTGCCTTCTAGATTCATCCTCGGCAAGTTTCCTTGAAAGTAATCCACGGAATCATATTTCACCGAGGTAGTATTGAAGTGTTATTTCGAAAACTGAGTGTGGCAGGAAGATCACATCACACATCCAATTATTTTTCAGGCTCGTCAGATGCGATTTCATCCTCGAAACTTTGGGAACTTATTGTCCATGAGTTCTGCTAAGAACTAAATAAGAAATGAAAATTGACATTTTCGGCCAATTTCATGAACATCTTCCCTTAAGCGATATAGGCTGTATTATTCGTAAAGTCAGTACAGATTATGCCACAAATATTTCATGTTTTGATTTTGTCCCAAAGAGACCTTATAGTCATTGACACTAGGGTGATCATTTACGTTGGAAACGTACTGTACAAATTTCCTTTAACGGTACTGTGAAATAATGTCTTTCAGTGGGTCAAAAAAACAAACCGGCGTCAGTACATAGGATAAAGTGCTAAAAATTTTTGGGTGTACATACTGATGAAAACTTGGACTGGATGAAACATATTACAGAGCTTCTCTTCGTATAATCACTGATTTTGGCAACAAATAAATGAGAAGATTAACATATTCTGCACATTTCCACCCCTAAATGTCTTATCATATACTTCTCAGAGGTTATTTTATTATTTTTTAAAGTATGGCTAGCATCAAGTCACGCAAGGGAACATTTTCTTCTTTACCAGTACATCTACAGATATTAAAGGCATAGAAAAGCAAGCCATAATTATAAGTCGATTAAATTTATAATATTTACAAAGCACAGAACGTCACAGACTTATGTGCAGTTGCAGAACATACAGAAACAGGAACTCCTCCGGATTGCCAGGAAACAATGGATTTGGACGCATACGTATGATGTGCTAAACAGTTTGTCATTCTGCACCACAGCTGAGCGATGTTGTTAATCCCCATTTGTACATTGAGTCAGCTCATCTTCCACTATTTATCCTTATTCTGTTGACTTCAGAACAGATCTTGCGATGCTCTTCAAACTCTAGTGGCCTGGTCGAGATAAGGGCATCTGCAACTGTTCTGGGGTAGCGTTGTTCTGCTATATTTCTGTCCATTTTTCTGCTGTTGTTGCTCCGTTGTCCATCAGAGCTTTGCACGTTGTAGACGTGAGTGATGGGAGCGAAGTCTGTCTTTGCTTAGTACAGAAATAAATGAAAAGATACAATTTCAGACACTTTACTGGTATCACACAGATACGATTTTATGTACACAACTGACCATTAAAATTGCTACACCAAGAAGAAATGCATATGGTAAATGGGTATTCATTGGACAAATATATTATACTACAACTGTCATGTGATTATATTTTTACGCAATTCGGGTGCATAGATCCTGAGAAATCAGTACCCAGAACCACCACCTCTGGCCGTAGTAACGGCCTTGATACGCCTGGGCATTGAGTCAAACAGAGCTTGGATGGCGTGTACAGGTACAGCTACCCATGCAGCTTCAACACGATACCACAGTTCATCAAGGGTATTGCGACGAGCCAAGTTGCACGGCCACCATTGACCAGAGGTTTTCAGTTGGTGAGAGCTCTGGAGAATGTGCTGGCCAGGGCAGCAGTCGAACATATTCTGTATCCAGAAAGGCTCGTACAAGACCTGCAACATACGGTCGTGCATTATCCTGCTGAAATGTAGGGTTTCGCAGGGATCGAATGAAGGGTAGAGCCACGGGTCGTAACACATCTGAAATGTAACGTCCACTGTTCAAAGTGCCGTCAATGCGAACAAGAGGTGACCGAGACGTGTAACCAATGGCACCCCATACCATCACGCCGGGTGATACGCCAGTATGGCGATGACGAATACACGCTTCCAATGTGCGTTCACCGCGATGTCGCCAAACATGGATGCGACCATCATGATGCTGTAAACAGAACCTGGATTTTGCCATTCGTGCACCCAGGTTCGTCGTTGAGTACACCATCGCAGGCGCTCCTGTCTGTGATGCAGCGTCAACGGTAACCGCAGCCATGGTCTCTGAGCTGATAGTCCATGCTGCTTCAAACGTCGTCGAACTGTTCATGCAGATGGTTGTTGTCCTGCAAACGTCTCCATCTGTTGACTCGGGGATCGAGACGTGGCTGCACGATCCGTAACAGCCATGCGGATAAGATGCCTGTCATCTCGAATGATAGTGATACGAGGCCGTTGGGATCCAGCACTTCGTTCCGTATTACCCTCCTGAACCCACCGATTCCATATTCTGCTAACAGTCATTGATGTCGACCAACGGGAGCAGCAATGTCGCGATACGATAAACCGCAATCGCGATAAGCTAGAATCCGACCTTCATCAAAGTCGGAAACGTGATGGTACGCATTTCTCCTCCTTACACGAGGCATCAAAACGTTTCTCCAGACAACGCCGGTCGACTTTTGTTTGTGTTTGAGAAATCGGTTGGAAACTTTCCTCATGTCAGCACGTTGTAGGTGTCGCTACCGGCGCCAACCTTGTGTGAATGCCCTGAAAAGCTAATCATTTGTATATCACAGCATCTTCTTCCTGTCGGTTGAATTTCGCGTCTGTAGCATGTCATCTTCGAGGTGTAGAAATTTTAATGGCCAGTAGTGTTTATAGACTGCGGCGGCGAGTAAACAGTTTGTACCAAGGTTGAAAATCGAGGAGGAAGGCGTGCCAAGTTTGTCCGAGCAGTTATGTGAACCGCTGTGATAAGGTGGCTCAGTAGCTAACTCACCTGCCTAGTAAGCAGGAGTCCCAGGTTCGATTCCTGGCCTTCGTACAAATTTTTACTCGCTACTTCAGTCTATATACATAAAATAGTGCAGAAATGTCTTCGTGAATAGAGTGGTAAGGATCACCAGCTATTTTTGTAAACTCCCGCTTGAGAACAATGAGGATACTATGTGGCTGAGAATAGGCGGCCAGAAAGTTTGAGTATTTCTGATAGTTCCTGTTATAGTGCATGTAGTCTGGTTGAGCTACATATCGACGAGTCTGGTGTGCCATCTGTTGATCACATTATAGCGCAACATTCTGCCAAAAGGTACACCAGTCCAAGAGTAGATGGCCGTAGTGTGGGTCTGATGATCCCCATGTTATCCAACAATGTTTCTTGACTTAATCTTGGCGGCAGATTTCAGCAAGTGCTCTTTGAAACTGAGAGTCCTGTCAGTAGCGAAACCTAGAGAACGTGGACGTTTGTTGTGGTACAGCTGTTTCCCTTCAAAATATACCTTTATTTCGTTGTTTTCGAGCTTATTGTTAAAGTGGAAAATGGTGACTTCTGTTTTGGCAGTAGTTGGCTGTAACCTCGAATTACGGAAGTATTGTCCAACAATTGGTAAGTCTTCAGTCGAGACAGACTCATTAACTCCTAGATCTCCGTGGGTCGCAGCTAGAGCCCAACTGTCAGCATATCAAAATTTCCTTGATGTTGTCTCAGGCATAAGCAGGGAAAACAGAAGAGGGGCTAGCACTTACCCTTGTGGAATCCTATTATTAAGCTTCATTAGAAGACTCATCTTACTACCCACTAGAAATTGGCAGCTTCTATTGCGTAACTTGGCACTGAAGAGGTTTCCAATTCTAGGACATGGTATGGCTCTTACAATTTTGAATATAGCCCCTTACCTTATGTAATACCACAGGCTGCTGTTAGATCTATAAACACAGTTGAAGTCTTTTGTTTGTTTTGGAATCCTATTTCAATAAATGTTGTCAATGAGAGAATCTGGTAGGTGCAGCTGTGGCTTGGGCCAAATCCTGCCTGTTCAGCAGTTAGGTTTTGGTAAGTTTTGTGGTTGACACTGTTATACAGTAGTCTTCCACAATTTTATACACTGTGCTAAGTAAAGCAATTGGTCAGTGGCTTGGCGGTATGTCATTTGGTTTAGCTGGTTTTAAGACTGCTACGGTTTTTGCTCTTTTCAAATCATGGTGTATGTTACCAGTTTGGAGGATATCAGCAAAGAATGTTGCTAGACACTTTTTACATGGTTTATACTGTGGATTAGGAATTCTAAATGGATTCCATTAAAACTACTTGCCTTCCCCACTTTCATTTCTTTGGGAGCTGTCGTTATTTACTCACTGCTGAATGGTCTGGAGTAGTCTGACTCAGATTTATAGGCTAGTTGAGGACCTTCAGTTCCTTTCCGACTAATTGTACGTGATCGAATGTTAGAAGTTCTAGAGTAGATCACATTGTTATTTGCTACTTGCTTGGGAGTAAAAGCCTCCTTTGTGGGTTCTGGTGGGTTGGCACCTCCAAGTTTTTTCAACAGAGACCCAGCTTCTTTGCTGGACGTGTAGAACTGCCTCAAATATTTCAGTCCGCTGCATATGACGAGCTGAGTCGATACCATGAAGAAGTTTGTCAGTTACTTTACAGTCATTGTTGTCGCAAAACAGTTTGTACAGAATTTCGCACTTTTCCATCCATCTAGGTATATATTCCTTTCAAATGCCCCTTGGGATATATTTCTTTCCTGTGTATAATATTACTCCAATGAGCCTTTTATAGTTTGTGCTAATTGGTGGGATCCATCCCACACATATGTCCATATTTTCAGAAAATTTCGGCTGTTTTAAAGAATGAGCTAGGTCTATGATATGATCTTATGACAGGTATTCTTGTACCTAATTCGAGAACCACTGAACGATGTTGGCTGTATGGGAAGTCGTCCATGACTTCCGTCAACACTGGTACTGGCACACCATTGCTGTCAGAGGCCAGAAAACATAAATCAGGGTTCAAGATTGTAATCTTTTATCCAGGCACCAGAACGGAATGTACACCGATCTTTAGCGTCAGAAACAAGATGGACAGTTAACTAGCATGTTCTCACTTACACCTTTACGTTTGTATTTCCGTATGTAGAAGGTCAGATGATTAGAGCGATTAATTTAGTTGAAGGCAGGAGTTTTGTAGTAATGAAAATAGTTAAAATGTGAAGGAGGGTTGGGAGCCGGAAGTCGTATGTGTGTTACATTCTGTTGTGCAACTCAATGGTATGATACCGTGACTAAGTGGGTTGGCGGAGCGCCAGTTAAGCAACGCGAAAGAGAACGCGGTGTCACCGGCCAGCAGATGACGTGACAAGAAGCAGCTCACCACATACCAGGGGTCAAGGTCAAGGGAGGTAATCGGATCAGTTCTGCTAGCCGAGCAACAGCAGAATATTTCTCCAACATACAGGAAAAGAACTGCAGACATCAGCAGCGGAAATAGGTATTTACAGGCCGGCAGCCAGCTCGTGATCATCATCCGCTGGAGGCGTTGGAGTGATTCAGAGCCTGTGTCACTCCGCGCCGACACAACTAGTCGCTGTTGTAGTGCAGGTCGTCGCCTAGGAGGCGCCAGAACGACGCCGCCGCTGTAATATTGTCAGACGCTATCAATAGGCAGGCGCCTGTCACGGGAGTCATCGCTTGGGGTGCGTTGTAGTAACACATTGTCACCCTCGTTCTGGGACACTGCCTCCACAAATGACGTGAATGGGGCTGGAGGGGGGGCACTCTGACCCACCGACGCCAGACAGCCACATCTGGGGATGGTCTCCGAGACAGGGCATTGACCTGCCCTACGACTATCGCCACTCCACCCCCCCCCCCCCCTCCCCCAGCCACGATGGCAACAAAAGCCTGCGGAGTGTGGTTCCATCTGCTGCAGTACGACTCAGCAACGAAGAAGTGCCGCTGCCTCGGCAGCGGATGCAAGTAACGCCAGTGCAAGTACAATCGCCACAGTGGCCGCGCATGCGAGGGTCTGCCAATCACCTTCGTCGCCGCCGAGAATATTGCAAGCGGAAGTAAACCTCGTTCAGGGTCCCACAACCAATGTATTGTAGTTGAACAGTAAGTCATGTTATTCTGTCATCAGGAGCCATCCGTAGGCATACCTCCACCATCCTCGCGCCAGCAGAGGAAGCACGTTGCAACCTGGCGACAAGCAGTAGAGTCTCGTGTCTATTAATTTGGAGCGTTTACCCTGGTGTCAGGAAGACTGCTGAGGCATCATGGAGGAAGGATCTCCTGGAGTTAGGAGTCAGCAGTGTATAGGACCATCAGCGACAGGGTGCCATGAAGCGCAGTAAGTAAGTGTCGGTTTCAATTATTTTGGTTTCGATCCTGCTGGGTTGTCCCTTTTCCTATCTTTTGCCTGGGTCATTGTTTTGTATTCTTTGGGTATACCTTTCTCTTGATTAAGTTGTAGTCTTGGCGAAGGAACTTTCAGCTGCTGAGATTATCGAACAGCTCAGGGTTAGAGGTAAATAAGCTCAAAGTGGTAGAGAGGAAGCAGTCACATCCCAACCCAACTGGCCTGCATGGCACTGTACTGGGATTGACTACTCTGTTTTCAGGGAAACGAGGGAAAGGTATGATCATTTTCAACAATTTGGCTATAGCCACCAAATTAGGGGGTGGGGTGGAATAATGGGCATTAATTACATGTTGCTAGACTGAAGTTAACGTGAGATGCTAGAGCACATGGCATGTGTAATAAGACTTAGAGGGAGGCTAAAACATTTGAGGATTTTCAGGAAAAATTTATAGAGAGTTATCAGAAGAAGAATAATACAGCAAGATATTGTCCGGAGCAACTTACTAGTGTTTTTTGTAATCAAATTGAATCGACTGAAAGTTTCACCGGTCCTTTCCGTGAAATCAATGTAGGTACCTACGAGGTCATGGATAATGATAAGGTTAACTCGGTAATTTTGTGGGGAGCAGAGCAGAAGGCTCTTGATACATTTTTGGAGTGGTTACAAGTGGGAATGTCAAGAAATTTCGTTTGGAATTTCCTGGGTATTTGAGTGAGGCAGCTGAGACTGCATTATCATTAGAGGAAACTGAGTGATAGGCTAGGTCACGTGAATGTCAGACATTGAATGTGGACATAAATTGTTTTCGATGTGGACGAAAGGGTCATGTACAAAGAGACTGCAGACAGCAACATTGCAGGTATTGTAAGAAATCTGGTCACTGGAATGGGTAATGCCGTAACAGAAATCAGCATCAACGGAAGTTCCATTCGCAGGGAAGGCCTTACGGGCAGCAGTCAAACGGCGCAAGGGGCGGGGTGTCTACTATGCACGCTCCCAGTATGAGATTTTTTTTGTTTTGTTTTACTATCAGTGTGGGGGATAAATTATGAAAAATGTTGTCGGATATCGGTTATCAGGTATCAACTCCAAGCAAATTGGAGCAAATGGATAAAGTTCACCACGCTGGACATTAAGTGGCGTAGGTGGAGGGCGTGTAAATTCACTTGAAGTTCCGAATGGGGGAGGTTAACTGCCAAATAGATGCAGAAGTTCTTCCCATGCTTGACAGTTAGTACGACATGATTTTCGGACTTGGTTTTCTGGTTGCACATCGCGCCGTATTGACCTGGAATGGTATGTGGTAGAACTGGATGGTACTTTGTTTCAGGTAGGCTCTACAGCCGGAATATTTTCATTGTCACAAGCTCCGCCCTATGGGCAGGGGAAGTCAATTAAACTGCATACAATGTCCTTAAGGTCAATTCGTAGTGTCGCATACCCAAAGGGTACAGCAAAGATAGTCTGGATTGATGTCGATACTGACCTGCCAGTTAACTCATTGTGTATCATCGAACCTTTGGCGGATAGCGAAGTATTAGATGCAGTCAGTTGTTTTATACGACGTAGCATGTCCTACGTTCGGACGGTTGGTGGTACAAGGGTAGTGCCTGCCAGTATTTATAATTTTGGTCCTGAGGAAGTAAAGTTGTCGCGGGGTAACGTGGTTTCGAATTTAGAAGAGTTAGATGAAGATGAACTAGGCACTGATTTTATAGCAAACTAGCTATACCTGATGAACTTCGTTCCACCTCTGAAAATTCTTATATGTTGTAGCTAACCCGGCAAACGTTGTTTTTCCACATAAATTATCTCTAGTCTATAAGAATAATGTATACGTGTAACTCAATGTATACGAGTAACACGATAGCCGTTGTTGGCGGGAGCTCATGACACAGACAATAATAATGGCCGAAAACTGTGTAGGGAGTGACAACTGGCTTAGCGGAAAGTCCGGCAGTATCGGCCATTATTAGTTCTAGCGTTTCTACGGTAGAGCGCGCGGGTTTAACAATTGCAGCCGACACACGGCTCGTCCACGAGCATACAAACATAGCGGCAATTTCGTGTCGAAACGTGTTCGCCAGCATTATGAATAAGGCCAAGCGCACATGCATCGATTTTTGTCGTATGTAAAAATATTGTACGATTAAATTCTTTTAGAGGAACAAAGGAGAGCATAGGAACTTCTTTGTTCCATTAAAAGAATTTGATCGTCCGATAAAAATCGATGCGTGTGCGCTAGGCCTAAATGTCGGTTTGGCAAACGACGCGTGCTACCTAGTTAAGCTTCTCGGTCTAGTTACGTCGATTCAAAGAGGGAGATTCGAGTCGTTGCTTTTGGTACGTTTTCTTCAATTACCTATCTATTGAATAGTGAAAGACTATCACTGGTAGACACCTGGCGGGGATACCTGATCAAGTGATAATTGATCAGTTATCGACCGGGGTTTAAAATTATTAAATTACTAAATTCGCTATTAAAAAAACAGGAGTTAGTGGTAGAAGGGTGAAAATTTAGGGTTGCTTGTATTTTGTAATGTCACATCATAAAAAAATAAAAATTTCTGTCCAAAAAATAAGAAAAAAATTTTGGGGTGGACCACCCTTATCACTTAGGGGCATGGAAAATAGATTACGACCACTTCTCAGACCTACGGAATACACACGTAAAGCTTCATCAGAATCAATCGAACCGTTTCGGAGGAGTATGGCAACTAACACTGTGACACGAGAATTTTCTATATAAGGATTACACATTATAGCAAATTATACAATACCGTAACATCGTCAAAGTGCTCAAGAGGAGAAGGTTGAATTGGGCAGGCCATATAGCAAGAATGACAGAGAATAGACTATCTAGAATGGCATTCAGCAGAACAATAGATGGAACGAGAGGAAGAGGGAGACCCAAAATCAGATGGCGGGATAACATTCGGGAGGACACAACTAGGATGAACAGCAACAGCAACTGGACAAACAGCGCATTGGACAGGCAGAAGTGGAAGAGGCTCATAGAGCAGGCGTATGGTCGATAAGGCCCTTGCCACATGTAAAGTAAAGTAAATATACAATATCGGGAG
Organism: Schistocerca cancellata; assembly: GCF_023864275.1. Lineage (NCBI taxonomy): Eukaryota > Metazoa > Arthropoda > Insecta > Orthoptera > Acrididae > Schistocerca > Schistocerca cancellata. Next base: position 254,179,542 of record NC_064630.1, on the reverse strand, counting down.
AGTCTGTTGACTGGTCAGCGCTAAGGTAGCACATGTGGAAGCGGAGGATAGAGCATTAGAGGAAAAACTGTTGAGTGAGTACGTGGAATTATTTAATCCGTCGAGTCTGGGGGGGGGGGGGGGGTGGTGGTTAGTGTTTAACGTCCCGTCGACAACGAGGTCATTAGAGACGGAGCGCAAGCTCGCAAGCTCGGGTTAGTGAAGGATTAGGAAGGAAATCGGCCGTGCCCTTTCAAAGGAACCATCCCGGCATGAAACGATTTAGGGAAATCACGGAAAACCTATATCAGGATGGCCGGAGACGGGATTGAACCGTCGTCCTCCCGATTGCGAGTCCAGTGTGCTAACCACTGCGCCACCTGGCTAGGTAATCCGTCGAGTCTGCTATCCGCAACACCGTTTGTTCAGCACCAAATTCCTACTGGAAGTGAAGCACCCATCTGCAAACGCCTGTACCGTGTTCCAAGGCATTTATATCCAATTATGGAAGAGTTTATAGATCAGCAACTTAGAGATGGCGGCATAGAACCTGGTTGTAGTCCTTGGTCTGCTCCCATTGTAATGTAAGCAAAAAATCACTAGATGGTGCAAAGCAGATAGTCTTTGTTGTGACTACCGGTTGGTCAACCAGAAAATGGTGTCGGTGCGTATCCTGTGCCTAATGTAACAGAGACATTGGACAACACGGGTCAGTACCGGTACTTCACAACACTTGATTTCTGTAGTGGTTACCACTAGTCGGAAATAACGCCGCAGAACCGACCGAAAATTGGGTTATAAAAGCTGACTGGGAATTTTCAGTTTCACTGCATGCCTTTTGGACTCAAAACGCGCTGGCAACCTTTCAGCGTTTGTTGGATAGTGTGTTGCGCGGATTAAAACCAAAACAGTGCGTGGTATACCTGGACGACACAGTCCTTTATTGAAAGAATGTTCCAGTACATTTGGAGCGGTTGCAGGAAGTGTTTGACCATCTGCTCGCAGCACGATTATCGTTGAGTTTAGGGAAATGAAATTTTGTATTGCAAAAAGCTCGGTATTTGGATCACATTATAGGGCATTTAATGTAATTTAATAAAAAATATATAACAGTTATTAAGAAAAATAATAAAAAATTAATATAGTAATAATTATTATTTGAATATTAATATTAGTATTCTTTCTTTGCCAGAGAAGCTAAATGTGCGAATTATCAATTAATTAAATATTGTCTTTGAAATTAGTTTTGTAATGTGAATGAGAGTTAACTCCCTAAGCACTTTGACTTGAAACTGTGGATATGCTTTGATAGCTTTTAATAAAGTGACATCAAAACAAAAGAGAAATAACTGTAATACCACTATGCTTACAGTTCTGTTACATAATTATGCACTCTTTCTCTCAATGATTGATAACGCAACATTACTATTAGCCTGGCGCTGATCAGCAATCAGCAAACTAGCTCTGTACTCAGAATGGTTACGGGGTTATAAATAATTAATTGTCTCTCTCTTGAATTATCACAGATAGTCCTCAATATATACCAAAAGTATAGTGAAAATTCATGTGCTTATAGCACCAGATAATATTTCGTAGGTTAGCTCAATCTGAAGTAATAAAACTCATAACTCGAGATCGTGGTTTCGTCTCGAATACCAATATAAGATAACAAGTATAATCTTTTGCAGATGAAATCTTATACTAGAACTAGAATCCTGTGACCAGGCTTTTCTGCCTGGGATGTTGTCTTGCAACCTTGAGAACATCTGAAAGTGAAATGTATTGAATTATTCGTAGCCGCCGCGTAGCTCGTGGAATCTGAAAGAAAGTTTAGTGTCCTAACTGGCGGCACGTCTCGAAGATGAGCTGAAACAAATTATTAATTATTTTCTAGTAGTTAAGGCCACATCTACTCAGGACAAGCAAGGTTTCGGTTTACAAATAATTATGTACCATACACAAGTTTAAAATCATGAACAACTATATTTTAGTTTCGTTTACAACTTACATATAGTGTTACAGCAAGATGAGCCTCAGGTAATCGTTCTTTCCTCTTCAAGTCCAAGAACAGAAGAAGTCAACCAGAACAAAGTTCAGACACAGAATCTCGAATGTCCATGGAATATTCATCAAAGCATACATTGCAACATAATGCATTTGTTTACTCTTTGGCATACAGCGCCAGCTATTCATACGATAATTATCAATACATGGCATTTACAAACTTCAAATTCATGACCACCCCAGGATATACAGTACAGGCAGCATGGAATTCATACCGATCCAAAGCTGGTTCAAAATTTTCACAGGTAAGGAAATTGCAATCTTATTTGGGCTTGCGCATTTTTACCATAGGTATGTTCCGAAATTTGCAGAAATTGCAAGACCTCTCACGGAATTACTACAGAAAGGAGTGAAGTTTCATTGGACTGCTTAGTGTGGGGTGGTGTTCCAGAACTTAAAAGATCGGTTGACATCTAGTCCCATCTTGGTCTATACGAATTTTGAAAAGCTGTTTATTCTTTCTTGTGATTCAAAAGATTTTGAACTAGGAGTTGTCTTGAGTCCTGAGTAGATGGACAGAAGCAACCTTCTGCGTTGCTTCACAGCAGCTCAGTAGTGCTGAAAGAAATTATTTCACTATGGAGAAGGAAATGATCGCAGTGATTTGTTGAATTGGATACTTTCTTTGTTATCTCTATGTTAGACGATTTAAAGAGGTGACTGATCATACAGTGGTTAAGTGTCTTTTTAGGTTTTAAAGATCCAATGAGTAGATTCTCCAGCTGGGCCTTGCAATTAAGTGAGTAATATATAAGCTGGGAAGGTCATACATTAATGCGGACGGACTTAGCCCTAAGGTACACAAAGACCTTACCTGGACTGTCAGCGGTTTGGTAAACAGCAGCTGTTCTGCTCGGAGGTCTGCATCGAACGACGCGAAATGGTCCAGGGTTAGTGGTATTGCAGAACTTGCATGACGAAGTCTGCCGGCACGGTAGCTCAGCCAGTTCGGTCAGAGAGCCGGTTGGCCTCTGTAATAAAAAAAAAAAACTGAGTGGAAGGATCAACCACCGAACTTGAACAGGATGTCTTGCGACGTCCGCAACGACCATACACAAGGATAAAAAAAAAAAAAACAAAAAAAAAGTTGAGGCAAGCATGTGATTCGATTTTAGTGGGACTTCCAGGTCGAAGAGTAACGGAGAGAAGGGTAGCGCAGAATTATTTATGGATGATGCACAAGCAGGACATGGAGCGTTACGTGAAAAATTGTTTCATGTGCTCAAAGGGCAGAACTTAACCACCAGAAAATGAAACTACAGACATTACTGGAGGCTTTTAAGCCCTTCCAAATTGTGTGATTGGACATCCTAGGACCTCTAGCACAAACACCAGCAGGGAATCGTTATGTATTAACCATTATTGACAATTTTTCTCGTTAAGTTTTTAAATTGACAATTTAGGTTTCGTTCTTTACAGACGAATGGAAAAACTGGTAGAAGCCGACCTCGGGGAAGATCAGTTTGGATTCCGTAGAAATGTTGGAACACGTGAGGCAATACTGACCTTACGACTTATCTTAGAAGAAAGATTAAAAAAAGGCAAACCTACGTTTCTAGCATTTGTAGACTTAGAGAAGGCTTTTGACAATGTTAACTGGAATACTCTCTTTCAAATTCTGAAGGTGGCAGGGGTAAAATACAGGGAGCGAAAGGCTATTTACAGTTTGTACAGAAGCCAGATGGCAGTTATAAGAGTCGAGGGGCATGAAAGGGAAGCAGTGGTTGGGAAAGGAGTAAGACAGGGTTGTAGCCTCTCCCCGATGTTATTCAATCTGTATATTGAGCAAGCAGTAAAGGAAACAAAAGAAAAATTCGGAGTAGGTATTAAAATTCATGGAGAAGAAGTAAAAACTTTGAGGTTCGCCGATGACATTGTAATTCTGTCAGAGACAGCAAAGGACTTGGAAGAGCAGTTGAACGGAATGGACAGTGTCTTGAAAGGAGGATATAAGATGAACATCAACAAAAGCAAAACGAGGATAATGGAATGTAGTCAAATTAAGTCGGGTGATGCTGAGGGAATTAGATTAGGAAATGAGACACTTAAAGTAGTAAAGGAGTTTTGCTATTTAGGGAGTAAAATAACCGATGATGGTCGAAGTAGAGAGGATATAAAATGTAGACTGGCAATGGCAAGGAAAGCGTTTCTCAAGAAGAGGAATTTGTTAACATCGAGTATAGATTTAAGTGTCAGGAAGTCGTTTCTGAAAGTATTTGTATGGAGTGTAGCCATGTATGGAAGTGAAACATGGACGATAACTAGTTTGGACAAGAAGAGAATAGAAGCTTTCGAAATGTGGTGCTACAGAGGAATGCTGAAGATAAGGTGGGTAGATCACGTAACTAATGAGGAGGTATTGAATAGGATTGGGGAGAAGAGAAGTTTGTGGCACAACTTGACTAGAAGAAGGGATCGGTTGGTAGGACATGTTTTGAGGCATCAAGGGATCACAAATTTAGCATTGGAGGGCAGTGTGGAGGGTAAAAATCGTAGAGGGAGACCAAGAGATGAATACACTATGCAGATTCAGAAGGATGTAGGTTGCAGTAGATACTGGGAGATGAAGAGGCTTGCACAGGATAGAGTAGCATGGAGAGCTGCATCAAACCAGTCTCAGGACTGAAGACCACAACAAAACAAGTCTCGATGATAACTTTAGCGGACCAGAAAGCTGCGACAGTGGCTCAGGTACTAGTTAGCCAGTTATACTTCAGTTTGGGACACCTGAAACCATAATCACGGACCAGGATGAAAATTTTAAGGAGGAATTAATGCAGCAGCAATAAAGACTGTTGCCCATTAAGAAATTACGGATGAGCTCTCTGCATCCTCAAGCTAACAGTCACACGGAACAAGTCTACAAGACAATTGCGAAAATTCCCAGCATACAACTGGGACATCCTAATCGTGTACGTCGTCATTACATACAACTCGAAAGTACACCAGAACACAGTATGAAGTAATTTTTGAGAGCAAGATGCCGTCGCCCTTTGAGTTTTGCAAAGCCCAGCTGCAAGGAGACATCTCGTTAGTGCATCAGTGAAGGATTTCGTTTGGAGAGTGAAACATACACGGGGGAAAGTGTAGTCTTTAGAGAAGCAGGAAAGACTGCATGACATGAAAGCAGCATTACCTACGTACCCTGTGGGTCAGTGGGTTATGTTAACGAATCCTTATATGGAAAAGGGGAAGACAAGTAAGTTTGTGCGATAGTATAATGGCCCTTACCAGATAATAGAGATGTCGTTGTCAGTTAATGGTTAATTGCAGCCCGCCCCCCCCCCCCCCCCCCTCCCCACAGTTCGGTAGTCCATGTAAGCCGAATTCAGCTGGTTAAGGGGGCATGGACAATTTGCCTCCTAGTTTCCATAGAAGGGTGGAGAGAACCAACAGACCAGGAGAAGAAAAAAGAAAAAGCAAAGCGAAGGAAACAGGATAATATGGCGAATCATCAGCATATGCTGACACCGAGAGCAGGAATGTGGGACTGACATTAACATTTACTTAAGCAACACGAAAGACGTCAGTGGCCAGCAGAGGACGTGAAAAGAAGCAGTTCACCACATGCCAAGGTGTCAACATCGAGGCCAGTAATCGGGTCAGTTACACCGGCCAAGCAACACCATAATATCCTCTCGATCTACTGGGGAAGAAGAACCGCAAACATCAGTGGCAGAAAGATATATTTAAAGACCGGCAGCCAGCTCGTGATTATTATCCATCGGAGGCCTTCGAGTGACGAAGAGCCTGCGTCACTCCACATGGCCACCAGTTTGGAGTCGTTGCTGTCACCACAATTATTGTCGGGGAATGAAGACTCCTACGCCATCTGTTGGTGTTCTGTTAAGTCTGTACATTGTGCTGCCCTCTGCAGCGGATATATTTCAACTATAACTGTAAAATGGACGTGTGAGAATAAAGGTGTGTGTGAGCAGAAGTTTTACTGTGTCCTTGATTTCACTAGTGTGTAGCAACATTTTGGTGCCGAAACCCGGGTGAACATGAAGAGATAGAGTGCTACTACACATTAAAGAGGACTCGACGCCGGCGGAGAAGGTTTTGAGCGACTTGAATCTCAAAATCCGGTCACGTCACGCCACGTTCAGCTCACACAGATAAGTTGCGGCATTGCTCTGAAACTGTAGCAAAGGACACTGCGGAGCGATTGATTTGTATGTGATGTTACTTGGTGCATGTTTGTTGGTGGCAGAGCAATAGAGGGCAGTTGGCGTATTATTTGCAAGGCACAAATGGCACTTGCTAAAGTATTGGTAGACTGCAGCGCCATCTGTTAGCACCAGCGACCACTACTAAAGGTCGCGGAAGTTGAAAACTGCACGGTCCCGTCATCTGTTGAGAACTACAAACACCACTTGGGGGCTGCTAACGGTTCACACTCCAAGACAGCGCCATCCCTTAGCGATAGCATCCAATTGACAGGGTGTCTTGACCTTGAACGCACTCTCGCGACAGAAGGCAAAACCACCAACTCACCATGGCAGAAGCAGTAGCTACGAACTTGGGGAGGCTGCGCCGGAAGCGGACGACCTTGCGATCGAATGCGACGCGTTTCGTCAGCCAAATAAACGCCTTCGATGGTTCTACAGCTGCAGAAGAAGTAGAACACTTCCAGGAACGCCTTCAGGAAACAGTAGAAGAGTTGACCCGACTCAACGATACAATACAGGACTTGCTGGATGACTCTGAATACGAAGCCGACACGGAAGCTTGTGAGGAATATACTGATAAATGCAAACGGGCCCTGCGAAAGGCCTTCTAGGAGGAGCGCGCTCAGGAGACAGAAACGCGACGTCAGCGGCTCAACAACACGCCTGTATGGACATACAAACTGCACCCATTTTCTTGGGACATAGAAGCTTGGCCTCGATTTTGGGAGCAATTCACAGCTTCCATAGACGAGAATCCGATGGTGTCAACAATGAACAAGCATGTATTCCTCCGTTGTTACCTTGATGGGGAACCTAAGGACTTGGTCGATGGCATTGCTGTTACAGCTGATACATATGAGCAGACTAAGTAAATTTTGAAATCCAAATATGGGGATAAGAACAGAATTATCCAAAGTCACCTGGATTTCTTGGAGAATCTTAACACTTCGACTTCAGGCAGTCCAGAGGCTCTCAATTCCACCTACATTGAGTGCCATAAGCGCATCCAAGCACTACGAGCTCTAGGAGAAAATGTGGACTCTTATGGGAGAGTGCTTGCACCCAAACTTTTTCTAGCCTTTCCTGAAGAAATTTGCAAAAATTGGCTTGTTCATGCCCGAAGGCAAAAGATTGAAGAAGGGAACCTCACCCACCTTATGGAGTTCTTAAAGGAGAAGGAGCTATCAACACACGAAAAATTCGTGGAGATACTGTACCACGCGAAAATTACGTACCAACAGCATCTGCCTTCCATGTAAAGGTTAAAACGAAGAGGGACAAGAAGAAACAACAGAATTCAGAGGCCTTCTGTGTGTATTGCGGCGAAAGAGGGCACTGGGGCCAAGACTGCCAAAAGATTGCAAGCTTGCAGGTAAGAATCGACGCCCTCAAGACAATGAACCGTTGCTTTCTATGCCTGAGACGTGGCCACAACAGAAATCAGTGTTTCAAACGGGGAAAAGCGTCCTGTGCGAAATGTAAGGGGGAGCATCACATTTCTATCTGTAGTAGCCATACCACAACAGTAAATAAAATTGAAACTATGACCTCTAACTTCACATACCTGCAGACTGCTCGTGTGAGTATCACAGGACCCACTGGTAAGAGCAAACAGACACGTGCCATCCTGGACACAGGGAGTCAATCGAGTTTCATTCACCATTCACTGATCGAATCTCTCCAACTAAGTGTCATTGGAAGCACTACTCTCGAGATAACTACTTTCGAATCCAGTTACAGTTCATCACTCTCAAGGAAGAAGGTGCAGTTTAATATGATGGGGTGCTCCACTAATTCCCACATATCAATAACAGCCTTTGAAAGCACAAATAATTTTTCACAGCAACCAACAGTGCCACAAGATGTAGGAGATATGGCCTTGAGGGGTGGTACACCACTCGCAGATCCTAAAGGAGACAGTGAAGATCTACCTATTGAGATCCTGATTGGAGCTGATTATTACTGTAGAATCGTGACTTTGGAACAACCAGTCAAGGTATCACCATCATTGGTTCTTCTCCCAACAATCTTTGGATATGTTCTCAGTGGAAACAGATCTAGCATCACCACCAACAGAGCAACTGTCAACTTTATTCAGGGCAGCTGCAGTGACATATCTGATGAGTCAGTGCGGCGATTTCGGGACCTGGTGACAATCGGGATAACAGGACATCAAGAGAGAGCATTAAAACCCATGGACCACCCTATTTATCAGGAATTCCGAAAATCATACTGTGTGGAATATGGCCGCAGAGTTGTATCTCTGCCTCGAAAGAAGGATATGCCTCTCTCCTGCAACCGCACAACTGCTGAAGCGCGTCTTCGCTCCTTACAAAACAAGCTGCGAGGGAATGAAGAGCTGAAGGTCATTTACTACGAGACCATGTCGAAATATATTGAGAAGATCCAGGTAGAGGTAGCACCTGAGGACTGTACTGCTGGAAACACATTCTACCTGCCACACCACATTATGAAGAAATGCATCAGTGGAAGTGTGAAGTACAGAATAGTTTTCGATGCATCCTCACGTGAGCCAGAGTCTCTATCGCTGGCCTTTGTATTTCGATTTATCAGCACAACAAGAAACAAAAATAGAATCTCCAGCAGTTTTAGTGCTTTGGAATTACAAAATGCCCGCACCTACGGGATCAGAAGAGTTCAAGAGGAACTATTCACTAGTGAACTGTCTGCATTGCGTAAGGGAGAACAATTGCCCAAGGAATCAAAGATTGCTCGATACAATCCCTTTATATCGGATGGCATCCTTCGTCTCGGTGGTAGGCTGCAATGTGCTGCACTGTCACACTCAGAGAAGCATCCAGTTATATTGGATGGACGTCACCATTTCACTGAGTTTCTCATCAGACACACACATGTAAGACTGCATCATCTCGGTGTGCGGATTGTGTTAGGGGAACTGCGAGAAGAATTTTGGATTCTGTGAGGACGACAAGCTGTTAGGAGAGTTCTTCACTCTTGCCTACCATTCAAGATAATACACAGTCGCCGGTATGAAGAGATGCAGGCCCCACTACCACTGGACAGAGTTCAGCCTTCAAGACCATTTGCAGTAACAGGCATCGATTTTGCTGGACCATTATATGTCAAATCTGGACATCAAACAAAAGGGTCCTACATGGTCCTATTCACATGTGCAACAACACGGGCCATTCATATTAAACTTGCAACTGACATGTCCACTGACAGATTTTTGATGGCCATGCAACGCTTTGCAGGACGTAGGAGCCTACCAGTCACTGTCTACTCAGACAATGCTACAACATTCCATGTAGCCAACTCAGAACTGGCAGAGCTTTTCAAAACCATGCAGCATACTGACGTACAGCTCTACTGTGCCCACCATGGAATCACTTGGAAATTCATACCACCACGTGCGGCTTGGTGGGGAGGCTGGTGGGAACGCATGATAGGCTCAGTCAAGCGCTGCCTGAGGAAAGTTCTTGGTCACTCCCAGATGGATGAAGAGAGCTTAAACACCACCTTGATCAGCATAGAAGCCGCAATAAACTCACGACCCATCACTCAAGGAGAGAGCGACACTGCATTGACGCCAGCTCACTTTCTAAATGGTGGGAAATTAGTAACAATTCCATGTGGGCCAGAGCCAGCAACTAGAAAGGACCTTGCCAAGGAGTTCCGACTCAGAAAAAAGGTCAATGACGACATGTGGCGCAGGTGGAAGACAGAATACCTCCTGCTGCTAAGACAATATCATGAGGTGAAGGGATACCCTTAGCAAAGGAAACCGAGAATTGGAGAGGTTGTTCTGCTCCAAGAAGACAGCAAACCACGGCACTTGTGGAAGAGGGCTGTGGTAGAAGAAGTGCGGCATGGCAGAGACAGTAAAATACAGTGCATCATCCTCCGCCAGCCAGATGGTATGAAGATCTGTCGACCGGTCCAGCTGGTCATCCCCCTCGAGATGGACCAGGGTGGGGAGGATGTTGGGGAATGAAGACTCCTACGCCATCTGTTGGTGTTCTGTTAAGTCTGTACATTGTGCTGCCCTCTGCAGCGGATATATTTCAACTATAACTGTAAAATGGACGTGTGAGAATAAAGGTGTGTGTGAGCAGAAGTTTTACTGTGTCCTTGATTTCACTAGTGTGTAGCAACAATTATCGTAGTGCAGGTCGTCGGCTAGGGGGCGCCAAGGTGGCGCCGCTGATGTAACTGTCGTTGGACGACGCCAACAGGCAGCCACCTGTAATGGGAGTCATAGCTTGCGGTGCGTTGTGGCATCACATTATCGCCATCGGTCTGGGACACTGCCTCCACAAACACAGTGACTAGGGCCGCAGCCAACGACCGTGGCCCACCAACGCCAGACAGTCACAGCTGGGGATGGTCGCTGAGACGCGGGGCTAACCTATTACGCCGCTGCCGCCACGCCCCCCAGCCGCGATCGCGACAGAGGCCTGCGGTGCAGGGTTCCAGCTGCCGCAGTACGACCCAGCAAGACAGCTCCGCCGCCGAGGCAGCGGACTGCAGTTACGATAGCACAGCTGAAGTCACCGCAGTGGGCGCGCATGTGAGGGTTCGTCAGCCACCTTCGTCGCCGCTGAGAATACTGCGAGCGGAAGCAAATCTCGCCCAGGGGGCCAACAAACAATGTATTGCAGGGTATGAACAAGTGCTGTTATTCTGTCATCAGGAGCCATCCGTGGACACACACACACACACACACACACACACACACACACACAACACATCATCCTCTTCCTCATGCCAACAGAGAACTCACGTCCGAACCCGGCTGCAGGCAGTGGAGTCTCGTGTCTGTTATTCACGGCTCGTTTACACGTAGTTGGCTGTTGAAATCTCCCAAGTACACCGCACGGTGGTCATGAGTATGTGTGCTGGCCACATGGTTTCTGAAGGTTTATAGATACTCACAACTGTTATTTAATCAATTATGACAGTGACTTTGTGGATTTAATTCATGGTGATGGTAGAGGCCTTTTCTATATCTTTCCTAATGTACGTTTCTATGCCATAAACCTTATATGTAGCACCTGATGGCTCTCGATCTTCCACCATAATCGAGTCCATCAACATGAGGTGGCAAATATGAGGTAGCCAAGGAGGTGGAAAACGTGGGTTCTACTATGCCAAGACTGCTTGGTAGCTACAACAGGTAAACACAATAATTAGCAGGAGTACAAAATGAGAAAGTATTTGTTACTCAACTTTGCTGTAGTCCATGATCGGTTGGTTGACAATTATAGAAGACGCGACTAGACTAAGCGTCTGTAGAATGACATACTTTACAAGTCACAGATCTTGCAGTGACGAATTATACTCTCGTAATCTTGAATGTCAAATCCGGTGAATTTGAAGACTAACTTGGAACGGAGCTACAAAGACTTGATGGCAGCAGTGACTGAGCTGCAGACGATGACTAACATCGGCGCTGGCTGACCACTGAGCGAGGCTACGAACTGTAGACTGGCACAACTGCACTGCACTCCTGCTACACATGAAGTGGCCTAGCGGCGAGCATAGGTACTGCGACTGACTGTGTACTCTTTGGCTAAAACAGCCGTTCTTCTGTTCCGTTTATCGAGAGAATCGCATCCGGCGGATCGATCTCTCAGGCGGCGGTGTGATCGTATGACTGACGATATCACAGCTCGAATTAAATCAAATCCAGGTACTTTACGTCTTAAAGCAAGCTACTGCGCAGTTTCTACATGAGTTTTCTGGACGGAGTTCACATCTAGTATCTTGTGTAGATTTGGCATTTGGTTCCGTAATATTTTCACATGGCACGTTTTAACTCTAGGACCAAATTTTCTATGCAGATGGTCTTTAAAACGGTTGTTTCTTTGTTTTGTCATGTAGACTTTATGTGTGGTGACGATATGTATGCCAGGAGATCACTGGGATTCTCTATCGCCAACATTGTTACTCATTTAGAAGCACCGAGGGGACACGTACAGCTTAGGGTATGCTGCAGACGTGAGTAATATCGTCCCCCTTCTCAGAGGTAAAACATCACTTAGGAAGAGTTCACAAAAACGAGTATGGAATCAGTACTGTTCACACATAATCAGCTTGTTTTGACGCGTTAAGCAGCTTAACCACACCTTCACAATATGTACATACACAATAACGCAAAACTTACGAATGAAAGCTAGTTTCCCATAATGTGTCACCAGCAAGTATCATAGCTCGACGAAACCAGGACCATACGCAGAAAGAAGTGCTACGGTATAGTACAGCAGGCAGCTGAAAGTAATACGCAGCGGCACAAACAGGACTGACACTTTTATTCAAAGACAGTAGTTCCACTGAAGCCGACGCGAATTATAATGGTCTCCTGGAGATTACAAATGGAGAGACATACTTATTAACACGGCGTTTGATCAACACAGACGACAGTGCGTGTTCAGCAACGTGCACGAACCACAAAGTTGGTAGACAGTCCTTTTTGTAGGTTGTTCCACCAGCGTGGTTGACAACTGCTATATGGCTGTTGCTCCATGTGGACGCGCTGCAGTATGGGATGTCTCCCCATTGCATTCCACATATGCTCGATGGATTTAAAAATGGGGAACAGGCAGGCTAATTAATCCACTTGCCAAATATCCTCCCGTTCCAAGAGCTTCTCCATATGCGCTGTTCACTGTAGCCGACCGTTGTCACCCATAAAACTGGAGTCAGGGGCGAATGCACTCCTCAAAAAATGGACATGGGGAAGGAGTAGTGTCACAATAACGTTGACCGGTGAGTGTACTGCGTTCAAATTTTTGGAGGTCATAACGCCAACGCAACATTATGCCTTCATACACGTCAACAGGTGGACCACCAAAACTATCATGGTTGATAATGTTCCTGAATGCATTACGGGGCGAGAGGTGAGAACACGTAATGCGTTAGAGAAATGTGCCGCAGCGCATGAGCATGCACCAACGATCGTGCAGCACTTGTCAACCGCTCTGGTGGAGGAATGGAACGCCCTGTCACAACAACTCCTTACCAGCCTTATTGCCAGCATAGGAACACGTTGCTGCGCATGCGCTGCCATCCGTGGCACAGTGATCATCAAATATCGCGGTGACTAGAGTGTAACTATTGTATCATTTCTTTTCTCCCCATCGTGTGTTTCTTTTAATTACCTGTTGAACTATGATGTAGCATTTCTTTCCAGGCCTGGTCCAAGTGTCATCGAGCTGTGTTGCTTGGCAGTTACACATAATGCGAAAGTGACTTTCGTCACTAAATTTTGCACTCCAGTGTATATACGCTAAAGAGATTCGTCATAAATACTCCATCACAATTTGAAAAGAAGAATGACGTCCACAGCTACAACATGCTAGAAGAGAAAAAAAAGATGCTTATTACGCAAAGCTAGCAGTGGCTCAGAAACGAGTTCAGTAGGCAGCTACAAAAACAGTCAAATGTTTTTCCAATGGCTGAAATTGTCTGACACATAGCAAAGAAAATTTCAAATATGGCCTACAATTTCTTCTGCCCAACTTCTCTTACTCCATAGACGAAATTTTAATTATTAACTGTTAACTACAATCTGTGTAGGCAAATTCATGTGTTACTAGTTACACAAAGGAAACAGGAAATTAACTTGTTTCATCAAAAAAATTAGGGTTATAAGGAATAAAGTTCCGTAACTGACTTTTTTTTTTTAGAAGATATGACTAATTGGAAAAATGGAATGAATTTGTCTCTTTGAGCGTCATTTACTGACTGGACTAAATCATCTTACAATATGACAGTACAGATCAGTTGTATATTCATGGAGATCCAATATAGTCACTTTCGTAAAAAATGAATGAAAATTAAAAACATAGGTATAAATTACTTTTTATATACCAGATTGTATAAGCATGTGCTCATGTGTTTTATTGTTACAGGGTGCAGATCCCAACTGGCTAAATGGGAAATTGGGAAATTTTCATGCAGAAATTCAATATCTTTTTGTGGTGTGTATCAGACAGAAGGAAAGCATTATTCATTTGTGGTGATTTAAATGTGAAGAATTTAAAGGACCTGACAAGAAAAGTGATATACAGAAGCCGTTAGCCATGTACAGTTTGGTGACACTTATTGTAAATTTCTCTGTTCCAGCCCCAGACGTTAAACGCATGCCCACTGTGTGGTAAGCAGAATTCACATTATGATGCACCATTATTCACAACACATAACTTAGCTACATGTACAGCCCAAAACCACTCAACGAAAATAAAGAGTGTGATAAATGGAAAAACAATGGAAAGTTTTAAGGGCAACTTATGAAAACGTTGACAGGAGTGAAGTTTACAATGAGCCTAATGCAAGCTCCAAGTTCAACATATTTATTAATGAGTTTGTCACCCTTTTGGAAGTAGATTTAGCAGGAAAATAAGTGAATGTAACTCTAGGAAGTCTTCCAAGAAAACTTAGATCACCGTAAGTATTAAACTATCTTTAGAACAAGAAAAAGGCAGATCTGCAAATAGCTAGATTATGCAGGATGCCGTAATACTTTCATGCTGTAAACAGTATCGTAAAATTTTAAGAAAAGTTGGAAAAAAATTCCAGGAGTATGTATATCTTGTCAGAAACAGGCGGATCAGACATGAAAAATCAAAGCAATACGTAACATTGTGGAAAGAGGGACAAGAAAAGAAATCTTAGGAGACGACATTATTGCTATTAAAGAGAATGGAACCATTATAAAGAAATTTATATGTATCATTATTTTTCATAATTTCTTTTTAAAAGTAGGTCAGAAAATCAGTTCAGAAGGTTCAGAAGTGTAAGAAACAGAATCAGTACCGACTAGATTTAGTCAAATCAAAATTTAACTAATGATGCGCGCCCTGACATACAGCTGAGTTACTGCTTCTATTTAATGCACAATCTTTAGGCGCCCGACCCAGTCGTCTTCATCAGGTGCTTTGAGTTTTAGTGTTGTCTCTCTAATGAATATAGCTTTGTCACAGGAAAAAGTGCAATAGTCAGCTATAAAACTCATTGATATTCTTCCCTTTGAAACAAAAATGCGTTTACGGAGAGCGGAAGTGTTTCCAAATACAGATTTAAGTAATATTTTCTTTAGAGCTCTTTCTATACAGTAGAAGAATTCTTGAACAGAAATTGTCTATTATACACCTGTCAATCTCAAGATATAGATATACACGACAGTGCACGTTAGCAATGTGTTTCAGGAGGTATAACACGGGTTCTATTGATCACAGAGATAAGGGCTCATTTGTTCTGGATAACCCTTGGCCTAGCAATCATTTGTGTACCTACATAAGAACTGGAATACTTTGGCTATCTTATAATACAAACTTTAATCATTACAGACTGCCTCCAGCTCAGGCAAATTGAGCAAACCGATTGGTTCTTTTGCATTTGGTGTGGTCTAAGGTAGATCTTTGGAGGTTTATAAAAGCACCATTTGTTCATGGGTCGGTTCCTGAGAAAATTCCGAAATATCATGAGTTTTTGGTAACAAAAGAACGAATTGTGGGGATAGTCACTCTTACAATTTTCAATTATCGCAGACTGTTGAAATTTTTACCACGTGTTCTTAACATAATGTACTCGGGGAGCTTCGAAACTTTTCTCGATATCGCATAATATGCGTTATCGACAACCAGAACTTCAAAATCACCCTACTTATGCACGTAAAATTACCCTACTTATGTACGTAAAATATGCACGGAATATACGCTTTGAGGCGTAAATATAGTTTTAACTTCCTTAATGAACGCGTGGAACGGGTTGTAGGGTCGACGCAAGTCTTCTGAGGCCACTGCACTGTGTCTTCAGTCAGCAGTGTTTCACTAATAACTCTTTATGGCCAAAAAATGATATTAATATGCATGAAAAGATAATAAGGTGACTGCCAATAATAATACAAAACTGGAAAGACTGCAAATTCATTGAAATATTTCTGATAATATTTTTACTCTTTTAAGATGTCAGTTATAAACTGGGCGGTTTCGATGAATTGTGATCGATTAGCGAAGTATCAAAAAATGTAAGGTAAACGATTTTGTGTTAACCTTTTATTACGCTTACTTATTTGTTGTTTATATGTGTCAATGTATATAAATGTGTCGAAGCATAAAAAATAGGGTCAAAATTTACTGACTTATACAACTCATTTTACTTAAGTAGCACACACTCTGGTCTAGCAGCAAAAAAGAAGGCGAGCAGTGGATGCTGCTGTTGGAGCACAACGAAAGCAAATATATTTGTCTTTATAAGACTCTGACAAAAAAATGGGGAACCAGCTGCCTCAATACTCATTCCGCCTTCCGCACTAAAAAGTTTGGCATGCGAACATGTTAGCGTTTTTTGTGCAGAAACAGGCTAGCGGAGAGACAATGACGGTGGAAAGCAGAGGAGAAAGTGCCAGTGGGAGAAAAAGGAGACAGTGATGGTCGGGGAGAGAAAGTGGCAGTGAAAGAGAGATGAATGAAGATACCAGCAGTGGGAGCCAAAGGGAGAAGAGATATTAGTGATCAGTGAGAGACAGTGGCAATAAAAAGGAAAGAGAGATGGGTGGAGACAGAAACAGTTGGAGCGAAAGAGAGAGGAGACAGCGGAAATAAAAATTACGTATGAATAGAGACCACATATATGCTTGGGGGTTTGGTCTTTCCCTAATAGGCGAGCTTCGAGATGTGGGTATAGGGGAGGAAGCATTTTGGACCGGAATTTTAAACACACAGGTCTAGGGAGAAAAAAAAAGAAAAGTTATAGCCCAGGATTTTTTAGCTGCCGAGATATGTTGGAGACGTGAAAAAAAAGGGTAAGTGAGAGTATAGTGCTGTCAGTAGAGAAGCAGTAACAGCACAATGGGCCTGTCAGTAGAGCTGAGACTCTACAAACGGGGACTAGTTTTTGGATGGTACCTGACTAACAAATCCATCAGGGATATTGAAATCCTACTGAAGATGCAAAACTCAACTGTTGGTGGTGTGACAGTGAAGTGGAAATGCGAAGACCAGGAAGACCACATGTACTGACGGACGTGGACTGTCAAGCATTGTTCAGAGTGTGGCTGTACAAAATTGCATGAAAACAGCGAATAAGCCATGAGATCCAAAGCGCCACCCACAGCCCACTGAGCACAATGACTGTGAGTAGGTGATTAAAAAGAATGGGGTAGAATGGTCAGGAAGCTACCCATCAGCCACACATTTCCGTAGCCAGTGCTAAGCCTCGGCTTTTGGACGACTGGAAGCGAGTGATTTGGAGCGAGGAATCAGGTTATACGCTGTGCCAATCCGATGGACGGCTCTGGCTTTGTAAAATGACCGGAGAATGGTACCTGCCATCACATGTAATGCCAGTGTAGTACGGAGGAGACTGTTTGGTATGGGGGTGTTGTTCATCGTTAGAGTGTGGGTGGCTTATGGCGCATAAGAATAGGCTAAGTTCAGAAGGATTTGCACAAATTTTGCAGCACAGGGTACAGCAGAGGAACAGTTAGGAATCGAAGATTGTTAGTATCGATATTACAATGCACCCTGTCATAAAGAGCATATGTAAAGCACTGATCTGTGGACAATAGTAGGCTGCCTGTCCAATTACCAGTGCAGACTCCATTGCCGACAGATTTCCCATTTGTGCGAGTTCTCTCAGATACTCGAAACAACTTTTTCTTAATTCTGTACAGTAAAGTTTTAACACTTTTAATATTATTTTTGAAATTTTACGAAACCAAAGAATGGACGACTGTTACTGTACTGAAATACACTCCTGGAAATTGAAATAAGAACACCGTGAATTCATTGTCCCAGGAAGGGGAAACTTTATTGACACATTCCTGGGGTCAGATACATCACATGATCACACTGACAGAACCACAGGCACATAGACACAGGCAACAGAGCATGCACAATGTCGGCACTTGTACAGTGTATATCCACCTTTCGCAGCAGTGCAGGCTGCTATTCTCCCATGGAGACGATCGTAGAGATGCTGGATGTTGTCCTGTGGAACGGCTTGCCATGCCATTTCCACCTGGCGCCTCAGTTGGACCAGCGTTCGTGCTGGACGTGCAGACCGCGTGAGACGACGCGTCATCCAGTCCCAAACATGCTCAATGGGGGACAGATCCGGAGATCTTGCTGGCCAGGGTAGTTGACTTACACCTTCTAGAGCACGTTGGGTGGCACGGGATACATGCGGACGTGCATTGTCCTGTTGGAACAGCAAGTTCCCTTTCCGGTCTAGGAATGGTAGAACGATGGGTTCGATGACGGTTTGGATGTACCGTGCACTATTCAGTGTCCTCTCGACGATCACCAGTGGTGTACGGCCAGTGTAGGAGATAGCTCCCCACACCATGATGCCGGGTGTTGGCCCTGTGTGCCTCGGTCGTATGCAGTCCTGATTGTGGCGCTCACCTGCACGGCGCCAAACACGCATACGACCATCATTGTCACCAAGGCAGAAGCGACTCTCATCGCTGAAGACGACACGTCTCCATTCGTCCCTCCATTCACGCCTGTCGCGACACCACTGGAGGCGGGCTGCACGATGTTGGGGCGTGAGCGGAAGACGGCCTAACGGTGTGCGGGACCGTAGCCCAGCTTCATGGAGACGGTTGCGAATGGTCCTCGCCGATACCCCAGGAGCAACAGTGTCCCTAATTTGCTGGGAAGTGGCGGTGCGGTCCCCTACGGCACTGCGTAGGATCCTACGGTCTTGGCGTGCATCCGTGCGTCGCTGCGGTCCGGTCCCAGGTCGACGGGCACGTGCACCTTCCGCCGACCACTGGCGACAACATCGATGTACTGTGGAGACCTCACGCCCCACGTGTTGAGCAATTCGGCGGTACGTCCACCCGGCCTCCCGCATGCCCACTATACGCCCTCACTCAAAGTCCGTCAACTGCACATACGGTTCACGTCCACGCTGTCGCGGCATGCTACCAGTGTTAAAGACTGCGATGGAGCTCCGTATGCCACGGCAAACTGGCTGACACTGACGGCGGCGGTGCACAAATGCAGCGCAGCTAGCGCCATTCGACGGCCAACACCGCGGTTCCTGGTGTGTCCGCTGTGCCGTGCGTGTGATCATTGCTTGTACAGCCCTCTCGCAGTGTCCGGAGCAAGTATGGTGGGTCTGACACACCGGTGTCAATCTGTTCTTTTTTTCATTTCCAGGAGTGTAGTAAGAGAATTTATTACCAAACTGCAAAATATTAGAATACAAGATTTGAGGAAGTAAGGTCAGAAACGATGAGCTTTGTTGACGGTTTGCACAACGAAAAGGTTAAAGGAAATAGAAATGTATTTAAAGTATTCATTAATGCAGTGGTACTTCTTGCAAAGCAATAATGTTCCTTTAGAGACCGTGGTGAAACTAACTCATAAAATTGAGCACACTATTTAACTGTTTATATTAAAATAGCTTTAGTAAGGGTTCTTTTTTTTACCTTCTGCTCACACTCCAAGTGTGGATGAGCTGGAGTACGCCTTCGCTGTTTTTCTACCACTAACTTATCCTCGTATTTCAACATCGGCATGGTCTTTTCAGTAATTGTTTTATTACACATCGTTCATCCATTTCGAAGAACTAATGCTAGCAAAAGTCTCGGTACACTGTGCACTATCAAAAAAGTAATACTAATACAGCTATAGGTAGCAGTAACTATCGCACAAACACGCTCTTTGTCGCTTCAACTGCACGCACTATGCAGAATTCCAAAAGCCAGTCGTGACCATTAGGCACATTTCGGAGACGCTCGTGTGTGCGTGGTGACGTGGGATCCGAAGTCTTGGCGTGTTGATTCCTGCAGTTCTCCGCCTCACCCACGCTCTCCCGTTGCTGCAGCAAGTATCGTAAGCCCTATTCTCCCGTATGTTCCATGGCTGAGAATCACACATATTCCAAACCGCGCCCTAATTCTTAATGAGGGAAACTGGATTTTATTGCAATTGTTATTAATATTACTCACTAATTTCTAGTTCAGCTTTGCTAGCCCACAGTATGTGGCACTGTTGATAGGCCCATCAGAAGTTATGATTTGGTGGGATAAAACCGTCTAACGATTCGTGTAGCACTAATCTCACATCACACTTCTTTTTCACGTTGTACAGAGGCTGTTGATGTAAATGATACGAATTTAGAGAACTCCAACGTCAATTGTCGTGCTAGCTTACGTACCTGGATAAACGCTTCATCAGAAGAAATGGGCATTTCGGCATCAGGATTTCCATCATACAATGACTCGAGTAGCTAGTTTCAGTACTGATGCTAGGCAACAGTATCTGAACCGGCCAGACTATGCCCCACGACTGTACTGTGCACTGAGGCTCCAGTCTGGGTTCCAGCACTTCTTTGTGAGAAGATGCTGCTGACACTCCAGTCTGAAGTCATAAATACCGCGCAGATATTCTCGGACTTTTTTCGAAGGCTACTCCCAACTCGTTTAGCTTGAATCTCGGTCATAACCAATACACCCGTTCCCATGTCACTTTGGAGACAGAATTCGCTTCGTACGCGACAGCCCCGTGTCATAATTTTCTTTGCACGTGCCTATCTAAAACTGAAGTTTTCATTGCTGCATACAGCGTTTTTCAGGAATATCATGTTTCTTGCTGAATTATAAATCAGTCAGTTTACACATTGTTAATAAACCAAGGGACCAGTGAGAGACTTTTGAACTTTTATAGTTTTAAAATGTGACAGTATTTGGAATAAGTGTGGCCATTACGATAACGGTAGTTGTGGTAATTAACATATACATCTTTAAAAATGAACCAATCGACGTGAAAAAATAATCATGAATTTATGATACATCCTTGAATATACATTTCCGTGACCACAATTTTGAAGAAACTCTTTACAGAGAATTAAAATACCTTGATGTAAACGATACTTGATGCAAGAGTGTAATATTCGCGTACTTCTTGTTTTTCATCTTCTAATCATTTCTTGGCCCATGATCTCACATGACAATGGTAACCGTGGATTTCATGTATTAGGAATGTACCTTCACAGCGATTTAACACCACAGCGTCTCTTCATTCCTTATTACTTCCATATCCGACTACTTTGCACATTGAATCTTCTTGATTAGTTTCTTAAACACGAACCTACCCTGTGAAATGCAACCAAGGAAAAAAAGTTCGCGTTGTTTCCTATTCAGCGTCAACACCATTTTCCGTTTTACTTCTGTACATATCGTGAATGTTACTCACTACTTCAAGTAAACAATTGTCACAATTTTTTGTTCAGTTTTAATCGACTGGTTTGCTCATCTGGCCTTCGGTGACATACGTGATATGTCTTAAAGTCGAAAATTATGACAATTTTGTCCTGTACTGCATCTGAACTTATTGTACAGCGAGAAGAACTACCTATTAGAGACGAAGACGTATGTTTTCTATGCACAGCCCACCACAGTGCGTTGATAATGTGTTTTTACGGCTGTTCATCTGATGACTCATACAGGGACTCTAAACTACCGAATCACATACCGTATTTTACCTTGAGTGTATATGCAACAATTGGTTAAGCGCGTGTTAGTGTTAAGAATTTGGAGCTAGGTCATTGGGTGAAGAATGTGCAGCAGACCAGTTTTGGAAATACAAGGACGGAAATCGCCACTGATATCACGGATGAACTACTGCAACATTCATCTGAAGGTGTTTGGGACAATGAAACACTTGAGCCAGCTCGGTCTGATCGGGTTCTGAGCACTTAAATACTGCGCAGTACTACTCTGTCCTTGAATTATATTTGCTCTTGTAGGTTATCAGTCTTTCATGCTCAAGACTTAATGGCACACTTATAAACAGCAAAGAACGAACTCCTGATTTACGACCGTGGAGTATAATTACGGCTTGCAAAAACGTATTTTATCAGCAAGCTTTATTACAGTGTTGTCCGAGAAGAGCAGTCAAAGAAGACAGCGGTGTTTTTTAGCTCGTACCGCTGCTTGTCCTATCTCGTAATGGTCTCAACACAAGGGGGGTGGAGAGGGGACGTGGAGACATTTGTACCGCGAACCTAGGTCGGTACTGACGTCGTTTAAGTAGTTCAATGGAGAAGGCAGTTCGCAAATTTCATGTTTCTGGCTCTGGATCAATGGCAAGTGCTCCTGCGACTCTATGCGTATGTTTCGAACTTTAGGTGGAGAACTACACTGACGGACACTGATGGCAAGGCTGCGGAATGCAACGCCACACGTATGCTGTAGCAGCTGCGACATAACTACATCTTTCGCAGCTATTTAACTGACAATAATATTCATCCTGCAGTATAAACCAGTGCTGTTTATGCTTGAGGTCGAGTCTTTACCATGGTAGTTCCTAACACGTAACGGCGATGAATCAGTCGACAAATGTTTCATTAAGGAAGTTAATTTCTGTGTTATGTTCTGCAACCTTCTAATGACTTCAGAAGTTGTGAGTCGCTTGAACAATACAGTCAAGTTAGTGAAAGTTACGTAATTACTTTTTTAGTGTGTTAGCTGTGGACATCGTAAACATCCTACTAAGTCGCTGTAGAAAAGGACACATTGATCTCTCCATGACGGGCAGAAGTCAGTAAATTAATTGAAATCCATGTTGTATTTAAAGAACCACAACAACAACCAGTGACATTTTTATGACTTATTTATTTAAACCGTTACGGGTTTCGAGCGTTTTCTGTTACACTAAAAGTGTTGATCCACAGCAACTTAACTTACGTTGTAATTTCCAGAATTTACTTTTACACTCCAGCAGAGTGTGTGCTAATTTCGAACGTCCTGGAAGATTATAACTATGTTCCTGACTAGGACTCGAACTTTTGCCTTTCGCAGGTAAGTGCTCTATCGACGGGGCTATCCAAGCAAAACTTCCACGACTTAATACCTCTTGCCCTCCAAACTTCACAGAAGTTCCCCCACTTACCTTGCTAAACTACCCTCAGAACGAAAGGATGTTGTGGAGACATGGCTTACTCATAGCCTGCGGTATTGTTTCCAGAATGAATTTTCACTCTGCAGTGGATTGTTCGCTGATCTGAAACTTCCTGCTAGATTAAAACTGTTTGTCGGGCTGGGTCATGAGATATTCTTGGATAGCTCAGTCAATAGAGCGAAAGACAAAGTTTCCAGGAAACCAGGAAGTACATGTGCATTGAGGAGACGACGAAATAGACATAGCGTCACATAACTTGTCTGGGCGTACCCAACGTAAAACTGGGCGTATGATGCAGATATAACGCACTCAAGCATTCATGATTAGTTCTAAGCGTCGAGCATATTCGGTACCGGTGCTGGGCATATCGCAGTAGTGGAGGTTCGGTAGAACTAGTGACTGGACAGGTTAATGTTTAATCTCCTGTAGAAATATGTCCCAGAACTTTCTGAGGCCATAGACACAAGCGGAAGTCTTCCACCTGTGTGTGACGATAGCGTTTTCAGGCCAGCTGAGATGCTTATCCAAAGTTACATCCAAGTTCTTCATTGTTTCCTGATATGGTATTGGAATGTGTTCGAGAAAAATAGGAGGCAGTTGTTCATGTAATTCTGGGCTTAATAATCTAGGTCTGGATACTAAGATAACTTGGAAAGTTCTCTCATTTAGTTGAAGCCCAAGATTATTCACTCATGTTATCTCTGAAGACAAATCGTCATCCATCTGGGTGATCGCCGTACTAAAATCTTAGGTCTGGAACTTAGATAAAGCTGCATGTCGTGTATATAGAAATGATGTATCATTGGCTAGAAGGAAAGCAAAAGTTGGTGTAAGACTGGCCGCTGTGGCATTTCTGAGTGAACATGCTTCCTGGACAATTTTTCATTGCCGCAGACAACACATTGCCGTCAGTTTTTCAAGTGTCTTTCAAAGCATTCCGGTGCACTATCTGAAAATTTGGTCGTGGACAATATATTCCAACGCTTAGGATGAAGGGGGTAATATGCTGATTGGTCGGCAATCACAGGGTGATCATGGTTTTTCAATCTTATGCATAGGTCGGATTATGCTTCTTTCCATGGAGTGGCGTGTGTTCCATTCACTAGGGGAAAATTAAATGTGTCTGTTAACACAAGTATCTGTTATGGTGATACCGTTATTACCTACCGCTTCAGAAGAGATTCTCGTTATCGCTTTTCTTGTTGTATTTATTGTTACGTCTATATTTCTTTGCAGCATGCACCGGAAAGGAAAAGAGGGACGATTTACGGGTTCTATGCTGCCAACAAAGAAATGTGAACTTAATCACTTTTTTGGTGAGAAACATCCGCTTGAGGTTTTCCTTGTATGCGATTTAAAACTTTATTTCTAACTTCGTCTCGTGCAAAACACTATTTATATCTTTGTATTCACCAAGCAACGTTTCGACACCTCTGCGTCACCTTCTGCGGATCAAATTTATTTGTGTTAAGTATATTACAAGAGTTATGGCATGTGCATTTTGTTTCAATAGCTCACTTGAAAATTACATTGCTAGTTGGAATACATGTTTACAGATCGGTTTTCAGTGTCCTTTTTGTCGTTTTGACAGCATACGACCTGCAAAGTAATTATGAAGACAATTTGTGCATTTTGAAGTATTTTTTTCGTGAGTAGTGGTTATGCATGCTACTGTACTTACCTTTTCCGTCCTGTTGCATGTATCTGGCGAGTATCTCTGTCTAATACTGTTTTGTGCCCTGTTTTCACACCGCTGTTTTATATAATCCCACTCTCACCTTCATTTCACACGTATTTTCCACAACAGATAGTGACATCTCCATTCTCATTGAGGGGTGCTACGTTATTGTCGCTGCTCACTTGTTTGCCTTTGTTTAGTGTGGCGTTAATTTTGAATGTTTCGTGAGAACTACTGCGATGTGTCTGGCGAAGGAGAAATAGTCTGTGTGTGTGCGTATGTGTGTGTGTGTCAAACGAGAGGAACAGGCAGATAGACATTTTGCACACATACACAAACACAAGTTCTCACGCGGCAGGAACATTATAACAGTTCCCACGAAACATTCAAAATTAGCGCCACATTACACATAAGACAAACGATAAACAAGTGAGCAAAATGGGTCAAATGGCTCTAAGCACTATGGGACTTAACATCTGTCATCAGTCCCTAGACTTAGAGCTACTTAAACTTAACTAACCTAAGGACATCACACACATCCATGCCCGAGGCAGTATCCGAACCTGCGACCGTAGCAGTAGCATGGTTCCGGACTGAAGCGCCTAGAACCGCTCGGCCACAACGGCCGGCAACATGTGAGCAATGACAATAGCATAGCACCTTTCAATGAGTGTGGAGACATAAGTGTCTCCCCAAATCACATTTAGTGTAAAAGAAATGTTTGAAGTAAAGATGAGAGTGACATTATATAAAAAACGGCGTGTACACGACAGCTGTAGAAAGAGATACCCGCCAGATATACACAATAGGGAAAAGGTAAGTACAGTGATATACATAACGACTACCCACCAAAAAGTACTTAAAAATCCACAAATTTCTTCATTATTACTTTGCAGGTGATATGCTGTCAAAACGACAAAAAGGACACAGAAAGCCGATCTGTAAACATGTGTTCCAACTAGCAATGTAATTTTCAGGTGAGCTATCGAAACAAACCAAACAAAATGCACAACCATAACTCTTGTATTATACTTAACACAAATAAATTTGATCTTCAGAAGGTGACACAGAAGTGTCGAAACGTTTCTTGATGAATAAAAAGATATAAATAGTGTTTTGCTCGAGGCGAAGTTAGAAATAAAGTTTTAAATCGCCTACAAGGAAAACGTCAAGCGGACCTTTCACTCCGAACAAGTGATTAAGTTCACATTTCTCTGTTGGCAGCATAGAACCTGTAAATCATCCCTCTTTTTCTTTCTGCCCTGAACTCTACAATATACTGACAATATTTAATCCTTTAAGACAGAGAGTGAAGTTTCACGGTAGTCCCGAGCTCGACCGTATCTCCTCAATACGAATATCCCTCCTCTTCTTCCCATAGCTCTGTCATCTCAGGAAACCTTAGCTTTGTTAAACCCTCTCCTTCAGCTACCGTAAATAAAAACCATCCCAGGCGCGCAAAATCGTTGTCACTAATGAGCTATTCCGCTTCCCGGAAATGTGGGCCCCTGTCCCTCGCAGGATGGGGCAAACCTGTCAAACGGCCTCCTGCAAACGTCCGGAATCATGCGTCAGAACTGTTAGTGTCACACTGAAATATTCAATCCTTACCTGCACATTACGAAGAACTGAGCATTCTCTTCCACCAACTAAACAACTAAACTGAAAACCGATCTGGGAGAAAGAATTTCCGCTAGTAACGTAATTTTCAGGTGGGCAACCGAGACAAAATAGAGATATTATAAATTTTAGTTCGACAATAAATAAACGAGAATCATCTTTTTATTATATTTTACAGAAAGACATTTGATCTACAGAAGATGACACACAGGTGTCGAAACATGTCTTGGTGAATAACAAGAAATAAACAGTGCTTTGCATTGGCAGAGTTCAAAACAGACCCAAATTTTTAACAACTACGAGATTACCACGTAAAGCTTCTATTCTTTTAGTTTTATTATAACGACACTGAGTCTTCTAAATCAGATTTTAAAATATAGGTAACCAAGAAGACCCTTGGGTAAGGCAATACAAAAAAAAGCAATAATCACAGTGGTATTGAAACCTGCAGATGGAATGTCCCAGGCACGCGAAGTGATGAAGAGCTTCATAGCATTCATTCGTCACTACTCATAACGAAACTAATAAATGAAAAATTATTCACGTACTCGTAAAAATTATAAATTAATTTGGAACTTACCTGTTACGAGCGACCATTATCACAAGCGTAACAGCAACTCCGTCATTCTTTCTTGCAATTTTTGAGATAAATTAGGGCGTACCTGAAATAGATGCCTGTTTCCGCGGCCATTCAGCATCGGAGCTCGCAACCAACAGAATGCGTTCCAAAAGTGGCGTGACTGAATGTTTAGGGACAGGGAAAGGCCAGAGAACGGTAACCCAGACGCTGCAGCTGAGTACAAAACTGTCTGTTGATTTAAAACACATTAGAAATGGCGAGGTAGCCAACACAGTGTGGGAAAAGATATGAATCCACGATTATGGAGTATTATTGGCACAAACAAGTTATCCACAGGTAAGGGATACAAAAAAGCACACAAAGAAAATAACAGAGGGAGTCCATTCAAGCTCTCAGCGAAAAATTTATCGAGAGAGAACTAATATAAAGGAATTGATGAGTGGTTATAGTTAAACTTAACTGCTTGAGCTAGAGTAAACGAGACCCAACTTTATACTAGTAGGAATGACGTTCAGACAGGATTTTCGTTGTTAGTAGTGTTAATATCGTGACTTGCCATTACTGGTACGACGGCGTAGGGTTGAAACACAAGCATCAGTGTGCATTTCAGTCGCAGTCAAAGTGAGCACGGCTTTACTCGAAAAGCTGTTTTATCAAAACAACAGCAGTAGCACTGCTGCTCTTCACGAGTATCGACGCATTAAAGTAATACCAAGCGGTCTTCATTCCGCACCAGAGTTGAAGAGATCATTATACGGAAGCACGAATTAACCTGCGATTTGTGAACTGCTCCTGGGAATGGCCGACGGTCAGCTGCGCCACAGAAGTTACCGTTACAGTGGCTGAGAATGCTGGACGCAATGTACTACCTTCAAGCAGTGTACGAGCTGTGCCACGACAGCTGAACATTCCATTCGAAAAGTGCTGCAAACAATTGTGAAATGTATCTCTAGTGTGTTTCCAGGGCTGTCATGGATGCAGGTAGTAGTCACACTTCTCAAGTTTCGTATCATGGAACGTAAACATGGTGCCCCACTAACAAATATTACCACCCCGCCCCCCCCCCCCCCACCTCCATGTGGAAATTAAAATGTACTTCTTTCAGTGGTTTATTCTTTATTTCTGTTCCGCGTGTCCTTAGAAATGTTTCCGCGACGTTTCATTGTCCTACGATCACTCGTTTTTCATCGATGCTCTATCAAGTAGCGAAAGTTTAATTATAACCACCCTGTAAATAATAAACTAATGAGGCATGAGAGTAATGAATACGAGAACAAGAGCGCGTGCACCTGGACGCGTAGTTTACCATGGAAGCATCTGCGTGCTGGTGGTACGATGCTTGCAGAACCGGGTCCGAGTGTGTGTTGCTACAGCGATTGCGGAAATTGTGTGCACCTTCCAGAGATTCGACCGTGTTATTACCGCGAGTTTCGAGTACACGTCACTCTACCGGGTAATGAAGTTCAGAAGAAGTTGTTACTAACAGGGAGGCAGACTCACACACCAGCCTGCACAATGAACCGAAACAGACCAATCACGACCAAGTACTGCTTCAGACTGGGCTGGAGGGCGTGTGTCCATCGGGTTGTTTCCTTGTTTAGTGACCTTTCACTGTAAAATATGGTCCACACTGTCAACCTTACAGGGGAGGTGGCGGTAACGCCTCCTGCAGTTTTATTGCTGAGCGGCAGAGGGACTTAATTTTCTCATGTTGGATAGGCCAGAGCGTC
Organism: Schistocerca cancellata; assembly: GCF_023864275.1. NCBI lineage: Eukaryota > Metazoa > Arthropoda > Insecta > Orthoptera > Acrididae > Schistocerca > Schistocerca cancellata. The sequence continues at coordinate 254,150,818 of NC_064630.1, read as the reverse complement.
GCAAATCCAGAGATGCAGGGAAAAAATATGTTCTTCCTCAGGGGTGTGGCCAGGAAGCAAGCTTGAAAGCAACAGCTCCTTCCTTCCTTTTTAACGAACACGCCAGCTTGCGGCTGTTTTAATAATCTGACTTTCTGCAACGTCAAAAGTCTTTGTAACGTCTTATCCGGTGGTCCTTGTCCTTGGCAACACTTACGATGGTTTGGAAACATGGAGGAAATTACCTTCGCGAGAAAAATTTGTCCAACAAATCTGCCAGCTCATTGGTTAAGCATGCAGTCGACCCATGATCGTGGCCATTTGGTTCGTAATCTCTTCTACAGTTCGGATCAATGATTAGGTTTTATATCAGCTTAATATTTCGTAACATCTTAGTAGGACTGGATGAAACGGCAATTAGAACCATTCTATGTTGTGTGTGTGTGTGTTTTAGAGCTAGAAAAGTGTCTGGTTCACAGCATTATTATAAAAAGCTTAAGAAGTTTTGAAACGAAAAACCTGGCACACTGCCTAGGATGCCACTTAAAATTTTAGTCTGTTTACTTACGTTTGAATCTATCTTCAGTGAACAACATGCGACCAATTATTGCGTGCGTGCGATGCAGCAATTGCGACGATTATACGTTGCTGCTGCAATGCAATTTCTTTTATAATTTTTGTTCACCTACCTCTTTACAGCGGTAGATCTTCGCACGTAAACTCCTGACTGCAGCTACTTGCGACATCACAGAAAAGCAGTGTTGAGGAAACTGTAACCTCATAGCTACACGCCGGAGGCCGCTATAAGTAAAATTTGCTGAAAGTTGTCTATGTTCTGTAAAGAAATGATTCGGAAAGGGGATGTCACTCGTACTTTAAACATGAAGTTCAAATTTAAACCTTCAATAGGTCTTTATTGCCGTTAAGCAAGATCGTCAGCCCACATTTACGAAAATTACTAAAGTTTCTGCTCACAGTTATCACCATACCTAAAACAGCCAGAACTTTTACCTTCCCAAATTCCGAAACCAATTACTTGTAACACAGTCAATGATCGGCCAATTACTTCTGCACACGATATTCAGTGGTTGTCTTTAGTAAAAGTTTATGCTCGCCATAAAATACTCAGTAAGAATATAATCAGTACCGCCATGCTATATAATTCAAAGTTCACTCGCGATTTTCGTCGGTACGAATTATCACAACACTCTAAAGTTTTCATAAACAGTTTTTGGTCACTACCAGATACCATTAACACTGAACCATAACGCGGAAGTCATCCCAAGACTTCATCTGACACATAATGCGAAAAGTCACATCCAGCATAACCGCCTCCAATCAAAGCTAGCTCGCGACTCCCTTTTCACTCTCCCAGATTCAAAACTATATCTCCTCGCTGGGCGGCCAACCGTCTCGCTTCTCATTGGCTGTCAGCACTTACGACCAATGAGAACTCACTTCTAGGGCGCGGCTCGCGCCAAAATCTAGCAAGCACCAACCACTTCTCTAGGCTCATTGACGTCATCAAATTAAGTAACACAAAACTCTCTAATTAAATAAACAAAACAAAATGAACTATACGCTTTACTCTACATCTGGAAATTTATTATGTAGTCGCGAATGTTCTGGCTGTCTTATACATAAGCATACATACTTGGTCATCCGACATTCACTAGTAGGGGAACCACTAGTGGATTCGTTCCCACGTTACAGAGTTGGAACACTTCGCAGTTCCTGTAGAGAATAACATGAATGATTTTTAATAATGCCGAACGTCCCACATACTCTCACGCACGCATTCTCATTCACACGCACCGTATCACACAATACACATATTTACTTAGAATTCTTGAAATTGTTATTATAGAAAAGTCACAAAGATTTTCTGAAACTAAAAACTTTCCAAATTTATATATGAACACTGAAAGTGTTATCAGATCATCGTACATAGTCACTGAAGGTGAACTATTACATCACTGTATTTATTTAAATTCTTGACTGTCGGAAAATTACGTTTTTTTTTTTTAATTTTACTAACTTCCAAAATGCAACTAATTTTGATCTCAGACTTTCACATATTGTTTGTTTTCACAACAGAAGGATGTACATCAAATATGACGTTCCCCAGGTTATTCCTTTATTAGTTATTAATATTTTTAGTTTCGTATAATGTAAGTGGCCTGCCAGCGCTGCTCCACTGGTTTCACTCGCACAGCCGCAACAAATGGTCGTGACGTCAGTCTGCAGGACACAACTCTTCCGTTACTGAACGTATAATACTCTCCCGGCTTACATTATGAAGTAAAGATTTTAATAGACAAATGGGCGATCGCGCACTAGTTGCGACGCCACAAACATCGGTCAAATGTCTTTTCAGTCAGTAAGTGCTACGTTTTACACAGTTAGGCCAGCCACGGGTTGCATTGAATTTCACACAAAATTGCCGACAGACCAGTCCAGCGTGTATGGTGCACTAAGTATGCATCACCTGCAAATAACATTATATAAACACCTTAAGCTCTCTGAAGGAAGCTTAGAAACCTGTAATGCTTTGTGTAAATAAGTTCTTTATGACAAATGTAACTGATTGCGGGTTACTCATTGCAATCTGCAAAGTTACAGTGATTCCGCAGAAAACGGCACAGCTTGGGGCCATCCTGATTTTGCGTCCTGTGGTGCGCATATCGTTTTCCGCATGTCGTTCAAACCACACATTTCCAATCCCCAAAGAGACTGCTTCGATGTGAAAGGTGAAGAGAGGAATGTCTCATTACTGATTCTGAAGACGTGGTGCTGGGGAAGACTATATGGGCATCAAGCAACAAGGAAGCTGCAGACAAAGTCTGCAAAATTCCATTGACCATTTGAATGGTGGCTTTCCAGGTTCACATGAGGAAATCTCTTCTACGAGAGGTGATACGAAATTTAGGTGCAGTATGTCAGTAATTATGAATGGGATTGTTTGCATTTGGAAGTCTAAAGAAGAGGGTTCACTACTCGAGACGCCTCTCCAGCGCTGCCAACTACTGCACATGGCTGAGCATAACTGGTCCCGTATCTCGGGTTCTTCGACCGACGTTTGATGGTTTTCCTGACGTCCCGCCAGCACGAGAGGCTAGCAATGTCAAAGCTTCACCCTCCGTTGCTGGTGTTGGACTGGAGTCGACTTGCGGCCGCAGATTGTATGTAGCCTAACTGGTGTGCCGACGTCAAAGGGCTTTTCCGTGGTCATTTCCTGTGCGGTTCCCGCCTTGCTATCTTCAAAGATCGTTCACTGCAGCACGGGAATCCAGGATCCGTTCACCTTGAGGCTTTCTTCTTTCTTGTTAAAACTATTCTCATGTTTGTGTATTTCTATAGCTTCTCTGAACAAGTGGGTGTGACAACTCTTCTCTACAGCAAGAACCTCCATGTAGGCGAATTTCACTATGTGATCGGTCTCACACAGCACATGCTCTGCCACGGCCGATTTCTCTACCTGTCGCAACTTTAAATGCCACTTATGTTCTGCTATCCTGGCGCTGATTGATCGTCCAGTGATTCCAACATAAACCTTTCCACATGTGGCATATTCCCGTCCTTGCAAGAGGGTTCCTTTCCTCCTTTACCGATCTGAGACACACTTTGATCTTCTTTGTCAGCTTATAAATAGTTTTTACGCCGTGTTTGCGCAATATACGAACAATTCTGTCCGCCACTCTGGGGATGTTTGCCAGAAAAGCCGTGCCCGATATTTCTTTTTCCAACATGTCACTTCGCTGAGTGTTTGACACTTCTTTTGTAACTGGTGGAGTACCCATTGCTCCTCAATACGCTTTCCGTGGCTACACACAACCAAGATATCATCGATATATATGTACAAAACATTACGTTTACAAGGAGCCAAATCCAGTGGCTGTGCTTCGAAATGATCCATGAAAAAGTTGGCCACCACTGGACTAAGAGGAATGCCCGTGGCGACGCCTACCAGCTGTTCGTAGAACTTGCCATTCCACGTGAAATACCTCGTGGTGAGACATGAATGAAAGAGCTTGGTGATATCTTGCGGGAGAATGGAACCGATGTGCTCCAGAGAATCACTGAGTGGCGCTTTGGTAAACAAAGGAATATCAGGGCTGTCCAGGACGTCGTTTGGCCCAAGTTTTAGTTTCTCCAGCTTCTCAGTGAATTGTCCTGAGCCCTTTATGTATGTGTCAGTCTTCCCCACGTGCAGCTGGAGGAGAGAGGCCAAGTGTTTCGCCAGTTTATACCTCGGTGAGCAAGGAGCGCTAACAGTCGGTCGTAATGGAACATTATTCTTATGGCTCTTTGATAATCCATACAGCCGAGATGGTGGAGCTTCTGTGTTGCGCAGTTTCCTCTGTGTGTCCGCCGCGAGAGAAGTGGCCGATTCGTATTCCGTGCGATCCGCTGCATCGGTCTGCTCGTAATTTTCGGTACGTTGTCGAGTCTAATAGGTCTTTGAACCGTGATTTATTTTCAAATAATATTCTTAAGAATTTATTTTATTTACTAGCGATTCATCAAGAACATTAACACATTTAATCACACTATGTAAGCATGGAAGTAGTTGCCAGGGAGTAACGTATGGAATCATAACCAAATTCCTTTTAATAAATGGGAATTTTATTCACTTTAATAGTGCCTAAAAGCATTTTTGAAAGAAACAGATTTAAAATTATAATCAGAAAGCACCCTCTAAATATCAAAGTTACAATTTATTCAGAGGCAGAAAGAAACAAGTTGTGACTGTATGAGCTTTCGGGCAGAGAACCTTGCCGCTCCCTTTTGACACGGCCGTAATTACGACCGCTCACAACAGCCTCTGAAAGACTACACTGGTGCAAATCTGCAACACACCAGATAACTTTAAACTAAGAGTTTTAACAATTTACACAAGCACACAAACTATGCAACCCCCCCCCCCCCGTGGGAGGGATGGAAATGGTACCAAACACTAACAATTAAAATATTAACCTTGCCACCGAAGGTGCAGCTTGATTTTAAATACTAAGAATAGTCTTACGGTGAAAGGGTGGCAACTTTATATACTAAAATGATCATTTAAATAAAAGCCCATGAAATGCAGTCTTATATAATTCTACAAGACTGGCCAAACAATATTTAAGATGCTCTACAGTACACAGATACCACCTCTCAAGATCATAGGCAATAATATCAAAGTTTCCAAAGATCAAAACATATTTCAGGTATTAGGTCGTTACACTCTACGCAATAAATTCGTTAACACACCAAATCCGACAAACATGACAGAGGCAGCTACCAACGTACGGTAGATTGATAGGAAGATTACCGAACTACCCGAATCGCAGGTAGCTCTAACCCGCCCCTACTCCACAAGGGAAAAACGGACCACCCAATTTATAAACAACCACCTTCCCGCGGGTGGGCAAACGGAGAATGGTGGGACGACCCCAATGCAAAATGGCTGGTGACCTCACCAAGAAAACAAGTAGAATTTAACAAGAGTAAATCAAACAACATCTCACCAATCACTTAACTTCTAATAAACTGCGATTTCTCGAGAAGACCTGGCGCAGTAACCCCAAATCGCTCTCCCGAACCGTCCGCTGCCAGCCGCTTCAACGGACGCAGGAAGGTGCGACGATCTCCCGTCTCACGGCGTCGCAGCTCGCCCCGGTCAGACTGATGTCGTGGGATGAGTCCTGTTGAGCAAATAAACAATGCTTTCAGCCTTCAGTTGCAAGGTAATTTTACTCGTTTACCTAGGTTTCGATTCCAGTAATGGAATCTTCTTCAGAACCTATAAATTAAACCACATATGGACATATATTACTCACTAAAATGCATTATCAGTCTAATGATTGAATAATGAAGAAATTGTGATACTTACAACAATGAAATTATTTTGTGAGCCAAACACTGGCCATGTCACAGATTAAAAATTAAAACATTAAAGACGCATAATCATAAGATTATGTCAGTCAAAATTAAAACCATTAGGGCGAACGTAGACGGAGCTGCGCCGGCCATAAATCAGGACCACACGTAAGCGGCTCGAAAACTAGGCGTCGTGAGCAGTTACGCGGCGAGGCTCGGCCGCGGCCAAGCGCATGCGCAAGCGCAAGCGCAGGGGCGAGAGACAAACTGTCTCAAAATTACTTAGAGCAAATATACATATAAACAAAATGTAACTGAAAGCTGTCCTACAATTGGACATACATATCTATTGGTATAGCAACATTAAACAATTTACCTGAGAACAAACTACAAAGCCAAGGTATAAATTTTTTCTTTAAATATTATAGTAAGAGGGGGTAGCCCCGCTACAGTAACTAACAATTAGTGTCAAAACCATGCGTGCTGAGCATAAAATGTCTTTAACATAAAAAGGCCTTAGCAACTATGTGTCATTACCAAGCATATAAGGAAATACAAAGACACACATGTACAATCACATTATAATAAAGGGACAAAGCAGATAGGGAAACAGCATCGGCGGACTGTGGGTCAACTTCACTGAAGTAAAGGTTGAAATCCTTCGAAATAACTTCTATTTTTTAATTGCAGCTGATCATTAAGTAAGTTGTCCCTATCAATACGAAGATGTTTAAAAATTTGCAATTCTTCGAGGGTGTCTAGCCTGCATCCCTTTACTTCATTATGCAAAAGCTCTGCGTCTTTTAGAGGCTTAGGAGCATGCGCCTTTTGGACCAGATGTTCAGCAAATGTAGATCCTCGAGTTCCATCACCGCTTTTTGTCGGCAGGTGCTCTTTAAACCTAACAGACAGGGCCCTTCCTGTCTGGCCAATGTAATAAGAAGGACATTCAGCACACGTGATTTTATATACACCTGACAGCGATGATTTATCATTACCTTTATCCAGAGAATGAACTAGGTTCTTTTTGAGGTTGTTAGTGGTAGAGTATGAAACTTTACACCCTAGGTTTTTTAATAAACGGCCTACCTTATAGGATATGTTACCTATAAAGGGAACTGATATGTATTTCGTTGCCTGGTGTTGATTGTGAGTATCTGAACTGGAAAGGGTGGTAGTCTTCTTTCGTGTTTTTTTATTGAACAACTGTCTCACTATACTAGTTTTCGAGCCGCTTACGTGTGGTCCTGATTTATGGCCGGCGCAGCTCCGTCTACGTTCGCCCTAATGGTTTTAATTTTGACTGACATAATCTTATGATTATGCGTCTTTAATGTTTTAATTTTTAATCTGTGACATGGCCAGTGTTTGGCTCACAAAATAATTTCATTGTTGTAAGTATCACAATTTCTTCATTATTCAATCATTAGACTGATAATGCATTTTAGTGAGTAATATATGTCCATATGTGGTTTAATTTATAGGTTCTGAAGAAGATTCCATTACTGGAATCGAAACCTAGGTAAACGAGTAAAATTACCTTGCAACTGAAGGCTGAAAGCATTGTTTATTTGCTGTACATTTCACAGTTGCTGGCACGCTGCAATATGTTAAAGATTTGTAAAAATGAGTCCTGTTGCTCTCGTGTAGACCGCGAAGCCACTACGTCTCGCTATACGGTGCGGCCACTGGACTCACGTGGCGACCTCACCTGCGCCGACGCTCAAGACGGACAAGTCATCTTGTGTGTCAGTGCGCGACCGACCAACCGATCGATCCAACCGCCAATGACCATTGCCAGAGCAAACTCGAGCAGACTGGCGGCCTAACGCGCAGACTCACAGACTCAGATGCATGAACTAAGCCTTGAGCGGGCGACCACTCGCTGAGTTCTCTTACTCGCGGAGTGAAAAGACTCTCATTTTGCCGGCTTTAAAGGTTGATCCGAACGACAGACATACTAGCACACCGAACGACAGACAGACACTAACTGCCTAACAAATGCGGACGAGAGACAGATTAGCAAGCTGGGGACGAAAGACTGACCCAGACTGATCCACTGGCGAGCTCATAGCGCCCCTTAAATGTACGTGAACAGGCAACCTTTCCCCTTTCCCACCAGAGGGAGACACCAAAGCTGCGATTGCCATAGCGGCGCCTCCGCCAGAAACGGAAGGCGACTGCTTCACGCTACGCGCTGGGGCGCGCTCTTCAAAACAGCAATTTTTACCACGGCTCAGTCTCTGTTACGAAGTTCGCATTTCCCTTATTGTAAAGCAGTATCAATATAATCTTGTCGTCGTTAAAACTATTGATAGCTTGTACCTCTTCTTTCTTCAGTTTGAAACCTGCTGGTATTGCTCGGCGCAGTATCCTGGCTGTTTCAGGACATATTTCGTCTTCTCATTTACAAGGAAGGGTCCGAATGGCCGCGTCGGTATCAGCAATGATGTTCTCCATACGTATAGTACTCGAGATAGTAGCGAAATTCCCTCGTTGTAGAAGGAAGGACTGTTCCTCCTCGGTCAACTGTCGTTCAGTGAGCTGACCACTGTGTGTGACATGTCGGCAATCGCCTTGTCAGTCTGCTTCTTCTGTAGCTCAGTACAGCACTCGTGTTCGTTATGCATGCTCCTGAGAGTGGTGCTATCGAGCTTCTCCCAGTCGTGTCGATTCAATCTGCCACTTAGTTCGCAGAAAATGTCCAGAAGTTCCTCATCCGTTCGTGCCAAGTATTCCCATGTTAAAAATTCCCTTACGAAGAAAAGCCCGTTCCATTCTGTCGTAGATACATTATGCTTGGGCGGTGGTGAACACGCGCTTACATTTCGACAACTTTGGTGTAGTCCCTTCATCCCGGCACTGCGATAGAAAGGCGAGAGAGGACATCAATCGCTTTTTGTCTTCCATCGTTGAGCAACGCGTCGCTACAATCTGTAAATCTGCTCCCCGTAGAGGCATAGTACAAAATTGTTAAGGCTTTCGTGGCCACTAGCTGACAAACTGCCTGTTCGCTTCGTGTCTCGGGTTCTCCAACAACGTTTGTTTGATGATTTTTCTGGCGTTTCACCAGCACGATTGGGTGGCATTATCATTGCTGGTGGTGGACACGAGTCGAGCTCGCGGCCGCAGATTATACAAATCTGGTGACCCAACGTTCAAGCCCTATTCCATCGTCTTTTCCAGGGCGGCTATATCCTTGCTACCTTCAACGATCGTTTGCTACAGCACGGGAATCCAGGATCGTTCACCTAGAGCCCTTGAGGACTGGATATCGAACGATTGGTACTTCTAGTTACTCGTATCTTAGCTTCTTTAGGTGGCGTGGAGATTTAGGAGTAGTTAGGGTGGAAACGCCTGAAGAGGATCAGTTCATTTGTGTCTGGTACGGTCACAAGTGAGCTGTCCCGTTGGGTTAGTCGTGATTTTTGCTACTTTTTGCTAGATACCCTTAACGCATCAATAAAAGAGGAAATAAAAAATAAAAGCGGTAAGAAAAACAGGCATCTGGTTGCGAAGCGTAGAATCTGTTTTCGATTCCTATTTACATTCTGCAGTTTTTTATTTGCATTTTTTCCGTTTCCAAAATGGTAGGCATAAAAAACGAGTATGTGCTTACTTTCATATCAGAGAGATCTCTGGATTGAATCTCGCTGCCGGGAAAAAATAAAGAAGTAGTCATCGTGTCTGAATGCCATGCAAAGTTCCTGAGTTCCATTCCTGACGGAGGTGCGGGGACTGAGAGTGGTGTTGTCCTAATCATCATTTCGCATTTATCGACCCGCGAATTGTCGGTGTAGTTAAACAAACAGGACACCCGGCCAAATATGCCACAAGCAATTTGTTTTACATACGTTACTTACTGTTTTACTCCTTAGTACATATAATGAAGTACTAGAATTCCATGGGACACATATTACGAAAAGTAAATATACCGTGCCAATATCTCCAAAGAGCCACGAAAATGTGATTTTTCAGAGAATCAATCTCGGGTTCTGTTGATCACAGAGATGAGGGGCCAAGTGTTTTGCACAGCCCTTGGCCTAGCTACCATTTCTGTACCTATCGTCGGCCGGTGTGGCCGAGCGATTCTAGGCGCTTCAGTCTGGAACCGCGCGACCGCTATGGTCGCAGGTTCGAATCCTGCCTCGGGCATGGATGTGTGTGATGTCCTTAGGTTAGTTAGGTTTAAGTAGTTCTAAGTTCTAGGGGACTGATGACCTCAGATGTTAAGTCCCATAGTGGTCAGAGCCATTTGAACCATTTTTGTACCTATTGGAAGAACTGACTGTAGTTTGCTAACCAAGAACTAACGGTAGTTATCCTATAGTACAGGCTGAAAGTTTAAACGTACATATGCCAGCCCCTGCAAATTCAGCAACTCGCTTGGTTCTTTTGCATTTGATATAGTCGAAGGTGGACTTAGGCGGCTTATAAAAGCACCATTTGTTGATGGGCGGTTTCTGAGAAGACTCCGAAAAACCATGATTTTGGGATATGAAAAGTAGCAAAATACCATTTGTGGGGATGGCCGCTTGTTCAATTTTTGTTCATGATAGATCTTTAAATTTTTTGCCAGTTTTTCTAAGATATCATTATCGGGGAACTTCGAAACTTTCTTGGATCTAATTATCCGTTATCGATATCCAGATGTTTATTCTTGCCGTACATATGCAGAAAACCGTAAAAAACTATTTTTAAACCGCTTTTGCACCGTAAGTGGTAATGGTCTAAACAACTAACAAAACAAAAAAAATGGTTCAAATGGCTCTGAGCACTATGGGACTTAACATCTGAGGTCATCAGTCCCCTGGAACTTACAACTACTTAAACCTAACTAACCTAAGGACATCACACACATCCATGCCCGAGGGAGGATTCGAACCTGCGACCGTAGCGGTCGCGCGGTTCCAGACTGTAGCGCCTAAAACCGCTCGGCCACACCGGGCGGCGATGGCTAGGGCAATTATGTTATCGACACGTTCGATACTCCCGCCGGGCAGGAGTGATAGCTTGGGCAATAGCGGGTCGCCGTGTTCTGACTATAGGCGCCGTCTAGTCTACAGTTGAGGAGGTATTGAATAGGATTTGGGAGAAGAGAAGTTTGTGGCACAACTTGATTAGAAGAAGGGATCGGTTGGTAGGACATGTTCTGAGGCATCAAGGGATCACAAATTAAGCATTGGAGGGCAGCGTGGAGGGTAAAAATCGTAGAGGGAGACCAAGAGATGAATACACTAAGCAGATTCAGAAGGATGTAGGTTGCTCTAGGTACTGGGAGATGAAGGAGCTTGCACAGGATAGATTAGCATGGAGAGCTGCATCAAACCAGTATCAGGACTGAAGACCACAACAACAACAACATAATCTATAGTATGTTTTGTTTACTGTGTTGGTCGGATCAGTCTCAGTCCGTGCCCGGGCACGGACAAGCGCCTAGAATCGCTTGGCCACACGGGCCGGCCATAGAAAATGGCTCAAGGTTTAACTGTACATTTTTTAGACATTCATCTAGGTACGCCTTTTTCTGCTTTCGAATATCTGTGTATCAAGATATTCCGGAAAAATCCTGATTTTTGGGTATGGAAAATACCAATAGTGGGGATGGCTATTTCTATAATTTATATTAATGACAAATCGTCTAAATTTTTTCTTTATGTTAGAGGTCAATCCTTCAACCTTTTTTCGATATCATTATCTGTTACCGAGATCCAGAGGTTCGAAGCTATCGCTGTTATGCATGCCAAATATGCACGTAAAATGCGGTTTGAGGCGTGAATATTTTTTGTGAGGAAGGCGGAATGAGCAGTGAAGCAGCTTATTCCCCACTTTTCTATCAGAGTCCTTTCAAAAGGAACAAATTAGCCTTTTTTGTGCTGCAATGTGAGCTTTTTTCCGCAGGTAATATGGATGTTTAACTGTCAGCGAAGTAAGAAACAAAAAACTTTGATGAAACTGATATCAGAATTGTCGCTAAAGAAGGAATCTGACAAGATAATAGTAAATCGCATATCCTGTCGCTAGCTGAATCTTTCACTAATCCAGAGATGACGCACCATGCGTGGACCTGAATTCAGAAGCAGACTACGTGAATTACATTCTGACTGTCTTGGTGTGTCTTCCTACTGACAGCAGACGATCCTTGCTAAAATCTGAGAAATCCGTGGAGATCTCAAAGCTGTACAATTCATCTGGATGTATCACTCAACATCAGTTTTACTATCACCTCTAAGTATTTAAAGAACCATGAAACGTGTTTTTACCACAATCCAACACCAACCAAATTCCGTGTCCGGAGTTTCGCTGCTCGGAAATAATACATTAGGCTCGAAAGTCAGAGGCTGAACTAGAAACACTGACTTGACTTAACTTGTACTCTTTTACTAACCCACCTCCAATAAACAAATGTGGTTTTCGTCTCAAAAACACAACTCATTTATTTCCATTTCTTTGTTTTACTTAAAATTAATTACGCCGCAAGTCATCTCAACACAAAAACTGAATTTGGTATGGGGCTTGAGCTGGAACACTGATCACTGAAAGTGGAATTATTTTCGTTTACTGAACTTTGTCGCTTCCTAACGCCGTCTACTATTGCTGCTTCCATCTACAGAATGGATTTCGTAAGTTCGCATACCACTTGTCATGATGGTGTATCATAGAAAGAAAGAAAACAGCATGAAACCGTCTATAATTCACATCGATACTCTACGACTGGCCATTCAGCCAAAAAATATTTTCTCAGCTAGAGCTAGGAGCGACTAAAAGAATTTTAATGCTACAGCCAACCACACCACTGGCACCAGAAATAAATCTTGGCGACGAGTTCTCCTGGTAGCTCTGATGGCTTCACAGGCGGTGAACACGAGATCCACCCACTAACGTCCAGACTGTCTTGTGGCCCGGAAAATGGAGTAACTCGTTTAACCCCAGTTATTTCACGTCAAAAGGAAGCATTGATACATTATGGCAGCGCCGAACATTCATGTTATCGACAGTAAACCAAAGATCGACAAAGGTAAATAGATTAATTTGTCTCCAGGGGAAAATCGAGTGCTGAAATCCTGAATCCTTAACATGGCAAATGCTTTCCCAGGAGTGCAAAGTTTCAATGCGATAACGATACTGCAATTATTGAAAATCAAGGCTATCACAATTCACTCTACAGCCTGGTATGCCAGTCGAATATGGATACAGAGGAAAGCCTCTCTCGACTACGAAATGGAAAGAAATGCTCAGTGTTTAGGAAGCCCTTCCCCTTAGTTACTAATATTTATGAGTTAGCCATAAACAGTGTTTCAATTTGAGTGTTGAACTGAGCTTGGTATTTGTTCTTGTCGTCTAATAGCTTCTGTTGGCTACAGTATTGCTATCGCAAGGAGAGATATTTTCAGTATTAGGAAATTAATTTTTCTTATTGCTCATTCTCTGCGTTTGTGTATGGTAGGACTGTGATTAAATCACGAAACACACAGAGACATGAGACTGATCAGCGTCCTTAACATCAATAAATACACTCTAACAATAAAAGAAACGACGCACCACGAAGGAATTATGAGAATGGGGTGGACACCGGTAGATGTGATGTACATATACAGACAAACAAATGATCAGTTTCTGAAAGATTCGATGATTTACTCAAAGGAAAGAGCTTCACAGATTGAGCATGTCAACAATACATTGGTCTATGTCTGGCAATTATGCAAGCAGTTATTTCGCTTGGCATTGATTGGTAGACTTGTTGGACGTCTTCCTGAAGGATACATTGCCAAATTCTGGCCAATTGGAGCGTACGATCATCAAAATATGGAGCTCGTTCGGGGACCCTGCCCATAATGCTCCAAATGTTCTCGACTGGGAAGAGATCCGACGACCCTGATGGCCATAGTAGGGTTTGGCATGCACGAAGACAAGCAGTAGAAACTCTCGCGTTTACGGACGGGCATTATCTTGCTGAAATGTAAGCCTAAGGTGGCTTGCCAGGAAAGGCAACAAAACAGGGCATAGAATATCTTCGACGTGCCGGTGCGCTGTAAGTGAGCCGCAAATGACAACTAACGGGAACCTGCTATGAAAAGAAATGTCATCCAAGACCATCACTTCTGGTTGTCGGGCTGTATGGTGGGTGACACTCATGTTTGTATCCTACCGTTGTCCAGAGCTCCTGACGACGGGTCTTCGCTGGCCATTGGGGATCAGTTAGAAGCGGCACTCATCACTGAAGACAATTTACTCCAGTCAATGAGATTCCAGTACGAAGAGTCTGGAGACGCCCCGGACAGTGATGGTATAACAAAGTGATTATCGCCCGCCATACGGCCCGTCAACCAGGAATGATGGTCTGGTGTGCCGTTTCATTTCATAGCAAGACCCCTTTGGTTCTCATCTGCGGTGCCCTTACAGCAGAGCGCTAAGTCGACGAAATTCTACGTCCCGTTTTGTTGCCCTTAATGGAAAGCCATGCTGGACTTACGTTTCAGCAAGAAGATGCCCGCCCGCACGCGGCGGGAGTTTCTACTACTTGTCTTCGTGCTTGCCAAACCTTCCTTGGCCAGCAACGTCACCGGACCTCTTCCCAATGGAGTAGTTTGGCACATTACGGGAAGGGTCCTCCAATCAACTCGGGATTTTGACGATTTAACTCGCCAATTGGACAGAATTTGGGGCGATGTCCATCAGGACATCTAAGAACTCTGTCAATTAGCGACAAGAATAATAACTGCTTGAATAAGGGCCCGAGGTGGCCTTCCTCAAGTTTTGAAGCTCTTGGTCTTGAATAGATCATCAATTTTTTTCTGTAATTGTAATCATTTTTTTGCCCATACATGTACATCGCATCTACTGATTTCCGTCCCATTCGGATAATTCCTTCATGGTCCGTCTTTTGTTTTTTTGTCTTAACTTGTGTATATAATTTTAAGTCCTCAACTGATTTTTCCTATCCGTATGTGAAGGCTAGTTCCCGGAAGTACTGAAGGAATTTTGATACCGTTTTCAATAATTGATAGATTTATTCACGAGGAAGATTTGTGAAGCGGGAAGAGCTGTATGAGGAGTGATGGGCAAATTAATCTTATCTATGTAAATTACAATTTATTATCTCTTACACGAAACAATCTCTTAACAGCAAAGGAAAATAATTAAGATGTAAGACTAAATGACCTTTAAGCAAAATTTAACTCAAATACAATTAAGTGTAATTTTCAAAATTTTGAAAGCGGGGGTCTAAAATAAAATACAGAAACGAGTCAAGACAACATTATCAATTTGTGACCAAGAGCGTCAAGTCAAGCGATGACAAAAACAACAGTATTAATAATAACAATATTGAGCAACTATATTAGTGGCCTAGGCCCGATCTGGTTTTTACAGAGTATTTCACAAAAATATAAGAAGGCCCACCAAATGTCAGCAACCAAGCAGCCTACAACTCTTTTTTTTAACACATTTAAGTCTCCGGCACTTAGGAAAGTGTTTATGGCAAGTGAGGCCTCTCATTGTTAAACATAAACGTAGGAGGTACATTTGAGGCCCACTGTGAAGGCGAATAGCATTTTAAAATGCGAACATGATATTAAATTTTAAAACGCTCTGCAGTCAGCAAAAACAATACTATACCAACGAGCACCTCTCGAGGACGCTAGCAAATATTTTCACAAACAGATTTAGCAAAAGCATTTGGCATTCACAACCGTGAATAATTGAGATTAGAGCCAGTCATTAAGATTACTAAAAAGTTATAAAATCAACTGTGAGCAGTACTAGGTATTATAGCAAAAGATCACCTGCCAGTACGGCAGTGAAATTAAAAGAGAACCGCCTCGAGGCAACTAAATTAAATTAGACACTCAATTAGAGGAACTAACAGTTGCAACAGTTAATGGGTGTCTACATCCAGCAGGGAGACGGAAATTTAATAGTCATGGGTGACTGGAATTCGGTAGTAGGAAAAGGGAGAGAAGGAAACGTAGTAGGTGAATATGGACTGGGGCTAAGAAATGAAACAGGAAGCCGCCTGGTAGAATTTTGCACAGAGCACAACTTAATCATAGCTAACACTTCGATCAAGAATCATAAAAAAAGGTTGTATACATGGAAGAAGCCTGGAGATACTGACAGATTTCAGATAGATTGTATAATGGTAAGACAGAGATTTAGGAACCAGGTTTTAAATTGTAAGACATTTCCAGGGGCAGATGTGGACTCTGACCACAATCTATTGCTTATGAACTGTAGATTAAAACTGAAGAAACTGCAAAGATGTGCGAATTTAAGGAGATGAGACCTGGATAAACTGACTAAACCAGAGGTTGTACAGAGTTTCAGGGAGAGCGTAAGGGAACAAATGGCAGGAATGGGGGAAAGAAATTCAGTAGAAGAAGAATGGGTAGTTTTGAAGGATGAAGTAGTGAAGGCAGCAGAGGATCAAGTAGGTAACAAGACGAGGGCTAGTAGAAATCCTTGGGTAACAGAAGAAATATTGAATTTAATTGATGAAAGGAGAAAATATAAAAATGCAGTAAATGAAGCAGGCAAAAAGGAATACAAACGTCTCAAAAATGAGATCGACAGGAAGTGCAAAATGGCTGAGCAGGGATGGCTAGAGGACAAATGTAAGGATGTAGAGGCTTATATCACTAGCGCTAAGATAGATACTGCCTACAGGAAAATTAAAGAGACATTTGGAGAAAAGATAACCACTTGTATGAATACCAAGAACTCAGATGGAAACCCAGTTCTAAGCAAAGAAGGGAAAGCAGAAAGGTGGAAGGAGTATATAGAGGGTCTATACAAGGGCGATGTACTTGAGGACAATATTATGAAAATGGAAGAGAATGTAGATGAAGATGAAGTGGGGACACGATACTGCGTGAAGAGTTTGACAGAGTACTGAAAGACCTAAGTCGAAACAAGGCCCCGGGAGTAGACAACATTCCATTGGAACTACTGACGGCCTTGGGAGAGCCAGTCCTGACAAAACTCTACCATCTGGTGAGCAAGATGCATGAGACAGGCGAAATACCCTCAGACTTCAAGAAGAATATAATAATTCCAATCACAAAAAAAGCAGGTGTTGACAGATGTCAAAATTACCGACCTGTCAGTTTAATAAGTCACAGCTGCAAAATACTGACACGAATTCTTTACACACGAATGGAAAAACTGGTAGAAGCCGACCTCGGGGAAGATCAGTTTGGATTCCATAGAAATGTTGGAACACGCGAGGCAATACTGACCCTACGACTTATCTTAGAAAACAGATTAAGGAAAGGCAAACCTACATTCCTAGCATTTGTAGACTTAGAGAAAGCTTTTGACAATGTTAACTGGAATATCCTCTTTCAAATTCTGAAGGTGGCAGGGGTAAAATACAGGGAGAGAAAGGCTATTTACAATTTGTATAGAAACCAAATGGCAGTTATAAGAGCTGAGGGTCATGAAAGGCATTGGTTGAGAAGGGTGTGAGACAAGGTTGTAGCCTCTCCCCGATGTTATTCAATCTGTATATTGAGCAAGCAGTAAAGGAAACAAAAGAAAAATTCGGAGTAGGTATTAAAATCCATGGAGAAGAAATAAAAACTTTGAGGTTCGCCGATGACATTGTAATTCTGTCAGAGACAGCAAAGGATTTGGAAGAGCAGTTGAACGGAATGGATAGTGTCTTGAAAGGAGGATATAAGATGAACATCAACAAAAGCAAAACGAGGATAATGGAATGTAGTCGAATTAAGTCTGGTGATGCTGAGGGTATTAGATTAGGAAATGAGACACTTAAAGTAGTAAATGAGTTTTGCTATTTGGGGAGCAAAATAACTGATGATGGTCGAAGTAGAGAGGATATAAAATGTAGACTGGCAATGGGAAGGAAAGCGTTTCTGAAGAAGAGAAATTTGTTAACATCGAGTATAGATTTAAGTGTCAGGAAGTCGTTTCTGAAAGTATTTGTATGGAGTGTAGCCATGTATGGAAGTGAAACATGGACGATAAATAGTTTAGACAAGAAGAGAATAGAAGCTTTCGAAATGTGGTGCTACAGAAGAATGCTGAAGATTAGATGGGTAGATCACATAACTAATGAGGAGGTGTTGAATAGGATTGGGGAGAAGAGAAGTTTGTGGCACAACTTGACTAGAAGAAGGGATCGGTTGGTAGGACATGTTCTGAGGCATCAAGGGATCACCAATTTAGTACTGTAGGGCAGCGTAGAGGGTAAAAATCGTAGAGGGAGACAAAGAGATGAATACACCAAGCAGATTCAGAAGGATGTAGGTTGCAGTAGGTACTGGGAGATGAAGAAGCTTGCACAGGATAGAGTAGCATGGAGAGCTGAATCAAACCAGTCTCAGGACTGAAAACCACATAACACATGCAGCAATACAGACATCAGCTTAAGCCCACTGGGAGAGCAAAGTGAGACAAACAAACACAGTATGCGATCGTAGAACATGAGGTAAAAACACTCAAATGCATTAATATCATAAACGATCTATAGTTAAGTTGACATCTTGGATATTCGGGAATCCAGCCGGATGTTCGCGTCGTTCTCGCACGATATTTCAACGGCGTGCCTCGCTGTCTTCTTCAGCTGCTACAGTCTCAGGTAGTACCTGAAGAAGACAGCGAGGCACGTTGTTGAAATATAGTGCGAGAACGACGTGAACATCCGGCTGGATTCCCGAATATCCAAGATGTCAACAGATCGCCGGGATAGCATGAAGAATTACATGTAGTTAAGTTCATATATGAAGTTAGATGGCCAAGTGTTTTAGATGGCCAGCTGGTTTACAGAGATGTAAGATACCCCTGTCCAGTGGTGTATAAACAATCAAACAGAACCTATAGGTGCCGCTTCTTCCCTTTTTTGATTTTCTTATTGATGAGCTGTGAACTTAGTTCTCCGCGCGGGGTTAGCCGAGCGGTCTTGGGTGCTGCAGTCATGGACTGTGCGTCTGGTCCCGGCGGTATTTCGAGTCCTCTCTCGGGCATGGGTGTGTGTGTTTGTCCTCTGGATAATTTAGGTTCAGTAGTGTGTAAGCTTAGGGACTGATGACCTTAGCAGTTAAGTCCCATAAGATTTCACACACATTTCTCTAGGAGGCACACAGGATAATACATCAAAACTCGTTTCACATCTTCCTCTTGAATTCAATATAACAATAATTAGTACCCCTGCAACATAGAAACTGCGTTAATTCTAGTATCACTAAAACAAGAAAACACAAGCACCAACAATTGCGTCAGTGCACAATAAACAGGAACGCCACGAAAAGTGGCAGCATTTAGTCGAGCATGCAGCTCCCTGGACAATATAAAAGCATGGAGCTTGCGCCGGCCGCGGTGGCCGAGCGGTTCTAGGCGCTTCAATCCGGAACCGCGCGACTGATACGGTCGCAGGTTCGAATCCTGCCTCGGGCATGGATGTGTGTGATGTCCTTAGGTTAGTTCGGTTTAAGTAGTTCTAACTTCTAGGGGACTGACGGCCTCAGATGTAAAGTCCCATAGTGCTCAGAGCCATTTGAACCATTTTTGGAGCTTGCGCAGACACTAACAAGCCACTCCACTCAGCAATCTGACAATGGAATGCCAAAATCGTCAACAGTTAATTTAATGATTACCTCACGTTCACAACAAGTCGCGAAACGTGCTCAAAACGGCTAGAGCTAGCAACATACAAAAACAAACAGTGCACACACGCCCCACAGTATATCATGTTAGCCAGACTAGGAAGATAACCACGATGCCTGGGGCCACAACGCTTGCTCATCAAATCCAATAAAATAATCGAAATGGGTGCTCACAACAAAATCTATAGTCCTGAGGTAGACAGATTCCCAAAGAAAATTTGCTTCCTCAAAATGGTTGAGTGGCTGACAGTTTCAATTCCAGCTGGAGTGTCAGTGCCAACAACACAGCCTCCAACCCGGCTGTTGATGTCACGCGGTGCTCAGCCCACAGGGAACTCCACACGTCCGTGGCAACAGTGGGCTCCAAACTAAACACAGTTCCGTCGACATGATCCCAAGTACGCCTCGCACATCCATACGTTGCCCCTTGGGGCCACCACCTTGCCTCCCGACAGGAAGGCGACCATCGGTTACCTTGGAACTGGTCAGAGACATTTGCAGTGAATGGCTACTATCGATGTATGCGAGCAGCACCGACATAGGATGTGCATGGCGAAGTTTCTGTGTATAATTTACTACTGCTACACCAGACAAGTCGTTTCGCCATAGTCACAGTGCTACCAATGCGAAGCCAGGGCGGGTTTCCAGTTAAGAGCTAACTGTTAGTATTTTCACCAGATTGATAATTATTAGACATCTAAATCCAGTTTTTCGAAATAGAATTTCCGCATAGGTAAATGTATTATTTTTTAAACTCCTGGAATTGAACTGATACTAGCCACTGACTAATTAGAGCAGAACAGGACCAGCAATAGTCCAATCTCAATCCTGTAAGGCACTCCAGCACAATGCCCTGTACTAGTGATTCCTGGCAGATAACAGAAGTACTAGCGGTAACTAAATATCGACCTATTCATCCTATTGTACGTTATCACTTACCTAAATTACTGTTTCCATATCTTCAAACGTTAATGACTACCTTACGCGAAGTACCCTACATACAGAAACAAGGCGCATCGCATTGACCTGTGTCCTTCGAGACTGGGACTGTATTGAGGATGTGCGGGCGAGGCCACAATTTGGCGATGTTGTTTCGACTTCACTGTAATAATTTCCTGGAAGGTCTTAACACGTCCTCCATACACTCACGATCTCTCCCCATGCGATTTTCATATTTTTGGAGCCCTGAAGAGAGACATTCGAGGCCGTCGATTTGCTTCGGACGAAGAACTGCACGCCTGAATACAATCATTGTTCCGTAGGCAACACAAGCGTATTTCCATGTAGCCATTGACCACCTTCCCTCACAGTGGGACAAATGTACTAACAGTTATGGTGGCTACTTTTGAAATAATAAACACTTCACTTCTTTTCTTCATCTGTCTCTTTTTCATTGGACAACCCATTATACGTGTATTCAGCGACACGAAATATTCTCAGTCAAACTTACTGCTCAGAAAATGTGGTGAGTGGTGAATAGATCGACTTAGGATGCGAGCGCCTTTCCACTGACGCGGAACTGGCACGCACTGACCTTCGACGTCGGCGTTGGTCTTGGCACCTAGTCTGGACGCTATTGTCAGTCACGTCCGCGCGTATTAATGGATGTTTCCTCTGGCACACGTGGTAGTTTGGGAATGCTTTCAGGCGAGCTGCCGCCCCACGTCAGTACCACATGTGTGTGCTTGTGAGTGTGTGTATGCGTGTGTGTAGCACCAACAAACATCACGTAAAGGAAACATCATTTTCTCTGTTGGCAAGTTCTGCCTTACTCGCAGCAACAATACATCATAAACTCTCACTCTTTACATTCTGACTGCGTCTGAAAATAGCTGGAACTTGGACAGATAAAACTACAGTATGATTGCAGTCTTGTTCAGTCGGAACTAAATCGACTGTTGAGGGGAGCCGGAACGATGAAAATGACAAAATTAACGTTTTTTTTCATTATAAAATTATTTGGAGTTTTCTGGATACAACAAATCAAGTTTTACCCTTCTAAGTGATTTGTAAGTGTGTTTTTTATCGCTGCAAAGTTGACGCGCCGCATAAACGATTGTAGCGACTTGGTGTGTCACCTCTGACGGCGCCGCTCGCTGGCTGTAAGCAGGGTATCTTTGCGGAATTGGACAGTGTTTTGTTTTCCAACGTTGTATGGTTTCATCTCTGTGACAAATGACTGTTCATATCGGTACACATAAACGCTATACCGTGTGTGTTGACTTGTGGAGTTTGCTTTGTGTTGTTTAGCTGTTAAATTTTGCGTATTTGACTAATTTTGCTCGTACCTGTTTTACGTGTGTGGTGTCCTTAGGTTACTTAGGTTTAATTAATTATACGTTCTAGTCGACTGATGACCTCAGAAGTCATGGCGCATAGTGCTCAGAGCCATTTGAACCATTTTTTTCAACAGATAATGGAAATTGTAAAGATTTAACTGTTGGTTTAGATGGATTATGGCAACGTAGAGGTCATAATGTGATGGGCTGAAACGTATAGGTTTCCAACCAGGACACAACACCATTTTCACAATGCGCCTAATTGATGAAGAAAGACTAAGAGGTGCAGGAAGAAGAGACAAAAGCTCCCACGCTAGTTTGTGCCATATAGTTCCCACGTTATAATTGTTCAAGAAGGAAGGGAGATAAAACATTAACGTCCCGCCGACCACAAGGTCATTAAAAATAGAGCTCAAGTTCTGACTGGGGAAAGATGAAGAAGGGAATTCTCAAAAAAGTCTAGTCGTTTTTTCATACATTTCATCACCTGCTAGCCAGCCGGAGTGGCCGTGTGGTTCTGGGCGCTACAGTCTGGAGCCGGGCGGCCGCTACGGTCGCAGGTTCGAATCCTGCCTCGAGCATGGATGTGTGTGATGTCCTTAGGTTAGTTAGGTTTAATTAGTTCTAAGTTCTAGGCGACTGATGACCTCAGAAGTTAAGTCGCATAGTGCTCAGAGCCATCATCACCTGCCAAATACAATGAGCCTTCAATAAGTAATGGCCGGCCACGGTGGCCGAGCTGTTCTAGGCGCTCAGTCCGGAACCGCGCGACTGCTGTGGTCGCACGTTCGAATCCTGCCTCGGGCATGGATGTGTGTGATGTCCTTAGTTAGGTTTAAGTAGTTTTAAGTTCTAGGGGACTGATGACCACAGATGTTAAGTCCCATAGTGCTCAGAGCCATTTGAACCATTTTTGAATAAGTAATGCAACACGTTATTTTTTCGGCCATTTTTGGTTGGAAAAGTTGGAATTTGTTGTGGGACATCGCTGAATGTTCGTGCTTCAAGAGCTACAGTTTCATGAAGTTACGATAGGTGTCGGTGCTACACATAGCCTTCAGCATGGCGTCTGTAACAGAGGTACGTTCGAAACAGAGAGCTGTTATTAAGTTAGTTTTGGCGGAAAAACAGAGCACCACAAATAGTTATAGGCCCTTGCAGAATGGCTGCGGAGGTGTGGCAGTGAACAAAAGCACGGTGAGTCGTTGGGCGAGGCGTTTGTCATCATCACAATAAGGCCGCGCAGACGTGTCCGATCTCCCGCGTGCCAACCGACTGCACACAGCCGTCATTCTTGCAGTGTTGGAAAGTGCGGACATTACCATTCGAGGTGACCAACGGATCACAATGAAACACCTCTCTACTCAATAGGATGTTTCTGTTGACACACTCTTCCACTAGCTGGGGGGATTCTCTAAGGTTTGTGCCCGCTGTGGTATTCGACCGCTAAAACAGCACCATAAAGAATAATGAAGAACCATCTGTGCGGAGCTGCTTGCGCGTTACGAGGCTTATCGTGACAATTTTTTGTGGAACATCGTCATAGGCGATGAAACGTAGGTTCATCACTTCGAACTGGAAACAAAACAGCAATCCATGGAATGGTGCCATATCACCTCTCCTCTGAAGTATACTGTATGTATACTTTGATGCTCGATGGGTTTCCTTCTAAGCTAGGGGGCCAATGTGTCGCCGTAGCTTGAGTATACCTATTTCATTGATGTGACAGTCGTGTTAGCCACCATTAGCATCATTTTTTTCAGTTCGCGTAGCCACAAAATGGTTTCCTTGGTAACTTTTATCTAATGCGTGAATCATAATTTTCAGAGTATACACTACCTATGATGGTCTATACCACACTCTAGAATTTTTGCTGAAAATTTGAAAACTTTTTAGGCTATAAAATGTTAGTGGATTTAAAAATGGTTCAAAAGGGGTTAAGAAACTCAGTTTATTAGAAAACATTTCCGCAATGAGTGTCTTTATGACCCTAGGGTGTGTTCTGCCTGTGTATAGTAACTATTAAATCCAGTTTGAATAAATATAAAATGTTTATTACTTGAGTTATCGATGGTATCATGAGAATCAACACTGATGCAAGGTTAAAGGTTAGCTCTTAATTAAGACATTTTCAAACTAAGTATTCATCCAAGTGTTCGTCTTTCTAGTTGCCTGTATGCGTATTTCTTCACACTAAATTTCATCTAATTATCTCTTACGTCTGTGAGGAACAAAAGTTAGAATGTACCCAAACTTTACTATGCGATAACTGTATATCTCCCCTTAAAAAGGGAAACAGATGGGTTGAATTTAGTGTATTTCGCTGTCAGAAAGAACAGGACTTTTAGTCAGGTCAACACAAGGTAATAAACACGTATCAGATAGGAATAATTCATTAGCAGGCCTAACAATGCACCAGAATGCGGGAAAACTACTGTGAACAGCGTACTGAACGCATTATTGCAGCCAAGTTGGATACGAAACTAAGACATAGCACAGCAGTACATCTTTATTTGCCAACTAGCTCCGCACACGAGGAAGAGACAGAAAGATTGTGGCTTATAAGGCGCTTGTTCGCCCGATTCTTGAGTATTGCTCATCTATCTGGGATTTCTATCAGGTAGGACTGATAGAGGAGACAGAGAAGATCCAACGAAGAGCGACGAATTTCGTCACGGGATCGTTTAGCTGGCCAGAGAGCGTTACGGAGATGCTAAGCAAACTTCAGTGGCAAACGTTACAAGGGAGGCGTTGTGCATCAGTGTGGATTTACTACTAACATTTCGAAAGAGAAAAAGAGAACTTACGGGAAGAATCGGGCAACATATTACCTTACTCCTGCCCCCAACCCCACCCCACCCCACCCCACCCCCCAAAAAAAATACATCTCGCGTTATTATCACGAGGAGAAAATTCGAGAAATTAGAGCCAATATAGAGACTTACCGACAATCATTCTTCCACACGTTATTCACGAGTGGAACAGGATTTGAGGACTCAGCTAGTGGTGCGAAAAGCACCCTCCGCCACACGCCATTAGGTGACTTGCGTTATATGATGCAGATGTGGTAGTAGATTGTATGATGAGATAAAGGGAGGTTGGGTTTAACGTCCGGTCGACATCGATGAGATAAAGGAAATTATTCAGCTACGTGTTGTTAAACAAGATGAAAATTTAATTGTAATTGGTGATTGAAATCCGGTTGCAGGTGAAGAAAGAGACGGATAAACAGAAGAGGAATTTTCCGTGGAGAAAGAAATGAAATAGGATGCCGTCTGGCAGAATTTTGCAGAGAGGATAATTTAATTATCGCTGACGCTTAGGTTAATAATAATGTAGCAAGGTTGTATCCGTATGTACATGGAAGAGAACTGGAGATAATGGAAGGGTTAAGATAACTTGTGTAATGGTAAGACAGAAATTCCGAAACCAGATTTTAAATTTGTGCGGAGGCACATGCAAACTCCGCCCACAAAAAAATTGATTATAAATTGCAGCTTACAACTGAAAAAATGCAAAAACTTGAAGAAACGAGAGGTTGAGACTTTCAGAGGGAGCATCAGACAACATTAGGCTGAAACGGGAATCTAATAAAAAACGAATGAGTAGCTTTGAGAGATGAAATAGTGAGGGCAGCATTGGATCTCATAGGTAAAAAGACAAAGCCTTGTAAAAATCCTTGGATGACAAAGGAGAGACTGATTTTAATCGACGAAAGGACAAAATGAAACAGACAAAAGGGAGTACAGACGTCTATAAAACTGACATTCACAGAAAATGCAAAGTGGCTAAGCAGGAATGATTACAGGAAGAATGCAAGGCCGTAGAAGGATGCATAACATGGAGAAAGGTAGATGGTCCCGTTAGAAAAATTAAAGACACCTTTGGATTGTAGAGAAGCAGCTATGTGAATATCAAGAGTTCAAACGACAAACCAGTACTAAGCCGACAAGGGAAAGCTGAAAGATGAAACATTTATAAAGAAAGGCTGTACAAGGGGAATGAACTTAATGGCAATTTTATAGAAAGGAAAGAGTAAGGCAGTTTTATATAAAGGAAAGAGTAAGTAAATAAAGATGTAATGGAAGATTTGACACTCCAAGAAGAATTTGATAGAACAATGAAAGTTCCAAGTGAAAGCAAGCCCTTTGGAGTAGCCGACATTCCCTCAAAATTATTGAGAACCACGGGAAATCCAGCCATTACAAAACCATTTCACCGAATGTGCAAGCAATACAAGACTGGTGAGATATCCTCAGACTTTAGAAACAAAGTAACAGTTCCAAACCCAAGAAAAAAGACAGATGATGACAAGTATGAATATTAGACAACTATCAGTTTAATCTGGAAATTGCTGACACGGATTATTTACAGAATGGTGAAAAAAGTGGTAGAAGTCAATCTCGGGGGAGATCAGTTTGAGTTCCGGAGAAATGTTGGAACATGTGAGGTGATGCTGACCCTAAGAGTTGTCCTAGATATTCTAAAGGTAGGAGGGATAAAATGTAGGGAACAAGAGATAATCTACAACTTTTACAGAAAGCAGACTGCAGTTGTAAGAGTAGAAGAAAATGAAAGGCAAGCAGCTGTTGAGAAGGGGGTGAGACAGATTTGAAGCTTATACCCAAGGAAGCATAAGAAGATCTCTAATGCTGTTATCCTATCAAAAGTATTCTGAAATCTGGTTTCGCAGGACAGAGCGGATCAGGTTATGGTTGTGAAGGGGGCCGAAATCAGTTACTGTTAGTTGCACAAAACACGCAAACTTTTATTTTCCTAAGAACCACTTAATTACAAAAAAGAATCAAATTAAAACAATATGGCTGAAGGCCTAGTTAAGGAAACTTGCGATGCCTCCCGGGCTGAAGGCCCAAAACCACACCCAAAACAAGAACGGCTGAAGGTGTGAACACAAGTTATAAAAATTGCTTTAAGGAATACGTGCAGCTGAAGGCCTTACTTAAAAAAAAATATTTCACGTAAATACTCGGCTCGAGGTCACACACAAGACATTGAACAACTCAGGGTTTAGGGCCTAAATAACAAGATTTTCAGGTAGAGCTAATTTTTTTAAAAAAAGTTAGTTTTAAACAAATAAATTTTCAAAATTTTAATTTAAGACAGCTGAAGACCTTATCTTAAAAATGTTTCACGTAAAATCTCGGCTGAAAGCCACACTCTGGACATTGAACAACTCAGGACTTATGGCCTGGATAACAAGAATTTCAGATAGAATAAACTTTCAAAATTTTAGTTATTAAACAAATCAATCTTCAAACTTTAATTTAAGTCAGCTGAAGGCCTTATCTTAAAATTAAAACAAACTAAATTAACAGACGGCTGAAGGCCTCACACACTACATCAGACTAAAATGAAAATCACATTTTAAAACCAATATAACAGTGGTGCTCAGATGTGTTCCAATGGTCGGCCTGAGAAGGTAGCTCTAATGTAAGGTGAGGTGAGACAGGCAGCCAAGAGTAAGGTTAAATAACTGTATGGTAGCCCATTCCAGGGATGGCTGAAGGACCGACCAAGAACCTAATCAATTCCCTTCCACCCGATCAACAGTACGACCGGAAAATATCAGCCGAGGTCGAAGATACTAGCCACACTATGTCTTCAAAATTGGCGTCTAAAAACAGCCAAGGCACAATAACCACTCTTAAAGAAAATATGAACAAATAACTAAAGGCTGTCGTGTCGAACTACACGCCGTGCTGGACAGCATCAACATGACGAGGAAAAACACACAGCCGGAAAACTACGCCAACGACCAGGGCAGGTACCTGTGGCGTTAACGGCCATAAGGTACAAAATACCGCTGGTGCACTTCACTGATAAGTAACAACCAATTTAATATTAAAGACCACACAGGAACACAGCTGCAAAATTTCGCCGACTCCAAAACACCATATGTTGCTGCTAGCTGGAACGGCCCAGAAAGTAACAACCAACAATGAATGAATAGATGTCACAGCAGTTGAGGTTTCAAAACAGGTTAACTGATCACTCAACTTCAGTGTCCAGATTCGGTGGCCAACGAACTTTGTAGCTCTTGCAGCTAGCACCTCACAATCTGACCGCGTGTGCACACCCCAGTGGTCGCAGCCTGAGCTCGCCCCGTGGAGACTTCCTAGCTGCTCTGTCCCAACCGACCGACTGCCACACACACCACCACAGGGAAATATAGCGGTCACACCAAAGATGGTACAGCAGTACTAGTATCGATAAGCGCTGCTGCTGCCACTGATGGAGGCTAGTCAGCAACTTGTTGTAGTACACTCCTGGAAATTGAAATAAGAACACCGTGAATTCATTGTCCCAGGAAGGGGAAACTTTATTGACACATTCCTGGGGTCAGATACATCACATGATCACACTGACAGAACCACAGGCACATAGACACAGGCAACAGAGCATGCACAATGTCGGCACTAGTACAGTGTATATCCACCTTTCGCAGCAATGCAGGCTGCTATTCTCCCATGGAGACGATCGTAGAGATGCTGGATGTAGTCCTGTGGAACGGCTTGCCATGCCATTTCCACCTGGCGCCTCAGTTGGACCAGCGTTCGTGCTGGACGTGCAGACCGCGTGAGACGACGCTTCATCCAGTCCCAAACATGCTCAATGGGGGACAGATCCGGAGATCTTGCTGGCCAGGGTAGTTGACTTACACCTTCTAGAGCACGTTGGGTGGCACGGGATACATGCGGACGTGCATTGTCCTGTTGGAACAGCAAGTTCCCTTGCCGGTCTAGGAATGGTAGAACGATGGGTTCGATGACGGTTTGGATGTACCGTGCACTATTCAGTGTCCCCTCGACGATCACCAGTGGTGTACGGCCAGTGTAGGAGATCGCTCCCCACACCATGATGCCGGGTGTTGGCCCTGTGTGCCTCGGTCGTATGC
Source organism: Schistocerca cancellata (assembly GCF_023864275.1). Lineage (NCBI taxonomy): Eukaryota > Metazoa > Arthropoda > Insecta > Orthoptera > Acrididae > Schistocerca > Schistocerca cancellata. Next base: position 254,122,157 of record NC_064630.1, on the reverse strand, counting down.
AGTCCTGATTGTGGCGCTCACCTCCACGGCGCCAAACACGCATACGACCATCATTGGCACCAAGGCAGAAGCGACTCTCATCGCTGAAGACGACACGTCTCCATTCGTCCCTCCATTCACGCCTGTCGCGACACCACTGGAGGCGGGCTGCACGATGTTGGGGCGTGAGCGGAAGACGGCCTAACGGTGTGCGGGACCGTAGCCCAGCTTCATGGAGACGGTTGCGAATGGTCCTCGCCGATACCCCAGGAGCAACAGTGTCCCTAATTTGCTGGGAAGTGGCGGTGCGGTCCCCTACGGCACTGCGTAGGATCCTAAGGTCTTGGCGTGCATCCGTGCGTCGCTGCGGTCCGGTCCCAGGTCGATGGGCACGTGCAACTTCCGCCGACCACTGGCGACAACATCGATGTACTGTGGAGACCACACGCCCCACGTGTTGAGCAATTCGGCGGTACGTCCACCCGGCCTCCCGCATGCCCACTATACGCCCTCGCTCAAAGTCCGTCAACTGCACATACGGTTCACGTCCACGCTGTCGCGGCATGCTACCAGTGTTAAAGACTGCGATGGAGCTCCGTATGCCACGGCAAACTGGCTGACACTGACGGCGGCGGTGCACAAATGCTGCGCAGCTAGCGCCATTCGACGGCCAACACCGCGGTTCCTGGTGTGTCCGCTGTGCCGTGCGTGTGATCATTGCTTGTACAGCCCTCTCGCAGTGTCCGGAGCAAGTATGGTGGGTCTGACACACCGGTGTCAATGTGTTCTTTTTTCCATTTCCAGGAGTGTATTAACTCAGGGAGAAATAAGACGCCACTCGATTGCGGTTGACTGCCAAAGAACAAACGGCACCAGTGCGAGCCGGCTACGGCTCATATTCGAATACGGTCATATAATGCGGAGTTGTCCGCTGGATGTCACGAGAGGCTAACCCGCTAGCATAAAAATAAAGCCAGGGAGCAGTGTGTTGTCAGTAGGGAAGCCGTAACAGTAGAATGGGTCGGTTAGGAGACCTTATTCTCTTCGAACATTGACTAGTCATTGGCTGCCACCTAAATAATAAACCCATCTGGGACATTTCAGCTCTTCTAAAGCTGATCAGGTCGACTGTTGGTGATGCGATTCACGAAGGAACAATCACACCTAAGATACGACCAGGCAAATCACATAATGACGGACAGTGACGGACGATCACTGTGGAAGATGATTATAAAAGATTGCATGAAATCAGAGGAAAGTGAGTTCCAAAGTGTTAAGAGCAGTCCAGCAAGCATAATAACTGGCACTGAGCACTATGGGACTTAACATCTCAGGTCATCAGTCCCCTAAGTAACCTAAGGACATCACACACATCCATGCCCGAGGCAGGATTCGAACCTGCGACCGTAGCAGCAGCGCGGTTCCGGACTGAAGCGCTCAGAACCGCTCGGCCACCAGCGGCCGGCAAGCATAATAACTGTGCGTAGGTAGTTAAACAGAATGGGATTAAACGGTCGGGGAGTTCCTCATAAACCACCGATTTCTGTAGTCAATGCTAAGCGATCACTGCAGTGATGTGAAGAGCGATGCCACTGGAAACAAGCGATTTAGAAGAATGAACCACGCTGTACCCTGCGGTAATTGGACTGGAGGGTTTGGGTTTGGCAAATGCTGGAGAACATTCCCTGCTATCGTGTGTAGTGCTAGCAGTGAAATACTAACTAGGTGGCTTTTCGTTATGGGTGTGTTTTTCGCTTAAATAAACGCGAAATGAGGAAGGATACGAACCGATTTTACAGCATTGTCTGCTGCGTACAGTAGAGCAACAGTTCGCAGTCGATGGTTGTCTCAGCACTGCTGTCATAAAACAGTATCTGCGACGGAATTGTTTGCGGAAAATAACATTTCTGAAATGGACTGACCTGTTCAGAGTACGATCGGAAACCATTGAGAAACCTTCTCTGGTTTCGTCCCCTGAGGAAAAATGAGTCATCATTTTCCACAGACACTCAGCCTCATCACTGAAGGTGTTCCCCGCAGAGTTCAAGCCATCACAAAGGTGAATGGTGTACACAAAACCCATATTAATGCCCACTTGTAGGTATCGTGATAAGTGATCAAATAATGTATGTAAACGTTTTATCAGATAAAGTCTGAAGCACTATAAAATTGTTCGCCGGTGACGCTGTTGTATCCATGAAAGTATCGTCGTTCAAAGACCATAAGAAGACACAGAAAGGCTTGTACAAAATTTCCAACCGGTGTAGCGAATAGCAACTGTTTTTAGATGTGAACATAAATGGATAAAAAGTTAATAATGTCTGATTACAAGATCAGAGGCGAACATAAAGAGTTCAAACATTAAGTGTCAATACTAATAATTTGTATGATACGGGACGAACTCGTAAAATCAGTAGTCGAGAAGATTTAAATTTATAGAATACGTAGAGTTATTGTAAGTTTTCTGGGAAAGTGTGGTGCATCTGTAGAGGAACCCGCCAGCAGGAAAATAATGCGAACGATTATGGAGGACCGTCCCAACGTGTCCAGTCCTTGCCAAGCAGACGTCAAAAGAATGCACAGAGGAGCTGCTTGCAGCTTAACGGGTCGTTATAGTCCCTGCGGAAATGAGACAGATGCTCGGGAAACTTGAAAGGATCCTTTGAAGGATGATGACCTTGTCCTCGGGAAACATGTTGTGTGAATTAAGAGAACCGCTCTCTGGGAAAGACGTTGTGCCAACTGGGTTCATCTCATAATTCATACAGGGATGGTGAGAATAAAATAAGAGGGAACAAGTCTTATAATATGGCATGTTATAGTCTTTCCTCTGACTCAGTATCCGTATGGGAAAGGACTGACTATCGATTAATATTAGTACGAAGTATTCCCCACCTCACGTTGTTCAATGGCTTGCGGTGTATACATAGTATGTGCAGGTAAGTTAAGGTGTACCACGTAGTTGTTGCTAGTCTGCCCCGACAGGTGAATGGGAAAAGTGTGAAACAGACTTGAATTACACACGGTGGCCACATTAAACATCCCTGATTTCCAAATGCACTTAAGAAAATAAATTTCTATATCAAATCCTTTCGTAAACCGTAAAATGCCTAGATGGTACTCTACCTCAATCCGCCTGCGCAGAAGCACGTGTGGGACGGAGGAGGCTATTGCATCCATAATTATTATGCGGAGATCGCCAAGACCAGGTACAGGAGGAGTATACACAGTGTCTTTCACGTAACCCCGCAGACTTGGTTGATCCATCACTTCGACATTTGGCTGAAGAGGAAGAAGGTGAGGGACAGCAAATTGATCAAGCATGTCCAGATAAACGGTTCCTGTAATTGTTTGTTCCATGAAGGAAAATGGTCAAAATATGCCGTCTTTTATCATTGCATACCAAGTATGTACATGACATGTTCCCGAAAACTATGGGGGTTTTCAGAGCCCTAGATGCGAATGTTGTGAAGATTAACCTTCCCACATGTGTAGAAGGTTATTTACTCAGAGAAAACATTTCCTAGATAGCTGTAGTTTTACCCTATTCGGTCCAACCTCTCAATAACAAATTTGTGGCAAAGCTTCAAGTCATTTAGCTTCAATGCTTGCTCAATTTGAACTTTGTAAGTGTACACGCGAAGTAGTTTACGAGCACATTGTAAACTGTTGGGTAAAGGACGTTCAGCTCTCGTGATGCTCGACGTCTTAACTTTGATGGCTTGCTTTGGAAACTCTCCCTGATCTCCTCTACCATTTCATCACACGTGCGTTTTCTGCTAGCACCTGAATATCTTTTTACACTCCCAGTGGCTTGTTATACGAAGCCTTAGTCGTCTGGTCTTGTTGGCTACCTTAGACAATCACATCTCAAATTTCTTTGGACAACATGGGTGTTGTCGTTTCCGCAAGTCACACCACACATTGAGTTTCTTCTTGAAGAGTAATCATGTCTGATAATTATTTAGCACCTGAAACAAAACGAAAGGAATCGTGTAGAACAAAAACATTGTAATATGATTGATAGGAGATGGTTTCACGATCCCGTATCAGTTCAGTTACATTTATTTCGTACATTAAACGGGCAGTACAACAGTTAGGTGGTGGCTGTAAGTTTCTCATCCCAGGTAGCGGATTCCTTCACTACCCATTGTCGCTGTCATGAACGACAGGAAAGCTTTGCTCAAGTAGAGTGGCATCCTGGTGTGGTTCCCAAGGCGTGCTCGCTGTATTCTCAAGTTGTGGTTTCCGGGAGTTAATGCCTAATGCGTGGGCACAACGGTGTCTTATCCTCCTCTCCAAGTACCCACTTTGAGATGCCAACAAGAATCCTGCCTTTTGCTCCCATGGAATGTGAGAAATTTAGCTACATCTCAACATTATTCCTGTTGGGCAAATCCTGTGTATTGCATCCCCTTCCAGACACTGTGCGTGCTACGTCCTACAACAGTGGAAGGCCGTTCTAACTCGCTACCAACCAAGTAAATTGTTAATGCGTATTTATTCACCATATCAGGGAAACTTTTGTAGCTTTTTTCTCCATTTTCATCCTGCGACACACATTTACGTTCGTCATATAGGCTATAAACTTGCTGCCTCCATTGCAAAGGGAGCCCGGACTGAGAAGAGATAACTTTGTATTCTTATGATTCGCTTCCTGGAATTCTGATTCGCTTCCTGTCTGTTATCCTGTGGTGACTGCAGTTTCAAAATGTAAGTGTCACTTTTGCTAACACCGTGAGATTTTAGTTTCATATTCCAGAGACCATGCTCTGAGCAGCTCGCCTCTATCTTGTTGCTTGTTGTCAGTGATAAATATTTTGTTAAGTAAACATTCCAGAAAAAAATTGGTAAGAAGAATCACGTATTTATTAGGGAAACATAATTGCGATTTTATGTAACAGGCACAGTATAATCACTGAAAATCCTAGAGAATTATTATTAGAAAAGTAAAATGTATCTTTACGATCTTTTATTTCCCTTCCGAAGATGCATTCATCTCTTGTTCTGAAGAAACAGGTGTGAGTTGTACAAACCACTTGATTTGTATGAAACAATGGAACAGTGTTTGGATAGTTTACACGCAAAATATACAGCATAAAATATACAAGTGTTTGTTAATTAGTCGTCGAATATTTCAATCCAAGCCAGTTCTGAGCCAAAAAGACGTAGCAACAATGTCAGATTCGCATCCATTACGATGACATAATAGACCTTACGAGGATCACAAGAAATTAGAGGCTAAAAAGTAGAACTTTAAAATATTTACGGACACTGGACTGTATGAGTGCGTCACCGAACTAACATAATGAGCTCGTCAAGACAGACGACTAACCATAGTTTCAACAGTGTTACGTAAAAATAATATTTCAATAAATAATACATAGTTTCCATTTACATGTAATATTTTTCCTTGTGAGGTCCTACAAAACGTTTTTATTATTTTATTAATTTATAATATGTGACGACCTTACAGGGACTGTGCCTGTAACAATAGTCACATACTTATACATCTTTGTAAAAGACTGATTATTAACGTAATAGTGGTTGTCACATGCCAAAAAGGGAAGTGGAATAAAAGAAATAAGGAGAAAGGAGATGGGAAACTATATTTTTACAAAATTAGAATACAAAGAGTGAGAAATATTTGGAACGGCAAATGAATGAGAAGCCATCAGTCAAGGTAATACGAAGGCTTGATATTTATTCGCCTGTAGTCAGTCAAACGATGTGCAGTTGGATTCAACAGCAGGAATGGGCTTTTTATATTTAGTTTTTTAGCAGCAACTTTCAGTAGAACGTAGCATTCTGTGCTGGCAATCTTGTGCTGCACGGAACATTCTTGTAGAAAGTAGTAGCCATCTTCTTGCACGAGGATGCCACGCTGAAGTTTTCCCGTATGTAAAGAATAATTACAGCTCACAGTAATATTTTCACGAGGGAACATCTGTTTAGCCATTACAAAGGAAACCAAGAAAAAGTGAAAAAACTGATTAAGTATTTTAAGTAACCAGACTCGGGAAATAGTAAATGTTGATGCGACGATGCAAACAATCGATATGGTACTAAACAGAATGACTACACCATTAATGGGAGTCACGATATGGATTTGAAGAAAACTATAAATGAGAGAATTTTTCAAGGCAATATGTCAGTGCAAACAGTGGAAATTACCATCACAATTGACACCCGAAAGTATTTTTTTCCCAGAGCAGTTATGAAAGAGGTATTGCAAGACGACATAAAATTTCAGACAGTCCGATGCCGCGTGAACAGAGAATGTTTATGAGCGGAGCAGCACTACAAACATTAGGCAACCTGCCTCAGCTGATACGAACAGAGGGAACTTGATAATACGGTTTCTAAAGGATGTGTTGAAAAATTCGATAAAAAATTTACAAACCTATCAAAACTTTTCTGATATTGACCAAAACTTCGATAACAAATTTCCTGACATTGAAAATTAAATCAGTAATACTCATAAACATTAGAATAAAAGGAAACTGCGAAACAAGATGATTTACAAACTTCACACAATGAATTACCATAAAAAGTGACGGAAGTCCAGACAGAAGTTTCTGAATTGCAAACGGTTTGCAAAAATCTTCCCGACAAGATACAAAAACTATCGGAGGTGGTCGGGTTTGTAAAGCGTGGAAAAAGAATGTTAGTACTGATGTAAAGGAATGGAACAACCGTATAGAAGCAGGAGGGTCTGACAGTAATACCACACTCGCACATAATTTTGTATTACAGCACAAAACTTACGTAGATGACACAGAAAAGTTGAGGTCTGAGAGAGAAATGAAAATTGTTGATAAAGTAGACATAGATGTCAAACCTGTAGTGCAACAAGTGAAGCGAACGTTGATAGAATCAGTTCGAACGAATTAAACAAAGTTGACTATGCCAGACGGTTGGCTAGGCAGACGAGAGGTTAACTCTCCTCCCTTCCAGATTTACAGCATTAACGAGAGAAACTCCGACGCATATAATCAGTTACCGCCTTTTTTGACGAAACAAACTAGTTACCACACACCACCACTTGCGTCAGCTTTACATATACCGAGAGCATATTCTCATCTTTTGTCAATATCATCAGATGAAAGCCTTTGCAACACCAATAATTTCATGTTTTTGCTACTGTGTCAAAGAAGGTAAACCCAGTAATATTCATAAGAGCATTTCGTAATGCACTGTCATGTAGCTGGTCAGACGACAAAAAATAAGCAACCTGGTGGGGTCTACCCAAGGCGACGCCTTCACCTGGGCTGCAGACCAATGTCAAACGTATGAGCAGTTCGTGTAGGTCTTTTTGGACAAATTTTGGTCCTCAGCTATTCAAGAACAACTGCGGCCGAAAATATTTGATCCACGACCAGCCAATGGCAAACAGGGAGGATTAGGAATGTACTCTGAAAAATATATTGGCAAAAAAATATTTGAGCAAGCCTATATCCTATGTGGACGTACCGAAAATTGTGAATGGTCGATTGCCACCTCATATTCGAGAAAAGCTAGCCACCATATCGAAGACAGACCTAGAACACTTTCTTTCCATATTGGACTTTAATGATTACATTTACGAGATCGATGCCAAGTGAATAACTCCTGTGCGCAAACAATAATAGTCATGGTTGGCATCCATCACCACCACTACAAGATAATACGTACAAAGACAACCACCAAGGAAATGATCATTACAGAGAAAATAAAATCGTAGATACAATCATAGATACCAACATTCGCCCAATCACGATAGCAAAAGTCAGTACTAGAGGCAAGACAATATAGATAACATGCAAATAAATAATGAAACACGTACAGGCATATGAATACTGGACCAAAGGAAAGAGATTAGGTAAATGGACCAAAGTTTCCACAGCAACCAAGACACAACACTGCGTTATACGGAACACGCAGTACATTTAGTCAATGTAGCTGACAATGGTAACACTGTTGCGCTGCCATCAACGGAAAAAACCGATTGGTTGCGCTAAGCTCCCCGGCAACAATCTACAGAAGCAGTAGGGCCATACAAAACGAAATATACATTTCTCGTCCAGGATAAAGATATGAGAGATGAGGTGTTCTGATGAGACATGTAATGGCAAGAGGCAGATGAAGTGATACAGGCATTAATAAATGCTTAAGTAGGTGATAGATCTGTAAACATTATTTTTGACATGGGCACTTGAGCGAGTGTAATAGTCAGTTTATTCAAAGAAATCAAAATAAACCTTACCTCTGAAAAATAGCAGGATTCTAAAACAGAGGGTAACAAATCACAAAAAGTATTGGCATAAACATGGATACCTACCACGATAAATTGTATTACAAGGCGTCCTTGACCTGGGCTGCAGACATAACAGACCGATGTCAAACATACAACCAGTTTCTGGACAAATTTGCTGATGATGATGTGGTGTACAGTAAGGCTCTGAGCACTATGGGACTTAACAGCTGAGGTCATCAGTCGCCTAGAACTTAGAACTAATTAAGCCTAACTAACCTAAGGACATCACACACATCCATGCCCGAGGCAGGATTCGAACCTGCGACCGTAGCGGTCGCTCGGTTTCAGACTGTAGCGCCCAGAACCGCACGGCCACTCCGGCCGGCGGTGTACAGTAAGATATCGAAGTTGAGTGACTGTAGGAAAATGAATGATGGCTTAGATCAGTTTTCCAGTTGGTGTGAAGAATGACAGTTAGCTCTATATGTGGAAAAATGTACGTTAATGAGCATGAGTCGGAGGAACAGACCTGTAACGTTCGGATACAGTATTACTATTCTCCCACTGGATATAGTCAAGCCGTTTAAATATCTGGGCGTAACGTTGCAAAGCGATGTGAAATGGAACGAGCATGTGAGAACTGTGGCAGGGAAGGCGAATGGTCGACTTCGGTTTAATGGGAGAATTTTAGGAAAAGCTGGTTCACTTGTAAAGGAGACCGCAGATATGACGCTGGAACGACCTATTCTTGAGTGCTGCTTGGGTGTTTGGGAACCGTATCAGATCTGATTTAAATAAGACTTCGAGGCAATTCAGAGGCGGGCTGCTAGATTTGTTGCCAGTAGGTTCCAACAACACGCACGTATTACGGAGATGCTTCGGGAACTCAAATGGGAGTCCCTGGAGGAGACTCCCATTTTATTATTGAGAAAATTTAGAGAACCGGCATTTGAGTGGCTGACAAACGATTATACTTCCACCAACATACTTTGCGCCTAAGGACCACAAAGATAAGATACGACAAATTAGGGCTCACACGGAGGCATATAGATTGTCGTTTCTCCCTTGGTCTATCTGCAAAAGGAAGAGGAAACGAAATGACTAATAGTGGTACAGGGTACCTTCCGCCACACACTAGTGACTAGACAGTGGCTTGTGGAGTACCTGCGTAGATGTAGATCTAGAATAAGTTGTGACCTCCTTATTATAGAAAAATTATTAGTCAACTGCATTGTGGGTATCAATTCTATTGTCCAGTATGAAGTGAAAATAGACTTAGGTAAAGCCGTCATTTTAAAGCTGAAGATCGTACAGTCTCTCTTAATTTGGTCAAGATGAAGACAAGATACCAGTCAACACGAAGTATATTTACAATTCAGTCTTCCGCAGATATTTTCTAAAAATGAAACGTATGCAAACCACTGTCAGATACAAATGGTTCAAATGGCTCTGAGCACTATGGGACTTAACAGCTGAGGTCATCAGTCCCCTAGAACTTAGAACTACTTAAACCTAACTAACCTAAGGACATCACACACACCCGTGCCCGAGGCAGGATTCGAAACTGCGACCGTAGCAGCAGCGCGGCTCCGGACTGGAGCGCCTAGAACCGCACGACCACCGCGGCCGGCTGTCAGATCCGTCTAGCACTGTGCAACTCATACAGGATAAGGTGCAAGAGTCTTCTAACCTAACCATAATACAAACAAATGAATTAAGTGAAGTACTCTTACTATATATACAAGTCTTTGAAAGACATTCTGGTGACATTAAGATGGCGGTGTACACCCACCAAACATTTTGTCACTCTTCGTGTCCAATATCATGGACTAAAAGGGAAGAAATACTTAAAGAAAGACAGAGAATGATAAACTAGGAAATAATTGAATCTTCAGTCACCATGTCATAGTCCTTTTTGCAGTTGCAAAACTGAATGGCAATGTCTGCTTGGTTTTAAGCGTAAGAGAACTCAACAGGATCACTATCCCAGTTGGGACAAAACCATAAAATTTAGATGAGTAACTGTTGAAATTTCCAATGTAAGGTACTTAATTAGCATTGATTTGCGTTCCTCGCACTCGCAGTAGCCTTTCACCCTAATAGCAGAAACTGTACAGCATTCACTTGTTCAGGTAGACGTTGCCAATTCTGTATACTTCCCTTCAGATTAAATGCTACTATGGTAATATTTTTAGCAGCCTTGTATACAATGTTGATCCCAGAGACGCAAAGTAGTGTATGATGACCCACTGGTTGCCGTAACAACGTGGAAAGAACATCTAGCATTGCTGGGCAAAGTGCTAGAAAGATTCAAAGAGTATAATGTTACAGTAAACTTAAAAAAATTACGAGTTTGGACATCGGCTGATAAAATATTTAGGTCACATTACTTCCTCAGAAGGAATAGTACCAGATAAAGGAAACATCTATGTAATAAAACATTTTCCAGCAACCGAAAATAATGGCCAACTCAAAGCATTCTTAGGATTAACGTCATTTTTCAGAAAGTTCGTGTAAAATAAATTGCTAAACATTGATCATCTTTAAACCAGTTGGGAACGAACAATAAGTAGTTCTGAACAGTGCAATACCAGAAATATTTTGTCACGAAGAGGCGCTAGTTAGTGCTAACCTGTTACATCATGCTGATACTAGCCAAGGCGTCTAAGCACAGATGCATCATAACAGGGAGTGGTGGCATGCCTATTGCAAATCAGAAAAATTGATGGGACATCTTCCATGTGCATGACTAGTTTTACAAGTAGAACCTTGTCAGAAAGTGAACAGTAACAGAGCTGGAAACCTTTGCAGTCGTTTGGGTGTTTACGAAATTTTAGTGCTGTTTATGGAGTAAGCACAAAAATGGCTCTGAGCACTATGGGACTTAACATCTGAGGTCATCAGTCCCCTAAAACTTACAAGGGAACCTCCCCATCGCACCCCCCTCAGATTTTGTTATAAGTTGGCACAATGGATAGGCCTTGAAAAACTGAACACAGATCAATCGATAAAACAGGAAGAAGTTGTGTGGAAATATGAAAAAAATAAGCAAAATATACAAACTGAGTAGTCCATGTGCAAGATAGGTAACATTAAGGTGAACATCAGCTCAGAAGCACCGTGGTCCCGTGGTTAGCGTGAGCAGCTGCGGAACGAGAGTTCCTTGGTTTAAATCTTCCCTCGAGTGAAACATTTACTTTCTTTATTTTCGCACAGATAAGATTCGTGGTTAGCGTGAGCAGCTGCGGAACGAGAGTTCCTTGGTTTAAATCTTCCCTCGAGTGAAACATTTACTTTCTTTATTTTCGCACAGATAAGATTCGTCCGTTCGTTCATTGACGTCTGTTGACTGTAAGAAGTTTAGTGTCTGTGTTTTGCGACCACACCGCAAAACTGTGCGATTAGTAGACGAAAGGACGTGCCTCTCCAATGGGAACCGAAAACATTTGTTTGTAAATAAGGTCAACCGATTCCTCCACAGGAAAACACGTCTGATATTTTCTATACGACACTGGTGACGGCATGTGCGTCACATGAGAGGAATATGTTGTCGACCCACCTAACTTGAACACTTGGCGAATGGGTAAAAAGATTCTTCTACCTTGCCCGATTTTGGTTTTCTTGTGGATGTGATAATCACTCCCAAAAAAGTGATGAAAACATAAGAGTTTGTCACATAAACTGCAACAAATTAATGTAACAGTTTCACAGACGCACAGTTTTCCCTGTGGTCTGTCAAAACATATGTTTTTAACGTTTTCAAATTTTACCGTGTGTAGACCGTCAAATCCTGCATATGTCCAAGCAAATCTGAACATGTCTTGGAATTTTGGAGAGCGAAGTTGATTATATGTGAGTGCCTGAACTTTGATAATTGTCTGAAAATAAAATATTAAACTTTTCACTCGAGGGAAGACTTGAACCAAGGACCTCTCGTTCCGTAGCTGCTCACGCTAACCACGGGACCATGGCGCTCCTCTGCTGACACTATCTTTAATGTTAGATATCTTCCGCATGGACTACTCAGTTTGTATAGTTTGCTTATTTTTTTCATAGTTCCACACAACTTCTTCCTATTTTCTCGATTGATCTGTGTTCAGTTTTTCAAGGCCTACGCATTGTGCCAACTTGTAACTAAATCTGAGGGGGCTTCGATGGGGAGGTTCCCTTGTTAGAACTACTTAATCCTAACTAACCTAAGGACATCACACACATCCATGCCCGAGGCAGGATTCGAGCCTGCGACCGTAGCGGTCGCGCGGTTCCAGATTGAAGCGCCTAGAACCGCTCGGCCACACCAACCGGCGAGTAAGCACAAAAAAGTGTTTTGCGACTCTGTCCTTTCTACTGACCTGCAATTTGTTACACTGGCATATTGTCCACTGGTGTTTTTTCTCGCAAGAATTCACTTTTGAGACAGTATACGTAAAAGGACAGCAGGGAGGGATCAGCGATAAGGAACATTTAAAGGGTGAACTACAAAACCTCAAGTCAATTTTTGATGCCAGTGGTTATGGAATGAAAGTAATAGATAAAACTACGGCGACAAAGAATGAAGGCAATAGATGAGGGCAAAAGGAAGAACAAAACATCGCTCTATTACCATACGTTCAAATTGTCACTGAACTGGTGGGCAAAACTCTCTGCCGAAGAGGCATCAAGCCAATTTTCCGAAGCAGCGACGGATTAAAAGATGTTCTTCGCACAACGAAAGAAGCAGTTGAAAAGCTACATGCTGCTAGAGTTTAGGAAATCAGGTGAGAATGTTTATGTATGTAGGCGAGACGGGACGATCTATCAGCACACGGATATCTGAACACGAAAGATACATCCGACTAAAACAACACAACTAGTCAGTGGTGGCAGAACACAAGGATGATGCGGGAAACAGATTGATTTTGTTGAAGCTCGCGTACTGGCGAAACAGCCATTACTTTCAGGAAGAAGATTAGAGAGGCATTAGAGATACCCAAGCGACCCGCCAACATGAATAGAGAAGACAGGTGCCCACTTCCGCCGTCTTGGCTGCCAGCAATAGCAGCGTTACGGGAGGCCAGCTCACGTGAAGCAATACACACGGGTGCGCGGGAGACCAGACCACAGCGGCCGCACGCACACAGAGCACTGGCGCGGTTCATCCATCGCTAGAAAACAGGAAAATAACGCCACGTCACAACTGCCGCCTGGTTTTCCATTCACCGATTTACACCAGTCACAAGCAGTAATACACACACCAATCAAAATGTTGGGTTTCCACAAATGAAAAGAAATAATAAACACCAATAAAGAACTTGTAACATCCCTTTCCTCCATCCTTAACAGCCTATCAGAACTATAAGTGGCATTCAAATTAAACTCAGTCACTAGTGTAAAGTAACGGTAACGAATTTATTAACTCAAAAATGTAGTTATACACAGTACACATACCCAAAAATAGTCGCCAAAACTGTTGGCACATTTATCCCATTGCGATAATAGCCGGTCGATTCCATCCTTGAAGAAGCTCGTAGGCTCCTATCGAATCCAGGCCTGGACCCAGTCACACACTTCGTCGTCCGTTGCGAATCGATGTCCGCGAATAGCTTGTTTTAGAGGTCCAAACACATGAAAATCACTCGGTGAAAGGTCGGGACGGGACTGTTCGGTGGATGTTCCAGCGTTTCCCACTGAAACTGCTGCAATGTCGTCTTAACCGCATTAGCCGTGTGTGGGCGAGCATTATCATGTAGGTGGATAACGCCATTGGACAACATTCCTCGGCGTTTCGACTTGATGGTTATCTAAAATTCTGTAAAATAGCTTGATAACGCTCGGCATGTGGTTTCCCCGTTCCAGGAACTCGACAAGCAGTGGTAAAAAAAGGACATCATGACCTTACCAGAACAGGTGTGCATGGCCTTCGATATCTTTGGAGGTGATGAAGTCGCATGTTTCCACTGCTTGCTCTGACGCTTGCTTTCCGGTTCAAAATGGTGACACAATGTTTCGTCACCTGTGACAATACGCGACACAAAGCCGTATTCCTCCTCATGATAACGTTGCAGATCACTCAAAGACAGCGCCATTCGAGTGTTGCGCTGTTCGGCGGTCAGTTTTTGGGGAACCCACTGCGCACAGATTTTTCGAAAGTTCAAGTGCTGATGCATTATGGTGTGGTTGGTGCCCACGCGAATACCCAGTAACTGATGGATCTCGTCCACATTGATTCTGGGCTTGCAGAAGACTAAAGCATTCACTTCCGCAACCAATTCCGGTGTGATGACACGGTGAGCCAGTCCAGGACGAGCATCGTCTTCCAGCGACTCGCGCCCCTCAAGGAATCGTTTACGCCATTCCACAACACTTGAACTACTCAGACTGTACTCACCGCACACAGCCTTCATCCTTCGATGCATTTTACGGCCTCCAACTCAGTCCTCGTTGTTCCTGCTTACTAGCTTGCATGTTCGGTAGTGGACGATAGCTTGTTTAGACCACCTTCTTTTCAGGTGTGAAACCACACTGGCGCTATGCAACATCAAACGGTGCGCACGCGTCAGTCTCTCTACCAATAGATGGCGCCACCATATCGGCAGTTACCTTACGTGTAAGGCAAAGGTAGACGCACTGACCAGATTTCATTTGAATGAACCTCACAGATAACAGCCACATCTGCAGGTATATAAGAGTCTTCTCATTCAACAGTAGACAAAAATACCCTGAAGAAGGTCACTTGCAACAGTGACCGAAACTTCGGTACTTTTACATATCGACAATGCGATCACAAACCCAGAAAAAATTTATCAACAGATAAAACACATTCTAGTTTCACGCTTCCACCCAGAGTCAAGTGCTGTAGGGAGAATATTTAAAGAGTTTAACAGGTTTACCATGACGTTTGCTCCTCACAGACAAGCTAAATGCATAGAATATTTGGCACCATTTCAGCAAATTGTAAATAATTTTCCACTTACCACCATGGGATTCACATAAATCGAGTTGATGTTTAGAAAGACCAAAATTGACAAGTGGATAAAATTACTACAGTGAGCGCCCCAAAATGAAATATTGTTAGAAGAAAAGATCAGGCGGTTATTAACAACCCTCAATGTGCAAGCAGAAAAGAGAAAACAAACGTATGATAAACGTTTGATTAGAGTGTGCGTGTACTGTGCAAGTGGGGGAGGTGCTAATCTTACACACAGACCCTAAATCCACCAGACTAAAGAAACTAAACCGTAAATCGTAAGTGGCAACTACTACATGCAGGCTCATACTCGATGGTCAACATCCCACACGCTGGATCTTATCTTTTAGATCAACCCAATTCAGGCAAAGTACGGGGATTACACACACACATACACACACACACACACACACACACACACACACACACACACAAAGACAAAGAAGTCTGTGTTTTAAAGCCAACAGGGGTAGGTCAAAATATCCTATTGCCAGGTACACATAATAATTACAAATTAAGAAATGAAAATAACATTTAAGTATGTAAATATTAATTTCTTGACTTAGATTATGGAAGTAAACTAGAGGAAAACCTGGTAGAGAAACAAATATGTACACTACACTACTAGCTACCTAAAGTATACTATTCACAATATTTACACTAAACACCACTATAGTAACTACTGTCAAAGAAAGTTAATATGACTAAATTGTACAACTGAAGTGGGGAGAAATGTGATTTTCAGGAATTAAACATCAACTGAAGTTCTAATGAAACCCTTATTACACAACAGGACGAGTGAAATGCTTAAAAGGTAAGTTTTTACTGTCTGTAAATGCAACGTTTCGTGACTCTAAGGCACCAATACATGAACGACAAATATGTAACTTCACTAGCCATAATTTCATCTGAATTAATTTAGTTTTAACAAGTATGGACTGTACAAGATACGAGAATAATGTTCCCCTAAAATGAATAATAGTGCACTACTTTACAAATGTTGTGCTTAGGTATGAGTGATAAGCTGACTATACTACGGGTAGTAGAGCAATTAAATAGTTTGTTTGGTACTGGTTACGTGGGAATGGTGTAAGAGTACATCCCAGCTGGCAGGAGAGGATATATGAATAGTATGGTAGGAACCGTAACGACCCCACTGGTAGGGAATGTAATTATGTGTAACTGTGTAAGTATGTGTGGTGACTAATGATACGTAGTGAAAGACGCATGAATGCCCGTTACTGGGAATATGAAAATGGTCGTGAACGTAATTTAAGAAGAAATTCCAGTCCTGTCGCATGTACAGTTAGTCGCGT
Organism: Schistocerca cancellata; assembly: GCF_023864275.1. NCBI lineage: Eukaryota > Metazoa > Arthropoda > Insecta > Orthoptera > Acrididae > Schistocerca > Schistocerca cancellata. Next base: position 254,105,680 of record NC_064630.1, on the reverse strand, counting down.
ATGAATAACTGAAGCATCTAGCTACACAACGTTTAACAACTTATGCTTTTGCTGATTAGCATAACGCATTCCGCTATAAGGAAAAGAGTTAACCTTCGCGTTTTAAGCATACACGTTGTCATAAACATTTCACAGAAGTGTAACATACGTAACAACTAGTAGATTGTGAAATTTTTACGCAAAATTACGTTTTAAGAACTTTTACAACGCAGATGATACTCACACTATCGCTTCCTATACGGAGCCACAGGTACATAAAACCTGCACATAATATAACTAGTAATTACGTACGTGTTGAACTGCAATGCGGTATGGAACGTTAATGTTCGTCTGAAATGGTAAAATGATGGAGACGCATCTTCGCCTGAAGATGATGGAGACGCATTCCATCGAAACGAGACGACCACCCTACTCGGATGACAATCCGTGAAGACTTCATAAAAGCAACACCTTTTTGTCTCAGCCAATTTTGGTTGAAGAAAGGCGGGGCTTGATGTCGGACATCGCGGAACATTCCCGCTTCATCCCTTACAGGTTCATGAAGCTCCGATAGGTGGCGACGCTGTACGTAGCCTTCAAAATGGCGTCAGTAACGCAGGCGCGTTCCAAGCAGAGAGCTACCATGGAGTTTCTTCTGGCGGAAAAACCAGAACGTCACAGACATTCATAGGCGTTTGCAAAGTGTCTACGGAAACCTGACAGTGAACAGAAGTACGGTGAGTCGTTGGGCGAAGCGTCTCTCATCATCGCAACATGGTCGTGCATACTTGTCTGATCTCCCGCATGCCGGCCGGTCGGCGGCACGCAGCTGTGACTCCTGCAATGTGATCGTGACCACAAAAATGAAAACGATCTTTTTTACCATGACAATGGAAGGCCTCACACAAGTCTGCGCATCCGAAAGAAGCTCACAAAACTTCATTGCACTACTCTTCCTCACGTAGCCTACTGTCCGGATGTTGCACCTTCCGACTTAACTTGGTCCAATGGATGATGCACTCCGGGGAAGCAGTAAGCGGTTGATGGGGAGGTTATTGACGCAACAAGACGCTGGCTCCGACATCTGCCAGTAGAATGATTCCAATTTCGGCATAAAGGCCCTCCCAGTAAGATGGCGTAAGGCCGTCGTATTGAACGGAGATTATGTTGAAAAATAGGGCTTTGTAACCAGAAGAGTAGAGAATAATGCGGTTTATTGGAATCCTGAATAAAAGCAACATGCTTTCAGAAAAAAAATTATATTGCATTACTTACTGAATGCTACCCTATTAATGGAATGCTGTGAACATTAACTTATTTGTTTGTTTTGTTTTAGGGCGCAAAAAAACTGAGGTCATACGCGCCCAAGTCAAAACTATAGAACACGAAGACAGAGAGGAGTTAAAAAACGACTACATGTCAGTTCCAATCGACGTAAAAGAAGACAGCTAAAAACGGGGACGTGGAGATGGTTGGTTGGTTGTTTCGTGGAAGGAGACCAGACAGCGAGGTCATCGGTCTCATCGGATTAGGGAAGGACGGGGAAGGAAGTCGGCCGTGCCCTTTGAAAGGAACCATCCCGGCATTTGCCTGGATCGATTTAGGGAAATCACGAAAAACCTAAATCAGGATGGCCGGACGCGGGATTGAACCGTCGTCCTCCCGAATGCGAGTCCAGTGTCTAACCACTGCGCCACCTCGCTCGGTCCGGGACGTGGAGAAAGGGCTATAAAGTACACCATAGAGAAACGGAGGTCCAGAACTAAAAATTAAATGGCCTTCGCCTTATTGCTACGACGGATAAAAAGTAAAACGCGGTCGACAGCCCGCGCGTCGTTTGCTAAAACGGCCGACATCTCAGACGGCAAACCCAAGCGGGAACGTTAATAAATGGACATTCTATCAGGAAATGGCTGACACTTAAAACTCGGGCGCAATGTGCAAAAAATGATGGGGGAGTGTCACTTAACAAAGGGCGATGGCTAAAAAGGCAGTGCCCTATACGCAGCCGAGTTGAAATGACCTCCTCCCGGCGGGAGGGCCGAAAAGAGGTCGTACAAGCCGCTGGGAGAGGCTTAATAATCTAGAGCTTAATCCCATGGAGGGAACACCAATGTCGATGCCAAAGTGACACCACCTCCTGACAGACGGCAACACAGATATCATCGCAGGGGATATAAGATCTCGTGGGCGGAGGTAGGAGGACTGCAGCCTTGGCCGGCCGGAGTGGCCGTGCGGTTCTAGGCGCTATAGTCTGGAGCCGAGCGACCGCTACGGTCGCAGGTTCGAATCCTGCCTCGGGCATGGATGTGTGTGATGTCCTTAGGTTAGTTAGGTTTAATTAGTTAAGTTCTAGGCGACTCATGACCTCAGAAGTTAAGTCGCATAGTGCTCAGAGCCATTTGAACCATTTGAACTGCAGCCTTGACAGCAGCGTCAGTAGCATCAGCAGCCTCGTTTCCTGACAGACTGACATGACCAGGAACCCACATAAACGTCACAGCGGCGCCATCAAGAGTGAGCGAGTGACAGTTTTCCTGGACCCGTTGCACTAAGGGATGGATAGTGTACAGCGCACAGAGATTTTGAAGGGCGCTGTAAGTAAGCAGAGGACACAGTTCAAAAGCCTGTATCGCTGGATGTACTCCGTGGCCTGATGGAGGCGAAGAGCTCGGCTGTAAATACTGAGCAGTTTGCCAGAAGACGATACCGAAAATCGTCGGCGCCAATAACGAAGGCACACCCGGCACCACAGTCAGTCCGAGAGCCATCACTGTACACAAAGGTACTATCGCGAAGTTTCATGCAAAGGTCGTGAAACTGAAGGCGATAGAGCAAGGCTGGAGTAGTGCCCTTAGGAAGCGAATGAAAGCCAAGGTGAACAGAGGCCGCCGTACGAAGCCAAGGTGGTGAAGGATTCACATCCACTGGGAAAGTTGTAGGTAGTGTGAAGTTAAGCAGCCGGAGCAAATGCCAAAAGTGGACTCCAGGAGGTAAAGAAAGAGGAACCCGGGTCCGATTCCCGGTGGGGACAGGGATTTTTCAGCTGCCTCTAGATGACTGGTTGTTTGTGTTGTCCTCATCATTTCATCATCATTCATGCAAGTGGCGAGATTGGACTGAGTAAAGGTTGGGAATTTGTAAGGGCGCTGATAATCGCGCAGTTGAGCGCCTCCACTCCAGTCACCATCATCTGGCGATCAAAGGAGTCATCAAAGGAGGAGGAACAGGATTGGTGGCCACGCATCGCGGACAAACGGCATGCAAACGTGCTGCGGACAAAATAACGGCGGTAGGACAGCGTTATTTCAACAGCTTTGGCATACAGACTCTCAACAGGACTGGCGTAAAAGGCGCTAGTGGCGAATCGGCTGCCAAGATGGTGGATAGTGTCGAGACGGCGTAAGAGGGACGGGTGTGCAGGCGCATAAACAAAGCACCAATAGTCGAGTTTCGAACGGAAGAGTGTGGTTCGATCTGTACCCCAGGAAATACCATTGAGGACACTTAGGACAGTGAGGGAGCGCGTATATTGGACTACCAGGTAAGATAAATGGGAGGACCAAGAGAGTTTCCTATTGAGCATGAGCCCCAGGAATTTCGTAGTTTCAACGAACGGAAGAGCAACAGGCCCAAGATATAAAGATGCTAGGAGAAACCAATTAACCACCAGAAGTTCATACAAACGGTTTTGTGAGTGGAAAAATAAAAGCCATCGTCGATGCTCCAGGAGTAAAGACGATCGAGACATCGCTGAAGGCGCCGCTCAATGACACAGGTCCGTGGAGAACTGCAACAGATGGCAAAATCATCAACGAAAAGGGAGACGCCCGGTGGAAGACAGGCCATTATTGGGTTAATGGCAACAGTAAAGAGGACGACGCTCAGGACTGGACTCTGAGGCACAACGTTTTCCTGGATAAAGGTGTACGACAAGGCAGAACCCACACGCACCTTAAAAACTCAAGGAGGCATTGTAGCACTCATGATTCTGAAAAGATAAGGGTATCGCCCGAGCCTCGTCCGCTCGTTTCCGATGGAGAAAGGCAGGGTGGTAGCGAGAAGAGCTCGAAATTTGCGCAAAATGGCCGCCCAAGGTGTTGGAGATAACAATAGGAATGACGTCGTCTGCTACTGTCAGGCTGGAAATTGGGGAATGGGTCCCAGAGAGCCATTATAGGTTGGCCCACACGTCAGGGGAAGGGGTGTAATTCTTAAAAGAATTAGTGAATGAAATCGAGCTAGCTTTTTTGCTATCCCGAAGAACCCGACGACCCCGACGACACTATGCACGTATCTGTTTATAATAAATGCAGTTTGACAGCTAAAAACGAAGAGAGCACGTCTCAGCGTGCAAATTGTGTCGCGGTATGCCTCCGTCCACCAAGGGGCTGGGACATGGCGTGGTAAAGAGGAAGTGTGAGGAATGGAATGTTCTGCAGCGCTAAGGATAACGTTTGTAAAATAGTGCAGCTGGTCCTCACAACTGGGGTAATCGTGTTCGTCGAATGTCGCCAGGGAGAACACCTATCAGCTTTAGTAAGCTGCCATTTGGGGTATGCACGCAGGTGGGGTAGGAGGTAGCAAACAGATAACACATTGGAAATGGTCGCTCGAGTACGTGTCAGAAAGGATTGACTACTCGAGACAATGGGCAAGCTGGGCAGTGCAGAAGGAGAGGTCTAAATGGGGATAGGCGTGTGAAGAGTCGGAATGGAATGTGGATGCTCCGGTGTTAAGGTACAAGTTGATTAAGAAGGTCAGCCAAGAGGGCACCCTTCTGACAGGTTCTGGGAGAACCTCAAAGGGGATGATGTGCATTAAAATCACCGCAGCATGACTTCCCCATGAAATGGAATGCCGACCTCAGGGGGAAGGCCAAAATGGATAGGGAAGAAATGCGAAAGTTCAAAGCGGTCGTGAGGACGCAATTTTGTTTCCTGGAGGCAGAGTACAAGGGGAAGCAGTGATTCTAAAAACGGCTCTAAATCCTGTTTGTGGGATCGAAGACCGCGAACGTTCCATTGGAGGAGAGATGATGAGGAAAAAATGAACGGGTGTCACCTTGGCAGCTGTCAAGTGCCAGCCTGCGAAGACTCGCAGCGACAGGGCACAGAGGCAGGAGCATTCTGCTCCATGAGGTCCACAGAAGCATAGGCGTTCTTGTGCTGTCACTCTGAGTCCAATGCACAAAGACGATTGGTAGTGCGCACCAGCGACACGGAGGGGCCAGGCGAAGGTATCACGTGGCAGCACCATCAAAGAGGATCTTCGAGTCGAAGGAGAAGACCGTTTGTCTTTGTTGGACTTCTGTGGGCCTTTCCGGTTAGCAGAGGAAGATTCAGGTGTTGGTTGGCTGGAGGGGCGTGGGAAGTCTTCACGGGAATCCTTTCCAGTCTGTCAGTTGTGTAGCTGGTGGCTTCGCGCCTTGAGGCGAGAGTTTGATGGCTTGTTGCACAGCTGGACGATGGGACGGTGATGCTACCTTCACACTGGGCGATTTCAGATCTCAGAGCTGAAGTTGAAGTCGCATGACCGGCCGGTGTGGCCGTGCGGTTCTAGACGCTTCAGTCTGGAACCGCGTGACAGCTACGGTCGCCGGTTCGAATCCTGTCTCGGGCATGGATATGTGTGATGTCCTTAGGTTAGTTAGGTTTAAGTAGTTCTAAGTTCTAGGGGACTGATGACCTCAGCAGTTAAGTCCCATAGTGCTCAGAGCCATTTAAACCATTTTGAACCACTCTATCAAAGGTGGGAGAAAGAGTGCATGTGGGCACTAAGGAGGAATGTATCTTTTTCATCACCTGATGGTTGGCAGTGACACCCTGATCAGAGAGGTTTGATTGGATTTCGGCCTCGGTCAGACAACATGGGAAGAATTCAACGTTCTATGGGCCTCGACACGAACAGGATAACCGTTAAGAAGAGAGGTAGCAAGCAGTTGTTGTGCTTGAGAATCAGAAGTAGTCTTAGTAGATTTAGTGTAGCGAGGGACTGACCATCTTCAGTACATGAACCCATGAGGAACTGTGGTGCAGCTGGAAGGGCCTGTGAATCGTTAGCCTCATTCCATTCATGTTTCGTAGACGTTGATTGTGAAGATGATTGGCTCGTTGCGAGAAAATTCCCCATCATCCGATGGCGCACTCCTTCCAACTGGGGACCCCCTTCACAAGGGGGCGCACCCGTCTTAGGTGATTGTTCACAACTCGCGAACACCTGACAGAGGGACCAACCGGCAATTTGGGAAGGTAGCAGCTCAGGCATTCACACCTCTCTGAGCCTGGCCCGTACCAGGGGATGGTGCGAACCCTACCAGTCGACCCGGGGCTGGGAATTACGCGATACTCAGTCACCTGGTACGCGTCAGACGCGTGGGCCGGCCTTCAGGAACGCACAAGGAAGAAGAAGAAAAAGAGGAACCTCAAACGCCGAAGCGGAAGAACGATAAGAGCAGGGGAACGAAGAAAGGAAATAGGAACGAAAAACAGTGGTGAGACTGTTCTTATGTGAGCGATGGACAATGCGGAACGTTCCCCGTAACACCCCAGACATGTTCCCCAAGGGAGGGGAAAACGAATAGCTGGAGGATCGACATGCAACACGGAAGCGAAAAGATGCTGCAAAGGCTGTGGCCCCGCTGTAGCCAAGCACGAACCCGCCGAAGAGTGGCGAGCCCCCTGGAGGGGGAAGGGGGGGGGGGGGTCGACATTTACTTCACTACACAAAGATACCGAAAGTATCTGTGGTGACAACGTATATGACAATGACTGCCACATTAGGTAGTTACAGCAGACTTTATTATAACGGAGCTGGCACAAGGCGGGTGTATTGGTTTGCGCACTGAGCACTGCTGTATTGGCGTGTGGATTGATGGAGGAGGCGGCGCGTGCCAGCACAGCGCAGCACGTGTGGCTGGGTGGCGTCTATTTGCGCCGCTGTGGGCAGTGCAACGGCTCGGCTCTCGCGCGCCCGTTCGCCGCCCACCACCGGCTGCCCCCCGCTCTCTGACCAGACGGCTTGTTTTGCGGGCCGGCACTCCTCGCGTCTCCTTGCTCTCCTCGCCTCCCGTCGGCGTGTGGGCGCCGCGAGAACGCAAACAAGCAGAGAAAGAGGACGAGGAGGGGTCAAAAACCAAACGGCCTTCCGCGTGCGAGATGTATGGCCCGGGGTGGAGCACTGCGCTGCGCTGCGTGCGCTAATTCTGTACCAGCCCTCCACCGCTGGACAACGTCGTGTCTTCTGGAAAGTTCGTACTTCATGCGAAAAATCTAAAACGACAAACATTGAGCCCATGCGGGCCATTATAAACCCGTATCGCTGACGTCAGTCTGACGCTCAGTTACGGAACACGTTTTATACTCACGTACACAATCTGTCCCACGGCTAAGGCGACTCATGTGAAGTAACATACAAGATGAAGTTTACATGACTTTTTATTCAAAACAGGCTCCTTTTGAGTCTGATACTCAGTCGCAGTACGATGAACGTAGCCTTCTGGATATCGGATATCGTGTCCAAACACTTTCCTTGTAAGACGCGTATATTTCTATTGTCTATTGCCAAACCACAATTTATGAATGATGTTTATATTTTATTAATAGGATTAAGTAGGAATAATTAATATTTGTCATTTTAGACATAATTGCGGTAGCAGGGAATGTCTGCACCAAAGTATTGTTGGCGGGAGAGACCGCACATTGCTATAATTTTAAAAAAGGTGGGAGAGACCTCTTACGGATACATTGTAAGAAAAGAGTGGGAAAGACCGCGCATTGATACATTTTGTAATGGTAGCAGGGATTGTCTGCATCATAAAGCATTGTTGGGGAGAGAGACCGCACTTCAGCGTTCGTAGGAAGTCAGTAGTAAGCGAGATGTGAAGCGAGTCGGTAGCAGGTCTGAAACGAGAGGTTGAGAGGAGCGATGTGCCTGCCAGCCACCAGCTATGATTTACGAGAGACTATAAACGGATGTACAGAGACATCAGCTAACTATTATCATAAGAGGAACTAATACACTCCTGGAAATTGAAATAAGAACACCGTGAATTCATTGCCCCAGGAAGGGGAAACTTTATTGACACATTCCTGGGGTCAGATACATCACATGATCACACTGACAGAACCACAGGCACATAGACACAGGCAACAGAGCATGCACAATGTCGGCACTAGTACAGTGTATATCCACCTTTCGCAGCAATGCAGGCTGCTATTCTCCCATGGAGACGATCGTAGAGATGCTGGATGTAGTCCTGTGGAACGGCTTGCCATGCCATTTCCACCTGGCGCCTCAGTTGGACCAGCGTTCGTGCTGGACGTGCAGACCGCGTGAGACGGCGCTTCATCCAGTCCCAAACATGCTCAATGGGGGACAGATCCGGAGATCTTGCTGGCCAGGGTAGTTGACTTACACCTTCTAGAGCACGTTGGGTGGCACGGGATACATGCGGACGTGCATTGTCCTGTTGGAACAGCAAGTTCCCTTGCCGGTCTAGGAATGGTAGAACGATGGGTTCGATGACGGTTTGGATGTACCGTGCACTATTCAGTGTCCCCTCGACGATCACCAGTGGTGTACGGCCAGTGTAGGAGATCGCTCCCCACACCATGATGCCGGGTGTTGGCCCTGTGTGCCTCGGTCGTATGCAGTCCTGATTGTGGCGCTCACCTGCACGGCGCCAAACACGCATACGACCATCATTGGCACCAAGGCAGAAGCGACTCTCATCGCTGAAGACGACACGTCTCCATTCGTCCCTCCATTCACGCCTGTCGCGACACCACTGGAGGCGGGCTGCACGATGTTGGGGCGTGAGCGGAAGACGGCCTAACGGTGTGCGGGACCGTAGCCCAGCTTCATGGAGACGGTTGCGAATGGTCCTCGCCGATACCCCAGGAGCAACAGTGTCCCTAATTTGCTGGGAAGTGGCGGTGCGGTCCCCTACGGCACTGCGTAGGATCCTACGGTCTAGGCGTGCATCCGTGCGTCGCTGCGGTCCGGTCCCAGGTCGACGGGCACGTGCACCTTCCGCCGACCACTGGCGACAACATCGATGTACTGTGGAGACATCACGCCCCACGTGTTGAGCAATTCGGCGGTACGTCCACCCGGCCTCCCGCATGCCCACTATACGCCCTCGCTCAAAGTCCGTCAACTGCACATACGGTTCACGTCCACGCTGTCGCGGCATGCTACCAGTGTTAAAGACTGCGATGGAGCTCCGTATGCCACGGCAAACTGGCTGACACTGACGGCGGCGGTGCACAAATGCTGCGCAGCTAGCGCCATTCGACGGCCAACACCGCGGTTCCTGGTGTGTCCGCTGTGCCGTGCGTGTGATCATTGCTTGTACAGCCCTCTCGCAGTGTCCGGAGCAAGTATGGTGGGTCTGACACACCGGTGTCAATGTGTTCTTTTTTCCATTTCCAGGAGTGTATTATTGAATTATTTTTTTTAGATTATTGTAAAAAGTAAGTCCCATTTGAACTTTTGTAAAATCATATCATTACCAACACTAAATATTTAAGAATCGTTTTCAGAATATAATTAATTTTTGCCAACAATATTGCACTACTGATTATAATCCATCCCAAAAACTATCAACGTAAAACTTTGCAAAATTTTATTGTTGTCAAGAAAAAATTTCACTATGAATTACGTAACTTCAGTCACATTAATTAAAGAATAACGTCAGCTTTGCTATTAAAGAATAACGTCAGTTTTGGTAATAAATACAGCCACTCATTATGACAGTCTACCAGCAGCTAATAGAGTATAGTAAAACAGAATAACTATAGTCATGTCGCAGTTCGATGTATCAGTCAGATGGCGATCCAGTAACAGTAAAAATGGGAACAATCAGCTTTGGGTTATTGCAGGTAACGACTGAGGGCCACGACGACGACTCATTCTATGTTTCGTCGAAATAATCAGCAAACCACTTTTAATAAGCAACATTTAAATTTTTATGCGAAGATTGCCCTTATTTTTATAATTGAGAAAGAGAATTATATTCAAAGGGAAGATTTCATTTGTTATTATTAAGCAAGAGATAGAAATCCTAAGGGAATGTTTCATAGGTTACTGTAAAAGGAAAGTTTGCTTAACAAAAGAGATACAGAGGAGACGGGAAGGTTTCATCCTTTCATTGCCATTTTCAGTTTTCGAAAAAACCAAGAGCCGCAAGCAGATAAAACAGCTGAGTGTTCAAGGACCTTCATGTAGTTTTGAGCCAAGATATCGCGTGCGATCTTGCATTTGTGTGCCGGTGGACTGTCGTGCAACAAACACCATGGCCCTTGATTCCGGTGCACAGGCCCAATCGGAAGGGTCCTCACCCATAAACGACTTTTAAACACGCCAGTAGTCATCTGCAAGCACCTTTTGACCTTCTGGAACGAAATATTTATCGATAATTCCTTTTAATTCAAAGAAAACACTGGGCCCTCTCTTGACAAGGCTTTTCTGCATTCGATCTCTGAGATTCTGGACCTTCCCATTCCGAGATTTGGCGCTTTGTAAGTGGCTCATACTATACAAAAATAAAAAAAACGTGTTTCATTACCTGTTATGCTGTGAAACTTGAAGTCTGATTTCGTAACAGCTGATTCTTCCATGTCTCTGTGGTGTTTCACTCTGCAGCCGTTTTGATAGTCAGTGAGTGAGTGGAGCTCAAAAAGGACAACCGATCTTTTTGCCCATATTTCCAGTTGGAATGAGATTCATAGTTGTTTTAAGAATTCCAGTGAGCTTATCAATTAACCATTTAGAAGAATTTCAGCCAATTTTTGAACATTTTCTTCAGTGCTCTGACGTCCGTAAAAAAAATCTGGCATACCACTTAAAAACGGTTTTAAGACTCATTGCTTCATTAACATAAACAGTTTCTAACATTTCGAAAGTGTCTGTGACACTTTAAACTAGTTTAAAACAAACCGAAGTTCAAAACATACTGTTCAAGTGTGGGTTATTGCGAGCAGCCTGTAATGCCAGCACTATAAAATTATTAAGAGACGGAAGATAGTAGAAATTCCACCCCAGGTCATTCACACATTCATTCACAAATGGTATTAGTAATTGCACGAATGTAAAATTAGTGTCCTTTCCTATGAGACAGACTGAGTATGACCTTTTTTGAAAACGAACATGCTATCTGTAGAAATCAATAAAGTTCCCGCAAACAGATATCTATGGAACTCAGCTAATTCCACTGAGATCCATGGGGTAATAGGATCATGAAAATGACGTCCAGATTGATGCCATTTTCGTTCGGTTCCGGAAGGTATTCCACTCAATTCCGCACGTCGGATATAGATGTCTTGAGAAGTTCATGTCTGAGCAAAGACTGATAGCTTGTATACTCGGAACTTTGAATCACCGTTCGAACATCTTCCGGTACGAATGGAAACAATCGGTTCTCAGAAAAAAGTGAATTATTTTAGTTTTGTATTTGTATATTACTCTTTTATAATTAATAAACAGAGGTCTCTTTTACTTTCATTGTTTTTAGTTAGTAACTACCAATAAGAATTGGCTGTTTTGAGTCGATATCGGTAGTGGTTTCCAACCATGCGCCATTAGTCACATTTCAGTGGCAGGCAGCTCTCTTGCACCTAACCTCCTTTCGCTACATCTATGGAATGAGCCGTATCCTCTTTTCTCATGTGTAAATGTTGCTTTCAGATCGCCGAGCCGTCCTTTTCCTTTCTTGATAGAAACTTTATTTATTGCCATCAGAGCGTATTCTTAACAGCTCTGACAAAGTAAAGTAGCAGAAAGGTGCGACTTCTAGAACAGATATGTCACAACCAATTTACACCACCGCCTTTCGTAAACGGCGAATATTTTATAACCTAACGTCAATTTCTGGCTTCGATATGAAGCAGTGGTGCAAATAGGCCCATCATTAACAATGTCCTTCCACTGGATGACGCCATTTCCGTTTTCAGTTCGTTTTGGCCGATCAGGCACTGCCCACGACAGAGAGTCTTTTTCAGCAAATAAATCTTTGCTGAGTGGCCATAGGCCAGTCGCCTTGAATTCCACCACAACATTTTCTGGCATTTGGCAGTTCCCACCACACTACAGAAAAAGCATCATCAATATTAATAGCTTTTCCAGGGTTATTTCTGATCTGCACAGCACAACCACTACTGAAGGACCGTTTGAAAACTCAAAACACTTTGCTGTATCTTCATTATACTGAGTTTCACAGCTGACTGATACTAATATTAATGATTAGTTAGGACCGCCACAACTGCCTCCATACATATTTATTGTGTCACGACCAATTTCATCCTTTCAGAACATCATCATGTTGCTTGTAGTTAAACAAAGTAAGAAATTAGGTATGGTCATACTGTGTGATCGCAATTACCGTTAGCGCTATACTATATACAATTACTTCACACTCGTTTCTGTAATCACTCACTATTTGTCTTGTGCTTTTATTGTATAGAATTGTACCAAGTTCAGCAGAGCTCTTTTTTAATTTGTTAACAACGTAAAACTGAAACGATCAAACGATCCAGCTCAGTTATCGCATGTTCAATGACAATAGATTTTTCTTCTTTTTTTTTGTAACTGCTTTTATTCACTAGTCATGATCATTCTGTCATGATCATTCTATATGAGTGCAATAACTTTCAGTTATATTACATATCAGCCTTTTCCTCACAGCTTCACCCATATCTGTGTTTGACATATCTATTGAACACACCTCCTCCTCCCTCTCTCCATGTCCACATCTTCCTCCCTCTGTTTTCCATCTCCTCCTCTGACCTCTATCTGTCTACCAATTCCTCCTCAGTCCCTCAGTCTAATTCATCTCCTTTTGCCCTTCTCTTTATCCATTTCCTCCAAACCCTCTGTCTGACCGTATCTTCCTCCCCCTTTCCTCTGACGCTATCCTCCTCTCCCTCTCTGTCTCTGCTTCTCTACTTCTCCTCTCTCTATGTCCACATCTTCCTCCCTCTGTTGTCCATCTCCTGTCTTTTTACCAATTCCTCCCCAGTCCCTCAGTCTAATTCATCTCCTTTTGCCCTTCTCTTTATCCATTTCCTCCAAACCCTCTGTCTGACCATATCTTCCTCCCCCTTTCCTCTGACGCTATCCTCCTCTCCCTCTCTGTCTCTACTTCTCTACTTCTCCTCTCTCCATGTTCACATCTTCCTTCCTCTGTTGTCCATCTCCTCCTCTGACCTCTGTCTGCCTACCAATTCCTCCCCAGTCCCTCAGTCTAATTCATCTCCTTTTGCCCTTCTCTTTATCCATTATTCTCCACTTCCTTTTCCACCTGCTCATTACTCCTCTACACCTTCCATCTGTCTTATGCATGTCCCCCACCCCTCACTCTGTACATTTCTTCCTCCCCCTGACTCTGTCCATCATCTCATCGATCTCAACCTGCCCCCACCCATACTCATCAGCACATGTAGCCCCTGCAATGAAGTTCAATAAAGCAAGCTGAAACTATTCCACAGACCAGGTTACAAATTAGGGGTTTGAAAATCATTTATTTGCCACTGACATAGACGCCACAATGCAAAACAGGTCGGTAAAGTAGGCCGATACTACTCCAGCACAACAGGCCTCTACATGTCATAGCCCAAAAAACTGTTTCTTATCCTTTTATGTAGGCTGCCCTGTAAAGCAGGTTGATTTGGCAGGGGATGCTGTTTCTCCACAACATGGCGATTGTGGAGAGCAGCCTATATTACAGGGACTAGAAGAAACACATTTTTGCTCCTCTTGGAGCTAGGAGGTTATAAACTCCATTGTGCTGATACTCGTGAGGGTTGCTCTCTCTGTGTCAAATTTGGTTGAAATCGATAAAGGGATTTGGGAAATCATAGACTTTCAAATGTACACACACTCTGTTTTATCAATATGAGACATTTACTTCACAACTATTTGTATAATCAATTACTCACTATTTTATATACCGTATGATGATACTGTTTTATGTAAGCACTGTCGTTTATTTCTCTTCTATTGCAAATAATTTTAGCAGATTTAACATACAGAGCTCAGTCTTCATTTTATTAACATTATACAACGGAAACCGACGAGTTTGATTATTTTAACTCTGTAACATATTCAAGACAGCTCGTTTTTTACACTTTCAATCACAATACATGTTTTGTAATACCTTATTCAGGAGCTAGGATCATTCAGTCGGATCGCAGTTACTGTTTGTTGTATTCCACATAACTATTTTATAAGAGTTTGATATAATTAGTCACTTATCGTCATATCTGACAAATGACGATGCAGCTTTTTGTAACCACTGTCATCTGTCCCCTTGTTATTGTGCATAATTATTTTGTTCATACTTGATTGTGTCTATATTTGTAATTATTTTGGTTAATTAGGTAGTGTTTTTCTTACATTGTAGCCTCATTTCTGTATTCAAGTTTTTATCTGTACTTTTAATGATTGTGATGCCAGAAACGATTGCACTCGACAGAGTACAAGTGGTATGTTAATGTGGTTACCTCTCTCGTGGAGCGCCCCTCTCTGGACTGTTCACTGTACAGATCTTTCTGTGTTTACATGCACTTACTGCTCGCCATGCTTCCGCCAGGGGATCGAGAGGATGTTTAAGTAATCGTTTCTAAATTTTTGTCTCTAACATTACAACTGACAGCTGTAGACCTCACATGATGATAATGGCACAACCCGGTAAGGATTTATTATAAGGCTATAATAGTGTGAGTTGCCAACTATTTAAGATACTATAACTTTTAGCCTAATTACTTGTTTTGTTTAACTGCAGGCGACCTGATTATCTAAAAGAAGAGACGAGTTGTGACATAATAAATGTGTATGAGTTCGGCTGTGCTGATTCTCATTAATCGTTACTATGACTTTGCTGTGCGCTTCTTTTCTTGGTGCCTTTGACAGTATTCTTTTTTTAAATTTTTTGTGTTCCATGTACAAACAAAAGCATATGGGCCTAAACATGACATTAGAGGATTTACCTAGTCACTAACCCCAAAGGAATTGCAATGTAACTTTTAGATTCAAATGAGCATCAGTTTTAGTTTTCAGAGAAACTTTAAGCAAGTCGTTACTCACCTGAACTTAAACCATTCACATGAAACTGGAATTAACTGCTACAGGGAAAGTCCACGTGGCCAATAAAATAGATGCAGGAACAGCGATTTCTGTCACGTTTCCTCTAACACAGATAGCACACCCTCTAGCGAGTAGTGACTGAACTATACTATCACCTACTGTCGTACGGTATAGGAAGAAAAATGAGTTGCTACCTCCAGTTAGTTCAAAATTCGTATGTGGTAACTTGCGGCATAACCAAAATTTATGCCGTCTTCTATACACCGTATGATGGCACTTCAATAGGCAGCCTTCGTGAGATTCACTCAACTTTCCTTTCAGGATCAGGTCATTTTGCTCACGAGATTTATGTACAAGATTCATTAGTGTAAACATGACAGCTTTAGAGATAAAAATGATATTCTTAAGATTTTTTGCGTGTAGCTTTAAATCAAATAAACCAGCGGATTATCGTCGTTCTACCTAAGAGTACTCATTGCCCGTATCGTGTTTCCATGGGCGACGCATTTGAACCGCAAAATTGTATCTCTCTGGATGTGTCGGCATCAAATTTTATCCCACATAACAAACTACAGGGGGTCTGTCATCAAAGACGTTGTAGAGGTCGGCACCTGCAACAATAGCGTTAACCGGAACACAATTCTGTAGTACGGAAACGGGTTCTCGGCGTCGAGAGACTGCAGGGAAGTTCTCCGAGATGCTTCACAAACGGCATCAGTAGCATCCTAGACATAGACACGACATCTGGAATCATGGCGTCATGACGACTTAGGTCGACCATCAAACCAGCATTTACCACAGTCAGATGGAGATCTTCGTCGAAAGATCCGGTTTGCACTCCAGGAATACCGAAAATATTTTCTACAAAGAAACTCTGCACCCAACAGATGAGTTTGTTGTGTCCGTAAGGCTTGTAGCTTAAATTCGTAGTTTTGGGATGAAGATCCAAGCAAATTGTTTGTCCCTCGCATTCTGAACGCTGTTTGTTAGTCTTTGGAAAGACAGGAAGAAGCGCTGAAAGATGACGTTGCGGCATGTTGTAGCTTTATCGGCGCATGCATGTCGCTACCGTATCTTCAGCCACTGTGTTTGAAGATGCTACTGTTCCTGTTTAACATCTTTCCTTTGTCACTGAGTGCTGCGCTTTTGCTGCCTACGTTGCACAGTGAAAGACATGTTCTTAAATGTTTGTCTTTCTCCTGCGTCCCACCAAATGCTGTTAGTCCGACGCAATTTTGTGCTGACGATACTATTAAGTCTATTCTACACCAATAACAGATCTGTCAAACTGGTCAAACTGCCGTGTATGTCTGCTTCTGCAAAACTACTAGACGATTTTTCATGAGGTTTTCAAAGGTAGCTTGAACATATATTAAAATACCATATAAGCTTTATTTAATCAAAACCGGATCTTCGGGAAGAAATTGTCATTTAAAACTTTCGTATCTGTCTGAACACCCTAATCTCTTTCACAGGGTTTTCACAGGTAACTTGAGCACATCTTGAGTCACCGTTCAGGCTTTATTTAATTGAAATTGGATCACGAATGAAAAGATATCATAGTTGAAAGTTTTGTCCATACTAATATAATAAATGCCAAACTAACTGCCTGTTAGGTTTCCACGACTAATCTCATGGACCGATTTTGATGGAATTTGGTATGAAGGTAGCTTAACCCCGAATAAGAATGTAAGCTGCTTTAGAAAGTTTATAGTGCAAGCTACTTTTTGATTTGAAGAATATTTCGCAAATTAGGGAAACATATTTACTTTTTGAAAAATCTATTCACTCTTTGACGTTTGATCTTTATTGTTTTTGTGAAAATGCTTTTATCTATATACTCGTATATAAGAGGCAATGTTCTCACTGGCTGACTCATCAGACCGCTAAGGTCAGAAATTTCAAATTTGGAAAGTATGTAGACCTTATATTTTAGGCTTCGTTTACGACGTAATTTTTCGAAATAGGGGATGAAACGTTCTTTTCTTTTTTTTTACTATGCCGTCATTAAAACAATTCTGAAGCTAAACCTACGAAAATTGGTATTTGCTTTCTTGGTCAGAAATAAAGAAATATGTTTTTCATCATTTTTGGAAATTGAACCACTAAAGGGGTAAAATAGCGGTTGACAGATTTTTGAAAATAAATCATTGTTAAAGAACTTCTAAAGCATTCTTAAAGCTTCATCTATGAAAACTGGTATTTGACTTCTCGCTTAGAAATACAAAATACATGTATCAGTGTTTTTTGAAATTCAGCCCCCTAAGGGAGTGAAAATGAAATGGAAAGTTTTATGCAATTATATTTTGTATTTGGCTTCTCTGTTATAAATAGGAAAATACGTTTCATTGTTTTGAAAATTCAAAACTTAAGGCAGTGAACTTTGGAATGAAAATTTTTAAGGACATATTACGTTATATTAAAAGAATTTAAAGCTATATCTATGAAAATTGTTATTTCATTTCTCACTTTAGATATAAAGAAATATGTGTTTCTATGGAAACATCACCACAAGAACGCAAAAAACTTGATTGACAAAAACCTTAGACTCCAACTATCAGAACCGCATTTTGGTCAGAAGTACATTCGGAAAAGATCATATTTCTACAGCTTGAAAAGATTAGAATGCGTTGCAGTTTGTGAAATACACTCCTGGAAATGGAAAAAAGAACACATTGACACCGGTGTGTCAGACCCACCATACTTGCTCCGGACACTGCGAGAGGGCTGTACAAGCAATGATCACACGCACTGCACAGCGGACACACCAGGAACTGCGGTGTTGGCCGTCGAATGGCGCTAGCTGCGCAGCATTTGTGCACCGCCGCCGTCAGTGTCAGCCAGTTTGCCGTGGCATACGGAGCTCCATCGCAGTCTTTAACACTGGTAGCATGCCGCGACAGTGTGGACGTGAACCGTATGTGCAGTTGACGGACTTTGAGCGAGGGCGTATAGTGGGCATGCGGGAGGCCGGGTGGACGTACCGCCGAATTGCTCAACACGTGGGGCGTGAGGTCTCCACAGTACATCGATGTTGTCGCCAGTGGTCGGCGGAAGGTGCACGTGCCCATCGACCTGGAACCGGACCGCAGCGACGCACGGATGCACGCCTAGACCGTAGGATCCTACGCAGTGCCGTAGGGGACCGCACCGCCACTTCCCAGCAAATTAGGGACACTGTTGCTCCTGGGGTATCGGCGAGGACCATTCGCAACCGTCTCCATGAAGCTGGGCTACGGTCCCGCACACCGTTAGGCCGTCTTCCGCTCACGCCCCAACATCGTGCAGCCCGCCTCCAGTGGTGTCACGACAGGCGTGAATGGAGGGACGAATGGAGACGTGTCGTCTTCAGCGATGAGAGTCGCTTCTGCCTTGGTGCCAATGATGGTCGTATGCGTGTTTGGCGCCGTGCAGGTGAGCGCCACAATCAGGACTGCATACGACCGAGGCACACAGGGCCAACACCCGGCATCATGGTGTGGGGAGCGATCTCCTACACTGGCCGTACACCACTGGTGATCGTCGAGGGGACACTGAATAGTGCACGGTACATCCAGACCGTCATCGAACCCATCGTTCTACCATTCCTAGACCGGCAAGGGAACTTGCTGTTCCAACAGGACAATGCACGTCCGCATGTATCCCGTGCCACCCAACGTGCTCTAGAAGGTGTAAGTCAACTACCCTGGCCAGCAAGATCTCCGGATCTGTCCCCCATTGAGCATGTTTGGGACTGGATGAAGCGTCGTCTCACGCGGTCTGCACGTCCTGCACGAACGCTGGTCCAACTGAGGCGCCAGGTGGAAATGGCATGGCAAGCCGTTCCACAGGACTACATCCAGCATCTCTACGATCGTCTCCATGGGAGAATAGCAGCCTGCATTGCTGCGAAAGGTGGATATACACTGTACTAGTGCCGACATTGTGCATGCTCTGTTGCCTGTGTCTATGTGCCTGTGGTTCTGTCAGTGTGATCATGTGATGTATCTGACCCCAGGAATGTGTCAATAAAGTTTCCCCTTCCTGGGACAATGAATTCACGGTGTTCTTATTTCAATTTCCAGGAGTGTATATACAAACTAATTAAGAAAAACAGATAACTCTGTGCAGACCATAGAGTCAGCGTGAGTGAAGTAGTGGGCTCTAAGCTAGTCGCTTGATATGTGCTACGTGATAAATTCAGAGTAATGAATACAGCGCTTGTACCATCTTAATGTGTTTAATCCATACTTCCACACTATTTGTTACCTAATGCAAACGTTGTGTAATTTATAGTTACTACAGTAGCACGATGCGTAGATGGGCGCTGCTGCCCATGCACCTCTGTACACTTTGCTGGGCAGTGACGCTGCACATGTCGACGAATCGTGCTTTGCGATGGCTTCGGAGGGGGAGGGGGCGCAGGACACGCATCTCAAGCAGTGCTTACCTGCACAGGCAGACACGTGAAGGCAGCTAACGTTATTGCATGTACAGTAGCTTACTTACCATTACTCATCACAGCAAAACCACTGATATGGGAGTGCAACTTCAGGTAACAGCTAGCATCCAATACAATTATTACTATGGGTCTACGAGAGCACTGCAGATCCTGGTCATCTGAGTCCAGAGTGTGGTGGATGGAAGAGGCTGAGGCGGGAGCGCCTGTCGCCATCAAATCGCAACCATCAACCATCTGCCTGAAGTGAACAACACGCCAGAAAATTGGGCAGTTTAGTTGACCTCGAGGTGGAAGCTCATTTATCTCAAGATCCAGACAAGGCATAAGCACTTGTTTACAGTTAAAACAGCTGCTCTTCAGCATCAAAATCTGCATAAATAATTGCAGAACTATGAGTAGTGTTGCAGACTTGGCCAAATAGTTTACAAATGAAGCAATGTCAATAAGCGTCACTGACTCGAATGGACGTTAATACGAAAAAAGACGACGTAAACAAGAGACCTGGAAGTGAAGGAGATTCAAATCTTAGATGTAACAGAAACCAAAATTAAATTACATGGAAAAAATAATCTTGGGATCTACACAGTGTTTATTTATTTCATTTAGTGGAGATTTGGAGAGATAATGCTCAAGGTGTACTATCACCCTAGATACTGAGTAAAGAAGCGGGTTAAAGCTACATATATCGCAGAGCAAGAAACATTACAACAACATTTAAACATGACAGAGGAACAGGAACAAGTATTGCGTTATATGCTCCTGCTAATTATGAAGCAAACGAATCTGAACTATTAGGCAAACTACTGATAACAACGAATAAATATCAAAGTCGCCATATAATTTTCCTCGGATACTTCAACACAGAACATGGTAACCATTCAGTGGCACTGTTCACGTTTCTGGAGCAGTTGTTCTAAATGAACAACGACCAGCTATTTTGAACCTTTGTTTCGCTTAATGAATTAAAAATAACTAATAAATGTTATGTAAGAGGGATTTTAGAAAGATGACTTCAACACACAGATGAGTGACACAATCTTTGATTATGTGTATGATATTTTAAATAGTTACAGTATTAACCCTGCAAATAAAGCGAAAACTACCCTGTTATGTTATAGATTACAAATTTCTCCCTTTGTGCAAAAGGAGTATTAATTAATATGACTAAGTCACCTTTAAGATTACTTTTCCTACCCATTAAACCGTTCACGTTACTGTATAAAAGGTCAGCTTTCTTTTAGGCAACATACAGCATTGACCTGTGTGTCGTGCCAGGTTAGGACAACGGCGAATGTAGTTCATCTTTAACCCCAGTATTATATTTATATGAGTTACTACTGTTTATGAACTGCTGTTGTTCGCTGAGACCAAATTGCACATAAAAATAAGTGTAAAAAATGGTTCAAATGGCTCTGAGCACTATGGGACTTAACACCTGAGGTCATCAGTCCCCTAGAACTTAGAACTACTTAAACCTAACTAACCTAAGGACATCACACACATCCATGCCCGAGGCAGGATTCGAACCTGCGACTGTAGCAGTCGCGGGGATCCGGACTGAAGCGCCTAGAACCGTACGGCCACCTCGTCCGGTAAGAATAAGTGTACTGTGAGACTATTTTCAGTACGCCAATCTGTCTAAAACAGATATTCTGGTAGAGATTCTGTACGGTTGCCTTTGCAAGTTTTCGAGTAATGAATATATATCCTTTTTTCAACGAACAGTTGGCGCCGAATGCTCCATTTTAAGGCATCAGAAATGAAAAATAGGCAAAACATGTTAAATTTTTGGTTCATTCACTTGGGCGGCAAGCCTCTCATTACGTGAAACGCACAAGTCACTGTTTTACACGTGTGAAGGGATCAATAATGTGAGAATTTCTGTTAAATGTTTTTCAATAAGCAGAATAAAAAATGACGAAAAGCGATTTTATTTATGTACAGCATTAAGATTATTAAGAACTAGCATGTTTTGTGCAATATATGATTGAGAGTATCGTGTTTAATTCAGCTTTGGTGACGATCCATTTCCAGAGCATCAATTAATAATTGTTATGAAAATATAGCACATTACTACGTTTCCTTTATGAGCTTCTTATATTTTGAGACCATTCTCTAAATAACAAGCTGAGAGAATAATCCATTTACCGACTATGACAAAGGCGAACATTAATAACAGCTCTAGCACAATACGGATAAGCAGAAACGCTTTGCACGTATGTCGTAATATATAGCAACTGGCAAACACAGGAGCGTCAGTTCAATTATTTTGGAGCTCAACTTTGGACAACAGCACTTATGTCACGTAAACAGTTGAAGTTTAATTCTAAAAGAGAGCAAAATACTGGTAGCTGTAGTTACGACGTTCCCTCCATGAGACCATAAAATCAATGTTAATTAGACAGAAAAAATAAAATATGCCGCTTCTAATTTAAGAATAATTCAAGCATACATAATAAACAGATACGACGGTCTCAGGAAAGATGCGTAAACTCGCATTATTGCTTTGAGGGTGTGGAATGGGTAGTGTAGAGGCTGGAATTCTGCGTGCTGCCCTAAGCAGAATGCCTACAGAACCAGAACAAACAATCAGCATGACAGGTAGAGGCGGAGGTCTCGAGAATTGAGGACCAACCCAACGACACCTTAGACCCTACTATCTGCCCGGTCTTCTCGAGCTTCACTGAGTGGCCACGTATAAAGTGGAGAGGGTTTCCGCTGAGGTCTCGCATTTCCTTTTGTCGCTGCTAGTGTTAAATACATCTTATATCTGCTGAGGTCAGCCGTTGCACTGTTCGCTGCACCCTTTTTTCAATTCGCCAACTATTTTGGTGGGCTCTCAACAGGAGCAGCATGTCCTTTTGTAGCTTGGCAACTGCACGGAGAACAGACTTGTCATCTCCCGCATCAGTGTCCAGACGTGCTGCAGCAAGTGGGTTTGAGCCACCAGTATAGTTCAAGTACTATTCTCAATCAGCTTGATTGGACACAAACTACAAGGTTTTATATTTTACTCTGTGTGGTAATAATGGGAGCATAGCGTGCCTCACGTGCTGCGTACTCAGAATCTAACTGTATTGTCGCACGAACCAGAGGACTGCGAGTGATCACACTACAACTACAAACATTAGCTAGGCTTGTCACAATGTTGATGGTAATCAAACTGCAAGATGATTGATTTTGTGCAACGTTGGAGGTAATGAATTCGAAAGAATCGAGGAGATCTCTACAAATTTTGCAGGATAGAAAATCTGGTCGGAGGTTGGAAGTCCAAGCATGTTCCGATGAAGAAGATCGAAAAACAGGCAGTGAGGTGTGAGTACACGGAGACCAGAGCATGTGTTTTTTTCAAGTTAGAATCCATTTTTCGTTTTGATTGTTACGAAACCTATTCATAAATTAGCATTCGATTGCATGTACGAAAAAAAAAAACATAGATATTTTGTATACAATCTGTACTTACATTTTGACATTACTTCCCCATGTAGTCACGACCCAAATTCAAACATCGTCCTAGACACCAGCTCCTTCATCAAAGAATGGTGCCGCCTGAAGCCTCACCTAGTTATTGGCTGCATCCTCGAGCTCGTTGTCCGTCGTGAAGTGCTGAGTAGCCAGCTTGGCCTTCACCTCGGGGAACAGATGAAAGCTACTTGGCGCCACGTCCGCCCTGTAGGAAGGATGTTAGAAACCATCCCACTAAAAAGTGAGTTTTTCCTTTGCTCGATTCGCAGTATGGGGCTGCACATTGTCTTGGAGGAGAACTTCCGATGTGATATCACAGTATTCTGACGTGTTACTCTCATGAAATCTGTTGTCAAAATTCTTTTGCGATCCCAAGAAACTGTTACCCTCGTTTTGCGGTTTGACAGTATCTGCTTGATTTTTTTGGGCTTTATGGAAGAATGACAGTATCCATTGTTTGGACTGTCTTATTTTCAGAGTTCACGTACTGCTCCCATCTCTCTTTCCGAGCCATGATTTTGTTCAGAAATTCCTCCCCCTTCTCTTGACAGCGCTGAAGCAATGTCAAGCCCGAACTCACTATTTCAGTTTTGTGAACATCGACTTCACATTGCGGTACCCATCGCGCACAAAACGTATGGTACCCTAACATTTCTGTACAATGTCAAGGGAGATCATTCTTCGAATCTGAGGCACATCTTCAGAAAGTTTGAAAATTGTGAACCAACATCTCACAAGCACAGTTTAGTCAACATGTTACACAAATTCAACACTCATATCTGACTGTCTGCCTCTGCCATTTGCCCCGCGGGATAGCCGCGCGGTCTGTTGGCGTCTTGTCACGGTCCGCGCGGCTGCCCCCCTCGGAGGTTCGAGTCCTCCCTCGGACATGGGTGTGTTTGTCGTCTTTAGCGTAAGTTAGATTAAGTTCGATTAAATAGTGTGTAATCTTAGGGACCGATGACCTCAGCAGTTTGGTCCCATAAGACCTTACCGCAAATTTCCAAATTTTCTTTGCCATTATCATCATGCACATCTGGGCGACGAGCCTTGACTTTCCGCATCACTCCATCACAACACCTTCACTCAAATCCCCAGCTTCCTAAACACTTCACAATCGATTGTCAGTCTCAGTGGCCTTGACTCCTGCTGTTGGCAGAAAGCGAATGACACAGCGTACCTCACAACTGGTGGGAAAGGCAGGTACCGGCTGAGTAAGTGACACCTCTCCCGTTGCGTTATAAAATGCGGCAGTCGGTATTTACTATTTAATTATCCTCCTTAGTTAAGAGATGTGACCGTGAGCATCGGATTACCCAAGAGAACAACGAAAGCAGGCTAGCAAAGAAAAACGTTAGTTATAAGACGACGAAACTGTTTGAGGAAATAAGTATGTAGACGAAGTAAATTTGGAATGAAGAGTTGTTGTTGGCTCAGGTCGATAACTTCACGAGGTTCCAAAAATAAAGCACAATACGCAAGCCAAGAATACCTGCTCTAAATAAAGGGAGAAACTCAATGACAGAATGAAGCACATTTGGCAGGAGATCAAAAGACATAATCGACCAAATTGATTGCTCCGCGCGGACAGCAAAGGATGACTCGATCAAGTCGACGACCATTGCGGGGACTGACGTCATCCCAATCACTTTCTAATGTTACAGCTTACAACAGTTTTTAAGGTACAATGCTCTCAACATTTCATAAAGAACAATTACCTAGTTCAACAAATTTTACCGTTCATGGTCATTTGTTCATGATGATAAACACATCGGTGGATGATTATCTAAAACTTATCACAATGGACCAGTATTTTAAACATAGCTGCACAACAGCAACGGTTCCACGTAATAAAATTAAAAACAGCCGACCAGTTGCAATGGATAAAGAAATCTTTACCTAGGTTTCAACAAATTTAAATTTGTCTTCTTCAGAAGGCGGCAATTTTACATGAGTATGGACTGATGTATCATCGTAGTTTTTACAAATATCTGCATAGAGTCGCTTGTGAGCTCTGCAACATCCATGTACTAATTTACATTTACATAACAAACCCTATTTTCAGGGCTATATTTTAATTTGGACAAATGGATCTATGCAGATATTTGTAAAAACGACGATGATACATCAGTTCATACTAATGTAAAATTGCCGCCTTCTGAAGAAGACAAATTTAAATTTGTTGAAACCTAGGTAAAGATTTCTTTATCCATTGCAACTGGTCGGCTGTTTTTAATTTTATCACAATGGACCAGTTATATTACCGGTATTTTTCATTAATTTTCTGTCACGCGATACTTTCATAGAGCTCTAGTCGGAAAATTTACAAATGCTTTTACCAAACCTCAAAAATTTCGCTTCACTAATTGGAAAGTGTTAGTCACAGTCAAAAAAAGTTTATAAAAATTCGTACACCTAGCAACATTAAATCAACAACTCTCAACAATGACTCATCCCACAGCAACTTAACAACTGATTACTGTAGGACACCGCTCCTACTTTGTTTCATGACGCTACTCAGCGTCAAGGTTGGAGCGCATTTATACCATCACTTAAGACATTTAGGTTTGCTTATTTCAACACCTTATGGTCACAAACTTCTAGTTAATAACATTCGTTAAACCTCTCAGTAATTCATATGATCTTCTAAATGGTAATTAATCAGGCCCTACTCTTGTAGAATGGAACTGAAGCACTTTCATTATAACCTTTTTATACAGACAATGAAATATCTATATTGAAGTAGTTTTCAAATTATGGCACATATGATAAAATCACACACGTTAATATGATCATGAAAAAGAATACTTTAAACGATTATAGGTCAATGGTCCACCGTAAATCTCCCATTGGAATCAATTTTTTAGAGCATTTAGTGCTATCAAACTATTTTATTCACGTTATAGTTTCCGTTATTACCACAGGCTGTAATAGCTGCCTGCTAGCGTTTCCAATACCAGTGATATTGTTTGTATATATTCTTGTTATATAGATAATCTGGTGACATTTGAAATTTAGTGATTTCTTTGCAATTCTTTGGTTTTAAATCCTATTATAAATAAAAAATTCTTAGTTAGCTAAAATTTTCTGGTAACATAAGCGCATTTTCGTGGATTGTGAACTATTCTTTCTAAAATCTACATTTTTATTAAACGAGAATTTTCTATTAATCTCACGTCTTCTTTTAAGGTATAATCATTTGATAATACGGCATCCAACTCCTTTTCCCATCGGTTCTGCGGCGTCGCATGACTGTATTCTTCTTTTCATGGGTTTGTCCCACTATGAGTTAATTACAATATTTAGGCAGTTTTGAGAGGAGGTTTAATCACTTTAGCAGTTGCTGTTGCAGTTGCCACTGTAATTTTTTTTATAGAATCCTTGAAAATGCTCTCCTGTCAGATTGCGACCCACTGAACTACCGATAATTTGAAATAATGAATGACAAAGTATCAGAACCCAACTAAAAAATATGGTCGGTTAACACAGGAATCACATGTGAGTACGCAAGACAAACTTGAATAGACGTAATAGGCACGTGTGCAGTACTCATTTGCTCATCGCAACAATACGACTTCGTGCACGCCCCTATTCACACACACGTACACGTGCAGAAACGAATGTAGCGCCAGGGATTAGCTGCAAGGAAGTGGAAGTTTTAAAGAAGTGCGCTAGCACATTCAGGTAGCTGCCTCGAGTATCTGTTAAGTAATGGCAAGTTTTATTTTATGTTTGCACCTCGCAGCATTTTCATTGAGTCTGAATTCGAGAGGGGAAAAAGTCACAAAATATTTGTCCTCTCAAACGAAGACGCTAATAAAAATCTAAGAGGTACCATACTTTTTTTTTTTTTTTTTTTTTGCATGACCTCTCTGTATACATTTCGAGACCGTAAAATGTGCATGTGGAAGGCGGCGCTTTCATTCCCCGAGTTTAGCTCGGTGTGATTTCAAGACTCCGACAGACATGATTTACAGACAAGAACGTTCAGCGTCTGTCTTTCTATTTTCCACTCCGGTTAAAGCTCTGCACATCGGAAATGCAATAAATGACATGCTCTCTCGGCTCCCAACGATTTAACAGCTAACTTATAGCATGGTGTCACAAACTAAATAAACTGCTGGATTTACAATCTCTGTAAGCCCTGGCCAAACAGCTCCAAAACGTCTGCGCACGATTCCGTTTGCGTATGCGATGCGTTCACTACGCGTTCTCTACGTAATGACTGTGTTAGTATTTCGGGAAGATATCCGCCTTTTCCATGTGCAGTTCTAAAGAAACTGTGAGTTGTCACCAGTTAACTGTTCCCTCTTGAAGTATTTTTGTTTTTTAAAGGTTATTTTCGTACCCTCCGTTTTATTTTCTCGGTTTACAACATAGTATATCAGTATGTTAGCGCAGTGTGAGAGTCCAGTGGATAGCTATAGTTCTACTTGTGTGAGTGTTTTGCCCTGCCCATATGTGTACAGTAACCAAAATCTAGAATTCGGATCGTTAGTCTGAGCTTAGCTGATCTATCATAGTGGAAGAAAGATTGGTGGCTAGCAATTTCGTTGAACAAATCAGCCGCACACGGGTTTCGAGAAAAAGACTGCAGTGATCAGAGAAAAGGGACCATTTCAGTTTATCATATGTAGATAGTAGAAGACAGAAGTACTGAAGCTTCTGGCGTACATCAGGGCACGCAACGGAAACTTACTGTTCTTTACATACACCAATAAGCCAAAACATTATGACCACTAGGACCGCGATGATGGATGCTACCTTGTGGCGTTGCGATCACGTGACGCGATAGCAAAAAAGTGTAGGCGGAGCAGAAACGGACAGGAGATCACACTAGAGGAGATAAGGGCGGTGAATGCGAAACGTCCCCTTTGAACATTTATACATGACTGTGCTTAAACTGACACACAATATTTTTTAGCGCAACGCAATCTGACTTTCAAAAATCCCTGCAAAAGAATGGCCCTGACTAACATTAATCTATACCTTTCACAAATCACTTACCTCACCAAAAATCTCCGTTACTCGAACTACTGCAATACAGCGAGCGCCACTACTGCCAGCTAAATAAAAGATTCAAACTACTGAAGGCACTAGCTACTGATAGGCATATTTAGCAAATGAAAGATATTAATAGAGAACAAACAATGTATTTACCTTAATAGTTATAATATATATATAGCAGTTCATGACAAATTACAAAACTCCGCCATCTCTCTCCCCAAATCCACCACTGCTGGCGGCTCACCTCCAACTGCGCAACGCTACGCGCTGTTGACATCCAGCTGCCGCTGCCCAACACTACAATGGCAGACAACAATGCAAACTAGCCACAGACTGCACACAGCACAGCCAGTGATTTTCATACAGAGCGCTACGTGGCGTTACCATTAAAAAACCCTATATAGCCTACTTACAAATGAAGAAATACATTGAGATAATCGACTTTGACAAAGGATAGATTATTACTGCACAGAGCCTGTAAAGCTCGAAAACGGCGAAGCTGGTCGAATGTTCACGTGCTATTGTCATGAGCATCAACGGAATGATGTAGGACAGTGAAACGACCAATAGGCGCTACATCTACATCTACATTTACATCCATACTCCGCAAGCCACCTGACGGTGTGTGGCAGAGGGTACTTTGAGTACCTCTATCGGTTCTCACTTCTATTCCAGTCTCGTATTGTTCGTGGAAAGAAAGATTGTCGGTATGCCTCTGTGTGGGCTCTAATCTCTCTGATTATATCCTCATGGTTCCTTCGCGAGATATACGTAGGAGGGAGCAATATACTGCTTGACTCATCGGTGAAGGTATGTTCTCGAAACTTCAACAAAATCCCGTACCGAGCTACTGAGCGTCTCTCTTGCAGAGTCTCCCACTGGAGTTTATCTATCATATACGTAACGCTTTCGCGATTATTAAATGATCCTGTAACGAAGCGCGCTGCTCTCCGTTGGATCTTCTCTATCTCTTCTATCAACCCCATCTGGTACGGATCCCACACCGGTGAGCAGTATTCTAGCAGTGGGCGAACAAGTGTACTGTAACCTATTTCCTTTGTTTTCGGATTGCATTTCCTTAGGATTCTTCCAATGAATCTCAGTCTGGCATCTGCTTTACCGACGATTAATTTCATATGGTCATTCCATTTTAAATCACTCCTAATGCCTACTCGCAGATCATTTATGGAATTAACTGTTTCCAGTTTCTGACCTGCTATATTGTAACTAAATGATAAAGGATCTTTCTTTCTGTGTATTCGCAGCACATTACACTTGTCTACATTGAGATTCAATTACCATTCCCTGCACCATGCGTCAATTCGTTGCAGATCCTCCTGCATTTCTATACAGTTTTCCATTGTTACAACTTCACGATATACTACAGCATCATCCGCAAAAAGCCTCAGTGAACTTCCGATGTTATCCACAAGGTCATTTATATATATTATGAATAGCAACGGTCCTACGACACTCCCCTGCGGCACAACTGAAATCACTCTTACTTCGGAAGACTTCTCTCCATTGATAATGACATGCTGCATTCTGCTATCAAGGTACTCTTCAATCCAATCACACAATTTTGTTCATTGAACGACTGTGGGGAACTGTATCAAACACCTTGCGGAAGTCAAGAAACACGGCATCTAACTCGGAACTCGTGTCTATGGCCCTCTGAGTCTCGTGGACGAATAGCGCAAGCTGGGTTTCACACGGTCATCCTTTTCGAAACCCATGCTGACTCCTACAGAGTAGATTTCTATCTCCAGAAAAGTCATTATACTCGAACACAATACGTGTTCCAAAATTCTACAACTGATCGACGTTAGAGATATAGGTCTATAGTTCTGCACATCTGTTCGACGTCCCTTCTTGAAAACGGGGAAGACCTGTGCCCTTTTCCAATCTTTTGGAACGCTACGCTCTTCTAGAGACCTACGGTACACCGCTGCAAGAAGGGGGGGGGGGGGGGGGGCAAGTTCCTTCTCGTACTCTGTGTAAAATCGAACTGGTATCCCATCAGACCCAGCGGCCTTTCCTCTTTATAGCGATTTTAATTGTTTTTCTATCCCTCTGTCATCTATTTCGATATTTACCATTTTGTCATCTGTGCGACAATCTAGAGAAGGAACTACAGAGCAGTCTTTCTCTGTGAAACAGCTTTGGAAAAATACATTTAGTATTTCGGCCTTTTGTCTGTCATCCTCTGTTTCAGTACCATTTTGGTCACAGAGTGTCTGGACATTTTGTTTTGATCTACCTACCGCTTTGACATAAGAACATAATTTCTTAGGATTAGTTGGACGTCCACTACTCTTCACGGAGCTTAGTGTTTGGAGGCTTGTCTGCTCTGAAAAGTAGGATGGATGGTGGTCTGTGGCATCTCTGCCGAAATTGCACAATTCTGGTGCACGCACAAGTTTCTAGGAGCACAGTGTTCATCGTACACGTTGAACATGGAGCTCCGCAGCAGACCTCCGCTACGAGTTCACACGTTGACCCGACTATTACCATTTCAGTGCTGCACGGGACCATCGGGATTCGACTGTGGCTCAATGAAAACGTGTCGTCACTTCGGGTGGATCACACTTTCGCTACAGCAGGTCGATCGTCGTCTCCACAAACGCCGTCATCGATCTGAACGGCCGCTCAAAACGTGCAGGGCGCAGCGTATGCAGGCTGGTGGGAGCAGTATGGTGCTATGGGAGACATTCTCTTGCACTTGCGTGGGACCTGTACTAGTAATCGAAGACACGCTGACAGCTGCGAACCACCTTCACCCCTTAATGCTCGATGTCTTTCCCGACGGTGATGCCGTCTTTCAGCGGTATAATTGTCCGTGTCTCGGAGCCAGAACGATAATACAGTGGCTTAAGGAACATTTTAGCGACTCACTGGGTCGCTATTGGGTACCATCACCGCGTACGCAAATCAATGGACCGATATGCACGCGAATTACGTGACCTGTGCCTAGATATCTAATGTTATTTACCTCCACAAATCTACCAACAAACTGTCGGATCCCTGGTACGCAGAATCAGCGATGTATTTCGTTCCGAAGACGGACAAACATGCCGTTAAGCAGGTTGTCATAACGTGAATTTTAAAATTTTCCCGGCGAATTGACTGTTCAAACAAATTTCGGGCTTGCAGCCGGTCGTCGTTCAATACTTCGCACGATATTTCAACTGGGCACCTGCCAGTCATCTTCAGGTGAGCCGTCGCAGACTGGCGAAAACGTAGTTTTTTTTTTCTTTATTGTATTTCAATTCCCCATCGGGGCGGGCGCGAAAACGTCCTCCGCTCCGCAATATATAGCGTACTGTAACTATTCTTCGCATGCGTCGAAAACTTGATAGTTGAACAAACACTGCCCGCCGGCAGCGCCCTCGCTGGTGGAATAGCGGAACTCAGTCGCCCTCTGCGTTGCTGTTTGCCACGGCCGTCGACGCACTCTGTCGTCTTCGATTTGAGCAAATCGTGGGGATGATGGGTTTTCATGCACTGTCCAGCTGGTAGCAGCTGTCACGGTTTAACAGATTTTCCGCTAGTCGTATTTCTACGGATTCTTTAATAATGGAGTCCCAGAAAGACGTTGCTGTGGACAAAATCATTGTTTTCTCATACCCCATTGAATGTCCAGTAGAAATACAATGTTCAGCAATAGTGGACTTGCTTCGCTGCAAAAGGCGGGTGTAACGTTGATGTTCAGTGCAGCGTTCTTTAACGGTGCGTGTGGTTTGACCTATGTAAGCCACACCACATTGGCACGGTATCTTGTGAATTCCGGCCTTTCGTAGTAACAGATTGTCCTTAACTGATCCCACAAGGTCCGCAATCTTCGATGGTGGGCGGAAAACCACTTTTACCTGAAATTTTCGGAGGATTCTTGCTATTTTAAACGAAGCGTTGCCAACGAAAGGAAGAAAAGCTAAAGATTGTTCCGGCATGTTCTCCTCTTTATTCACTTCCTGCTACTTAGTTTTAACTGTTAGTGCCCTGTTAATCTGCCGGATGGAATACCCATTTTCGCTGAATACTATCTTTAGATGGGCGAGTTCTTGAGATAAGCTATCTGGATCTGGGACAGTATGAGCTCTATGAACAAGCGTTTAAGCAAACTCATGGTTTGCGATGGGTGATGGCAACTCGATGCTTGCAGGTACAAATCAGTATGGGTGGGTTTCCGGTAAACTGAATGCCCTAGAGAACCATCATTCTTCCTTCGAACCAGGACATCCAAGAAAGGCAAACAACCATCTTTCTCTATTTCCATGGTGAACAGGATGTTGCTATGAATGGAGTTGAGGTGATGTAGAAACTCCATTAATTTATCTTCTCCATAAGGCCACACTATGAAAGTGTCATCCACATACCGCCAAAAAACTGTTTTCGCCAGTCTGCGACGGCTCACCTGAAGATGACTGGCAGGTGCCCAGTTGAAATATCGTGCGAAGTATTGAACGACGACCGGCTGCAAGCCCGAAATTTGTTTGAACAGGTTGTCATAATGTTTTGGCTCATCGGTGTGCAATGGAGCGTCGAGAATGCGTGGTCGGATGTCAATGTTACTCTGCACACGTACACATCATGTGTGTGTAAGAAAATGAGTATAGTTGAAATTCTTTGTGGCAGGTAGAACGGCCACCAGAGGGCATTAATGTTGTTCTTGGTGGTGGTGAAGTTATCAGGCCTGGTAGGGTATGTAAGGATCATGAAGAACATCAGACACTGAGATGCCGCATATTCGCGTCAAACAGCGTGATCAACATCGGAGTGTGTTTGAAAGGGGCCTCATTGTAAGACTCCATCATTTAGTCTTCTGGTCGAATCGTGCAATATCGTCGTTCATGGGACATTCACACATGACAGTGGCTAAATGTTGGACTGCATAGGAACGTGCGGGCAAGCGTACTCGTCGTCAAAGTTCCTGCCGACCATGTCTGACCACCAGAGGGAGGTCAGCAGCTCGTGGTCTAGTGCTGTCGCTGGCTCACGGGTCCCGGGTTCGATTCCCGGCCGGGTTGGGGATTTTTCTCTGCCTGGGGACTCGGTGTTAGTGTTGTCCTCATCATTTCAGCATCATCATCATCATTCGTGACAGTGGCTAGATTGGACTACGTAAAAAATTAGAGTGTGAAAAGAATGGGACTTCGTATGAGCGCTAATGACCGAGCAGTTGAGCGCCCCATAAATCAAACATCATAATCACCAGAAGGGAGGTTAGCCGCACTGAGCACCAAGCACATCGTGAGCCCTTCGCATCTGCTCCTGTCATCCGGTAACAAGTAATGAACTCCTTGCAATATTCTGTGTCATGGCCGGATGCTAGCAGCAGTCTGACTGGAGAATTACCATCCTAAACATAGCTGTCCTTAATACACAACACAGAAGTTGCGTTTGGACGGGGTAGCATTGATTGCTGATGAATGGCGTCGCATTGTGCTTAGCGATGAATCATGGTTTTGCACTAACCGAGATTGTCGGCGAGTATGACAGCGACCTGTGGAGAGCCACAGCAGTGTTATTGCTGGCGTCATTGTGTCCAGACCCATAGGGTATGACTCCAGATCACGGCTGGCGGCAACGGAGAGAGCTCTGACGGCACCAAGCTACGTCACACACATCTTGCGTCCTCGTGTCAGCTCTTACGCGACAGTGTTCTAGCGCTATTTTTCAACAGGACGATCTCCGTCCACACGTATCACGTTTCTCTATGAACCGTTTGTGTGATACTGAGCAACTCCTGTTGCCAGCAAGATATTTCAGTTTGTTCGCGATAGAATATGAGTGTGACTAGCTTGGACGTTAACACCGTACCAGTGCCTGAATCCAGGATATGAAGCAGCAGTTGCGGGCCAGTATACAATGTTTTAATAAAACCCTTCCCAATTGAATCACAGAGGCAGTGCAAAGTCATTTTGGTAAATTGGCTCATACTGATAAGTTCTTTGTGAAGATGACTCGACACTGTAGTCACTGAAATAACACCAGATAACCTATCAACCCGTGAAGTTTCATTTCGTTTCTCCTCCCTTCGGTGCTTCACTTTTTTTATCAGACAGCCAGAAAAAAAAGAAACTGTCTTCAACCAGAAAGATGGTTTTTTGACACCGTAGTACTCTACTAATGAATTATTTCCCTTGTCTAAGTTTAGTTCCAGTACACCCTACTTTTTACGCCCAGTGCGGGGCACGATATAGCAGTAGTACTATGGATGTAATAATATTTTGACCCTCAACTTGGGGCACATATATATATATATATATATATATATATATATATATATATATATATATATATATATGTGTGTGTGTGTGTGTATACCAGAGAGAGAGAGAGAGAGAGAGAGAGTACGTATGTTCCACATCTCCTAAACCAGTGTAGCGGCAGCCGCCGAGCCGAGAGGACGCGCAGCAGAGCAGCAGCAGCAGCAGCACTTGTGTGGTGAACTGTAAATTAATTTAGTATTTGTCTTTCGTTCACGTGCTTCTGCAAAGAAGTGAACTGTACGTGTGTATTTTACTGTGTAGACTAGTGGTTAGAAAATTAATCGTAGTTTTTGTTTTTTTGCGTAAGTCTTGAGAATATCCTTGTGTAGGGCGGCTTCCTAGTGTAAATTTTACGTGTAGAGAAATTGATTTCTGTTTAATAGCTTGCTGTCTCGGAGTTCAGTGAGAAATCTGCACAGTAACTTTAAGGGTTACTTTCTTCTCCTTTGGTATATTTTCAATCTCAGCAGCGCCGTTTGAGAACTTATATCTATTTTATACACAGTACGATATTTCAAGATTTTAAACATGGCTGAAACAGCAATTGCTGAAATTCTTCCGGTAAATAATAACGGCTACACAGTTTCAGGATAAAGATTTATTAAAATCCTTGACCACGGTTTCGGTATATCTAAATATACCTTCATCAGAAGTTAAATACACCTGAACAGGAAGACACCTTCATTAGCAAAAACTTAGCATCGAAACTGAGAAAGAAAAAACACTTATAGCTTAACTAACTGTAAAATTACCAGAATATTACAAGCACAATAACTTTTAGTCACTTATTAAAATCACATCCTGCAATGTATATACACGAAACAATCGTGCCAAAGGCGTCGTCAGTAATTAGAACATCTCCATTTATACAACATAATTGTGGACAGAGGGTCGATGCGAACACAGCATAGCATCAGTACTTCGCCTGTGAAAAGGGTGTGAAAGCCCTAGGGCAGACAGTTTTACCGAGGGAGGGCACTTGGGGTATGCGCGAGACACTCGCGCCCATTAAAACCCATGGATACATGCTCATGCGCGTCGAAATTATTAAAAGTTCTGTTAATTCAAACCTTCTGTCTTAATAAATAAAACATATCAGAACCGTTTAAAAACATCTACGTAAAATAGAAAAGATGAAACCAATTTACCTGTGTCCTAGTGTCAAGCAGATGAAGCTTGCGCTACAGAACACATCTAACGAGAGAGGGCACTAGTGTTATGCTCGAGAATCTTGCGTAACTTAAAAGGTAAAATACATACTAGCGAAAACAGCCAAAATGTTAAAGAACAGGTAGAACTTGACACTAAATCCGGAGTTTACAAAATTACTTGTAACGGCTGCCCAAACTAGTACATTGGACAGACAGGTAGACCCATTAAAGTAAGGTATAAAGAACACATGCTAGGTAAAAATGGGGAAAACGTATATAATTCCACGTTTTCTGAAAATATATTGCTCTTGTAGTATACGCCACGTAAACTGGATGACGTAGAATTGCTTCACGAAGCGAGTAAGGGCTACAAACTGGACTTATTCGAAGAATTAGACATTTTCAAGCATCTGTCTCAAAAATATGGTTTTATTCTTAATGAAAAGGTACAGCTTAGAAACAAAAATTTTTAGATACTTTCAAATGTAGTCTGGCTGACTAGAAGTTAGTTTTCTTGCCCGTTGATGCTGGTGAGATGCGCTTTTCCTGTCTTGTTGGGATTTTACGTATTTTTTATGTTTGCTGTTTGTGGCTTTCGATGTGTATGTGGGGTTAAATGACTTTGTTATGTTTTTATTTACAACGGCAGATGGTTTCGGCAGATCAGCAGCGCAGTGGGCAACGGCGCTCGGGCTGATTCCCCGTTTCTTGACTTCAGTACGGCATTTGACACCTTCCCGCATTTCCATTTAATGAAAAAAATACGAGCTTACGGATTATCGCAGTAGACCTGAGATTGCATTCAAGACTTTCTTTCAGATAGAACTCAACACGTCGCTCTTAATGGAACTAAGTTGACACCGGAATACCACAGTGTGATAGGACCGTTGCTGTTCACAATATATATAAATGATCTTTAAGGCTATTCGCAAATGATGCAGTTGTTTATACCAGAGTAGCAACACCAGAAGAGAGTAAGAAATTGCAGAACGACCTGCAGAGAATTGATGAATGGTGCAGACAAACAGAAGGAGACAGCGTCTGCCGTAAAATATCTAGGCGTAACTATCCAGAGCGACCTTAAGTGGAATTAGCATATAAAACAGATAGTGAGAAACGCAGACACAAGACTCAGATTCATCGGAAGAATCTTAAGGAACGAAAAGAGTAGCTTATAAAGCGCTTGTTCGCCCGATTCTTGAGTACTGTTCATCTATCTGGGATGTCTATCAGGTAGGACTGATAGAGGAGATAGATAAGATCCAACGAAGAGCGGCGAGTTCAGTCATGGGATCGTTTAGCTGGCGTGAGAGTGTTACGGAGATGCTAAACAAACTCCACTGTCAGACGTTACAAGAGAGGCGTTGTGCATCACGGAGAGATTTACTATTGAAATTTCGAGACAGCACGTTTCAGGAAGAGTCAGACAACATATTACTTCCCCCCACATACATCTCGCGTATTGACTACGAGGGGAAAATTCGAGAAATTAGAGCCAATACAGATGCTTACCGAGAGTCATTCTTCCCACGCACTATTCGCGAGTGGAACAGAGTTGGGGGGATCAGATAGTGGTACCGAAAGTACCCTCCACCACGCACCATTAGATGGCTTGCGGAGTACCATGTAGATGTGGATGTAGAACCACTAGAGCGATGTCAACCAAACTGGGTACACCTACCCCTTACTGTCAGACAAAAATCGTTGTTGAAGTAAGAACCATCTACCTGTCATAGTTCTGGATACGATGTCATAAACTCTGATAAGCGTGAACAGCAAAAATAATGGCTCCTTATAGAGTTATGAAGAAGAGTTTACGTAAAGACGTTTACAAAATCGCCTTGCAGGCACGCGAAGCAGCTGTACGTATACGAAGGGCGCCCAATTTCGGTAGCAAAAATGCGGCACTTGTGGTACATCGTGGAGTATTTCCACTTCACTCCATAATTCCACGAACTTCAAAGAGGTGAAGGTGCTATGCGTAGGCTTTGAAATGGCGTTTGTAACGGAGGTGCGTCCCGAGAGAGAGCTGTCATTGAGTTTCTTTTGGCAGAAAACCAGAACATCGCAGATTTTCATAGACACTTGAAGAATATCTACGGAGACCTGGCAGTGAACAAAAGCACGGTGAGTCGTTGGGCGAGGCGTGTCATCATCGCAACAGTGTCTCGCAAAACTGTCCGATCTCCCAAGTGTCGACTGGGCGCACACAGCTGTGAAATCTAAGAAGCAGCTTCAACGTGGTCGTCACCATAAAAATGGAAACGAACTTCTCCTTCTCAGTGACAATCCAAAGCCTCACAGATCTGCAGACCCGAGAGGAGCTCACTAAACTTCATAGGATTCTTCTTCCTCATGCACCCTACGACCCGGATCTCGCACCTGACAACTCGCATCTGTTTGGTCCAATGAAGGATTCAATCCGCGGGAAGCAGTACGTCGGTGACGGGGAGGTTTTTGATGCAGCAAGACTTTGGCTCCGACGTCGACCAGTAGAGTGGTAGCGTGCTGGCATACAGGCCCTCCCACAAAGCGGCGTATGGGCGTCCCACTGAACGGAGATTATACTGAAAACTGAGGTTTTGCAGCCAAAAGTGCGGGGAAAAATATGATGTATTGGAATCCTAAAGAAAACCAACCTGTTTTTAGAAAAAAAAGTTTTGCATTACTTTTTGAACGCCCTCGTACATTAAAAAAAAAAGTTCAAATGTGTGTGAAATCGTATGGGACTTAACTGCTAAGGTCAGCAGTCTCTAAGCTTACACACTACTTAATCTAAATTACCCTGAGGACAAACACACACACCCATGCCCGAGGGAGGACTCGATCCTCCGCCGGGACCAGCCGCACAGTCCATGACTGCAGCGCCTCGTACATTCATTTGTACATTATGCACACTTGTTTGTCGACTATTTCATAATTTCAGTTCTGTTTTCATGATTCCGGTGAGCCGTGCACGGTTCGTGTTCATGCCATTTATTGTTTGTCATCTTCTATTACTGTACTGCCGCCTCGTTTTCTTATTCCATTTACTGGCGTCACTAACTTCCTGCCTTACTTGCCCGTGAGCGCCAGCAGCAGCGGGTATCGATAAGCGCACTGTCGTACCATCTCCGGTGCGACCGATAATATTTCTGGGTCGTCGTGTGTCTGGCAGTCAGTTCGGGACGGACCAGCCGTGCAGTCGGGACGCAGCAGCAGTGAAGTCGGGGAGGCCGGCCGAAGTGGCCGAGCGGTTAAAGGCGCTACAGTCCGGAACCGCACGACCGCTACGGTCGCAGGTTCGAATCCTGCCTCGGGCATGGATGTGTGTGATGTCCTTAGGTTAGTTAGGTTTAAGTAGTTCTAAGTTCTAGGGGACTTATGACCACAGCAGTTGAGTCCCATAGTGCTCAGAGCCATTTGAACCATTTGAAGTCGGGGAAGGAGCGCCGGTGAGGCGCAGACAACCAGTGCCCGCCGGCCGCTGGCGACACACATGAACTGTCCGGCCGAGGGAGATTGGAGCGGGACGACCGTTGGTTGGTCTTTCGGTTGGTCGTCTCATCAGCGTTTCCGGGCCTGGGAGTTGGTCGGTTGTCGTGGAGCAGCGAGGAAGTCTCCGTGGTGCGTAGTTGGGCCGAGGCAGTTGGCGGCGTCCACGCGCGGTTGGAGTGTGTGGTGCTGTTCCCACTGCTACGAGGTCCTTGGCTCACCGAGTATGGACACGAAAGTTGAGTTTTAGCTTAATCTACCAGCAAGTCACGACTGTTCACATTGTGTCGTTCGGATTTCGTTGTCGGCTGTTGGGACATTCCCGCGAGCAACAACGTGTGTTTTCAAGTTGGCAAATTTTAGCCACCCTCAGGTGGAGTTTAACTGTACTTGGTTATTTTGAATTGAAGTGCACCAGCGGAATCTTCTGCCTTGTGGTCGTTAATGTTCCGGTTACCTGCCCTGGCCGTTGACGTAAATTCAGGCAGTGTATTTTCCTAATCATGTTGTCGCTGTCCAGCGCGGTGTGTCGTTTGCCAGTCAATGTACACTCCTGGAAATGGAAAAAAGAACACATTGACACAGGTGTGTCAGACCCACCATACTTGCTCCGGACACTGCGAGAGGGCTGTACAAGCAATGATCACACGCACGGCACAGCGGACACACCAGGAACCGCGGTGTTGGCCGTCGAATGGCGCTAGCTGCGCAGCATTTGTGCACCGCCGCCGTCGGTGTCAGCCAGTTTGCCGTGGCATACGGAGCTCCATCGCAGTCTTTAACACTGGTAGCATGCCGCGACAGCGTGGACGTGAACCGTATGTGCAGTTGACGGACTTTGAGCGAGGGCGTATAGTGGGCATGCGGGAGGCCGGGTGGACGTACCGCCGAATTGCTCAACACGTGGGGCGTGAGGCCTCCACAGTACATCGATGTTGTCGCCAGTGGTCGGCGGAAGGTGCACGTGCCCGTCGACCTGGGACCGGACCGCAG
This sequence comes from Schistocerca cancellata, assembly GCF_023864275.1. NCBI lineage: Eukaryota > Metazoa > Arthropoda > Insecta > Orthoptera > Acrididae > Schistocerca > Schistocerca cancellata. The sequence goes on along the minus strand of NC_064630.1, from coordinate 254,065,814 downwards.
CGACGCACGGATGCACGCCAAGACCGTAGGATCCTACGCAGTGCCGTAGGGGACCGCACCGCCACTTCCCAGCAAATTAGGGACACTGTTGCTCCTGGGGTATCGGCGAGGACCATTCGCAACCGTCTCCATGAAGCTGGGCTACGGTCCCGCACGCCGTTAGGCCGTCTTCCGCTCACGCCCCAACATCGTGCAGCCCGCCTCCAGTGGTGTCGCGACAGGCGTGAATGGAGGGACGAATGGAGACGTGTCGTCTTCAGCGATGAGAGTCGCTTCTGCCTTGATGCCAATGATGGTCGTATGCGTGTTTGGCGCCGTGCAGGTGAGCGCCACAATCAGGACTGCATACGACCGAGGCACACAGGGCCAACACCCGGCATCATGGTGTGGGGAGCGATCTCCTACACTGGCCGTACACCACTGGTGATCGTCGAGGGGACACTGAATAGTGCACGGTACATCCAAACCGTCATCGAACCCATCGTTCTACCATTCCTAGACCGGCAAGGGAACTTGCTGTTCCAACAGGACAATGCACGTCCGCATGTATCCCGTGCCACCCAACGTGCTCTAGAAGGTGTAAGTCAACTACCCTGGCCAACAAGATCTCCGGATCTGTCCCCCATTGAGCATGTTTGGGACTGGATGAAGCGTCGTCTCACGCGGTCTGCACGTCCAGCACGAACGCTGGTCCAACTGAGGCGCCAGGTGGAAATGGCATGGCAAGCCGTTCCACAGGACTACATCCAGCATCTCTACGATCGTCTCCATGGGAGAATAGCAACCTGCATTGCTGCGAAAGGTGGATATACACTGTACTAGTGGCGACATTGTGCATGCTCTGTTGCCTGTGTCTATGTGCCTGTGGTTCTGTCAGTGTGATCATGTGATGTATCTGACCCCAGGAATGTGTCAAAAAAGTTTCCCCTTCCTGGGACAATGAATTCACGGTGTTCTTATTTCAATTTCCAGGAATGTATAATTGGTTGTGGAAGCCAATACCTTCTACGTTGTTCCATTGAACTCCGTGTTGTGTGCTGGTAGGGTGGAGCGGAAGTTATCTTGTCGGTGGGTCCGTTGACTGTCTGCCGGTTGGGTTGTCGTCGGATCGAGAATGGTTGGGCCGACTACCTGTCTCACCTAATCGAGCGTTAGTATTTGACTTCCAGGTCGACCCTCGGAAGCTTCTGAGCGCCGTTGGGTGTACTGCCTTTTCTTATTTGTTCTTGTTATTTGTATTGGTATGGCTTCTAGCCAATTTTTAAATTAAGATTGTTTTGCCCTTAAGGCGTAAGACTGTTTGGGCCTTCAGCCTAATTTAAAGAACTGTTTTAAGATAGGGCCTTCTGCCTTTTAGATTTCTGATTTCGGTTTGAGTCTAAAATTATTGGCTTTCGGCCGATTTTAAATTAAAGTGGTCTTTCCCTTAAGGAATGAGATTGTATGGTGCATTAAGCCGGCAATTATGTTCCAAAAATTAATGCTGTGTTTTTTTTAATTTTCTGGGCTCTTGTAATGTTTGGTCAAATAAATAAAGTTATATGTTCGAGTGTAACTGACAGCCGCTCATTTTGGCCGCTTTCCACAATTTAAACTACCTGTCCTGTTCTGCGGGTTTAGCAGGGCGATTCATCCGTGAACACATGGAAATGAAATTTTTTTAGAGATTGCACCACAAACACAGTTTATTTTTTGCTTTCGTTCTAATATAAAATTGGCGAAATAAATACCTGGACAATGACGCGCTTATCTACATATACATGAGTGTGTTACATCAACAGCATGTGGTAGATATTGATGTAGGTGGAGTAGATATGTGCTTGATTAATTTGTACCTAAAACTATGATATCTATTTTATTCCTTAACTGCAGTGTCGTATTCAAACGTTCATCTGTTGTTCATTGTTATCTTTATTGTTACTGAGAATCTGCAATACTGTGTTGGCCACTCGCAAGCTAGTAAATCTGATGTTGTTGTGGTCTTCAGTCCTGAGACTGGTTTGATGCAGCTCTCCATGCTACTCTACCCTTCATCTCCCAGTACCTACTGCAGCCTACATCCTTCTGAATCTGCTTAGTGTATTCATCTCTTGGTCTCCCTCTACGATTTTTACCCTCCACGCTGCCCTCCAATACTAAATTGGTGATCCTTTGATGTCTCAGAACATGTCCTACCAACCGATCCCTTCTTCTAGTCAAGTTGTGCCACAAACTCTTCTTCTCCCCAATCCTATTCAATACTTCCTCATTAGTTATGTGATCTACCCATCTAATCTTCAGCATTCTTCTGTAGCACCACATTTCAAAAGCTTCTATTCTCTTCTTGTCCAAACTATTTATCGTTCACGTTTCACTTCCATACATGGCTACACTCCATACAAATACTTTCAGACACGACTTCCTGGCACTTAAATCTATACTCGATGTTAACAAATTTCTCTTCTTCAGAAACGCTTTCATTAATATTGCCAGTCTACGTTTTATATCCTCTCTACTTCGACCATCATCAGTTATTTTGCTCCCCAAATAGCAAAACTCCTTTACTACTTTAAGTGTCTCATTTCCTAATCTGATTCCCTCAGCATCGCCCGACGTAATTCGACTACATTCCATTACCCTCGTTTTTCTTTTGTTGATGTTCATCTTATACCCTCCTTTCAAGACACTGTCCATTCCGTTCAACTGCTCTTCCAAGTCCTTTGCCGTCTCTGACAGAATTACAATGTCATCGGCGAACCTCAAAGTTTTTATTTCTTCTCCATGGATTTTAATACCTACTCCGAATTTTTCTTTCGTTTCCTTTACTGCCTGCTCAATATACAGATTGGATAACATCGGGGAGAGGCTACAACCCTGTCTCACTCCTTTCTCAACCACTGCTTCCCTTTCATGTCCCTCGACTCTTGTAACTGCCATCTGGTTTCTGTACAAACTGTAAATAGCTTTCGCTCCCTGTATTTTACCCCTGCCACCTTCAGAATTTGAAAGAGGATATTCCAGTCCACATTGTCAAAAGCTGTCTCTAAGTCTACAAATGCTACAAACGTAGGTTTGCCGTTACTTCATCTATTTTCTACGATAAGCGTAGGGTCAGTATTGCCTCACGTGTTCCAACATTTCTACGGAACCCAAACTGATCTTCCCCGAGGTCGGCTTCGACCAGTTTTTCCATTCGTCTGTAAAGAATTCGCGTTAGTATTTTGCAGCTGTGACTTATTAAACTGATAGTTCGGTAATTTTCACATCTGTCAACGCCTGCTTTCTTTGGGATTGCAATTATTATATTCTTCTTGAAGTCTGAGGGAATTTCGCTGTCTCATACATCTTGCTCACCAGATGGTAGAGTTTTGTTAGGCCTGGCTCTCCCAAGGCTGTCAGTGGTTCTAATGGAATGTTGTCTACTCCCGGTGCCTTGTTTCGACTTAGGTCTCTCAGTGCTCTGTCAAACTCTTCACACAGTATCATATCTCCCAATTCATCTTCATCTACCTCCTCTTCCATTTCCATAATATTGTCCTGATGAGACTTAGGTTCAGCAAATCAGTAAAAATGGTGTCAGATCGATTGCTTGAGGCTGGATGAGTGTGAACAAAGCTGCAATGGGTGAATTTGTAACTCAAATCCGTTATGTCAGATACTCGCTATACCAGCAAACATTTCGGTGTGGTTGACAGAAGTTAAACAGCGAAAAGTTACCACCACAGGGCAATTAGTTGAACTGATACAGAGTGGCTATAGAACGACCATGCAGCTCGGGAAATGTGGCAAGAAAAACAAGCTCACTTTGTGAGAACAGAATTTGGATGAAGGCACGCAAGACTGAGGAACGCATCGCATAAGTCAAGCGTGCTTTAGGGACAGAAGATGAAGAAATAGGCGTAGACGTAGTCAACAGATTGTCGTGCCGGGTACGTGTTTTAAGAAAGTTGTCGGTGTGCAAGCGGACTTCGGTATGAAAGTGGCGGAGACGGCTTTGATATCCATGCCTGGGGATAATGACGTGGCAACGAAGGACTCGGAACCAATCTTGCTGGCAGCCAACGAACTGGTCACGGCGGCCGCCGACATGGTGCGACCGCACCTTTTCCATGGGATAGTGGAGACAGCCTTTGCTTTCCAGGCGCGAAGTTAAGGTGGTCGCCGACTCAAGTCAAAGTTGACGATGTAACTTAGATGTATTTTAGTGCGTGATTAGCCCAACCCCACTGATGGCCTGAGTCTTCTGCTTACGTCCCTGCCGCAGTACTTCGCGCGCTTGCAATTATTTACGTATCCGGCGTACTCGCAGGTTTTGAAGCAACCGGTACAGAACGGCACATGCATAACAAAAGTCGACTCTCTAAGTTTGTTTTTCGAACGAACATGGTCGATCGAAAGCCTATGAAATGAAAGTTTCCTACGAGGCTGATTATGACAAACTTACTGGATACGTCTTTCCATGTTGAGGAGTGTCGTCTATGTCAAACTTATTTATAATGCAGTGTGTAACAAAATCATTCGAGGGACTAAACATGGTCTCAAATTTTGTCACTCTGACCAACACTTGTAACTCTCGATCATTCAGGACTGGGATTACGAAGAATATGCATCTTCGAACTTCCCTTCGGTATTCCGTCTTACCCATACGGAAGAGAGCTTAGCCACGTAGAGGGAAAATGATCGAACTTCACGACCCACCCTGTTCTCAGTGGAGTGCCGCAGATCAGAATAGAACTGACACAACATGCACCTTCACACTTGTTCATCGGCGGATGCAGAGCAATAAAATGGTTCAAATGGCTCTGAGCACTATGGGACTTAACATCTGAGGTCATCAGTCCCCTTGACTTACAATTACTTAAACCTAACTAACCTAAGTACATCACACACATCCATGCCTGGGGCAGGATTCGAACCTGTGACCGTAGCAGCGGCGCAGTTTCAGAATGAAGCGCCTAGAGCCGCTCAGTCAATGCAGCCGGAGCAGAGCAATAGTCATCTACGAAGGACAATCCAAAATATGCTCTGGATACGGGAAAGAAGGCCAAGTCCGTGCAAAATGCATGCAGCGGGGAACTGTGCAAGTTCTAAATGGCGAACCCGTGCCTACGTCCACGCCGACGTCGCTGCCACTAACGTATGCTAACGTGCTACCTACAGACCCCATCCCCAAGAATGACCAGCTCCACTATCCTGACCATTTACGACAACTGCCTGCAGCAGAGACCACCATCTGTGACGAAACGTTGTACATTCTGGCCACTCCGGTACCGGCGACGCCTTTGACCGACCGGAAAGTATCGGCAGAAGGGATAGAAATTGGCACCACTATAGTGCCGACAGCTGCTTTCGTCCCTGAGTGCTAGGAGTCACTTCCGCCCTACTACACGGATGACGGTGCGCACAAGCAACGATCGGCGAAGCACCACAAGAAACGAACCTAGCGCCGTCGGACACCTGATTAATGAATTTCACGGCAGACGGGGTTGCGTACAACGACGACACCGCAACCGGATGCGCAACGAGAGGTTCTTCCTCCCTCACAGCAGAAAGATGAGAACTACACGCGAGAGGGGCTGAATAAGGAGCCACCAGATGGCGATCCGCCGGTGGCAGTCCTTCCATCCACCGCAGCAATACCTTTGCCTTGGATCAGCCAAGCGGGAGAAACACGACGAGAGATGCATCTTCAGTAAGGAACTGGGCCGATGAATCCGATACTGATCCACAGATCGACAGCGCAGCCACAACGGCGGGTGCGGCGTCCAACGGGTGTTAGGCACGCAGAAGATGCAGACCGTCGCGCAGACACCAGGTCGCCAGGGAGCAGTACGGGAGCTGACATAAGCGTTCATATGCGCTTTACTCTCTGAGGAACAGCGGCAGGCATTTCGAACAGCCTCTGTTAACATTAATGCAATTATAGCGCCGGTCAAATTGCAGTTATTACGAGACATGCTGCGTGCGTCCGACGTTGACATCGTTCTCCTGCAGGAAGTATATGTCGAGAGCTTTCCTGATCTCTACGATACATCATTAGACCCACTACAGACGGCGGCAGAGGAACAGCGATACTTTTACGTGAAGGCATAACAGTCGAGGATGTGGTGTACCTGCCTTCAGCGCGAGAGCTGGCGCTCAGAGTGCTAGGAGTACGGATCGTTAACATCTACGCACCTTCGACGTCCGACAGACGGAGCGATCGATCCCCATCTTACGCAGAGGAGACTGCGCCACTATTCTTAGGCCTCCGCGAACATGTCATATTTCGAGAGGACTTCGTACGAAAGTATCAACAGCCGCGCTATAATTCATGCCAGCCGCGCGGGGTAGCCGTGCGGTTTGAGGCGCCTTGTCATGGTTCGCGCTGCTCCCCCCGTCTGAGGTTCGAATCCTCCCTCGGGAATGGATGTGTGTGTGTTGTCCTCAGCGTAAGTTAGTTTAAGTTAGGTTAAGTAGTGTTTAAGCTTAGGGACCGATGACATGAGCTGTTTGGTCCATAAGACCTTACCACATATGTCACAAGTCACTCTCCAAGCCGCCTTGATCGGATTTACGTAACACAGCGTCTCGAATCTGCGATCCTCGATACTGAATTATGGCCCGTCGCCTTTATCAAATACGAGGGTAATCCCAAAAGTAAGGTCTCCTATTTTTTATAAGTACATAGACCAGTTTATTTCTTCAATGGTTTACATCAGTTTACAGCGTGAACATTTAGCTATTTTTCGACATAATCGCCATTTATGTCGTTGCATTTTTGTAGACGCTGTGGCAGTTTTTGTATGCCCATGTCATACTAGCTCGCCGCCATGCTATGAGAAAGTTATGAACCTCTTCTTTCACCTCGTTGTCGGAGCTGAATCGCTTTCCGGCCAAAAGTTCTTTTAACCTAGGGAACAGGTGATAGTTACTAGGCGCCAAGTCAGGACTATAGGGTGGGTGGGTGATTATGTTCCACTGAAACTGTTGCAGGAGAGCAACGCTGTGCCGAGCGATGTGTGGGCGAGCGTTGTCATGGAGAATGTGTAGGCCCTTGCTCAACATTCCTCTTCTCCGGTTCTGAATTGCCCGTTTGAGTTTTTTCAGAGTCTCACAGTACCTGTCAGCTTTAATTGTGGCCCCAGTGAGCAAAACGTCGATCAAAAATACCCCTTTCCGATCCCAAAAAAACGGTTCTCATGACTTTACCGGCAGACTGTGTTTGTTTGAATATCCACGGCTTTGGCGAAGAAGGATGCCGTGACCGGCGTGATTGTTCCTTGGTCTCAGGTGTAAAGTGGTATGCCCAGGTTTCGTCACCTGTGACAATTGAGTCCAGACATTTGTCCTGTTCGGCTGCAAGGCGATGAAGGAATGCGCGGGAAGGATCAACTCGTTGCCCTCAGTCAGCATGCGTGGCACTCATCTTGCGCACACCTTCCAGTAATTCAATGTTTCGTTAAAATTCTGTCAGCGGTGTTTCGGGAAAGCTCTGAACCATCGTGCAGAGATCATACAGGGTGATCCGCCGATCTTCAAGCATGCTTTGATCAACCTTCAACACTGTCTCCTCAGAAATTCACGGTCTCCCGCTCCATTGTTCGTCGTGAATTTCGGTCCGACCAGCTGCAAACTCTGTACACCACTTACGAACATTTTTGACATCTATACACGACTCACCATACACTTCCGTCAATTGGCGACGGATTTCAATCGGCGCAGTGCCCTTTGCGTTCAAAAACTGAAAACTGCGCGCAATTCGCACTTGTCGGTAACATGCAAAGAGAGCTCCATTCTCAACGGCTGCCAAGCCAAGACTGATATCCTCAGCGAGGCGTGCGCATGTTTACACACAGCGCGTGAAGCACCCTTCATAACAGTGTGACCAACTGCCACACAAACAGAGTTCTGTACTTACAATAGGAGATCTTACTTTTCGGATTACCTTCGTAGCATGCATATTCACGGTCTCCCTATGTCGTCAGCGGGTTTGGAGGAGTCGCGGTGATTTGAAATTGAATACCACACACCTTAGGGAATCTGAGTGCCGGTCCTTAATCGAAGACACTTGGCCCGCACGTGAAAAACGCGTCCCGACATATCCGACGAAGCTGGAATACTTTAAGCCTGCATTGCGTCGAGCCTTGATTGTGTACAGAAGGGAGCAGATGATGTAGAGGAGCCACAAGATGAAATTTTATTTCACGATGCTACGCTAATCTTTTATACAAGCGTCATCACAAGATCGGATTGCCGCCATAAAACGAACGCAGGCCCCAATATCTTCCATTGTGGGGCGCCGTCTGGAGGGATTCGCAGTCCGCGCAAGGGTCTTTGAATGAGTCCGTGGAAAATCGCCGCCGGTGTATCAAGTTAACAGAGGAAAACAATGTATCCGCAGAGCCTTAATAAAGGCGGTCGTTCTGCCAGATGGTCGCCGTATGACGTCGCGAAAAGAAATTGCCAGTGCCTTTGTGGTACACTACGGTACCCGCTATGACAAAGCGGAACACGATGAGGTAGTCTTCCATTATGCCTCACGAATGCTATCCGCGTGCCTCGGCGCGACAGCAGAGCGAAGGTTAACGGGGGAAGTAAGAGAGGATGACATAATGGAAGTGCTTGATAAGGAAGCATCGAAATTTTAAGAAATTGTGGTAAGTTGCTATGGTACCAAACTGCTGACGTTATCGGTCCCTAGGCTTATAGACTACTTAATCCAATTTAAACTAACTTAAGCTAAGGACAATACCCACATCCATGCTCGAGTGAGGATTCGAACCTCCGACGGTGGAGGGGGGAGGGGGGGGGAGCCGTGCGAACCGTGACAAGGCAACGCAGACCGCGCGGACGGAAGCATCGAACATCTTGCCGGGGTCCGTCGGGTTTCTGTTAAAATTTAGTCGGACATTTAAAGATCTGAACTGTAGATTAAAACTGAAGAAACTGCAAAAAGTTGGGAATTTAAGGAGATGGGAACTGGATGAACTGACTAAACCAGAGGTTGTACAGAGTTTCAGGGAGAGCATAAGGGAACAATTGAAAAGAATGGGGGAAAGAAATACAGTAGAAGAAGAATGGGTAGCTTTGAGGAATGAAGTAGTGAAGCCAGCAGAGGATCAAGTAGGTAAAAAGACGAGGGCTAGTAGAAATCCATGGGTGACAGAAGAAATATTGAATTTAATTGACGAAAGGAGAAAATATAAAAATGCAGTAAATGAAGCATGCAAAAAGGAATACAAACGTCTCAAAAATGAGATCGACAGGAAGTGCAAAATGGCTAAGCAGGCATGGCTAGAGGACAAATGTAAGGATGTAGAGGCTTATTTCACCAGGGGTAAGATAGATACTGCCTACAGGAAAATTAAAGAGACCTTTGGAGAAAAGAGAACGACTTGTATGAATATCAAGAGCTCAGATGGGAACCCAGTTCTAAGCAAAGAAGAGAAAGCAGAAAGGTGGAAGGAGTATATAGAGGGTCTATGCTAGGGCGATGTACTTGAGGGCAATGTTATAGATATGGAAGAGGATGTAGATGAAGATGAAATGGGAGATATGATACTGCGTGAAGAGTTTGATAGAGCACTGAAAGACCTGAGTCAAAACAAGGCCCCGGGAGTAGACAACATTCCATCAGAACTACTGACAGCCTCGGGAGAGCCAGTCCTGACAAAACTCTACCATCTGGAGAGCAAAATGTATGAGACAGGCGAAATACCCTCAGACGTTAAGAAGAATATAATAATTCCAATCCCAAAGAAAGCAGGCGTTGACAGATGTGAAAATTACCGAACTATCAGTTTAATAAGTCACGGCTGCAAAATACTAAAAAAATGGTTCAAATGGCTCTGAGCACTATGGGATTTAACATCTGTGGTCATCAGTCCCCTAGAACTTAGAACTACTTAAACCTAACTAACCTAAGGACAGCACACAACACCCAGTCATCACGAGGCAGAGAAAATCCCTAACTCCGCCGGGAATCGAACACGGGAACACGGGCGTGGGAAGCGAGAACGCTACCACACGCCCACGAGCTGAGGACGCAAAATACTAACGCGAATTCTTTACAGACGAATAGAAAAACTGGTAGAGGCCGACATTGGGGAAGATCAGTTTGGATTCCGTAGAAATATGGGAACACGTGAGGCAATACTGACCCTACGACTTATTTTAGAAGCTAGAAACTACGTTTGTAGCATTTGTAGACTTAGAGAAAGCTTTTGACAATGTTGACTGGAATACTCTCTTTCAAATTCGGAAGGTGGCAGGGGTAAAATACAGTGAGCGAAAGGCTATTCACAGTTTGTACAGAAACCAGATGGCAGTTATAAGAGTCGAGGGACATGAAAGGGAAGCAGTGGTTGAGAAGGGAGTGAGACAGAGTTGTAGCCTCTCCCCGATGTTGTTCAATCTGTATATTGAGGAAGCAGTAAAGGAAACAAAAGAAAAATTCGGAGTAGGTATTAAAATCCATGGAGAAGAAATAAAAACTTTGAGGTTCGCCGCTGACATTGTAATTCTCTCAGAGACAGCAAAATACTTGGAGGAGCAGTTGAACGGAATGGACGGTGTCTTGAAAGGAGGGTATAAGATGAACATCAACAAAAGCAAAACGTGGATAATGAAATGTAGTCGAATTAAGTCGGGTGCTGCTGAGGGAATTAGATTAGAAAACGAGACACTTAAAGTAGTAAAGGAGTTTTGCTATTTGGGGAGCAAAATAACTGATGATGGTCGAAGTAGAGAGGATATAAAATGTAGACTGGCAATGGTAAGGAAAGCGTTTCTGAAGAAGAGGAATTTGTTAACATCGAGTATAGATTTAAGTGTCAGGAAGTCGTTTCTGAAAGTATTTGTATGGAGTGTAGCCATGTATGTAAGTGAAACATGGACGATAACTAGTTTGGACAAGAAGAGAATAGAAGCTTTCGAAATGTGGTGCTACAGAAGAATGCTGAAGATTAGATGGGTAGATCACATAACTAATGAGGAGGTCGTGAATAGGATTGGGGAGAAGAGAAGTTTGTGGCACAACTTGACTAGAAGAAGGGATCGGTTGGTAGGACATGTTCTAAGACATCAAGGGATCACCAATTTAGTATTGGAGGGCAGCATGGAGGGTAAAAATCGTAGAGGGAGACCAAGAGATGAATACACTAAACAGATTCAGAGGGATGTAGCTGCAGTACGTACTGAGAGATGAAGAAGCTTGCACTGGATAGAGTAGCGTGGAGAGCTGCATCAAACCAGTCTCAGGACTGAAGACCACAACAACAACATTTAAAGATCTCAGTACTTCGCGATGGACTACCATATACTGCGTGTGATGTCCCCCAATGTGAATCTTCCACCCCCCTTTGTGGAAGGAATGATCATCCCTATCCACAAACCATCGAGCGGCAGGGGGATACAGGCTTACCGGCCACTGACGATTATTAACTACGAATACAAGACCTACAGCAGGTTATTCGTACCACGTTTCATACGCGTGCTGCGCCAAGTGATATCACTCGACCAAACTCGCTAGGAGGGGCTAGAAATACACAAACGGCAGTCAGCGGCTACCGCGATGCGATCGCACTGGCGACATGTCGTCTCCGTGGTGAAATGGTTTCGATAGATTTCGGTCGCGCCTTCGATAGAGTGAGCCGCGCCTGTCTTGTGGAAGTGATGACGCAAATGAAGTTTTCACAGAGTTTTGTCACCGTCGTGCTGCGGCTTCTCCGCTGCGCCCCTTCCAGAGTGCTCATCAATGGACGCAAGATGGGGCCCATCACCATTCCGCGACCGGAGAGACAAGGGTACCAGCTGTCGACAATACTTTATGCCATTTGCTCTTGAGCCCCTGCTCTGCGGGCTCCGAAACCGGCTGCAAGGAATGACGAAAAGGCATCACAAGTGTTTCTGTGCAGAACACAGGCGGATTATCTAATGTTTTTAGCTTGGTCGGGCGACGACGCAAGAGCGGTTTTGCATTGGATTAATTTGTTTAGTATGGCTACGGAAGTCGAATGAACATGACGAAGTGGGGAGCGACGAACATCAAGAGAGGAGTCCCAACGTGAAATGTGGCACCGTTACAACCAATAGACAAGATGAAATGCTTGAGAGTTATTTTCATCACAGACATTCGACGCACGGCAGTACTCAGCTACAGGCATCTTCTGCAAACAATTGGTGCGAGTACTCGAAGTCACAGGTTAAGGGCACCAGACATGATGCAACGGGTAACCTTTGTCAACGCTTATCTAGCATCTCGCTTCTCCCGCCTGGCCCAAGTTCTTCCAATGGCAGTGGTGTTGGCGAGCCGAATTCTGGTGGCATTAGGATATTTTGTGAGTACAGGAACGCTTTTATAGTCTGGTATGAAACCCTCACCCTCTCTAATAGTCATGGAGACCTTGGACTAGTCCACGTCTGCCACCAAGCTGTGGCGATTTATGTAAGCACGATGATCAATATGTGGATGCGATACCAGACAAGTCTGACGGGCAGCTTGATAGAAAAACTGGCACCATCTTCTTGTCGGGCATCGTTAGCAGTGGCTCACATCCTGCCATCGCAAGCCCACGTACAGGTATTTTTTGTGGAGCACGGTAATATACATGTGGAACTACCGACTACTAGGACGGCAACGGCACCTGATGTATATCGCACCTTGACTCGAGGACGGCCGAGTAATGCAGTAGATAGTCGGCAACTGATGAAATGGTCAGTGGTATGGCGTAGGGCACACTACGTACACCTTGATACGGGGACAGGCGCACTGTGGAATCAGGTTGTAAAAGGGAAATATGTGACACGTTCCAGATTACATACAATTCGCATGACGGATACGCCACTGTGTCCACACTGCAATGCCATAGACACAGACGAACATCGACTGATACACTGGGCTTCGGCGGCAGTGATTGCCTTCGTCCTTCGAGTGGTGTCGAAAGCAATAGAAGCACGGATACTACTTCCACCAGATCTGACATTTTCCCCGAACGAAAACCAACACACTGACTTGGATTTGGGCTCTGACTGTACCTTACCTTCTCCGAGACGGCAGTAAGAATGTGCTAGACTTTTGGGTCTAATTGCAAGAACATCACTCATTATTATGCAAAATTCGAGATATCGAACGTATTACACAAATTTTTTAGGGTCTGTCTTGGTTGATCCCCCACCCACTTGAGGTTCACCGGGTAGGAGAATATAGTTACTACATATAGTTATTTTGAACAAGACTGGACCAGGACAATGGAGAGGATCCACCATCAAACGTGGTGACGTAATCAACACCAACACGAAGTACAACGGGATCGCCGAAGAACGCGCGCGCGAAGTGAGACGTAGTACGTTTTTGTTTTGTACTGAACTAATCAGTCTGTATTTATTATTTGTTATACTAGTTACCTAATAAAAAAAAGGGATGCTGGAAAAGTTCACCTTTTTACGTTTTCCGGAAATATTTTATTTTTAAAAAATATTGTCTTATTTTCAGTTTATTTGCTTGGCCGCGCTCGTGGAGAGCTTGCGCTCTCTGATATACTGGTAAGAGTTGGTAAACGCGCTAACCGTTAATTCCAGCGTAGAATAACAAGAAGTGCATACTGATTGCATGGACGAAATCATTTTCGGCCACATTTTCACCTATAAAAATGGTAACGACAGAAAAGTAAAACAATAAACTGGAAAAGCTGGCTAGCGTCGCGGCGTTTTATTTTTGCGTCCGTGTTCGAAACCCGATTTGCTTTTATTTATTTTACTTTATTATTTTTTCATATTTATACCCATGCCAGTAGAAGGTTATGTTTGTTATCAAGTTAGGGGATACAAGGGGCTTACAGTAATTGTAAAGTTACTTAAAATTTTGTGTTTGTTGGGATCCATAGCCTCCGGATGTGTAATAAACGTAAACATGGCCCGCAGTAGCCTGTAATGTGATTTATTACAGTGACTTTGCTGCGTATGAATCTCACTCGGAAAAGAAACGTCGTTAACGTTGCTCAAGATTTCACGCCTAGGAGAATCTGACAGCAAATTACCAGCTGCTGTCAGTTACCACGTGACTGTGCTTGGCAATGACAAGTAGTCGAAATTTGCTAATCGCACTATTAAATAAGAATGTAAAATTACTACTTGGTTTCACAATAATTGTCGTACATTTATCATATAATTTCTGTGTTATTATAATTCCAGGACTACAATCGTTTGAAAATGTCGTATTGTTATATTTCATTCTTATATCAGTTTTTAATCCTTACATTTTATTCTCATGTCTATTGCTCAGAAAGATTTGCTGCATTCCCTTGAATGATACCGATCGTAGAAACATTCGAAACAGAAATTCCGAACAATAAAGCATTACGCGAAGGCATGTTTGCCACAGCGACATTTCTGCGTATGCGTCTCACTGAAAACAAACGTCGTTAACATTGCAGAAGACTTTAAGCCTTGGTAATAAATTCACGGCAAACACGCATAACGGATCACTTTTCTCAAAACTGGCGCTTGCAATTTTAGTTATAAATTTAGATTCACCACAGAAATTAAAACGAAAACTAGCAAAAATTTTTTTATTTTTCCATTCATTTACTGACTTTTTTGTTTTTAATTCATTCACTATACAATTAGTAGACGAGGAAGGATAACGTTATTTCAACATATATTGAAAAAGTAATCTTCTATGTACGTGGGTAGATAAATGAAAAACAAAAATAAAATAGTAGGCTAACCGGCTTTCGAATACAGAGCAATAAAACGACAAAATTTGTCTGGAACACGGAGCGCAAAAACGTGATGTCGCAAAGCTGGCTACTGTGCCACTGCTTCAGCTGAACAACTTGCTCCCTAAAAGTGACATAAACTACATCGAAAACTGTGGTAGTTGTTTTCTCAAAAACGGTTGAGTATCTACCGATAAGCCGAGATCTTACTTTGACCCCTCTGAGCGAAGTGTCTGGGAATCTGCGTTGTGGCACTTGCCCCGTGTTCTCGTCGTTAAACATTTGTTTGTTTAGGGGTATCTTTTTGTCGATTCGCTATCGTCTCACGTGAAGTGCGCTGCTGGCGTTTCTGGCTTGTGTATGTTTTTGATTCCTATAGCTCTTCTCTCATTACAACTCTCGTTGTTGACAACATATCTCGGCTGGGACATAGTGAGGTACTTTCTTTCCAGTCTGCGGATTCGTACTTTTAAACCCGTACCCCGGAAAGGAATTGCTAAAGCGATCACCCGCACTGGCAGTCACTCACGCGCAATGGGAATAGAAACGACAAAACACGAACGAGGACATCGACCAGCGAACAACAAGGTCGGTGATTCGGCAGGGGAGTAGTACTGGAACATAAGTCTAGCCGACACATTCGACTACAGCATTCCCAATGCAAGGGTCCATATACCACTGCCCAGGCTTGGCCGGAATCGGAACATTCAAGTGAAGACAAACCAAAAGGAACGCAGCGAAAACAGCACATATGAAGACTTCTGCATGCTGGAAGCTTGCCGCACAGGAGACTGGAAAAATGACATGACAGCTGCAGCGGATGGCAACTTAATGCAGTGCATTTTGCTGCGTTGGTGTTCTGCTTCGATGACCACATGTTGAATTCCTCGATGTGACCAACAGGCCGCCCCGACTAAGGCCCCTAAAGTGTTTATTGTGTCCAGTGATGGGCCTCATCGGCAGTATGCGGGAGACAGAAGAGATGACACGCGTAGGCGAGACTGGTGTCGACCTCGTGACGCGCGTGTGACCAGAGCCGCGGTGGAGCGCCAGATCAAAGACACCGAGTTAATCGTGTGCAAACAAAACGAAACCAGGGACGTCGGACAAAGCAAACAAGCCCACCGCCACACGCGTCGGCTAAGGCAGAGGTACGTGAATTAAATGAAAGGCGTGGTCATGTACAACGATGTTTTCCACGAGACGCCCTCATCCCGTGGGGAAGATCAGATACGTTGAAAGGTACCACTACCTCACCCATGAGTACATATCATATTATGTCTCCAGTTGCAAAGCGCCAAAATTTCCCCTTTACATGAAATATAATCCATGAACGAACAACAACGCGATGTGACTAATTTTATATATATATATATATATATATATATATATATATATATATATATATATATATGGTAGTGAACCACTTTCATAGGGTAACGGTTTTAGCACAAGTTAAGTCAAGGTAAATTTCAGCCAAGATCTTTTAAATGTTCTACTACAATCCATCATTGAAAGTGAGTCACTCCTTGTAGGTGAAATAAGTGCGGTGCAGATATAATTGCATGCGGTGTGTTCTAATACCTCACGAATGGAAAATAAATCATTTCAAGGCAAATTATCGAGGTATTCTTTCCTGCAAAGTGTGTCCTGAAGATCATTGAGAGTCGCACTTAACTCAGTTACCTGAAAATTTCATATAAATCGTCAAATAATGTGTCTTCAAGGCAGCTTGGTCAAATATATTTCAAATAGACTGCACTTGCGTATATTGCATTCACAAACAAAGATTAAATACTCATAAGTGAAATCGTGCATCAGAATCGAATGATTGAAAACTGAATTCATGAGAAACTCAGCTGAGGAGAGATTTGCATTTAGACTCAGTTATTATTCAGAAAGTAGGCACAAAAGCTCATGAATAACATATATAAACGATCGCTTTCGTACCACGTGGCTGTACAGAGCCACACATGTACAAAAATACAGAAAAGTAAATCCTATTCTTGACAATCCCCGTAGTGTTATTTAAAGAATGAGAAAGAAATGTGCAAAGCAACTGATATGCTCGGATGATCCAATAATAAATAGGAACTGATCCTCACGTATTCTAACAAAGATACGGATGGAACAAAGAATTATCGCTACTCATGCGAATACACAGTTTCAAAGTACATCTCGTAAACAAACTTGAAAAATCTTGTAGCGTTGAATTACGCCTGGGCAGCGCGGGCAAGCAACAGCTTCACCAATATTCTGGACAATGTAGCTTCAGAATACCCATCTCAGTACCACAAGACAAATACCACTAATTTACAGCTCCGTGGCACACAGCAATGTTCACAGCTTCGGGCGAAAATAGTAGAGACCGAATGTCCAGACCACCACGTTGCTTAAGGCCGTCGGTATACAAGTTAGTTAACGCTGACGTGGCGCTCTAAGCGTTTTGTGACGTCACTTTCAGCTACTGTATTTCTCGTTGAGGAGCCATTTAGGCACGTGAAACACTACATAAGTTCTGCAATATTTAGGCAACATGCCATTTAAAGTGGATTCAACAACGTCACAAACAGAAAGCAAGACGCTACACTGTATCTGTCAGGTTCAGTAGCAGCTCGTATCAGTGCGTTATATGTTATTCGTTGTTTCTAAGCACCAACACATTGAATGTCTCTTGAAGGACTCGTTTTTGGTACGTTTTGTTGTAATAAAATGACGGGAAAAGTCATATTGGTGGTTTAAGGATTTCCATATTTTTTTCGCGTTGTAGCTCACTTGTTATGAGAGTAAGCCGTTTGGCAACTAGCCACTGAAAATTGTTGCCGGGTGTTCGAGGAATGCTGTAGTGAGTGCCTTCAACCAACGTGAAGCCACGTCCAGACGTCATGAGCGTCTACCCCTTACTACAGATGTCGGACGTCGCAGGCTGGGCAGACTGGTAAACCAGGACAGGCGGCGAGCTGTGGCCGAACTACTATCAGACATTAATGCTGGGAAGAGTATAAGTGTGTCTGAACACACAGTGCACCGAACACTCCTAACGATGGACCTACGCAGCCGACAACCCATGCATATACCAACGTTAACACCACGACATCGGCAACTACGACTGAAATGGGCTCGTGACCATCGGCACTGGACGTTGGTGCAGTGGCAGAGCATAGCATCGTCTGATGAATCCCGATACCTTCTTTATCATGCCAATGGGAGGGCGCGAATCCGTCGTCTTCCAGGGGAACAGCCCCCTGCCATCTGCACTGCGGGATGAAGACATGCTGTCATTGGCTCCATTATGCTTTTGGGATCATTAATGTGGGCATCCATGGGTCCAGTGAAGCTCTAGCAAGGCACCTTGACGGACAAAGAGTATCGTACACTGGTTGCAGATCACGTACACCCATTCTTGACTATCATGTTTCCCGTTGACTGTGGCATTTTTCAATAAGTTAACGCGCGACGTCACAAGGCCAGGAGTGTGATGGAGTGGTTCAAGGAACACAGTGGAAAGTTCCAATTGATATTCTGGCCCCAGAACTCTCCAGACCTGAACCCATCGAACACATCTGGGACGTGATTGAACGTGGCGTCAGAGCTCATCGTCCCCTTACCCGGAATCCACGGGAATTAGGTGACTTGTGTGTGAAGACGTGGTGCCATCTCTCTCCAGCGACCCATTGCTTCCATGCCACGGTCCGTCGCCGCTGTTATCCGTGACAAAGGTGGCTATTGGGTAGATGATCATAATGTTCTGGCTGATCAGTGTATGTTTCTGCTGGGTAAGACATGGACCGTAGCTACGTGTGTCTGCAGAAATTTATCCAGGAGGAGGCAAGATTCCAAAAGCGTCATGTTTGCATAACTCCTTCGTGGAATTTGAGACCAATTCGTGGCCCAGCAAATAAATTTAGCTAGAGTGCAGGGTAACACTTGCAACCTACGTCTTCAATTATCTGTAATTTTCAAAATTCTTCTGTAGCATCACATCTCAAACGATTCTATTCTCTTCTGTTCCCGTTTTCCCACAGTCCACGTGTCATACAATGCTATGCTCCAAACGTACATTCCCATTAATTTCTTTTTCAAATTAAGACCTATGTTTGAAATTAGCAGACTGCTCTTGGCCAGGAATGTCCTCCTTGCAATAATTCTATGAATGGTTGTCGCTCTGAGTTGCACGCCATGTAGTTTGAGAACCGTTTGATTTAACTCGATTCAAACATTTTCTCAACCTCATTACTTGACAATTTTTTTCCTCTCTTTCAGCGCAGAAATGGTATTTCTTTTGCATTTCGATCTACATATGAAGTATAGGTTATTACACCTACAGTATATCATGACCTTGTTCTTCACGCTCTTTTGCGATAGCTCTACCGTTTAAAACTGAACGAAGTCTCAGAAAGCCTTGACGGGTCGAATGTGGACTTACTGCAGGACGTGCAGCAGGCGAAGGGGCTGTTCTTGCGGCAATTCAAGATGGTGTCGAGTACTGTGCTGGGTGTTGTAACTGTACTTTTCTATAGCTCGCTAAAGGCTATACAAGCAAGTGACAGAGAAAATACCGAGTACACCATTTCGGAAACGTTCTATAAAGGTTCCCATGTCCTAAGATTGCAAACCAACACCGAAACCACGGCTACGATAGAAAAGGCTGCATAATTTTCTGTGGTCTGCCTGATAACTAAACAATATAGTGTTTATTAAAGTGCTTCATCTTGTATTCGGCAGTGCTAAATCTGGGGCTGAGTAGCATCAGAGACCATCATTTCTAGAAATACGTGACAATTCTGAAATTAATAAAATATCTGCCCCAGATTACAGGAGGGGACAATTGCCCACTCTTACCCCCAACCCCCACCTTCTTACGGACGCCAATGACTGTACGTGCAGCAACTCTTTAGCAATAACATTGACGCACTCGTTATATGTTACGGTGTTGTCCAAACAACCCCAGATTTCAAGATATCTCAGGTGAATATCATCCACAACATAGCGCTTACGTTATCTTTCTCTGAGTATATATGTACCAGTCAGGCGTATCCTGGGATAATAGCGACATGGTTTATTGTGGAGCTGACCAGGTAACTAATTCACATGTAGTGATCCACGGACAGCCATAATGTTTCTTCGTACAATGACGTTTAATCTTCACATAAAATGGAAACATTGTCGTCTGCACTCTTGTAGAAGGCGATCACATCTTTCAGCTTAAATAATTACTTGTATCAGGTAATGCGCAAGACTCAGTATTCAGCAAAACTACACTCGTTAAGTACAACTTTTCAGAAATGTTTTCTGCTGAGAAAGTAATTTGCAGTTGCAAATAATGATACAGAGAGTGGAAGTAACACCTATCGTAGCTTCGTTTCATCTGCACAGAGTCGACAAACATTCAACTAACATTACGCGTAGAAGTGTCGTCAATCGCATTATGTGTCCCAACTCATTCCCTTGTTTGTTACATCATAACTGTGCAGCCCAGACGGCAATTATGTGGTGAGCACAGATACGCCTCTTTTTCAGAGAGAATCTCACCATGGAAAGCGAAGGAGAAATGGATGGAGGACACGTGTCATGGGATAGAAACAAAATTGAAACAAGTTAGCGCGGATGCTGTACACAGACTAAGAAACATGTTCTTTAAGGAGCACAGAATAAGAAACAAAATAATTAGAGAGGAAAAAGGTAGCTTGGAAGCGAAAACACAAAATAAGGCGAGGAAACAGAAACAATACTTGGAGAAATTGTATAGGTGTCCAGAATATATAGGGTGAGTCACCTAACGTTACCGCTGGATATATTTCGTAAACCACATCAAATACTGACGAACCGATTCCACAGACCGAACGTGAGGAGAGGGGCTAGTGTAATTGTTTAATACAAACCATACAAAAATGCACGGAAGCATGTTTTTTAACACAAACCTACGTTTTTTTAAATGGAACCATGTTAGTTTTGTTAGCACATCTGAACATATAAACAAATACGTAATCAGTGCCGTTTGTTGCATTGTAAAATGTTAATTACATCCGGAGATATTGTAACCTAAAGTTGACGCTTGAAACCTCCGACGTTCAGTTGCGAGAGCCGGTGGACTGAGTCAAAGTAGTGTCACACGCATACTGCATCGTCACCTCTTTCACCCGTTTCATGTATCGCTACATCAGAAATTACATGGCGATGACTTTAATCATCGAGTGCAATTCTGTCAATGGGCATTAACAGAGAATGCGTTGCAGTTCTACCTGTTTACCGATGAAGCGGGTTTCACAAACCACGGGGCAGTGAATCTACGGAACATGCATTACTGGTCCGTGGACAATCCTCGCTGGCTCAGACAGGTAGAGCGACAGCGACCATGGACTGTAAATGTATGGTACGGAATCATTGGCAACCACCTCATTGGTCCTCACTTCATTGCAGGGGTCCAAACAGCTGCAACATACATCGCGTTTCTACAGAATGATCTGCCAACGTTGCTCGAAAATGTTCCACTGGAAACGCGTCGACGTATGTGGTATCAGCATGATGGTGTACCTGCACATTCCGCAATTAACACTAGGCTGACCCTTGACAGGATGTTCGACGGGCGTTTCATAGGTCGTGGAGGACGCATAAATTGGCCAGCCCGTTTTCCTGATCTTACTTACACCTCTGGACTTCTTTCTGTGGGGGACGTTAAAGGAGAATGTGTACCGTGATGTGCTTACAACCCCAGAGGATATGAAACAACGTATTGTGGCAGCCTGTGGCGACATTACACCAGATGTACTGCGGCGTGTACGACATTCATTACGCCAGAGATTGCAATTGTGTGCAGCAAATGATGGCCACCACATTGAATATCTATTGACCTGACATGTCGGGACACACTCTATTCCACTCCGTAATTGAAAACGGAAAACCACGTGTGTACGTGTACCTCACCCCTCATGGTAATGTACATGTGCGTCAGTGAAAAAGACCAATAAAAAGGTGTTAGCATGTGGACGTAATGTGCTGTTCCAGTCTCTTCTGTACCTAAGATCCATCACCGTTCTCTTTGGATCCCTACGTAATTCGATGCTCTCCGATACACACGATCGAACAGCGGAGGAGTGGTACTCAAGGGTCAACTTTAGGTTACAATATCTCCGGATGCAATTAACATTTTACAATGCAACCAACGGCACTGATTACGTATTTGTTTATATGTTCAGATGTGCTAATAAAACTAACGGGGTTCCATTTAAAAAACGTAGGTTTGTGTTAAAAAAAACATACTTCCGTGCATTTTTTTATGGTTTGTATTAACCAATTACACGGACACGATGTAAGAAGTTGATAGAGATTCAACACATGAACACTTACGGTGAAGGGTGGACTAAAATCTGTACAATCTCGTAATTGAAATGTGTCATTTGTTTACGGCAGGCCCGCAGCATAGAATATGTTGTAATATGACATTTTATAAAGAATAATTCCAGGTAAGTTGCAATAGTTTAACTAGTAATAACTGTTCTTTACTATAAGCTTATTTCGGTTACAGTGCCATTGTCAAGTAAGCCTGTAGATGTTACATCTGGTGAGTCTACTGGGTTGGTGTGTAATTTCGTAGCGTTTTTCCACACAACAGAGACCCATAACAGAGACTTTCGGCGTCAGTAATATATTCTCCTTCCTTCACAACAGTCTTCCAGCTCTGGAGTAACTTTTCGATTTAGTGACTGTAGAAATCACGTGGTTTTGAGGCGTACAACTCGTCGAGGCGTGCTCAGAGCGCATTTTCATCCGGAAAGGAGGTTGTTAAAGGTTCTGCGGTAGAGATCAGAAAAGGTGAGAATCTGAGGGTGCAATGTCAGGTGAATCAAGTGGGTGCGGAATGACTTCCCGACCCAACTCATGTATAGTGATTTTTGTCTGTCTAGCAGAAAACAGGCGGGCGTTAACGTGGAGTAGCATCACTTCACGCAGTCTCCCTGATCGTCGTTCTTGGACTGCGTCTGGAAGCCGTCTCAGTTGTAGGCAATAAATGTCAGCAGTGAAGGTTACACCTCGGGGAAGCAATTCGTAATACGCCACACCGTCGCTGTTCCACCAGATGCATAATGTTATCTCCTGTGGATGCACGTACGTCTTTACGCGGGAAGTTGCTGCTTTGTTTGGGCTCAAGCATTCATTTCTTTTTCTTGTGTTAACATAAAGACACCGTTTATCGTCATCAGTAACGATACAGGATAGGAACCGTCGGTGTTGTTCAGGAGCAAATTGATGATGAGCAAGCAGAGATCCACATATGGCTACTTTCTGATTTTTGCGATTTTGGCTCAGAGCATGCGGCACTCATACACCGGATGCAAATTTAACACGACTATAGAATGATCACAGTTCATCACTTCTGCCAGTTTTGAAAAGACTGACGTGGTCATTGTGGATTAATGAGTTTAAACGATTTTCATCAAACACAGAAGGACTTCCTGAACGTGGAGAGTCGCTAACGTCAAAACGATCCTCTTTGAAACGAGAAAAGCATTTCCTGGCCGTGTTGTGTTCAGTGGCATTATTCTCATACACGGTGCAAATGTTTCTGGCTGTCTCTGCTGCTGTCAGCTCTCTATTAAAGTCAAACAGAAGAATATGTCGGAAATGTTCTTATTTCTCCACTTGGCACTACATTTTCCAGCTTCCACAGCTACATCCACTATCTCCAAATGACAAAATTACAATATGTAAACTCAAATAGCAACAGTGGACTACAAAGAAAAAACGATAATCGATAAATCAATCCATAGCAACCGGGATACAATATGAAAAACAAAAACACTACGAGCTTTTGCACCAACCTAATACTTACTTACGTTTATAAAAGTTGTATATATATTTCAATAGATGACCATACTGCAGCCCATACTGTGTCAGTGAGACTACCGATGGTCTATTTGTTGCTAGATAATCACGTAAATTCTATCTTTGCAGAATATTTTCGTGAAATGCTTTTTACAGCTGGATTGGCAGTTTATTCTCGTTGATACTTCATGTTTACTGGGTACACTTTGTTAATCAGCAATGTTATTTCTCCTTTATTGATATCATAATTTTGTTTAGATTTGTATCTAAGGCTGTCTTTTGTTTTTTTTAAACTGCGGTTTTTTATCCGTTCTCCTTTTCCAAAATGTCGGCAAAATTTTCTAGATAATTTTTAAGGTTGTGATCGATCTGTTCATTAAGCATATCGTTTGGGTGATTTGTGTGAATGCGTGTGTATATTTTTAATTCTTCCAAGATGTTCATGGCATGTCCTTTTCGTATTCTGTGTAGAACTTGTAATGAATTTTCGATATGTTCTGTTTCGGAAGTAAAAGTTTGATTGATTACTGTAACAAAAACTTTTGTGTGTTTCTTGAATCTAAGTCTGCTAAAATTTCGACTCGTTTGATCGATAGATAATTTTGTGCAAACATTACACGAAATTTTATACATTCCTGGGTTTACAAAAAGCGGTGTTTCGGTTTTTCAAGATCCTTTTACCGTTCTTAGAGTGTTGTTTGTTTGAAAAAATAATTTTACGATTATTTTAAGATTTGTTTTTTTTTATTCGATATTTGACCCAAGTATATTGTCGGTACAGATGTTGCTCATTGTCTAGTTTCGTTTTCCCTTGTTACCTTCATGACTTTGCGTACGGTTTGGCTTTCACGTTTCCTTTTTTTGATAGAGTCAGTGAACTATATTCGGGCTGAAATCATTTTTTTTTTTTTTTTTTGGTCTCTATGTTGGAGTATTGTAACCTAATTTAGTATTACTTGGTGTTCAATTAGTAAACTGATTATTCTATTGATCACTGCGTTGAAGTAGATACATTTTTGAGATTTTGGGTGACAAGAACTTCCATTAATTATACTGTCTTTAATAGTTGATTTTCTGTAGATTTAAAACACGTGATGATATTCGTTATTACTGATTTTATGATAAAGAAAGTTTATAGATTTATTTGTTTCTGTTTCCACTGTAAATTTTATCTTTGGATCAAGGTGTTGAGTTCTTGATGAATTGTTTGGATGTTTTCATCGTTGCCGGCTATTAGTACCAAAGTCTCATCTACTGAGTTTTGCTGAGTAGTGGCCACTTGGGACTGAAATATTTTTCATCTCATTTGTTGATAAATATGCCTGCAATTGTACCTGCGATATAATTTCCCATCGCCACTCCATTGGCTTTTGGTAAATTTTTTGATTGAATTCAAACTAATATTTTCCTATAATTTCTATTGTTTCCTGTACTGGCATGTTTGTCTACAGGTTTGTAATATCAAAAGAAACAAATTGTTGTGTACATAGTTCCGCATAGTCAGCGCGTACACAACTTTCCCAATAGAGCGCGCCCCGCTAAGCACAACAGCGCATGCGCAGCGCTCGTTCATCTCCGCAGTACGAGATGGCGCTGTCTTAGAGACGGACCAAATTCTGCTTCTGCCGAGCTGCGTATTAATATGTAACGCAACCAATGAGATTGCTGCTAACGTAGAACCTTTTCTCCTTGCGGATCACACTCACGCACTGATACCTGAACGCACGAGGTATTATAACGAGTGTACAGACCTCCGATTAGTCAGTCTGCCTTAGTCTGCATTAGTCTGCATTTGTCTGTACCAGTCTATAGACAAGTTTCAGTCTGCACCTAATAAGATTATCATATTCCTCTACATAGCCATGAAGAGAAACGTATAGACACTTTGTCAAGTATCAGAGGTATGTGAGAATAAGATTAACGTACCAATACCAAAGGAACTTCATATTGTCAATTGTAAATAGCATCCAGAATCAAGTTAAGTAATTTTATATTATTATTATTTTAATAAATGTGTGTGAAAATTAATCAAGTTCTGTTTAAAGTTGGTCACTGTCAATCTGCTACTCTAAGCGTGCAAGTGGCATTTCTATCATCTGACCTAACAGCAGAAGATAAACACGCCACGATAAGACCACGAGACATACTGCTGACACTCGCCTACTTCGTTAGAGCGACAAGTCAAATAATCTGATGGTGTGTGTACCGAAGGTCTTACAGTACGCACACCGCACAAATATACCATTTTGTAATATTTTGTATCTTTCATAAACCAAAAACTTCCCCCTGAACAGTCCGTTAAGGCCCAATGGTACCGACCGGCCGCCGTGTCGTCTTCAGCCCACAGGCGTCGCTGGATGCGGAGAGGGGCATGTGATCAGCACATCGCTCTCCCGGCCGTATATCAATTTACGAGACAGAAGCCGCTACTTCTCAATCAAGTAGCTCCTCATTTTGCCTCACAAGGGCTGAGTGCACCCCGCTAGCCAACAGCTCTCGGCAGACCGGACGGTCCCCCATCCAGGTGCTAGCCCAGCTCGACAGCGCCAAGCTTCGGAGATCTGACGGGAACCCGTATTACCACTGCAGCAAGGCAGTTGGCGTATATCTTTTATGGCATCTGCTAACGTTCTTGAGTTCTTTGTCATGTATTTCTTGGTTAGTACTATGTTAAGTTTTTTACTTATAAGATAAGCTGGGCTGCCACTTTGTGTAGCCGTTCCATGAGAATTTGAAAATAATGTAAAAATGTCTTATCCCCCTCCGGAGAACATAAGAGTGGACGGTTGTGTAGTATCAGTCTGGTATCACATATACAGGCTGAGTCAGGAGGAAAGGTACATGCTTTGAGGGGTGACAGTATTAGTGATTCTGAACAAAAAAACTTCGTATGGACGTATGCCCTATTCCGAATGGTTTCCGAAATTGAGAACATTTAATACCACTTTTGTACGTTCTTCTTGAATAACTGCAAAACCGCACCCTCCACCGAAAACGTGTCGCAGTAAAAATTTAAAACTATAGCAAATTTCCTACAAAAAAGTTCCTATTCATCTTTTCCTCTATAACTAATGGTTTGTGTGAAGAGAGGGCGAGAATGTTGAAAAACTCGCTCGACGCGCTTGCGCTGTAGCTTACGTAGATTTTGTAAGCCAATTTGAGGTAGCATATTTAGGTAGCAAATTGAGACGTACAGTTTGATACGCGACACTTGTGGTCTATGAAGTCGGGAAACTGCCTCAAACTCGCTTATAAAAACTACGAAAGCTACAGTGCATGCGCGTCGAGCGAGTTTTTCAACATTCTCGCGCTCTTTTCACACAAACCATTAGTCATAGAGGTAAATACGAATAGGAATTTTTTGTAGAAAATTTAATATAGTTTAATTTTGTACGGCGACACGTGCTCTTTGGAGAGTGCAGTTTTGGAGTTATTCAAGAAAAACGTACAAAAGTGGTATCAAATGTGTTCCATCTCGGAAACCATTAGGAACAGGGCATACGTCCTTATGAAGATTTTTGCTCAGAATCACTAATACTATCACTCCCACAAAGCATGTACGTTTCCTCCGGACTCACCCTGTATAAAAATTACACCCACAACGGTGACTTATCGATGAATGTAATACGTCTTACAAAATAATCCCGGAAAGAACTAATTTGATTTTAGGAGGAACAGTGCCACTCGAGGAGCAATTTTAGCGCTACAGTTAATAACACGAGTCATATTTAGAAAAGACAGGAAATATATTTGTAAAGTGTCAGGCAAATCCAACACCTTCCATGAAAACCCTGACATGACAAGCAAATCCAGTAGTATGTCACATAGCTCCGAATAAATCGTGACATTAAACTAACCAAAGTAATACGAGTAACGAGCGAGCAAATGGAATACCACAGACTAATACAAGAATGCCTAAATGCATGTCATACCTTCCCACCGTGAGACAGACGCAGTTCTTAGGGGAGAAACGATAACAGAAGCCCCTTAGGGATAGTAATGGGGCCCCTTAGGGATATGGCAGCAAGGGAGGGGAAGAAAACCAAAGTGCACTCCGTGTGCATACCGGGGGGAGTCATTCCAGATGTGGAAAGGGTCCTTCCGGATGCCATGAAGGGTACAGGGTGCACCCATCTGCAGGTGGTCGCTCATGTCGGCACCAATGATGTGTGTCGCTATGGATCGGAGGAAATCCTCTCTGGCTTCCAGCGGCTATCTGATTTGGTGAAGACTGCCAGTCTCGCTAGCAGGATGAAAGCAGAGCTCACCATCTGCAGCATCGTCGACAGGACTGACTGCGGACCTTTGGTACAGAGCCGAGTGGAGGGTCTGAATCAGAGGCTGAGACGGTTCTGCGACCGTGTGGGCTGCAGATTCCTCGACTTGCGCCATAGGGTGGTGGGGTTTCGGGTTTCGCTGGATAGGTCAGGAGTCCACTACACGCAACAAGCGGCTACACGGGTAGCAGGGGTTGTGTGGCGTGGGCTGGGCGGTTTTTTAGGTTAGATGGCCTTGGGCAAGTACAGAAAGGGCAACAGCCTCAACGGGTGCGGGGCAAAGTCAGGACTTGCGGGGACCAAGCAGCAATCGGTATTGTAATTGTAAACTGTCGAAGCTGCGTTGGTAAAGTACCGGAACTTCAAGCGCTGATAGAAAGCACCGAAGCTGAAATCGTTATAGGTACAGAAAGCTGGCTGAAGCCAGAGATAAATTCTGCCGAAATTTTTACAAAGGTACAGACGGTGTTTAGAAAGGATAGATTGCATGCAACCGGTGGTGGAGTGTTCGTTGCTGTTAGTAGTAGTTTATCCTGTAGTGAAGTAGAAGTGGATAGTTCCTGTGAATTATTATGGGTGGAGGTTACACTCAACAACCGAGCTAGATTAATAATTGGCTCCTTTTACAGACCCCCCGACTCAGCAGCATTAGTGGCAGAACAGCTGAGAGAAAATTTGGAATACATTTCACATAAATTTTCTCAGCATGTTATAGTCTTAGGTGGAGATTTCAATTTACCAGATATAGACTGGGACACTCAGATGTTTAGGACGGGTGGTAGGGACAGAGCATCGAGTGACATTATACTGAGTGCACTATCCGAAAATTACCTCGAGCAATTAAACAGAGAACCGACTCGTGGAGATAACATCTTGGACCTACTGATAACAAACAGACCCGAACTTTTCGACTCTGTAAGTGCAGAACAGGGAATCAGTGATCATAAGGCCGTTGCAGCATCCCTGAATATGGAAGTTAATAGGAATATAAAAAAAGGGAGGAAGGTTTATCTGTTTAGCAAGAGTAATAGAAGGCAGATTTCAGGCTACCTAACAGATCAAAACGAAAATTTCTGTTCCGACACTGACAATGTTGAGTGTTTGTAGAAAAAGTTCAAGGCAATCGTAAAATGCGTTTTAGACAGGTACGTGCCGAGTAAAACTGTGAGGGACGGGAAAAACCCACCGTGGTACAACAACAAAGTTAGGAAATTACTGTGAAAGCAAAGAGAGCTTCACTCCAAATTTAAACGCAGCCAAAACCTCTCAGACAAACAGAAGCTAAACGATGTCAAAGTTAGCGTAAGGAGGGCTATGCGTGAAGCGTTTAGTGAATTCGAAAGTAAAATACTAGGTACCGACTTGACAGAAAATCCTAGGAAGTTCTGGTCTTACGTTAAATCAGTAAGTGGCTCGAAACAGCATGTCCAGACACTCCGGGATGATGATGGCATTGAAACAGAGGATGACAAGCGTAAAGCTGAAATACTAAACACCTTTTTCCAAAGCTGTTTCACAGAGGAAGACCGCACTGCAGTTCCTTCTCTAAATCCTCGCACAAACGAAAAAATGGCTGACATCGAAATAAGTGTCCAAGGAATAGAAAAGCAACTGGAATCACTCAACAGAGGAAAGTCCACTGGACCTGACGGGATACCATTTCGATTCTACACAGAGTACGCGAAAGAACTTGCCCCCCTTCTAACAGCCGTGTACCGCAAGTCTCTAGAGGAACGGAAGGTTCCAAATGATTGGAAAAGAGCACAGGTAGTCCCAGTCTTCAAGAAGGGTCGTCGAGCAGATGCGCAAAACTATAGACCTATATCTCTGACGTCGATCTGTTGTAGAATTTTAGAACATGTTTTTTGCTCGAGTATCATGTCGTTTTTGGAAACTCAGAATCTACTATGTAGGAATCAACATGGATTCCGGAAACAGCGATCGTGTGAGACCCAAATCGCTCTATTTGTTCATGAGACCCAGAAAATATTAGATACAGGCTCCCAGGTAGATACTATTTTTCTTGACTTCCGGAAGGCGTTCGATACAGTTCCGCACTGTCGCCTGATAAACAAAGTAAGAGCCTACGGAATATCAGACCAGCTGTGTGGCTGGATTGAAGAGTTTTTAGCAAACAGAACACAGCATGTTGTTATCAACGGAGAGACGTCTACAGACGTTAAAGTAACCTCTGGCGTGCCACAGGGGAGTGTTATGGGACCATTGCTTTTCACAATATATATAAATGACCTAGTAGATAGTGTCGGAAGTTCCATGCGGCTTTTCGCGGATGATGCTGTAGTATACAGAGAAGTTGCAGCATTAGAAAATTGTAGCGAAATGCAGGAAGATCTGCAGCGGATAGGCACTTGGTGCAGGGAGTGGCAACTAACCCTTAACATAGACAAATGTAATGTATTGAGAATACATAGAAAGAAGGATCCTTTATTGTATGATTATATGATAGCGGAACAAACACTGGTAGCAGTTACTTCTGTAAAATATCTGGGAGTATGCGTGCGGAACGATTTGAAGTGGAATGATCATATAAAATTAATTGTTGGTAAGGCGGGTACCAGGTTGAGATTCATTGGGAGAGTCCTTAGAAAATGTAGTCCATCAACAAAGGAGGTGGCTTACAAAACACTCGTTCGATCTATACTTGAGTATTGCTCATCAGTGTGGGATCCGCACCAGATCGGGTTGACGGAGGAGATAGAGAAGATCCAAAGAAGAGCGGCGCGTTTCGTCACAGGGTTATTTGGTAACCGTGATAGCGTTACGGAGATGTTTAGCAAACTCAAGTGGCAGACTCCGCAAGAGAGGCGCTCTGCATCGCGGTGTAGCTTGCTGTCCAGGTTTCGAGAGGATGCGTTTCTGGATGAGGTATCGAATATATTGCTTCCCCCTACTTATACCTCCCGAGGAGATCACGAATGTACAATTAGAGAAATTAGAGCGCGCACAGAGGCTTTCAGACAGTCGTTGTTCCCGCGAACCATACGCGACTGGAACAGGAAAGGGAGGTAATGACAGTGGCACGTAAAGTGCCCTCCGCCACACACCGTTGGGTGGCTTGCGGAGTATAAATGTAGATGTAGATGTAGAGCAGAACCGTGTTAAGCTAGAAGGCCCTACAATAAGGGACGGACACCCACGTCGCCAGCTAACCACCAGGACCACCCCCCAGCCCATGTTAAAAGCTAGAGCCCTCCAGAAGAACAGTATAGATCTTACGGTAACACTAAAAGGGCCACAACACCCGCAAGTTTTAGCGTGAGACTTTTTCGCGTCTCTGTTACGTTAGGACCACCCCCAGCCCATGTTAAAAGATAGAGCCCTCCAGAGGAACAGTATAGATCTTACGATAACACTAAAGGAGCACACCAGCTGCAAGTTTTAGCGTGAGACTTTTTCGCGTCTCTGTTACGTTGCAAACTTTAAAAACATTGCCCCACCACGAAAAGTATAACGTTTCTCATTGGATGGACAGAATTTTTGTAGGCGGAGCTTAAGGTTAACATTGAGACCCTGATTGGTCAGATGAAAACACAGTCAGATAGGTTTTTTAAACCAACTTCGGTAAATTGTAGTAAGGAGAAGTTAGGAGAGAGTTGCTTCCGAGACGGCGAGGTGAGCGGAGCTGTGCTGCCCGCTGCCCCCTGACGAACACCGACAAGGTAATGAACGCACGCGATGCCGCATAACAGCGCATAAAACTTCACTCAGAACTGCATAAGTCTCATCTGTTACATCCCCTTATTACGTAATACTAGTGTTGATCGTCAATTGAAGCTCATAGTATTCACATTTGCTACGGAAGTTAAAATCTGAAACGCGATGATTTTTCTGTTAAATAATTATTGAGAAGCCACATCAGCCACTGTAATTTACGACAAGTTAGATAAGTTATTAGAGATAATTGAGGGTCACTGTAGGCCATTTTGATAGTTTTCTCTTTTGTGAAACTTAATTTAAACCTAGATTATAGATGTGATATGGCATAGATCATCCTTCGATCCATTGTAGAAGTTGGAAACCCGTTCAGGGAATATTCGTTCACATTTTTGTTGAACGCAGTTGGTTTTTATCATCCTGTATTAAAACATTTCCTTTTATCAATAGTGCAATTTATAAACAATGTTTTGTGAGTAGAATAAAATTTCCAATGGTAAACTTAACTGCTTTATCGACGTTATTTTACCAGCTAACTAAAAATAGGCAAGCCTTGAACCCCTTTCACTAAATTTAGTTAGTATTAAGATTCTTTTACAGGGAGTGCAGTGGAGCTGACGCTGAAATCATTAAGTATTTGGTTATATCATTGCTAGTCTCACTGAACTCTTCTGAACTCTACATGTCATGTGTGGTCTGGCATCTCCTTACCAGCAACAGGTCCCAGGTTCAAACTAGTCAATTCCCTAAAAAACACGCTCAGAGCGTCGTTGCGCGAAAGTGGTAGGGAGACACGACTTAGAACAACAGACACCACGCAGAAGCCGGCCAGGGTGGCCGAACGGTTCTAGGCTCTACAGTCTGGAACCGCGCGACCGCTACGGTCGCAGGTTGCAATCCTGCCTTGTGCATGGATGTGTGTGATGTCCTTACGTTAGTTAGGTTTAAGTAGTTCTAAGTTCTAGGGGACTGATAACCTCAGACGTTAAGTCCCATAGTGCTCAGAGCCATTTGAACCATTTTTGAACCACGCAGAATGTTAGATATTTCAGTCGTGGATTTAAGGAAGGCTTTTGATAGAGTGAAATGTAATAAAATATTTTCCGTTCTTAGGCATCATTGTATCAACTACAGATATAGAACAATCCATTCTCTTTAGTCATAGAAAGATAGTGTAGTCAGCACTGATGGTACGGCAGAAGAGGGCAAAAATAGGAGAAGCGTAAGACATTATTGCACATTGCTACCAATGACGTTTAATTTGTACGTTGAAGAGGCCGCGAGGGATGTAACAGGACTATCTCGGCGTGGTAGAAGTTTGTCACGAACAAGAAAACAGCGTGGTACAGTTCGCTGGTGACGTGGGCATAGTCACGGAATGTGAACAGATTCAAATGGTTCAAATGGCTCTGAGCACTATGGGACTTAAAATCTGAGGTCATCAGTCCCCTAGACCTTATAACTACTTAAACCTAACTAACCTAAGGACATCACACACATCCACACCCGAGGCAGGAATCGAACCTGCGACCGTAGCGGTCGCGCGGTTCCAGACTAAAGCGCCTAGAACCGCTCGGCCACATAGGCCGGCAATGTGAACAGAAACAGACGTGAGTTGGGTAGGCAGAAATGAAATGAAAAATGTCTGTTACAGACTACGTAGAATATCAGATGGACTGATCGAGTAAGGAATAACGATGTCCTGGAACAATAAAAATTCCTAATAATGCCAACTAGCTCTGCAGATGACGAAGAAATTGATTAAATGTATGATGAGATAAAAGAAATTATTCAGGTAGTGAAGGGAGACGAAAATTTAATAGTCACGGGTGACTGGAATTCGTCAGTAGGAAAAGGGAGAGAAGGAAACATAGTAGGTGGATATGGATTGGGGCTAAGAAATGAAAGAGGAAGCCACCTGGTAGAATTTTGCGCAGAGCATAACTTAATCATAGCCAACACTTGGTTCAAGAATCATAAAAGAAGGTTGTATACCTGGAAGAATCCTGGAGATACTAAAAGGTATCAGATAGATTATATAATGGTAAGACAGAGATTTAGGAACCAGGTTTTAAATTGTAAGACATTTCCAGCGGCAGATGTCGATCTGACTACAATCTATTGGTTATGAACTGTAGATTAAAACTGAAGAAACTACAAAAAGGTGGGAATTTAAGGACATGGGACCTGGATAAGCTGAAAGAACCAGAGGTTGCACAGAGTTTCAGGGAGACCATAAGGGAACAATTGACAAGAATGGGGGAAAGAAATACAGTAGAAGAAGAATGGGTAGCTTTGATGGATGAAATAGTGAAGGCAACAGAGGATCAAATAGGTAAAAAGACGAGGGCTAGTAGAAATGCTTGGGTGACAGAAGAAATATTGAATTTAATTGACGAAAGGAGAAAATATAAAAATGCAGTAAATGAAACAGGCAAAAAGGAATACAAACGTCTCAAAAATGAGATCGACAGGAAGTGCAAAATGGCTAAGCAGGGATGGCTAGAGGACAAATGTAAGGATGTAGAGGCTTATATCACTAGGAGTAAGATAGATACTGCCTACAGGAAAATTAAAGAGACCTTTGGAGAAAAGAGAACCACTTGTATGAATATCAAGAGCTCAGATGGAAACCCAGTTCTAAGCAAAGAAGGAAAAGCAGAAAGGTGGAAGGAGTATATAGAGGGTTTATACAAGGGCGATGTAATTGAGGACAATATTATGGAAATGAAAGAGAATGTAGATGAAGATGAAACGGGAGACACGATACTGCGTGAACAGTTTGACAGGGCACTGAAAGACCTAAGACGAAACAAGGCCCCTGAACATTCCATTAGAACTACTGACAGCCTTGGGAGAGCCAGTCCTGACAAAACTCTACCATTTAGTGAACAAGATGTATGAGACAGGCGAAATACCCTCAGACTTCAAGAAGAATATGTTGTTGTTGTAGTCTTCAGTCCTGAGACTGGTTTGATGCAGCTCTCCATGCTACTCTATCCTGTGCAAGCTTCTTCATCTCCCAGTACCTACTGCAACCTACATCCTTCTGAATCTGCTTAGTGTATTCATCTCTTGGTCTCCCCCTACGATTTTTACCCTCCACACTGCCTTCCAATACTAAATTGGTGATCCCTTGATGCCTCAGAACATATCCTACCAACCGATCCCTTCTTCTGGTCAAGTTGTGCCACAAACTTCTCTTCTCCCCAATCCTATTCAATACTTCCTCATTAGTTATGTGATCTACCCATCTAATCTTCAGCATTCTTCTGTAGCACCACATTTCAAAAGCTTCTATTCTCTTCTTGTCCAAACTATTTACCGTCCATGTTTCACTTCCATACATGGCTACACTCCATACAAATACTTTCAGAAATGACTTCCTGACATTTAAATCTATACTCGATGTTAACAAATTTCTCTTCTTCAGAAACGCTTTCCTTGCCATTTCCAGTCTACATTTTATGTCCTCTCTACTTCGACCATCATGTTATTTTGCTCCCCAAATAGCAAAACTCCTTTACTACTTTAAGTGTCTCATTTCCTAATCTAATACCCTCAGCATCACTCGACTCAATTCGACTACATTCCATTATCCTCGTTTTGCTTTTGTTGATGTTCATCTTATATCCTCCCTTCAAGACACCATCCATTCTGTTCAACTGCTCTTCCAAGTCCTTTTCTGTCTCTGACAGAATTACAATGTCATCGGCGAACCTCAAAGTTCTTCAAAAGAAGAATATAATAATTCCAATCCCAAAAAAAGCAGGTGTTAACAGATGTCAAAATTACCGAACTGTCAGTTTAATAAGTCACAGCTGCAAAATACTAACACGAATTCTTTACAGACGAATGGAAAAACTGGTAGAAGCCGACCTCGGAGAAGATCAGTTTGGATTCCATAGAAATGTTGGAACACGTGAGGCAATAGTGACCTTACGACTTACCTTAGAAGAAAGATTAAGGAAAGGCAAACCTACGTTCCTAGCATTTGTAGACTTAGAGCAAGCTTTTGACAATGTTGACTGGAATATCCTCTTTCAAATTCTGAAGGTGGCAGGGGTAAAATACAGGGAGAGAAAGGCTATTTACAATTTGTACAGAAACGAGACGGCAGTTATAAGAGTCGAGGGGTATGAAAGTGAAGCAGTGGTTGGGAAGGGAGTGAGACAGGGTTATAGCCTCTTCCCGATGTTATTCAATCTATATATTGAGCAAGCAATAAAGGAAACAAAAGAAAAGTTCGGAGTAGGTATTATAAATCCATGGAGAAGAAATAGAAACTTTGAGGTTCGCCGATGACATTGTAATTCTGTCAGAGACAGCAAAGGACTTGGAAGAGCAGTTGAACGGAATGGACCGTGTCTTGAAAGGTATAAGATGAACATTAACAAAAGCAAAACGAGGATAATGGAATGTAGTCGAATTAAGTCGGATGATGCTGAGGGAATTAGATAAGGGAATGAGACACTTAAAGTAGTAAAGGAGTTTTGCTATTTGGGGAGCAAAATAACTGACGATGGTCGAAGTAGAGAGGATATAAAATGTAGACTGGCAATGGCAAGGAAAGCGTTTCTGAAGAAGAAAAATTTGTTAACGTGGAGTATAGATTTAAATGTCAAGAAGTCGTTTCTGAAAGTATTTGTATGGAGTGTAGCCATCTATGGAAGTGAAACGTGGACGATAAATAGTTTGGACAAGAAGAGAGTAGAAGCTTTCGAAATGTAGTGCTACAGAAGAATGCTGAAGATTAGATGGGTAGATCACATAACTAATGAGGAGGTATTGAATAGAATTGGGGATAAGAGGAGCTTGTGGCACAACTTGACTAGAAGAAGGGATCGGTTGGTAGGACATGTTCTGAGACATCGAGGGCTCACCAATTTAGTATTGGAGGGCAGCGTGGATGGTAAAAATCATAGAGGGAGACCAAGAGATGAATACACTAAGCAGAATCAGAAGTATGTAGGCTGCAGTAGGTACTGGGAGATGAAGAAGCTTGCACAGGATAGAGTAGCATGGAGAGCTGCATCAAACCAGTCTCAGGACTGAAGACCACAACAACAACAACAGTAACTAATATAATGAATTTAAGAGATAGCTTGGGTGGACACATATTATGAGAAAAATCTTTGCTGAAACGAGTACGTGAGGCAGGCTATAGATGTTCTGGGAAGCAGCAGTTATCCTGAAATGAAGACCGTACCTGGTAAGCGACGGGAAATGGGAACTGCAGGAAACTGCAGGAAACTAACGGTTGATGAGCGAAACAGCATTTTGCTTGTAAGCAAGTTTATACGAATATGTCGCTAAATCGTGTGTGCCGCATTGTGTTAAAGGGTTCATAACATACTTGTTCACTTGATATTACCTTACCGCAAATGTGCTGATAACATGCCACTTTAAAATGGCATGATAGCAAGAGCACAGTAGAACTATTAATATGGAAGATTTCATGAATACTGAGAGCCTGAGGAAGCAGCAATCGCCATTACGATGTGATAAGCGGGAAGTGTGGAATAAACCGAAATTCTGTTCTAAGAACCTGAACCCGCTAATTCCTCGTAGGCTACGAGTCAGCATTGTATCTGTAAGTTGCAGATGATTATCAAAAGCATGTGCACAGTGAGCTTTCGTTTTTGTATTGTTATGGATGGTTAGGAAGGGGTCACACAGCCGGTCATACCGAGAAGGCTGCCGAGTTCATTGTCCCCATCCGAAGAACGAACCACTGTTAACAGCGTCACACCCCTTCTCGTTTTGAGACAATGCAGAAGTTTAAGACTTAATCCAAGCCATTAGTACATGGCCTGCTGATCAAGAGTGTACGCCACTGTTTTCTTTCTCCTTATTCCACCTTCACAATTCCACCTGATTACCTCCGGGTTGGGCGCTGGCGTGAATTCGTACTTCAGTGTTCGAAGCTGCCAAGCTGAGAACTATTTTACTACGAGTCATTCTTTATGAGTGCATAAAGACTTTGCGATCAACTCACATATTATCGCGTAGACAGAGATTTTTCCACTTTAGTGTTAATCGGCTTTTACGTTGTAAGCTCCCCATCAAAAGATCACGAAAAAACCTCATTTTAAGAGCAGCAGCAGAAAAAGTTTCTGCGTTGTGCTTGGTGCCAAACTCGTTGCTGAACGCTGCCAATTCGCCAGACAGCGTGTAATAGCTTAGCCCCTCTCGAAGTGACCGGCGCTCACCTGTTGCTGTTCTATTAGTGGGACTAACGCGAATAGCACCGAGCGTCGGTAACGCAGAGATCTTCTGTACCCGCCAGGATTGGACAGTGGCGCCGCTTAGTGATCAACTACTCAACAAGTTTTCATGTGTAGATGGCAGTGCTGTACAGGCAACGCCACACAATGTGAATTTTAAATGTTACGGAAGTAACTTACGCGACCTCTTCACCCTTTTGTGTGTTTTTGACACTGAACATACACTACATTGTGTTTTCGAGTAACCCAAAAACAAAAGGCTACAGATTCAGCTGAAAGAATTAAAACATACGTATTACGTTGCTGTTCGTGGTTTTCGCAACGTTGTGTTTGTTTGCTAAACTGTTTCAGCGTTCGCATGCGAGAAAACACACTACGTCAAACTGCGTAATAACGGAACTGTAAGAACTGCTGGTTTGTCAAACAAAAGAAGCATGCAGTTTAGGGCTTCACTGACATACGAAGTCTGTAGACACAGTGCGCTAGGTGGCGAAGGAATCCATTCGTGGCTTTGAAGAAGACACCACGTCGGCATTAACTCGAACATTCAGGAAACATTAATAGTTAAATGGTGTGACGCATCTGGTTATTACTATAAATGACTGCTACACAATACTGTCTGTCGATTTTACATTTTCAGTTCATTGTTATAGGGATGTACACTCACGACAGATGGATCAACCTAAATTCTCCCTTTCTCAGTTCGTTGTCTAGTGGCTAGCGTTGCTACCTCTGGGTCACGCGGTCCGGGTTCGATTCCTGGCCAGATTGGGGATTTTCTCTGCTTTTGGACTGGGTGTTTGTGTTGTCCTCCTCATTTCATCATCATTCATGAAAGTGGCTAGATTGGACTGTGTACAGATTGGGAATGTGTATGGGCACCGATGACCACGCAGTTGAGCGCCCCATCAACTAAACATCATCATAAATCCTCTCAAATGCAAGTCCAGTTTTTTCATCACCGCGTCGCAACGGTCAATTCTATGAAGACGATGGCTCCCGGTGTAATTACAGGCACCAAGCCGTCACGGAAGACTGATAACATCAATTGCTGCATGAGGCAACTGCAGCCTTACAAGAGAAGAATGTTTTCATAGTTCGTGAATAATATTATTTTTTGAAACTTTCGGAAGATCTATGTGTGTAGCGTCCTCATCCTACTACCTATCGAATTACGACTTATTACTTTAGTTCTTCCGTGGTACAAGAGTCATAGCTACGGTTTTTTTAGTTATTACGTGATTTGTTTGTTTATTTTGTCGAGGTATGTTATACTGTCGCATGTGGTAGATGCTGTGCAAAGCAGACGGCGTCACATTCTTGAAGCTGCCATGGAAAGGGGGCAGCTTTAGCAGCGTTATCAGTTATAGAATGAGCGAATTTTAGAATGTCTTAGCGACTGCTCTTGTGAAACTCCAGCATTTTCAAGTTCTGAAACGTGCCAGTATGCTCGTGAACCTCAGTCACACATAAAGCACTTTGAGAAGCGATTTACCCGCAGACAGGAAATGTATGTCTTTGTTATTGACAGGTGCTATTACGTATATTCGTATATGAAAAATACATACCCTGAAAAATCTATTTTATGACGCGAAAAATGTGTTCACAAGATTATTTACGAGTAAATAAAAGAGAAACTACGCAAGAAGCAACTGAACGCAATAAGACAACTCGGGAAAAAGTTTGTGAAAAGGAAGTTCTTCAGCCTCTATAGCTGAGAAGGTCAGCATGAGTGACTGGCATGCGGAGGACCCGGGTTCAGTTCCACGTAATGTCGGGGGTTTTCTTTTGCAGGGGTCCACCCAGCAACGTGGTGCCAACTCAGAAGCTACCCGAACAAGATGTAGCGGCTCCAAGGCCTACAAAGCCCGTAACGACCGGGAGAGTGGTATGCTGACTTCACATCTCTACCCACCGCATGAGTTGGTTGAGGATGACACGGCGGACGGTCGGTTCCGACTGAGCCGTCTCAGGCCAGAACGGAGGAGCTTTGTTTTGCTTTCAAACTGAAAGATAACTTAAAATGTGAGCAGAAAGGCGTATCACTGCAATAGGGATACAAAATAACTAATATATAAAAAAAACTGTCGGTACTGGACGATAAATATTAATTTCTTATTTCAGGCAACAAATCTGGAGATACAGTATATCATTAGTTTAAAAGTTAGCAAAGATAAAAATAAATCTTCAAATGGACGCTTATTTACAGTGAACCGTGCTGAAGCAACCATCTAATGCGGAAAAACGTGCTAACAATCAATTCGCGCCGGCAGTCAGCGATAATACCGAAACCGAAAGAGAGCCTGGTGCTGAGGACAGTAATAAAACTAAGCTGCAGCAGGCAGCAAGGAATGGCAGAAACAGGCTTCATGAAACCTTGCGGTCGTATGCTCGAAATTGAAAAGAAATATGCTACGACAAAAATCATAATTTTGCGGTGTTTGGAGGTGCGAATGAAGCTGCAACGCCGGCCTCTGTGGCCGAGCGGTTCTAGGCGCTTCAGTCCGGAACCGTGCTGCTGCTACGGTCGCAGGTTCGAATCCTGCCTCGGGCATGGATGTGTGTGATGTCCTTAGGTTAGTTAGGTTAGTTAGGTTTAAGTAGATCTAAGTCTAGGGGACTGATGACCTCAGATGTTAAGTCCCATAGTGTTTAGAGCCATTTGAACCTTTTGAAGTTGCAGCAACAAACTAAAGCAGTCACTGGAAACCTTGAGAGCAACTGTGAAAAATGGTGCAAATGGCTCTGAGCACTATGGGACTTAACTTCTGAGGTCAACAGTCCCCTAGAACTTAGAACTACTTAAACCTAACTAACTTAAGGACATCACACACATCCATGCCCGAAGCAGGATTCGAACCTGCGACCGTAGCGATGGCGCGGTTCCAGACTGTAGCGCCTTGAACCGCTCGGCCTCTCCGGCCGGCAGCAACTGTGAGCAAAGCAATGAAGCAGCAAACAAGTATCGAGACTGAAGTTCCTGACAAGAGTGATGTAATATATTCTTCTTGTGTAGAAGGGATTTAGGAGACACAACAGTATTTACAGAAATATCTATCAATCAACAGCAAATGCATATTTTTCTGTGTTTCATATCTTCTCTGTTTACTGCAAATGTCCAGTGGTTTCTTTTTTCCTCACTCCGTGGAAATACGATTACAAGCACACAAGATCCATCTTCACTTCTGTTTCCATTCAAAATAACAGCCACAAGTTGGAATCGTTTCTGAATATCTTGTAATGAATCACAGATGGTCAAATAAATACAGTACAAATTTTATTGTGTTTACTTCACAACCATACTAGTATAATTACGAATACTTTCTTCTTTGAACTTCGAAGAAAATCTTGTTTGATAAAACGACATACTTAAGCCTACACAAGTAAAATTAGCACAACATGTTGTCCGATAAAAGTGCAATCACTTATAGAGTGCATAACAAATCCGAAAATAGCTCAAGCAATTTCTCGTAAGTCTTAAAAACAATATTCCAACACCGGAAAGATTTGCGAATATACGAATCGAAACATATCCGTGTGTGTAACTTGGTGACGCAGCTGATGAGCCATTCACATGCGACTTCACAGAAGGCTACTCTAAGGTAAGTGCACTGTTAAACCCTTCAAGGACCCTTAAATACAAGCTGTGCCATCTAAACCAATGAAAACGTTAGAGTCCGCAGCTCGTGGTCGTGCGGTAGCGTTCTCGCTTCCCGCGCCTGGGTTCCCGGGTTCGATTCCCGGCGGGGTCAGGGATTTTCTCTGCCTCGTGATAACTGGGGTTGTGTGCTGTCCTTAGGTTAGTTAGGTTTAACTAGTTCTAAGTTCTAGGGGACTGATGACCATATGTGTTAAGTCCCATAGTGCTCAGAGCCATGCCATGCCAAAACGTTAGAATTGTTTACAAAAAAATCTCAAGCCACGAGACGATAAACATTGCCTCCTCAGAAGGACAGCGCTGCCCATTCGCGATCTGTGGTGACGAAAACTGCAGAAACTAGACATTGGTGTAAAATATGGCTACTGCTACTACTACTACTACTACTGCTACTACCACCGCATATCGTACTTGCAGTATCAATTGAAGTTAGCCAGCTGATAATAAGCAAAGGACAAACAGCATTTAGAGCAAACAGGCTGCAACAATAGGCTACGTTAGGACAGACCATATTTTTATTTTATAATGTACAAACGTATTTTGTGTTAGACCTAAGTGTAATAAAACACCTGATGATCGCCGAAAGTGCGAAACCTGTACTGCCATGTACATATAAGCAATAAAAGAACACGAAGTAATAATGTCTCCTGACTGATTGCGGCCGCAAACATATTGTTACAAATAAGTGCACCCAAGATTTCATTAGATTGGATTAGGTTTAAGTTTTGTACCACAGATCCAAAGCGAGGAAATCCGCAAGGATATAGAACATATCATAAAACAAGAACAAATAATACTTATTTTGAAGAAAGAGGTATGCTAATTAGCTTTCCAGAGATCTTAGGTGAAATGATCTTCGTAGACGTGGAATTAGTCAAAAATCTTAAACACATTTTCATTTTAAAGGTCGCATCAAAT
This sequence comes from Schistocerca cancellata, assembly GCF_023864275.1. NCBI lineage: Eukaryota > Metazoa > Arthropoda > Insecta > Orthoptera > Acrididae > Schistocerca > Schistocerca cancellata. The sequence continues at coordinate 254,023,558 of NC_064630.1, read as the reverse complement.
TTGTCGTAAAATATGCACAATAGTGATTCAAATGAAAACTTTAATCATTTGTTATAATACAAATGAGGTCATTCGGAAAAATCACAGACCATTATTTTTCGACGTAGCCCTCATGACGTGTAATGTACACATTCGCTAGTAGACGGACACGTCGCGAAAAGAATGCTTTCAGTTGTGAAGGTAGGTACTCGTGCACGCGGTTTTCATCGCTTCATCGCTTCTGAATTGTTTGCGTCACAGCGTTTTTCTGAACCGTCCGAACACATGAAAATCACTCGGACAGGGTGTTTCCGGCGAATAAGGCAGGGATTCTTGACATTCAGATATCATATCCTATATTGTTGCCACGGTTGAAAGGACTGTATGGGGACAAGAATTTGCTGTTTCAACAAAACACCTGCCACTGTGACAATGTTTTCATCCGTCACTGCACAGTGTGCCACTTCTTTCAGACTTTCCACACCACTCATGCATTTGCTGCAGGAACATACACGTCACTCTTAAAGGAACAAAATTTTGACAGAGGTGAACGTAATTTCCGGTTTACCCCGAGGAAGTGTGATAGGATCGTTACCGTTTACAACATGAGTAAACGATCTAGTAGAAAGCTTCCGATGCTCTTTAAAGCTGTTCAAAGATGTTGCGGTTGTCTATCACAAAGTAGCAACGCCAGAAGATAGTAATGGTTTGCAGGATGACCTCCAGAGACTTGATGAATAGTGCAGGCTCTGGCAGTTGACCCTGAACATATGTAACATATTGCGCATACACAGAAAAATAAATGTACTGATGTACAGCTACACTATAGATTTCAAATAGCTGTAAACAGTATCTACCGTAAAATATGTAGGCGTAATTATCCAGAGTGATCTTAAGTGAAATTACCACATAAAAAAAATAGTGCGGTAACGATCCTATCACACTTCCTTGGGGTAATCCGGAAATTACGTTCACTTCTGTCTCTTCTATCGGTCCTACCTGGTAGGGATCCCAGATAGATGAACAATACTCAAGAATCGGTCGAACAAGCACCTTATAATCCACTTCCTTCGTGGATAGGTTACATCTCCTTAAGATTCTTCCTACAAATCTGACTCTGGCATCGTAAGAAGAATCTTAAGGAGATGTAACCTATCCACGAAGGAAGTGGATTATAAGGTGCTTGTTAGACCGATTCTTGAGTGTTGTTAATCTATCTGGGATCCCTACCATGTAGGACTGATAGAAGAGACGGCGAATCTCCAACGAAGAGCGGCGCGTTTCGCCACGGGATCGTTTAGCCGGCGCGAGAGCGTTACGGAGATGTTCAACTGGCAGACATTACAAGAGAGGCGTTGTGCACCACGGAGGGATTTACTATCGAAAATTCGAGGGAGCACTTTTCTGGAAGAAAACATATTACTTCCCTCCCCCCCCCCCTCCTCCCCCCTCCCCTGATCTCACCCCACAATGACTAGCGTAATGATCACGAGGAGAAAATTTCAGAAATTACGAGGTGCATTCAAGTTCTAAGGCCTCCGATTTTTTTTCTAATTAACTACTCACCCGAAATCGATGAAACTGGCGTTACTTCTCGACGTAATCGCCCTGCAAACGTACACATTTTTCACAATGCTGACGCCATGATTCCATGGCAACGGCGAAGGCTTCTTTAGGAGTCTGTTTTGACCACTGGAAAATCGCTGAGGCAATAGCAGCACGGCTGGTGAATGTGCGGCCACCGAGAGTGTCTTTCATTGTTGGAAAAAGCCAAAAGTCACTAGGAGCCTGGTCAGGTGAGTAGGGAGCATGAGGAGTCACTTCAAAGTTGTTACCGCGAAGAAACTGTTGCGTAACGTTAGCTCGATGTGCGGGTGCGTTGTCTTGGTGAAACAGCACACGCGCAGCCCTTCCCGGACGTTTTTGTTGCAGTGCAGGAAGGAATTTGTTCTTCAAAACATTTTCGTAGGATGCACCTGTTACCGTAGTGCCCTTTGGAACGCAATGGGTAAGGATTACGCCCTCGCTGTCCCAGAACATGGACACCATCATTTTTTCAGCACTGGCGGTTACCCGAAATTTTTTTGGTGGCGGTGAATCTGTGTACTTCCTTTGAGCTGACTGGCGCTTTGTTTCTGGATTGAAAAATGGCATCCACGTCTCATCCATTGTCACAACCGACGAAAAGAAAGTCCCATTCATACTGTCGTTGCACGTCAACATTGCTTGACAACATGCCACACGGGCAGCCATGTGGTCGTCCGTCAGCATTCATGGCACCTACCTGGATGACACTTTTCGCATTTTCAGGTCGTCATGCAGGATTGTGTGCACAGAACCCACAGAAATGCCACCTCTGGAGGTGATCTGTTCAACAGTCATTCGGCGATCTCCCAAAACAATTCTCTCCACTTTCTCGATCATGTCGTCAGACCGGCTTGTGCGAGCCTGAGGTTGTTTTGGTTTGTTGTCACGCGATGTTCTGGCTTCATTAAACTGTCGCACCCACGAACGCACTTTCGACACATCCATAACTCCATCACCACATGTCTCCTTCAACTGTCGATGAATTTCAATTGGTTTCACACCACGCAAATTCAGAAAACGAATGATTGCACGCTGTTCAAGTAAGGAAAACGTCGCCATTTTAAGTATTTAAAACAGTTCTCATTCTCGCCGCTGACGGGTAAATTCCATCTGCCGTACGGTGCTGCCATCTCTGGGACGTATTGACAATGAACGTGGCCTCATTTTAAAACAATGTGCATGTTTCTATGTCTTTCCAGTCCGGAGAAAAAAAATCGAAGGCCTTAGAACTTGAATGCACCTCGTAGAGCCAATAGAGAGGCCTACTAATAATAATTCTGCCTACTCGCTGTTCGCAAGTGGAATAGGATTAGAGAGCTCAGTTAGTGGAACTAAAAGAACCCTCCGCTACACACCATAAGGTGGTTTTCCGAGTAGGATGTAGAAGTAGAGACATGAATCACCGTACTGTGCTCTCATTCTGCCAAGCATTTGCACAAGTTTAAGAGCTTCACTGCTCAA